>NC_092589.1:40267500-40888000 GCF_047663525.1 Anas platyrhynchos
AGACATAAGGCCATATGGACCTACAATAGTGGATTTCTTTTTGGCATGAAATAGAGATCTCAGAATTGCAAGTAATAAATATGATTTTGATAAGCACTCCTATGCAGGAACATAAGAAATTCCTAAAAAGTTTCCTGTGAAGCACCTTCCTCTTCATGTCCTGTCTTACTCTATACTTATAAATAATAAAAAAAGAGACTGATAACAGTAGCTTTATGTAAGCAAGCTTAGAAATCATGCTCAGATAAGTGCTTTTGACCTAAATCTTGTAGCGCCTCGATCTGACATATAACCCCACAACTGTGAAATTCTGTATGAGATTTAGCAGTTTGAAGCTGCCAACTGACCCAGCCATAAAGCAGCCAGAGATAAGGATTTAAGGTACGATATGATACAATTAGACATTCACCTCCTATTTATTTCAGTCTATTTCAGTATTTAACCTACTTAAAAGTAGCAAGGTTTTTATTAAAATGTAAATGCTAGTGTGCCATATATTTATAGGCAGCTAACAACAAGAAAAAAGGACTCTCATAAATTAGATTCCTATGAATGAAAAGGATAAACAGAAGATGCTTCTGCAAAACTCTTCTAGACGTGCAGAGATAAAGGATGGTTCTACCACACAAAATAATCAGATACAAAAATAGCTGTTCAGAAACAGCACACCTAAGGAGTACTTTAATCAAACATTTAGGTTACCTGCCAAAAGGACCATGATCTCTTCAAAATGCAATGCGGATTAAAGTGTTATCTAACACAAGCAGAAAACTAACCTTGGAGTGGAAGTTCGAAATGTGTTCATCATAATTTTCATGTCTTTGGATAGAGAAACCAGCTTTTTCAGCTAGATTGCAAAACTGGTTTAAAGTATTCCCTCTGAGTGGAGCAAACACCATTGCTTTTCCCTGGAACGGTAAAAAGAGAATTTATACATTTTTAAAACTGGAAGGGAACCACATATAGTATACACCTGACTAAGCTTTTAATATACTCAGGCTGCAAAAGTTAATTGTTCTCTTGGTAGAACACTAAAATATGATAATATAAATCATTGTTCAAAATATGCAATATTTCTGTGACTAAACGAAAGCAAAACAGAAATAAATAAAAAAAATATATTTTCTTCAGAGATCTGCCAACTGCAATACATCTGCTCCTTTTCATATAATAGCAGTGGCTACAGATTACCAAAATAAAACACAGAAAAGGCATACAAACTATATGCTCAATGCAAAACCAATTTGTTAGTTCATTACAACACAAAGACTGTAAATAATGATTTTCTTTTTTTAATCTCACACATAGAAGTGTACCTCCCATTTGATGTTAGTGGAATTACAGCAGTGTAAAACAAGGCAAAATGGAAGGCAAATAAGACCCACTCATTAATTTTTTTAATGATATTTTAAACTACCTGAGTAGTGCAACTGAATTTGACCTTAATTTGTCAAATTGCATTTAAAGCACGACTTAATATTCTTGCATAGTAATTTTGGATCTTTCAAGATGATCAGATGATCAAGATGACACCCAGGCAATATTTTATGGTCCATTAGATAATATTTTGTTCATCCTTCTGTATTTAAGAAAATAAAAATGCTTGTACATTGAACTGATACATTTTAGACTCCCTGGGGAAAGTATTAGCCCCAAACCTAACTGACTTCATACAGCACCTCTTAAAATCTTATTTTCAAAATAAGAATAATTAATTCTAATTGGCTGAGTATTATGTTCTGTCACACGGAATGAAAACTGGTTTTGAAGAGCTGAAAACAAAGGTTAATAACAACAAACAACATATCACATTGAGGGCAGCCACAAAGTTTACTGTGAGTCCTTTTATTTAACTTCTATATTAATGAGAAGACTAGTCTTTTAGTAACTACGACTAATCTGTGAGGTGCTGTAATCAACTCATAAAAATATTTTTAGGGGTCTGACAAAGTTATAAAAATGACACTGTAGAGGAATATTTTGCTTAAGAAAATGCAATTTTTGTATCAGAAAAAATCACATGAAAGAATGTCAGTAGGAATTTTGGGAACTTTTAGTGCTGATAACAGATACTTGGTGAGGAGCATAGGTAATGAATATGTGTGTTACAGCTCTTGCACCCATACACTGAGACAACACTCACTGAGGTAGCAAGAAAAACTGTCAGTACCTATGATACTTAGGTGTACTTAAAAGACTGCAGTCATTAGTACCATACTACTGTATTTATTCTCAAAATGTCTCTGTGAGATAGAAAAATACTGTTATTCTCACCTCTCTCATGGAAAATTTAAGCACAAAGCAGACCAAGGGAAACATTCAAGGCAACTCATTCCTTTTCATTAGTGTAACTGTAACATAAATTTTGTGGCTAAACATGAGGTGCAAAAGGGTGTAACTCCCACCAAAGGCACTGGAATTGCTTATGTAAATGTTAGGTCTGAATATAGGTTCAGGATGAAAAACATTAAACACAGGAAATTCACAATCAGTGCAAAATGTACGCCGTAACTTCCCTCACATCCTTGGCATGCTTTGTCAATAGCAAAAGTGGGTAGCTAAGGGAGCCCAAGTCAAGGGTCCTTCTCCTTCTGCTGCCATCTCATACTTTGTAGAATGCTGTTCTGCATAAGAAGGATGCTTTCCTGGCATAAGAAGGATGAGGCTTCCATGGAGTCCTTCATTTTCAGGAGGAACTTCACAGAGCTAACTGTAATGGGAAATGTACAGCCCAGGGCTTTTACTGACCACACAGTTCACATGGGGATTTCAGGAAGGGCTGAACTTTCTGAATTTCTGTGGGAAGCAAGCCCAATGTCAGCCACTGTTCCAGCAGCTTCAAGGAGGAAATAGGGCTCATACACCACCACCACCACCACCACTCTTACAGGTTTCAGTCTGGAGTCAGCAGACTGTGCAACCATTACTTCTCCCAGTGTAGACTAATTACTTAAAATGTATTTTGAGAGAAATACAGCAAAATAACAGGGTATGAAACATCTCTTAACACCGGACTGATAATCTTGAAATAACTTCAGAAAAGGGGAATGATCTTTTATATAAATCACGACACCACTCCTTCTGATCTGTTCATTAGTTGGTGTAAAAAGTCATTCCTCATTTGAATTTAATGCACATCGAAAACACTTGACGATCTTAGCACTGCTGTTAAAAAAGAAACAAAAAAACAAAAAAACAACTGACAGGTAGTGTGGAGGTACTGTGGTCAATTCTAGTCTAATATATTCTGTGTTTAAAATACTTCCTGGTCAACTGTTTGATCTGTACAGTTCTTCTACTTGTTTTAGGGCTGTTTTCACATTTCTAATTTTAAAGTCTTTTTCATTTCTTGGTTGTGTACGATAACAAAATTAGACCAGTGTCCTGGATCTACAATTGATGGACTATGCTAAGTTTGTTTAATTCAATGTCTGTAATTTCAAAATGCCTCCTGTTTTAGGGTGATGTTTCATGTTCACAGTGACCTTCCCTCACCTGGGAAAATACTTCCAGTAAACTTGTGAAGAAAACCCAGGGGAAAATGTCTATTTCAGTTACAACATTGTGAATTGTAGTAAAGTAAAGCTGCAGTAAAGTAATGGGACACATATTGAGATTTTAGATATGACTATGACTGCCTTTACTCATCAATCATTATTAAATCCAGCCTTATTTGATGGTCTAATAACATCTGATTGACTTCATTGGGATTTTGAATGGATAAGCTGCAGAATAAAAATCGTCATTAAATAAAAAAATCACATTTTTATTATGGAAATACGCAAATAAGCAACAGTTCATTCTGAGACTAAAACTAAAATCATATTTTAATGATAGGAAAAACTAAATGATAGTAAAATTAAATGTACGTAAATAAAGTAGCTTGCTTATAAGAGGAATGATATACTGCCAATTAAGATGAATTTGTTGGATGCAAAATTTCAGTGCCTAATTCTAGGAATTAGTTACAGGTGACATTTGCCTTTGTAACAAATTCAGGTAAGAAATTCCAACCCCTAGTAATTTCAAAAGCTGCTCACTTCTGCCTGCATGAATTTATTGTCCTCTCTTTCTCTGCCAGAACTGTCCAAGAAGCCATACTATGAATCAGATGACTGAAATGACCAGAATCTGCATTTCCAGGAAAATAAAAAGTTACTGATGCCATAAGGACTCTATTAGCCCCGAATAAATAACTACAAATAACATCCTTGATGAAAAAGGAAATGCCAATGATAATTTTTCATAAAGAACAGTAAGAATAGATAATTTCTGCTGCATTTCTCCTTCAAGACTGCTTTATAAGATACCCAATATCTTCTACTTACTCCACTTTTGCTTACAGTTCTCTGGCCTATTATTTTCCCTGAACTCTTCTATTCTAGTTGTACCTAAGTTGTATCCTATTTACACTTGAAAGATGCCTTATGTCTAGATGTCTCTAACTTGTTTCTTTATCCATTTGCCAAAATATTACTGTTAATGAAATGTGACTTCAATATTCGAGACAAATTAATTCATGTAGAAGAGTGAACTTCACCAAAGTAGTTTATGACTTATCTTGAGCATAAACTAATGCCCATAAGCAAATCTTAATAATTACAGCTAACAAATGACTTCACTATTAGTTTGTTTTTCCTTTAAAGGCTGAAGTATAGTGCCGTTTAATAAAGGTTCCTCTGATGTTATGCTTGGATTTAAACAGAGTAACAAAGAACAGGAAGAACAATAACTATTATGTGTGATTACGTCTTCTCTTGGGTTCTCAAATGAGCATATGAAGGACATGGGTCTTTCAAACTATGAGAGCATATGCTTGATGGTATCTCTATTCAACGTGCCTTTTTTTTTTTTTTGGAGAAGAGAGCTTATTTAAGATGTCCATACTCCCAACTTCTACCTCATACAATCATTTGCTTTCCACCTAGATATGAATTATTATTATTTTTAAGGCCATACATGCCATAGCTGGATATCCATCCATATGGCTATGCACAAACTGGATTATGCAAATGACTTTAGGTATAAAATACAGTTTGGTTCAAAACTCTGGAACAGATGATGTGAACAAGTGGTAAGGAGCAGGAATTTCTTAAACTAACTTTTCTGATGAAAGAAAGGAATCATGGTCTAAAATGCATAGAAAATATGTACAGTCTGTACTATTAATCATAGCATGCAGAAGTAAGCCAGACTGGGAAGACAAGACTTAAAAATCTATTTCCCTTTACTGTATCTATTCTCACAAAGAATTATAGCTCGTGTGCCCTGAAAACTAAGGCACATTCTGAATTTGAATTAGCTGACCGGAGTTAAGAAGCAACAAAGTCAAGTCAGTTTTAGTTTAAAGTCAGATCAACAATTTCTAGACTGTCTGTACATCTGAGCTCTGACACTATTTAAAATTTAGGCTTCCTTACCCTCACTGTGTTTTAATTCAAATCCTCCACTTGGGTTAATCAGCCCAGGTAAAGAATGCGCGTCTGTGCATATACATACATCTGCATGCACACATGCTTTTGCCAACTGGTGGGAGAGAAAGCAGCTGGTAACTGTTATTCCACTCCAGCTAAAGGCTCTAGAGAAGTCACAGTTACCAGGGTACCTCTTATACACTTCCTGCCACTCACATCCTTTTCCCAAAACATCCTTTCATGGAACCAGTTACAGTGGCCAAGATACCTGGTCAACTGGGTGAGGGCACTGCTCTGGGCTGAAAGAAAACATTTTTTACATTTTTTTAAACTGAGATCAGCTTTGTGTTCCAGATCACCAAAATTATTGCATGCTGGCAGGTGATGTTTATGAATATTATTTTTGTGTAAAACACAAAAGTCAGAATGTATCAAACTGGGCAGGAGCTCCCTAACTGCCATTGCTGCCATCGACAAAAATATCTGGGTAACCTTTCCCCAGGGTGGCTACATTTCTCCTGTCTGTCTGGCAGCCTTGATCCACATCTCATTAAAATCATTCAGTCTTAAGTAACTTGCCTTAAGTCACTCAGGAAAGTCTATGATAGAACCAAGAATAGAAACCTTATCACTCTTAGCAAAGAATGGGATTACTTACATGACTAAAATGACTCAGTTTCTTAAGTCTTTGCATGTTTGAGTATTCTATTCCTTTTACAGAGAAAAACTCTTGTACAAAAAGTAAAATGAAATTCTTAAGTAAAGTTTGGAGAATGCACTGCTAACATGAATACTTCTGTGCAGAGATGGAAAGTTTTCCATACTGAAAAGTTTGTATGGTAAGCTTAAAAGGTACAGTTCCTGTTTCAAATTCTTTTTTTTCACACAACTACTTTACATGTTTTCTCATATTCTTCTTTTGATCTCTTTCTTCTTCTTCTTTTTTTTTTTAATATTGAGATTCATGATTATTTGTTGGTTAGAAATACATGCATATGACAACTTGTTTTTGCCTATAAGTCTCTCAGATTTATTTGAATAGATTTATTTTAAAAAAATATTAAATTTTAATAATTTTTTAATAAATTTATTGGATTGAGATCTGTGACACTGAAGAATGTAGCATTTTATTAAGCTATGTTCAAAAATAGAAAACATGTAAACACAGGCCTTACTCCATGGAAAAAGAAGTTTTAAGCTACAATATATGCATAAGGGGTTTATTCATTTCATACAAACAGAAATGAAAAGAAAAAATATTCTTTCATAATAAATAAATACACAATGACAAAGGTTACAATTGAAGGGATTACAAATGACAGAAGCCAACATAAAAACTTTCAATATCGTACTTTTACTTTAATATGAAGACATTATTATCAAAGGAAAATACTCGAGAAACGCTTTGATAAAAATAATCTCACGCTATCTTTGAAGCGGTTTCATTTATTTTACTACCCACTGTGTTCCTTATCAGAAGGCCAAGTATAAGAAGTTTCCTAGTTTATGATTAGGAAAGAATCTGATAGATTAGAAGACTCAATTGAAGTTGGACATAATAAGTATTAAAGTATTACATGACATTAATCCTGCCATTCCATTACTCTCTCAATCATTGTGCACAGACTAATTATTCTGAAGCCAGTGTTCAGGAGAAAATAGAAACATACTTACACTGGGTTGGAGTAATCTCTTTATTGCATCAACAAGGCTAGCTCTGTACTGGTCCAGAAACAGGCTGACATTGAGAAGAGAACAGAATCCAGATTAAAATGGGTTTTCAATTCTAATGATACTAATGCAGATAAGTACAAGGCTAATTACATGTGTTTACACAATGCTGTAAAAGAGAAACCATGGTCTACACTTCTGGCCAATTCAGGTACTTTGTAATAAATAATAATAAAAAAAAATATGCAAAAAATAGGTAAAGCCTGAAGCAAATATTATTTAAACCAAAGCTAATCAGCATGAAACAAAGCTATCAGTATGAAACAGACCTTAATATTGCTGATATTCACAGATCACATATGATAGCTATTAAAATACTACCCTATCAGAATTCAGGATCAATATACAAAGTTAACATATTAAATGCCTTTTTTACAAGGAAGGGAGGAATTTTTAGAAGTATTTTCGATTGTATTTCAGGTGCTCCTATTAAGAGTAATTTTCCCCCTTCCCTTTGTAACTGTGGCATTAATTCATTATCATGTATTATGTGTATTTGTTCTATCTATATGTCTATCTACTCATGTAAAGATTTACAAGCCCCTGCCTTCTCTCTTTTTCCTTCAAAAGCTATTCAAATACAATGACAAAGATTGTACAGAGTTGTCCTCCCTCAAGAGTGAAACACTTCATCTACAGCATGGGTCCTGCACTGACAGCAGCAAAGTCAATTTTTCCATGCAATGTTGCCAAGATGCTCAGCCCTATTTTGGTATGATTACCTCATGATCTGAGGGGATAATTCATTCTTCATGCCCCTCAGTACCTTAATGTATAAACTAATACCGGCAACCCGGGTGCCAATCACTCTTGACTAGGTATTTGTGGACATGCAGTTACTGTGGATGAGAGTGCATTTACAATGTTTAGTGAACAACCATCAGATAGCAAGTGATGCCTTTCAGTCCTTACTGCAATGGGCTGCATTTATATTGGTAATTCAGATAAGAAAGACTCTCTATCAAGCAGGCCACAAATAATGTGATTCTTTCTTCATTATTTTTCCATGCTTTCTTTGTAACAAAACTACTTCCCAGTCTGTGTCAAGCTCAAGTTCCACACTAGAAGAATTTTGTCCATTCTTTATGATGCTTTTCTGCAACCTGCTTTCCCTTTTTCTCAAACATTTATTTCTGAAGTAAAGTGGGTGATTTATTTTTCTGGTTTTAAATTTTTAAAAGCATATAAATATATGAAACCACTGAAGAGAAAAAAGTGGTCTGCACACATACCACACACCAGTCATTAAGAACAAAATATGTATGGATATTTAGCTAAGGACACTCCACAGATACCAATGAGAACACAATATCAAGTAGCATACGGTCAAGCAGCTGTATAAGTACTTTTCCTACTCGGGGAAAAAAAAACAAAACCTATAAGAAGACTTGTCAGCAACCAAATTTCATCAGTAAAAGCTGGCAGAACCCCAAATTATGGTAAGACTGGCTATCCATACATTTCATAAAGAATATTCTGTGTAGAAATATGACATTATAAATTTCTTCAATAAAATATTGAAGTAGTGGCTAATAATCCCTCTAACTGATAGCCTGCCCAAAAGGAAATTTAAATTTTAGTACAATGGCTGCTCCTCAACCTCAATTAATCTTACTGG
This sequence comes from Anas platyrhynchos, assembly GCF_047663525.1. NCBI lineage: Eukaryota > Metazoa > Chordata > Aves > Anseriformes > Anatidae > Anas > Anas platyrhynchos. Next base: position 40,276,264 of record NC_092589.1, read on the forward strand.
AAGAATTGAACAAATGTTTGTTTAAATTTAATTCATTGAAACTGCAGCTGATCTCTCTAATGTCTCCTGGGAGCTTTAATCACATTTGCCTCAGGTAGATCCCTATACAGATAGGTACCATAAGACACTACTTCACGAGGAACTTAGCCACCTGCAGAAGAGGTGGAATATACTGCATGAGTCCTCTCCAAATAGAATATCTGAAATTGATTAATTTTCTTCAACATGAAACACACTTGTGTGCACACATTTAAGACTTGCTGAGATCTTGTGTAGACAAGATTACATTCCAAATATATGAGGAAATTATTATATTGTTATTTCTGAAAGCAGTATAGTGGAAACACAATTTTGTTTTACTTTGCAAGTGCTAAAATTCATTTTTCATGGACCTTGATACCATTTGGACTATGAGAGAAAAATACCATTTGGACTACAATGAGACAGGGGCACAACGGCTGCTACCAATCTTGTTCTTTTATGATGGAAGTTTTTCATCAGAAACTGAGTGTCCAAGAAATCCAAATATTCAGATGACATGACAACTTCAAGGATACCTTTTCTGCCTGGTTCCCACTTGATATTTTGGTGGTACAGGTGACAGACTCAGCTCTGCCACATCCTCTGACCAGACGTAGCATGGATGACTGGAAGCAACATTAGTGCAACTCAGCAGCTACAGGGAGTTGCTCTATCCTCTATCTTCCCTCCAGCATAGGATTTGGCCCATAGAAGGAGGTTTAGTCACACAATTTCTCTTACCACTAGAATTTGTGTGATTAAATATTAATATAGCATACAGAAAATGTACCCCTTAGAAAATCCTTTAAAAGTTCATTGAAATTACATAGTATACCACTCTAGATCATTCTCACTTTGTTTCACATACCACAGTTCAAATTTGGCCTGGTTTACTTTGGTGGTCTCCATATTTGTTTCTATATTTTTTTCTATAAAAAATTATTTATTTTTTCTATTAAAAATATCTCACATTTATGTAGTAAGGAATGCAGAGCAAGAATATCAAAGTTTTTGGGGTGTTAGTATGGAAGCCTCTTATGCTATCAGTAAGGAGGAAAGAACATGGTTTATTGGCTTTTTTTTAGGCAGTGTTGTTAACTGAAATCTAGATGAACAGGCAGGCAACTTTGCCAACTTTCTTCTTTTCTTCCCTTCTTCCTTTCTTCCTTCCTTGCTTCCTTCCTTCCTTGCTTCCTTTCTCACTATCTACTTATTTACTTAAAATTATCATTAAAGCCACATGAAAGTTTACACCTAGATTGTATGGAAGTAACAGTAAGCCACAATGTAACAAAATAAATAAAACAGTTGATTCTCACTTCATTTCATGCTGTTTTGTCCTACTGTCTTGTGCCTTGCAACAATGGGCATATGATTACATTTTATAGGCTGTGATGTGAACTTATTTTCCTTTTTAAATATTTTGCAATTGGTAAAAGAGTTTAGTTTACAGGTGTACATCAGACATGAACACATTCAGATGTTCATGTATAGTGCCTAGTGCATACAGCCATTTATCTTTTTGTTCATCTTCAACTACTTGGCTAACATAAATTGAAAAAGAACTTACTTCTATATTATCAGATTCCAGTGCACTTGAAAGTGTGGGCAAGAAATCAGGCTTAAAATATTAAATTTAAATAGAGGAAGAACAGAAATCTTACCGCATTCATGCAGACAGATTTCCTTATTTTAAATGAAATATTAACAATGACAAAATGGACATAATTGCACATATGTAAAGAATATTTTAAATTCAGTTCTGCATACCTGGTGAATTCACAACTATCCATGACTTCAACAAGAATCTTAGCAGTGAAAGTAATGTGGACTGCCAGCTTCAGCTGTGAAAATCCTTACATGTGTGCCAAACTTTAAGAATATGATCAGTCTAATTAAATAAATGTGTTTACAAAGTGATATGAGGATTTAGACCATATTCTGTTTCTATGTTAAAATTATATGTTTTAAAACTTGGTTTGTAAGAACCTGAAAAGCAAAGATTTTTCTGCTAGATCACACATAACATCCTCGACTGTCTTCTTGGATTAAAAATCTCAGCAACTATTTTCTGAATCTATTTGTCTTAATACAAAAAAAATAATCAGAAATCTGAGGCTCTCAAGAGCTTTGGATGGGTCTCATTTGTGGTCCACCCATGCAGACACCCATTATTTCTTCCTTTCACTCATTCTTACTTTTACATGTCCAGCACCTGCATGACTTTGCACCCTCAAATGCAGGTCAAATGAAAGTCCAAAACTCTGGCATCCTCACCTGGCCTTGAAACAGCCCCTCAAAACAGCCCCCAGGTGGGCACATATGCTTTAAAAATTCCATTATTTCAGTAATTTCTTCCAGTGTGTCCTTCTTCCACGTGTGGCCTTGCCAATATTTTTTTTTCCTTATTTTTTATCTCATAGTTGACATTTTACAAGTTATTTCGGAACTGCTGAACCATGAAACTATTTTTATTGTCAAAATCCTGAATGGTTAAATAACGACTAGCTTTCACAGTTTGCCTCTTATTTATTTTATAATCTAGTTGAGCTACTAAATTTAGCTGTTAACTAATAGACTGTCTGTTCTGGGAAATAACTTATTTTCCACTCCTGCACACAAGGTTTATTAAAGTCTGACTGTAAATATATGAATATAAACATATCACTGCTTGTTGTAATCATGTACATTTTTACTTGAACCTCCATGTGGATTTGGAATATGTTTATGAATAGAGCTTGTTTTCATGTAAATGGGATCAAGCAGTACTACTGGTTAGCTATTCAGAGAATCAGACAATATCACCCTTGCTGGAAATACTTCAATAAAAATTTATCCATGTACCTAATATTTGAACTCAGATTTTTTGCTTTATAGTTCCCTGTTCTAATCCCAGATTTTATTGACTGACAATGAGCTATATGGTGGTGTTAAACTAAATGCAATCTATTCTATCTGTTTTTATCACTGCATACTTCAGGTTTCAGCTGAGGAGCTGTAAGAAAAGAGATTTCTTTTCCTCCTCAATGACAGCCCAAAAAATTCAGAAAGCAAAAATCCTGCCAAGAGTTCTCAAGCCAATTCTGTATCTCGAAGAGAAATACATGAAAATGAAAAGTAGATTTGAGTTTGATAAAGCAAGGAACATTTTTTTTCATCCTTTTCATGTATCAGAAAAATCTAGTGTCCGTAAATAAAAGATTTTTTAAAAAAGCAAACAATAAAGGGATTTCATGCTTATTAAACTATATATATGGGCCCTTAGAATAGGAAAATAGAGACAATTTGTGAAAAAAAACATGTACTTTAATCTAATCTGCATATTTCCGTTTATTTTTTAGAAATCCATAAATATTTATACACTTACCTGAATCTTTAGTGCCTCAAAATAAATATACAAAATGCAGGGATTGAAAATGCATGATATATTTTACCTGTCATGTATGATTCTTTGTTTCCTAATGAAACTATACTATTTCCAAACAGACTGGGAGGAGTATTAGGCAAGAATATTACTGGGGAAAAATAAAACAAAACAAAACAAAAAAACCCTTAAGTCTTGCTCTGCTGTACTCACAGCACAAATAGGATGACATGGTGTATCAAGAATACAAGAGATGGCACAGCCAGGTTGTTTTGATATTTGCGTGAAGAACAAATTTAACTCTAAATCTCTTGGCAAGACCTTGCTTCACCCACATAATCTGGAGAACATCCATATGTGAGCCTTGTCTAAGCCTCCGAGAAGACTGCTGCCCTCCTGCTCATGTCCGCCAGCACTCTGATCTGACTTTCATACTTAATCTGATCTAATCCTGTCCAGCATTAACTTCATCTGTGCAATGAAACCTGGAGTATCCATTCTAATATTTGGTGAGGAAGGCATTTACTAAATTACTTGCTGAAATCATATGGTGTTGTTTAGCTCCTTATTTTAATCAGATGATGCATCTCTGAGGCACATTATCAGCGATTAGTTAGAAACCCTTCTCTGTCCTTTTTGGGAACAAAGAACTCTGAAATTAAATGCTAAGAGAAATGAGGCACTGTTGCATTCTGTAAACAAGCAGGTATTAGAAAAAGGAAAAAAGAGGACTAAATACACTTTCTTCAGTGCTATACAAAAATGGTAACTTCTGAAATCAGAATAGTTTGCTTAAATAGGAAAACATCAAAAAAAAAGAAAAAAAAAAAAAAGCTTTAGAGGAATATTTTATTAGAAGCCACTTAAAAAGAACATTGTTTAAAAAGACAATAGACAGCTTTGCACTTCCCTTTGCCTTTTTCCTTTAACTATTTCTTAGTAAGGTACAGAAACCTGCTGAACTGAGCTATCCTAGGAAGTTCTTGTTTTCAGAATTTGGTCTCTTACAATAGTTAAGTGCAACAAAATATAAACAGCTTTTTCTGTTTTGGACATTTAAAGGGTCAACAGGAAATACTCCTGATGGAAAGACAGACTTATTTAAAAATATCTACTCTCCTAAATTAAGCCTGCACATCTCTTTTTACACTTTCTCTATTTATATAATGCAAATAATAAATACTTTGCCATATAAAAAGTTCACATGCCATCTAGTGAAGTATAGCACAATTCTACAAATTCAGTCTCAGAAATTGTGTGTCAATAATCAAACCTATCTGCATAAATTATTAAACAATACATTGTACTGCAACATGTACGTACCTTTTCATAAAATAAATGCTGTACTCAGATATTTTTAATAAGAATTCTCTTACAATTAACAAGTACCATCATAAAAAATAAAAAAGCCTATTTCTACAAATACTGCTGTCAAACTGATTTAAGAAACAGAATGTGATGGGGAAAAAAAGGGTTTTGAAATCTTTTTTCCCTCGGACAGATTTTCCGGGGAGCAAAAAATATATCCCCTTATATCAATAGTCAGATCTTTCCTAAGAAGTAAGCTAATTGAGCTGTTTGTGTTGATAAACTCCCTTTTCTCCAGACTGTTCCTCACTGAGCCATAATTATTTGCAATTTGCCTAAGTCGTCCATTTACTGATACGTCAAGCATGAAACAGAGGCAATTCCAGAAAATGGAAATGCTTCTCAAAATCAATCTTTGGGAAATAATGTGGTAGAAGTTACTGTGTGATAGAAGACTACCTTATAACTGTCACATGGAGATGAATATTAATTTGTTGAGGTTAAGGTGGCTTTGTGCTTCATTTGTTGACTTTGCTTAGCCATCAGCAAGCAGCACAGTACAATTACTCCAGCAAAGCTATTTTTCTAACATGAGTTTTATGATTTTTATGTACTTACCAGTCTGCACACATAACAATGTCAAAATGTCCTTCCAGTTGAGAGACATCTGTCTCATTATCCCATCGTAAAATGCTAGAGGAAAAAAAGATTTAAAAAAAAAAAGAAGAAGAAGAGAAAAGGAAAAAGGACTTACATTTATCATCTTGAGATTTTTAAAGTATTAATTCTTATGTGACACAGAAGTGTTTTTAAAAGTATACATTTGTTAATTTCAAAGATGAATATAAAAGTATTATTCTGTACATTTTTTAGGTTTTAAATCTCAAAGGTAAAGAGCCCCCTTTTAATTATATCAGAAAGGCAATCCACACAGGTTCTTGTGAGTGGATCACCAACAAACATTCATTTCTGAGTTAGTGGCACCTGTACAGCCTCCGATTTTTACCCCTTAACACCACTGCATGAGGAAGTAAAGCCTGAGTACTGACAATCTGAGTGAAATACAAATCTGCAGACCAGATGTGAATTCATGGATCTCCATTACATCTGGCAGGCGAGCCGGTCGTGTTTCTCATTGATGAAGTGAGCATTCACTTGGGCTCAGGGGAGGAGGGACAGGGCAAAAGAATGCCAAGCTTAACTCCAGTGCCAGCAATGTCGCCTCAGGCAAGCTTAAAAATACAGCAGTGCTGACTCTGTCAACACCTATTCTCTCATAGGTGATAAGTTATTTAATTCTAAGATACCTAGTAACAGGCAAAAATGCACATATGTGCAAAGTTCTTCTTTGTTTATAAATGCTGCCAATTTATGTAGTTGCCATGAAGAATTTTGTTGCTTGACTCCCTGTTAAAAAATAGCAAACCAGTGTTGGAATTTACTGCATACTTAAAATATCATTACCTCAAAGATTTGAAGCTGCATTTCTATTCCTAGGCTACTTAAAAATAAAATAAAATAAAATCCACCCTTCTTTTTCATTTCCCAGTTATTTATATTAGAAAGTAGATAAATATTTATGGGAAAAGCACTTGTGGGGGAAGGGTCTAATCTGATCTTGTCAGGTTGTGCATGCTTATCTCAGTTTTGTATGAGTCTTGACCAAATAGACCCTTTAGTCTTCCCACAGCTATAATCTACTTCTGGTTAAAAGCCATCTCCATTCACACACTACTCCCAATATTTAACTGAGGATCAGTTATAATATGTTCATTCAAAAATGTTCCCTAAGTATGCAGGAAAAAAAAGGAAATTTTTTTACTTTGTCTGTACTATATGCAAAATGTTGGTAAACATACAGATTGATAGAAATAGACCCAAAGAGAATTAAGGCAGTAGCACATGCCTGTTTATATGCACAGACAAAATTTGAGGGTTAATGTTTTTAAAAGATAGAAATTACGAAAGGAGAGGCCCAATGGGTTGGGAAAGCTTTGATTATGTGGGTCTCAGTGTATCTGAACAGATTTGGACTAATTAGCCCATTTGCCCTCCTGGAATTTACTGTGACAATCCAAAGAGAGAAAAGAGTAGATTAATTTAATTTTTCCTCCTCAAATTGAAAGTATTCCAGATTTTAGAAGCCTAGGTAGCTTTGCACACTGGCACGCAGCAGGCATCCAGTAGTGGAAAGTGACAAAGGAGAGTTCTCACTCTCAGCTGCTGGCTGCCTGCTGGCTACCAGTGGCTTTTTCAACCCTGTTTCCGTGGAAACTTAGGTTAGAATGGTGAAAATTAGGTAAAGGTAAGTTTTGTGGGTTTAAAGCACGCACTCTAATATTTTAAGAATCCTGAAGCAGAACTGGAAATTGGTAGATGAACTGTGAGCCTTAAAAGGCCACCTTTGGTTCTCATTGCTACAGAAACAGAGATCTGATCAGTACCACTATAGGGATTTGAATTATGATTTTTTAACCCATATATTTACTATACTTCTCACATGCACTTTGGGAGGCAGCACAGGTGCCACCTCCTGGAAAAAAAAAAGAGAAAAAAAAAAAAAGTCTCTCTCATGTTACTGTCAGGTTCCCGCTGAGCATCCAGAACAAAATATTTTCTGTGCACACCCACTGTAGGCACAAAGGACATGGTGCAGATAGCCAAAATCTCAGAAATCATAATGCTGAGCAAAATCTGGAGTAGATGAGTTGCCAGGAGCATGAGCAGTGGTGTGAAGTGACTGTCATGTACACTGCTACAAGGAGAGAGCTCAGGGCCCCACATCCAGCCTGAAGCTAGTTTTCCACCATTTTCCTGATCTGACACCAGGATTGGTGTTGGTCTCTCGTTCCATTACAGCTGTATTCCTGAACAGACAATAACTATACAGAGGCCAGTGATAAATTTACACACAAGATTTTCAAATTCAACTTTGCCGTTAACTTTCAAAAGAAAAATAAAAATCCATGTAAACTAAAGATAATTTCTATAAAATAAATAACAGAAGTCATTCTGATCTCCCTCAGGATGTATGTACATTTATGGGAAGGACACAACTACCAGCGATATATATATTTACCCTCACTATCATTAGACAAGTACAAGTATGACCATTAAGTGAAGCACATCTAGGGTACATGAAGCTGCAACTTCAGAAATTGTTTATGTAGTTAACTCTGGGTTACCTTATCTATACTGTTGTATGTTTAATGCTTACATGAATTTGCATGAAAACTAGCCATACATCTGCATCTATACCTGTAAAGCAGACATGCCCCCACATATTAGGGAATCAGAAATAATTCTGCTCAGAATCAGCATTATTACATCATTAACACTGATGACAGAATCAGCCTTATACGGAATCTGAATCAATTATTTTCAATTCTAGGACTGATGAAAGTAGTAAATCACAGACAGGACATGTATAAATACATCAACTATCAATAAAATTTCCCATAATCTAAACACAATTCCGGAATCTGAAGTACACCAAAATCCACTGATATTGCAAAACCTCTGAGAGAAGTGAAGATGTGCGTATGCGTATCTAAATGCGTTTATCTATAGGTAGTAAGTAACCATACTTTTTCCAGGGACTATTGAGGATGTTACTCTTGGACTTTGTGGTCAGTCCCGAAATAAATTCTGAAGGAACCATGAAGTAAGAGTTAACTGTATTTAAATTTAAAGAAAAACACCACTAGGAAACCCAGAAAAGTGTCAGCAACAGAAACCAAAAAATCTCAGTATTTATAAAGTTTCCTCTAAAAAAAAAAAAAAAGAAAGAAAGAAAGAAAGTGAAACAATGCTATTTCACAAAATGTCTTTTCAGTTGCCAGTATTATGGTAATACTTGGTAATACTTTCCTCTTGTTCTTTTTCCAGTGATAGTAAATCACAAAATAGACTATTTTCAGAAATACGGAAATTCAGATTTTATTTAGTAGTTACTAAATAATGAATAAAAAGCAGGAATCAATATTAACATAAGGATCTTGGTGCCAAACAATTGGGAAGCATAAGCAGAAGATTTTTATAGGGTTGTTTTTTCAGTCTACCTGAAGCCTTTGGGTGGTCATCATGAACACGTACAGAAGAGTGAGAGTTCAAATTTGGACAGGAAAACAAAGTTTCTGAAGCTTCAGAATACTTGTTTTCCACTTTGCTTCCAGCAAAATAAGAAGTTTTAAAGCTATAATATTTTTATATCTCATATATAGAAGGTGCTACAGTACTAACAGATGAAATTATTTTCTAAGTTCAGAAAGTGTGCTTTTCACTCGATTTCTGTCTAAGCTACACCTTCAATTTTTTATTATTACTTTTTTAATAACATATTTAAGGTGTATAAAGTCCACTCCACATTTATTTTGTGCTGGCTTATTTAACTTTTATAACTTTAGTTTCATGAAATTGAAAACTAGCAATTTGTCTTCAGAAGAAAAGGGTCTGAAACCAATTGCAAATAGAAAGTAGTTTGTGGGCTTTTTTGGCTATAACAAGAACATTAAAAAAATAAAACAGGATGTGAGGGAAAGACAACTGGAAATACAGTACTGTTAGTGTGTCTACTGTTGTTAAGCCAAGCTGATGGTGACTAAAACTTGGTACTCACTAACGGCTGCTTTATGGCCTATATCAAATGAATTTAACCAGTTTTCAGAGGAAAAGTACCCACGTCACAAACCTATTATTATAATTAGCAATCTTGATGGCAGTCCTAGCAAAAAGGACAAGGACTGAAATGAGCTATAGAGAATGAACTATCCTCTCACATGCAGAGGTGGCTTTTCCAGGTCAGGGATAAAGCATACTATCAAAACAGTCTGAGAAAATACGTACTGATGCTTTAGTTTCCTACACTGTCAGTCTTACACCATTCCAAAGCAACAAATTCATTAAAACAATAAAAAATAAAAAGAATCAAAGCATCTTTCTTTCTTACTTTTTTATCCTGATCTATCTTTTAAATTACCAAGTAAGCCAGCGAATGCGATTAGGGTTAAGATAAAAAGAATTGTAATGATAATAGAACAAAAAGATCAACTAAGGAAACAGAGACTGAAAAAAAGAGCATCCTTTCTTTGTGTATTACCAACTTACTCCAATGTCCTCTTGTATTTCAAAGAAGAAAGGAAAAAAAAAAAAAACACATAGAAAATTGGCAAATGTCACAAAGGCATTTATGGCAGCAAGACTGCACACTTTTCCTGTACAGTAATTCTAATTTATGGAGGATAGCCCAACAAATGCCAACACTTTTTCTTACACTAGTGAAGCATTGCAGCAATCTACAACAAAAGATATTACCTGATTTTACCAGGTTTTCATTTCTCATACAAATCCCTCATTACTATTTTTATTCAACTTCTGTTATTCAATGGTTGTCTTCCCAGTGTGTCTAGGCAGGTAACTTACATAAGAAAACACAGGTTAAGTCTCAGATAATAGAAACTTGAAACATTTCCAAGTCCCTCTGAGATGTTTTTGAGATGAATGGCATAGGTTAGAGTACCTCTCAAGTTAGCAAAAGAGTCATTGTGCGAATAAAGACAAAAAATCAAAATTCAAAGAGAGGACAAAAGACACAAAAGCCTGCCTTGCTTCAGTACATATTAATAGTTGTAATAAAGATTTAAAAAAAAATTGCCCCAGTTAGCAGATGAGCAGCTACCAAGAACCCCTATCTACCCACCTCTTCTTTTCATATTTTAATTTAGGTTTCAGTTTTTGAAAAGCATTATCATTGGTATGTATACAGGTTCAGGTAAAAGATTTTGTCTGGGGATTTATATGACTTTTTCTATGACATTAACCAGGGAAGTTCATTAACACATTAACAAAAGGCATCACCACAATGTTTCTCCACACCTTGATCTTTGTTTGAGATTCCTCAATTTTGTATAAAGATCAAAAAGATGAATTTTAATTAGTGACAGAGGTGACGTACATGCCTGTCATTACAACTCCTCTGAAGAGTCTTGCAAGTTCGCCTGCTATCATTTTCCCTTTATTATTTTCTCATGAAGTTGCTCTTATTTCTCCATCTTCTTCCACCTCCAGCCTTTCTTGCCTTCACTGCCTCACTCTGCTCTGTCTTGTTATTCATTACTTCATTCCTTATGGAGTAGCAAGACACCAAGGTTAAACTCTGAACAACAGGTACCCAACATCAATCACTCTCCATCTCCTCACACGCTTCTAAACAGTTTGAATGCAATATGTAGAATTACTGAAGGAAAATTCCCACACTTCCAATAATTTTGGAGTAATTTAATTCTTACCTCTTTTTCTTGATCACATTGGACATAACCATTAATTCCAATCTTTAATCTAGATTTAGTTTTGACCTTCCTCTGTATTTGTAAACCTCAACTGTGTTCAGATTTTGCCAATTCTCTTCGTATAACTTCTTTAAGAAGTTTCCTATCTACACACTCAACTTTAACTCTTTAACCATGTCATTCTTATTAACATCTTAACATCACAATATCGTTCTCTCTTGAAAAATGCAGTCTTGCTCAATTAATATTTATTGAGTAGACAAAGACTGTTTTTCTTGCTTATAACCTTGATCTTTTTTTTCACCTTTCTCTTTGTACTCCTCCAGGTAAGTTACAAATGCTTTCTTCCAAACACTTCACAACAGTTCACTTTCCTATTTATTATCTCTCATTCAATATTGAAAGGACAAGTCCCTTCTTTAATGTCAGCCTACATTCTCCTCCTAGCCTTTCAAGATAGGACCTTTAACAAATTTCTTCCACCCTGTCATGAACAGACACAAACTCACTCCATTATCCTTGAAATTCCCCTTTAAAATAGAGCCTACAAAAACTGGAAAGAGGTTAGGCTGCTCTTGTGCCTCATCCTTTTTGTCTATTGCACTGACTACACAGGTATCCTTGTCATCCTTCCTCATGATATCCATCTCTGGTCTTAGACTGCAGACTCTCTAACAGAAATTTCCTCCATGTTCATACAGTGCGTGGTACAACAACTCAAGGTGAATCTCCATTACATTAATGTAGTAATATAAATTAAAAACAAAAAGAAAGAGAGAGAGAGAGAGAGAGAGAGGAAGGGAGGAAGGCAGGAAAACCACCAAAACCAACAATCTTGGTTTTCCTGCCCAGAAGCTGCCTTTCAAAAGTGGATAACTAAGCTTCCCTTAGTCCTCATTCCAAGAGCACCTAAACTATATATTTTACTAAAATTCAGACAGGAACATTACGGTTATACGTCATCAAAAATAACAAATGTAACACTCATGCTTCCGCTGCTACTGAATTTTTGAGACGTAATAAATACACTACATCCAAATACAACTGTTACAGAATACAGCTTTTCATTTTGTAGACACAATTCAGACTGATATATTTTATTATGGTATAGTCATTTCAAAAAGCAAGATAGCATAAGCATATGCAGAACAACCATGTATGATGAGTGAACGAAGGCTTTATAAAAACTGGTTTTGAGTAAAAATATGAAGGAAAAGATGTTTTCTTGCCCTATGGAAAACAGTCCATCCATGAATATACGGAAGATAATCAAGGGAATAAGAAGAAAAAAAAAAAAAAAAGAAAAAAAAAAGTGAACCAAGCAGGTCCAGAAGGACTGAATGGGGCAAAAATTAAAAACAGCAGAGGGGATGTCATTCAGAGGTGCTTAGATTCTGAGGGCGTTATGGTCTATTGTAATCATCTAAGATTTCAAATTCCTGCATCAAGACCATATATCTCGGTAAATTAATGCACATTTCAGAAAGATATCCAACTCGATTTAAATACATTCACTGTTTAAGAAACTACCACTTCCTATAGAAAGATGTTCTAATTAACCATCATTTTCTGTCAAATTTCATTTTTTTCTAGACTGAATTTGTCGAGCTTCAATTTCTACATCTTGTTAGGTACTTGTAAGCTAGATTAAAGAGTGATCTTCTATTAAAGATTTTTTTCTCCACATGAGACTTTCAGATCAAAATCAATTCATTTCTCAACAATCAAGTCATTTCTTTGACAAGTTAAGTAAACAGAGCTCTTTAACTCTCTAATTTCCAAATCCTAATTCACTAATGCCTCTTTCTTGAATCTCTCTCATTTTTAATATCATGGTTAGTGTTTGAATAACTGCATATTAGCAGAACATTAATGAAATCAGCAAAGATGACACTACAAGCATTATTTTGTCAAAATTGAAACTTTGTCCCAATTTTCCTATATCTGTGGCAAAGATAACTCCTGTGAAGGAGATAGCTTACTGAAAGTGTGCAAAATGTATTTGATAGTTGTCTGTTAAGGTAGAGCCAAGGTAGATAAGGAAGAGTAGACAAAGGTACACTGGTAACAACATGAATCGGGAAACACAATGTAAAGGTTGGCTAAAATTATGGATACACAAAAGGGCATATGAATAAAAATAATAATAAATAAATAAATAGGATTCTAACATCTCATGGACATTTTCCTTTAAAGCCCTGAAAAGAAAGACGCAAGTTTTCTTATATCAGTGGTTTCCATCTAGCCTTCCTGTGCAGTCCAAGAGGGTAGAAGAGGAACAGCTTTACCCAAAGACTGCTTTTAAAGCTAAGAAGTGACCAGCATAAAATACCGCCAAAAATTTAAGCAAAAATTATTTAAAATAATGTCATGCTATACCTTTAGATAGCATCTAGCTTTTCTGTCCCTTTTCTTCCAAACTTAAGAAATTTTACAATAAAGCTTGTTAATTTTTCACTTTTTTCTCTTCATATATTTTTACTTGGTCATATAAAGATGAAAGACAAAGCTACAATGTGATTTAAAACAAATTACATTTTTTATTAAGTAAACACAAATGGGTGAAATACATAAATAGCAGAGGCTTGGAAGTTGGTGAAAGACAGCTGGTATTGCCAAGCAGTAAAGAAAGTTATGAGAAATATAATACCTCCAGAAGCTGAAGTTGCATACAAATGCAGAAAGGACCACAAACTTGGAAAATTAAGTAAAATAATAAAATTAGGCAGGCTAAGAATGATTGTACTCTTTCTTTTATTCTAAATCTTCCTGCCACCTAATAGTCTGGTTTTAGAGTGAGCACTCACAGAGGATGGCACTATTTCAGAGGCAAAATTAATTTTTTGTGTGTTCACTGCAGAAGAAACTGAAGACAGTTTTACCACAGAACCTTTTTTTGATGGAAAATGTTCTCTGCAAAAAGCAGTTCTGCTTTACAAAACTTCAAGAGTTCTTCAAAGGGGTCAAGTATCTAGATAAGGGTGATCTGAATAGCACAGGCTGCTTTTGATTCCAAATGGCTATTGGCAAAGACCCTCACCAACAACATTTAAGGAAAGTAGACAGCCATGGGATGAGTCCTGGCATGGCTAAAGAATGGAACAAAAGACAGGGAACAAGGTAGTAGTAAATGGTCTGTTCTCAAAATCAAGGGAGATAAACAGTGGAGTTTCCCTGGGACCTGATTTATTCAACATGTTTACAAGTGATGAGCACTGAGGTGGCAAAGTTTGCTGTTGCTATGAGGCTATTCAAGACAGTAAAGAAAAGAGCAGGCTGTAAAGAATTGCAGAAAGATGAAATTGACATTTTGGACAGTAAAATGGTAGATGAATTCAGTGTGGATAAATGCAAAGAGGAAAGGGGGAAAATTTATCCTTGTTTCATAAAGGAAGTAGAGTAAACTGACCATCACCAGGAAGCTCCTCATGTTATTACAGAGTTTCATGAAAATATTTGCTCAGTGCTCAACTGTAGTCAAACAGCAAATCACTGCTAGGCATTTTTAGAAGAGGAACAGAAAGAATAATTATGCCATTACATATATCTATAATTTGCACATACTTCAAATGCAGTACAGCTCACCCTCATCTGAAAAGGAGTAGAATGAAACTGGAAAAGAAATGTAAAAGGGCAAGTATGATCAGAGGTGTTGAATGGCCTCCACCTGAGCTGAATTTTCTGTGACAGAGAGCTACAAATTTACAATGGCCGTGAACAGACAGACTGTTTATTTTTTCTTCTCTCACATACATAAAATCGTCAAATGAAGATGGCAGGAACCAAGAGGGTTTTCATTCTAACCAAAGGGCAGGAAATTATTCTTTTGGCAGCCTCCTCCTTGCCAGTAGATGTTGTGCATACAGGAACACTACACGGGGAGACTGGAAAAGCAGTTCAGAGAAAGGGATTCCTTTAAGGTTACTAAGCTGACAAACACAACTAATTCAATAAATATGTCTCAAAAAGTTTGAATTTACCAACACATCAATTTGATGAATGAAAACATAGAGGGAGTCTTTGTTAAAGCTGTCCTATGTTGATAGAACCTGTTATATGATCCACTGAAATCAAGAAGGTTAGAAAGCTGAACTAAATGTAAAATATTCACATGCTACCAGTTACAGAATAAGAGGAAATTAATATAAGAATGGGACCAGGACTATGTAGTAGTGCTCTGTCATTGAGACCTTATCCTGCTATTATGCTGAGTGTAATTTAGTCTTTAGCTTTTTTTTTTTTTTTTTCTTATCAGGCTTAAATCAGGAAGCCTGTAAATTTTTATAATTGTAAGAAACTCTAAAATTTTCAGTAACAGATGATAACCCATCTGCTAACCTTTAAGGAGCAGGAATTGTCACTTTTGGCCACTTCCTTATACTTTCCTGGTATGAGTTCTAATGTTGACTACAAAATCACCTGAATGTATGATACACTACTACTAATCAAATCAAACAGTGCATCATGTAATAAGCATTTCTCTCATTGTAATGTAATGTAATCTCCCTGGGGCAGCTCTTAGCAAAACAGTAGAGTTATTCTTATAGAAACTTATAGGTCCCATATCAGTAGTAAGTACACAAATTTTCTTCTTAACATCCAATCTTCTCAGACAAAGGAACTTGGTGAACAAACTACTTGTTGGACAAGAATAAAAGAGTCTGATAACATTTAGAATATACTGCAAATCATTTCTTTTGATAAAGCTTTTCCATTGTGACATTTGTAACAACAACTATTTTTCAAAATTCTACAACATAAACCTGTACTTCAGGAAGATTTCCACGTGAAAAAGGAAGAAAAAGAGCAGAGATTTTATGATTGTTATTCCTAATTTAATTGTTGGTGGACATGTTCAAAATAATGATATAATGCATGTCAAAGTAGAAACGATGGTACAAAGAATGCTATCAGGATAACTTGTATGCTATGTTGTGGTGTAAAATTGAAGTGGTTCAAGAACAATTTCAGAATGTGAAAAAAATAAAATCATCAAATCTATACATGATATTAACAATTCACTTTTCTATGGCAAGTCATTATTAGTAACTTAGTGGCATTACTGTACCTATTTCCAGTAAGTGTTAGCAAAAAATTCTGAACATACTCCTGGAAGCTAAAAATAAACTTGAATTGTATAGCCATTGCTGAAGTAAACTGTTTACTAAATATCTATTATTACATTATAACACACAATATGACAAACTGCCAGTTTGGCTTACATTACTGTACTTTTAAACAATAATCAAGAGTTGGCAGAGAGCTAGATAAGTGCTCATTTACTGCATTTTGTATAAATCTAAATAAATAAATGTATGGCAGGTTGTCTTAATCTAACATGTCTTGGCTGATACTGGATTGCTCCTTTTTGTACCATACATTTTTTGGCATATTCTCCAAGTCTAGATTTGAATGTCTGGAATATCATAAACTGAGTCTCATACAGATAATTTTTACTCCACGTGCAAGGAAAACAGTACAAGATCCCAAAGTGAGATGGAGGTGTAGTGAGAAGGGTTGATTATTTTTTATATGCAATAATATTATAATTTTGCACTGGACACTGTTACTGGATACATCAGGGTTAGGAACATGTAGAGCTTTCTCCAGATTAAATTAATGTTACAGTATATCACTTAAATCATGTTCATTTCTCTGCAAGCTCTGATTAACGTAAAGAAAAAAAAAAAAGTCACCTCATATCACTGCAAGCTGGTGTTGCATTCTTCCCTATGAAACATCACATTTTCTTGTCCTTGTCTTTTTTTCTATGCAAACCCCAGGTTTTGGGTTGTAGGTAAAATGAATCAGGGTTACAGTAATATTTCAGATATTACATCAGTCTTTTAAGCTTTTACAAGGCCTTTAGAAGTGATCAAATAACTTTATTACTGTCTTCATCACGTCATTACTGAATCTGAAGGACTGATCCATCTATTAGTAGTTAACAAATAGCTAACCTAAGCAAAACCTTAATTTCTATATGAGATATCAACTATTAATGTGCATAACATAAAGAAATACAAGATGATTACAGTCATAATAACAATTATTTTATAATAATCTACAATGCTACAATAAACTTGCAAAAGCCTTAAGAATGTAGAACTAAAAATCAAACTAAGTTTTTATTATGAGAACCTTATGCTTCAATACAGTATTTCACTTTATTTTGTGATTTAATTATTTTTAATGTAAATAAGACCCCAAATGCTATTGCACTAAGTTAAACACTTGACATTTTTACTCCTTAAAACGCAATATTTCATGAAGTCTAGATATGTTTATTAATTAGTGATTATTAACACCCAGTAAACAACATCATGTCTTGTAAAAACACAATCTTTCTTCACAGCATGAAGCCGAAATCTATTATTCACTGATTCCATATGCTGAAATACACTCAAATGATCACAAATGACCTTAAGCATTAGATAAATGTAAATGAAGACAGGGTAGAAAATGTGCTTTTGATTGATATCTAAAAGACCAGGTTTGAAGTCTTGACAAGGGATGAAATCTGAAATCTTATACAAAGCAGAGGGCAATTGGAAATCTACAAAATCTAAGCTTCTAAATGGATATACTGCACAGATCTGAGGTTCTCACAAGAAGTGTTCAGCACACAGAACCTCAAAGACTTATCCTGGGTCCATGTAGCCCTTTTCTACTTGGCAGGCAAGTATTAGGATGCACAGATCTCTAAGTTATATGTACATATGTCCTAATGAAGGCAGAATTTTCCTAAGTGTTCCTTAAAAGAACTTCTCTATACAGTATGGCTACATAAGCATAGAATAAATGATGTGAATGATAGCCATTAAAATTGTATTGTTTTAGCCCTCTATGTTAATAGCCTTATTCTGCTGGTTTTAGCCCTTTTTCACTTTTATTTTTGTCTCTCTGAGGACTGAGAGCCCTTCTTCCAGAATGAGAATCATTAAAAAAAAAAAAAAAAAAGGTAAGAAGGAGAAGGAAGGAGGAGAAGGAGATTTAGACACAAGAAAGCACTATTTCATCTTAGGTAGCCACCTAAGTAGCACATTCTTACTAGCACTAGGTAGCACATTCTTACTTATAACCATATGCCATAAATATGAGGAGCTTTACAATTTACTTTTAAATATTACAAAAGATTAACCCATTTCACATTCTTTGCAGTTTCTAGTCTCTATCACACTTGGAGACCAATAAAATTAATAGTTAAATAGCTAACGTCAGTAGCATCAATTATAGGGTGTCACAGGGAGGGCTTTGGAGATTATCTGAAACCAAAGTCTCTGGACTTCTACAATGCTCACCCTCCAAAGTATGCCTTTGGGGCTAACTCGGAGACAATGCTCTGGTGCACTAAGAGAAAAACACCGAATGTGCCCCACACTTTAGGACATAGTAAGAGTAGAGAAGGGCCCTAACACTCTGTGCCTTGTTCCCACACTCCCCATTTACCCTCACACAAGCAACACGATACTGATTATGCACACAGGATGATCAGAAGCTCCAACAACATCTGCCCCAGGAACAAGTGACGTCCATTGCCACCCTGAATTCTCAGAGAAATTTAAAAATAAAACCTGCTAGTGATTTAGGTACATTTTCTTCAAGCCTCATATTCAGTAAAATGGGTAATATTGACTCTCAAGCAGCCTAATTTCAACCAGGCACTGAATTACGGTTTGAAGAGAAATTCTGTATATTAAAATTAATTAAATAATTAAAAAGGAGGTTATGTCACCAAGATTAATTGTACTTTATTTGGTAGGATAAAAAGAAATTCAAATATATTTTTAATACTTTCTGTCTTGCATCACTTAACCCATGATAGATACATACTCCTGCTGTATACATACCTGTGTCAGGGTCAGTAATGTCACATATTCACACTTTTGACTACATTTCACATTTACATGTAATAAACAATTCCATGAGAATGCATAAAGCACTTTGGTAGAACCTTACCAGCTTAACACTTTCTGAGCCTTAAATATTCCTGCAGCTTGGTTTCTTGCAATGATGTCACTTACATCTGTAGCATACTTGTTAAGAATTTTCCATAAAACTAGAGCAGTATTAAAAATCATCAAAACATTTTTAAATCATTAATACCTTCATAATGTCTTTCATCTATTTCCTCTTTAAACTGTGCTAATAGTCACTTTTTTCAAACACATAAATTTTACAATGCTACTCTGGTACATCAGCTGTAAATCTACTCAGCCACTTGCTCTTGTTACGCACCTCTATCGTTCTTTCATTTATGTTTCCATTTACAAAATTGCTAGCGCTGTAGATATAGAGGAAGCTGAAAAAAAAATCCCATATTTTACATACATTTAAAAGCAACTATAAGAATTACTGCCATGGTGAACAGAAATGTCTTGGCATGCTCATTTAATGTGTAATTTTTAGTTTGTGCCGCTTTCAACTGTATCACTGGATCACAGTGCTGAGGCTTATGGTTTTGAGTTCCAGTCCTGCCACAAGGTATGTACTTTTGTACCTGGCTCTCTCTGGATGAAATCCAGCAAACACTGGGAGCACCTTCACCTGTAGGCAAGGGAGTTTCTAGTTCATTTGCTTTCTAGAGAATGGTTTGGACATTACTGCCATAAAGGACAGTACAAAGTTATAAATGCCTTTTCTTCACCACAGGCACTGGCAGCAGTGCCTCAGCTTCATGTCTCAGCTTCTTTCAGTTTGGAAGATCAGGTCATAAATTTAGGTAGCCATATAGGCAGGCCAAAGTAAGGGCTGTTAGTGAAAAGTTTCAAAGGGAGCTGTGCCCAGTAATTGATACTTGGAAAGATAACCTTCATAACCAATCATTTCTGGGTAGCCATTGGAAAGAAAGGATGTAGCAAGTAACTAAAAAACTATGAAAACATTAACTGGCATCTAGTACGAACGTGTTTGAACAGTTCACTCTCAAATATCAAAAATTATCATAGAGGAACAAATTTCGTAAAGATGTCAAAGATCATTCATTCTTATTTAAGGTATAGGAAATATGTAAAATTCTTTTTTGCAAGTCCTCTTCTAAGAAAAATGAACACTAATGTCAGGCTAATTTAAAAAATGACTAATGTATCTTTTTATTTGCTTTGCTGAAATCTCATAATGGGCCTTCCTAACACTGTTGACTGTTTAAGATAAGTTATTTTAGAAAAGCCTCTAACCAAACAATGTGAAAGAAGAGACAACTGATATTTTGTGAAGCCGAAGAGTAGAAACGGAATGATAGAGAAGTGCTTTAAACAAGTCTCTGTACTTTGGATATGCTTTTAAAATCTTTTCCAAAATATGCATTGGCAAGTAGTAAGAAACGGCCAATACTTGTGAAGCAGAAAGAAGGCATAGGTAATTCCATGAGCAAAGCATGATGTTGTATAGTACAAGCAGAAGAAGCAGTGTTGAGAAATTAGCTACACTACACTTAAATTATATAACTGGGCAAAATTATTAATAATTGTTGTAACCATGTTAACATTAGCTTTTTAAAATAATTTATAAGCCCATGTCTTCAGGCATTCTGGATGAACATGCTCTTTCTAACCTAAATTTCCCAGGACTGTTGAAAGATCCATATACTATATTTTAATGGCCATTATAGTGCACTGCAACAATGTTTTGTGTTATTGATGCTTTCAGACAGCAGTTCAAGTCAGTATTGCATGGTGTGAAACAGAGCTAAGGCAGAAGGTACAAGACTTTCTGAAATAGGAGACAATTTTTTAGTAAAAATGAACCGCATCCTTGGATTTGGAAGTGTCTGAGTATAGATGCTTCCAGTGTTCTAGAGAAATAGGTGTTGATGTTTGTGGCTGAATATGTTGTAGAAATGGCCTAACCTGGAAAATTTGTATCCAGATGAATATCACCCAAAATTTCAAAGAGGAGTGAATGTGATAATTTTGCATACATAAATCTTTAATAGTCAATGTAAATATCTACATTTTTCTTTTTTAATACTATTTTCATTCAAATGATCATGAAGGAACTTAGACAAAACATAGTAAGTCAACAATAAAGTTTTCAATGAAACAAGACCATCCATCTTTATATAATTGATTTTGCAATATGAATGATCTGTTAATTGATTAAAATCTGTCTGATAAGCAAAAGGAGTGCATTAGAATGAAATCTTTTAAATGGATTATTAACTTAAAGAATAATATCCACTTAAAAACCTCCATAAACCCCATGCATAAGAGCACTGATTAGTATAAAATATAGCTATGTATTTCACAGTGAAGTGGTTAAAATCACAACAAAGATTTTAAATTAACATGTTCATCAATTGTTTTAGTTTTTAATATTTCAATAACATCCTAATAAACATATTCACAACATACATAGTCAATACTTCACGTGCCAGTATGAAATGAAGAATAATGTGAAAAATGTCAAAAACTAAAAGAAAAATCAAATCCTCAAAAGCTTGAGACTTCACAAAGCAAGGCTGTTAGTTACGCTCACTGAATAGCGATAACAACAACAAAAACAACAATAATTATGATGATGATGATAATACAAAGGCAGATTCTCAGATGCAATGCACTATTGCCAGGTCGATTTTCAATTACATTTCACTGATGTATTCATTTGTTTCTTAATGTGCTCATCTTGCCCATTAAGAATAATTAGCAGGCTTGCTTGGTGATTTCCTGGCTTCTGACAGTGATTTTTTTCTTTTTTGTTGACAACCACTTTTACTTTTTGGAAAGTAATTTTTGGATATTATAGTATGACTGGCATGTAATTTAAGCTTCCTAAGAAATTTAAAGGGAAGATGTAAACAGTAATTTTTAAACAAGATTATTTTAATGTATAATACCTACATAAAAAGCACAATACTAAGCATTCAATGTTCCTGAAAAGCAGCATCTAGACAAGAAAACAGTATTTTATCCTACAGTAATTTAATTTGGTACACTAAACAATTAAAAAATATCACCAGCAATAATAAAAATTAGCAGAAATGCATCATGTGTGGTGTATGCCACTTGAAGCCAAACACCCTTTCCAATTACACAAAAAAAATTCTTACTGATTCCTGTGAGTCTGGTGTGACTGAAACAGACCTAAATTTAGCCTAAACTTCTGTTCTAGCTGGTCACTATACAAAAGAATGCAAAAGAAATTACCATTAAACAGATCATAAAATTACTATTGAAGTCCATAAAACACATAAAATGCAACATAAATTTTATTATGTGTGCTTTTAAGAATACATTCCACCTACACTGTAAAGTTCTTAGTCTGCTGCACTTTGGCACCCTGCTAATATTAAGCCCATTGTAAAATCCAACACAATAAAAGCACTTTGAATGCTGAGCCTTCAGAGCACCAAATGTTAAAAAAGAAAAATAAATTCCTGTTAGAGCCTTCCACCAATCACTCCTCTGAAAGGGATTCACTGAGTGAATACAGATGAAGACTTCTTGCAAGACTTTCAGAAATAAAAAATATTTTACAACATATTGTGGAAAACTAAGGTGTGCTAATTAGAATATATTAACATATTTTTTTCAGGAATTAAAGTACTTTAACTAGTTTATTTCCAAAGACTGGCTGAATATTTCTAGTGCTCACTGATTTTCTTTATCATGGAAGACGTCTAAATCACAAAAAAAGTTCAGGTATGTTTGTGGAATCTGCTATGCAAGGTATGTGCAGACTTGATTACTGAGCTTACATGAAGCTTTCTGTGGTTAAAATGACCTTTTGTTAAATAACAGATATTTTCATAAAATATCTGTTTGTTTTGTTAAGCTAGTTTTAAAACACTTTTCTTCTACATTTTTTATCTTCATAATGACATATAAGAAAGACTGGGAGAGTAGATACTGCATAAAATGCACTTAATAATCAGTACTTCCTCCTCAGCCCATGAGCATAATCAGCTATATTTTAGCAAAATAAGAATCCTTGGAACACAACTGAGAACTTGTATTTTCAAGTGAGAGGAAGCTTTCATCAAGATTCCTTCAAGATTAAAAAGATATGTTTGGCTATTTTTTTCCATGAATTTGTGAAAGTATAAGCAATTATAGTTGTCTGTGTTACCTCTGAGTGTTTGGAGGTGGTAGCAAACATAATAATGCACCATTTCACTGCTATGTCTCTTGATTAAACAGTCATAAGCAATTGCCATTTTCCTAAACCACAACCTTGTTTAACTTTTTTTTTCATTAAGTACTCATTATGTTAGCTTTCAAATTCATTAAAAAACAAAACAAAACAAAAACAAACAAACAAACAAACAAAATCAAATCTAAACAATTTTGATGATGTAGGGGCCAAAACATGAAAAACTAGGCTGGCTTAACATGCAAATGGAAATATTACCAAGGAACAAAAGCAAATAGATACCTTCCATTTTTTCCCTCTCAGTTTCTAAGGGCTATTAATATTCCCTATATATATCTGTTCTTGTTCTGTGCTGATATTTAATGTGGCCACAAATTATGCTCACTCATTTTCTCGCTTAGCCAAAGTACAGTTCAATTTTCTGAACTGTGTGTTCATACTAGAAGGGCATAATAGCAATTTATTCTAATAAAATAATATAAGAAATATAGTAAAATACTTTTTACAAGGGACAGAGGAGTTTTGTAATCTTTCTTTCATCGAGAAAAATAATGTTAAATTGCTAATTGTTTAAGCACACTAAATGGATAATTGGTAGGCAGTTATAACTTTGTAGCAATAATGAAACTATGCATTTCAAAATATACTATGACAGTATACAAATACTATGCATTTTTAAGAGGTGAATATCTGAAAGCAAAAAAAAAAAAAAAAAAAAGAAAGAAAGAAACCACACCCACAAACCTAGTTTCTTTTGCAAAATGACTATGGGAAGGGGAGCTAATGATTTGATTCACTGCTATACCTCCTGTAATGTGCAGCTTACACACAAGGAATCTTTCAGCACTCAACCATAAGGCAAATATTTACTACTGTACTTGCTCTATACCGACACGTATATTTTTAACTAAAGAAGAAAATGTGGAATTTATTATGGGGGAAGCTGCAGCTCTGTTCAAAACATTTTACATCTATTTTTTAATTACTTATGTGGGGACTTTTTCTTAATATACCCCATGCCGTCTGTCTTTATATCGATTGTTACTCAGCCAGTAAAAAGGAATGAACACAACAAACCAGTTTTCTATCTGAATAAGGATACTTTTGATGGCCTTTTCATTTCCATCAGTTAACAGAACTTCTTTGACATCTGCAGAAATAGCAACCTGAAAAAAAGAGCACAGCAAACAATGAGCAAATATGCTTGTCTGTGTGGAAGTGAAGACAGGAGTGACAAGCCTTCAGTATCATGCTTCCTCACCTATTTCTCTGTAACAATCTTCAATCTTTTTTCATTTTATGTCTGCATTATTTTAATCATTCAATCAAATCAGTCAATACTTTTATCATTCCATTTGCGGGAGCCTCTATCTTGCTATCATTCTGTTCCGTAATTGCATTGTGACAGCGGATGATGGTATTCTGAGAGGCTTTCATTTGCGGGCTTCTGTTTATCTAGTAGAGCCATCATACAAGGCTGTCACTCTGCCTTTCAGCTTGCTTCTGTCTGACTGCCTGATGCCCTTCATATAACTTTGCATTGCAGGCAGATGGCTTTGTAAGGGTAATTTTTTTGTGAGCTTTGACATGCTCGCACATTGGGCTGTAACCTCGACACATTGTATAAGAGCGACAGGTTTGTCAAATGCCAATCAGTGTAACAATATGCTTTTATTTGTAGAGACATAAAAACTTGTCTAATGCACTGCACTGCTACATAATATCTCCTGAATACATGACTCAGAACCCAGAGAATGGTGAACGACTCTCCTGAATGGCCAATCTAATTCAAAAGAATCTAATTACCGAGAGCTCTGGATCATGTTTGTTGGTGTAATAATGCAGGCAAAACATTAGCAGCTATATCATGGTGCTCCAACTGTGATTCGCCAGGCTATTCCTGTATCTTAGCAAATGGGACTATAATCTGAAAAAAAAAATGCTTCAGCTATGGCAATGAAAGACAGACCGTACGTGGCCTGGAATGTCACAACAAGAGATATTGACTACACGGAGGTAAAATGTTTCTGCTCATCGAGGCAACCATAAAATCAATATGATACGAAAGCAAGTCAATCTAGAAGGTCTCTCAAGACTCTGCAGCTTGACCGCAGCTGAGGCTGTTGACAGTTCTCTGACCCAGCAGTTGGAGGCACTGGAACATTTTTCCTTTTGTTTCTTCCTCTGAATGGGGTTGGAATTGAGAAAAGACCTACCATGAGCCCAGCCAAGCATGTCATGCCACCCCCTAGCTCACACACAGCAAGGTCCCTGAAAGAGAGAAAGGAAATGGTAGAACCCATACAAATTAGATGAAAATGGTCAGAGAGACATATATGTTACAAGAACAAATTGCCATCTGCAGTAAGAACGGAGCTACCAGGAAGTTGTAGAGACATGACTAGGCTACCTCATGTCGTTTTGCGTTTTAAAAATAATTATGAAATAGAAAAGTCACAAAGCAGGCAAATCAGTGGGGGTTCCCTCATTAGTGTTCAGTGCAACATTACCACCGCTGAGCTGAAAAATCTGAGAAGGTTCCCTTTTTTCCCTTGTCAATGGCTCTGTCTTTTAGAACTAAACTAGCTAGAGTAGCGAAAGATAATTGTTAGGAAAGGATAACAATGTTAATCCACATTCATTCTTGCAAAAACAGTTAGAGAAGTAAATGGAGAAATTAATATTATTTATATATCACTCTATATAGTTATGACTTAAAGCCTTTTGATATTAAAAAAGGGAAATTCTAAAACACAACATATACCACAAAACAATTACCCATGAAGAAATCCGATCCTTCAATTAGCACTTAAAACTGCAAGTGACCTACAAACAATACTGTTATGAATGACGATGGGAACTGCAAACAGTTAAGCTACGGAAAACTAAATGAAGTTAGTGTCAAGAGTCTAAACTGAGCCCAAGCGTAGGGTTGAATACCTGGTTTAAAAGGTTGCTTTTAGCTCAGAGCGTGGTTATTAAGACGTGCAAGTGAAATATAATTCGGTGCAGAGAGTGTGCCGGACAGGGGTTTGCAGGGGTAGCCATAAAGAATGTTCTCCACAGCCACCGCCTGCCCCAGGAGGGGAGGAGGGAGGGATGCTGACCGAGCACCGAAACCGCGTGAAGCAGCATTTAGGGCAAGGCAGAGCCTCAGTTCGAGAGCACAGCGGCTTTAGAGCTAAATCTATGGCAACTGATACAGCTGCCAGAAGCATTTCCATTGAAATATTTTTGACAGGCAGGAAGTGGAATTTCAGCTAAGCAGATTTTTTGGTGCACCTTTTTTCTGACCTAAAACACCAATGTTTTTAAAACTACTTCTGTGAGAAAGTATTACTTCACCATTACCCTATGCTGGGCATCTCAGATGCCACTTCAGTGTACATTCAGTGTACTGAGGCCACTGGGCTAGGCTGTATGACAATATAATAATGCTCACTGTCTGGGTAGTACAGATTTACTTTCCTAAGACTCTGCAAATTTTCTTTACAAAAAGTCTATTTGTCCTATTTAATGGAAATGAGGAGAAGGTAGTTTGAAGGAACAAGCTGTATCTAAACCCAATGAGAATTAAAAACAGATTGTGGGAAATCTACAGCTTGTGGTTTATATAGAATGATACTAAATTTCTCCTCACATAAATTTTGATTTTTCCTAACCATACTTTATGCATTTTTTTTATTTAGGTACATAAGGTTATATTACAGTATTTAGGAGGCATTGTCACATTTATCAAAATAAACACAGAAAGTATCCAGTGTGGGATTTCTGGTGCATTTTGAACCAAAAATGTATGTATGTAATATATGTGTGACTGTATGCATATATATACACACAGACACGTATATTTACACATATAAATCATTTATTCTAGTGCAACGTTCCTACGTTGGCAATATTTAGTGACATTTATCAATGAGAATTAAAATAAGAAACACTGTTCTGGGTGTGCTGTTAAGAGGGCAGAATCCTGAGGACTCAGGTGAAACTGCCCATTTCCTCCATGGAAGTTTGACTGATCACCATCTCTGAGTAACCAGGTTTGGATACCCAAACACACTTTAGCAACAATCACCAGGAGTTTTCCTGCAAGGAGCCTCTGAAGGCAAGTAGAGTGTATAAGCTGGGCAAGTAGAGTGTGCTGGGATGGTAAAGCGCTACAGGGATAGTTAACATAGCAGCAGAAGTGAAGTAAAGAGGTGCCTTAGCTGGCTCTTCTGATGAGGTGTGCTTCATTCATGTGGCTGCTGGAGTAGAAATAAGGCTGTATAGACCAGGGTATGCTTTAGCACTAAGCCTTTGGATTCAGATAGGAGTCAGCAAACTGCAGGAATTGGCTCAGGTTTGGTGCAAGGGGCAGCAGCTAACAGATTGAAGCTCCTTGGTCTTCCTTATTCTCCCAACACCATATGTACGCAGAGAGAGGGGCTTTTTTATACTCTAGAGTGATTTACTTGGTATTAGCATTGTAGCTTTGCTCAGAACAGAATTTATACCTGCAAATGGAGTGTTGCTACAGTTTTTCTTATGCCCCACTCATCCACCTGGACAAGGAAACTTCAAGGATTTCCAAGCACAAGGCTCTGTATACTCAAGGGGGAGGAGACAGGATGCAGGATAGATTTTATCTTTCAGCATTCCTATTGGATGCTTGATACCCGTCTTCTACGAGTTTAGAAAATATGTGGGGAAAACCAACCAACCAACCAAACAAACAAAAAAACAAAAACAAACAAACAAACAAACAAAAAACACATACAAGTGCAGTATGTCTCAATATGTTTCATAAAGCTTAAATACAGGTGCAAATTCCTCCATCACTTCCTCCATCACTGTATGCAGGGATTATTATGTACTCTATCAGGCAATATTTTTCTTCCTTTTGCAACAGATGTCAGTTTAAAGAATGTCTTTTATTTTTCCTGACCTTCACAATCAGTACTGATCGATTGGAGCTTCACTTTTGTTTCCCAAAAATCAAAGTGAAATAAAACGCCTTGAGTGGAAATCAAAAGTCTTTGACATATAGCAGAAAGCTTGCTGTGCAATATTAGTACCCAAAGGCAGCTCAGAATTCTTTGTTAAGAGCAACATGCTTTCACCTTGAACATTTTAAATTTAATCTGAAGGTTTAAATCATAGCAATCTTTACCATGCAGATACAATAAAACTAATAGATTGGAAAATATCTTTTTATGTTCAACTCTGTACCTGAATATTTCATTGTGCTTTAGGCAGTAGTAAGCCAGTACTTCTTCAGCTGGCCAGAGACCTGTAACACAAAAGATATTCACATTCTTAGAACAGATTTTTTTTTTGTCTAAAATATTTTTGAATATGTATTATCATTTGCAGTTCTCAGCCAACTGTTTCATTTTTAAAGGTTGCCACAGTACCATGGAATAAATAAAAAAATATTATTTTTAATGGCTGATTTCTGATTCTAAGCTTTGGAACTGAATATTTCATAGATTTCCTCCTGGTACACCCACGCACATGCGTATATATACTATTGTCAAGACTTTAAACGTTACACATAATTTAATTCTAAAAAACCTGACATTGGGGCATCCACATGAACATCAACCTGTCTTTTTCAGGCCAGATTCAAAGTCCACCTTGCCTTGCAGCCTGTCTTTAACAGTGAATGAGAGCCCCCTCCTTTTTCACTCGTTGACTTCTGTAGTCATTTCATTTCTTCCCTGTTCCTTTTTATTTAGCTTCTTTTCTCAGGAGGCCTCTTAGCTTTTGTTAGGTCAGCTATCAGTCTGACCCTAAGGAGCACTGATCAGCAGCACATGCTAAGGGTGAGTACATGATGAAGGCAATAACACAGCATAATTTCTAGTCAACTCTCCCCTCCTCCTCAGCAGCTTCTTGAGCCACAACTCATAAGTTCTTTTTTAAAGTCACCAAAGTATTTTTTGATTGTTCTTTGGATTTTGCAAACTTTTATAGCTACAACGTCCTGTGGCAGAAAGCACCACAGTTTTATTGTGCTGTCTGTATAAAGACGCATCTCCTCTCTCTTGTTTTGTACTTGCCTCCCTGTCATTTCCATTTGAGACTACAGTTCTCATATGGGAATAGACAGAGCAATCATGCTCTTTTCAGCTCTTTCATATTATCCATGACTTTATAAGCTTCTATTATAAAACTTATGCTGGTCATTCCCAACCCTGGCAAATGTTTTGAGGCATCCCTGCAAGTTTACATTTTCAATAATATCCACTCCTGAAACTCGCCGCCACATTGGACCAGCTTCCCACCTAACTTGAACAACCTAACTGAAGCACTGCAGCCCACGGAGAGGGCAGTGTAGTTCTGCAGGGCTCAATCGCTCTCCTGCAGGCATCTGTCTCCATCACTGGAGGAGCCTGGGGAAAAGAGAGTTGTATTCAGGCACTTGAGATAGGTTCCCAAAGTTAAGGGTGGATGAATCAAAGGCATATGCAGCCAAATTACAGTTGTATGTGTTTTCCATCTGTTGTTGCTTAGCAATGAAAAAACATGTGTACGTGTCTACCCACAGGTCAAAAGTAGGGTTAGCTTCCCCCCACCATACATAGCATTATAAGCAATATGACAGAAGCCTGACTTAATATTATAAACTGTAGACACTTCAGTGGTTTCAGTAAACTTAAAAACAGACATTAGGGAGCATCCTTTAGATGTTTCTGGTCAGGCAAATTGAATTTCATGCAGCTTAGTATCTTTAGACCATTTTTTATAATTGTTTCTTCTCCAGAGACTTTAAAAACATCATATTTAATAGAAGCAGAATTTGGGGAGAAAAACTGTCTTCTTTTTAAATCACTTACAGCCTGATTGTAACCCTTAAATATATAATTCTTCCTGTCCATCTAGAAAGTACTCTGAACAACCCTTACAGTGATGAATGATGAAAATTTATGAATATGTTGTCTGCATGCAGGTGAAGCAAGTATTTGGTCAAAACTTTGCATATAACTTTGGTATGACAAAGATCTTAAAGGTAAAACAAAAACAAACAGGCAAACAAAACAATAATAATAACAATAATAAAAACAGACTGACGATTCTTACACATGACAAAAACACTAAAGCACTACTGTTATTTGTCCTGTTCATTCCCAGTTCGGTTGATTTGATTTTTGCAAATGTGTTATTTTGTTCAGATCGGTAAGGGTTAAAATAAAATATTCACACACGATTACCCATTTTTCAAAGAAACATACACTAAGAATTGTACAGGATTTTCCATCTCCCTTTTGACTATTTCAAGGCTTTTGAGTATTAAAATAAGTTAAAATGACAGATTTTGCAATAAATATAATAACTGTTTAAATATTTTCATGTATGATATAAAGAATGTTTCAGTTTGCAGTGACTGGTGTATACTCAAGCAATAAAAGTGTTGTTTTTTTCTTTGAATATTTAGTAAAGACATGGTTAATTTAATACATTTATAATACTTCACGCCTCACATTACACACACACACACAATAAATAAATAAATAAATTTAATAAATAATTAAATAGAAATGAAAACCTAAACTCTTTTATAGCAAACTTCTAGACTGAGTAGATTTTATAAAACACTTGTCAATTGCAGCAAAATCCTTCAACATCTGAGTTTTCAGTACCCACAGTCAAATGTCCCTCAATAATAACCTACGGTTATTATTGAAAGGGCACTTTGAACGGTGCTGCTAAATCTTTTATGAGGGGTCACTGTTCTTACCCCTGCTCCCATTAAAATGTTGATACCAGCTGAACTTGCAGGTATATTAGATAGCTCTATGCTGAGAGATGGGTAGAACGCCTTTGGAAAGATGAGGCTTTTCTTTAGGCAGATGCTGGTGACGTACATGACTCTTCTCTCCTCTCCATAGGAAAGAAGGTATCACCTCAGCTATGATACGAGTGGCTGGCAGCTAAAGAAGCAGGAGTCAGAAGGTCTTTCACAAGCACAGGTCTCAAGTGGGGATGCACACAGAGCTTACAGCTAAGCCAAGATGCCAGCAGCAAGAATACCTGCGTTAATTTTAGTAAAAGGAAAAGCTTCTCTTGCTTGAACAGGTAGGTAAGCCTCTTTGCCTTCAAAACAGGGATAAGCTTAAAGATGCATGTGGAGGAGTTTGCATGCTGTCCTCTTCCCCTGCACTCTGACCTACATTTTACCAACACAATGACCTACATTTTGAAGTATAAGATAGTTCTGCTTCTGTTGAAAAATGCTCAGCTCTCATGCAGAAATGCAGCAATTCCTGAGTGAACAACTACCGCGAAATTTTAAAAGCATAATTTATTTTCCGCAAACATATACAGATATATATGTATATGTATTAAGTTTCTTGAGAACATGCAATATAATAAATACGATATTAATAATAATCTGCTATAAATCTTTGATATTCAAAATAAAATTGTTCATATTTTGAATTGTGAATTTGATTATAAATACCCAACATTGGATGGGTACCTATTTGCATGTGCAATTACTTACACACAATGGTCAATTATTTACACATGTATAGGCAAAAGAATGTCAAAAGGCCCCCAAATGGCATTTGTATTTAAAAGGCTATAAATATACTAAAAGACCTAGACAGCAGGGCTACGAATCTCACTCTAAAAGGAAACAGAGCAAACCAAGAGTTTCATTTTGCAAAAATAAATACTTCACAAAATTTGCTGGAGGTTTTAAAAACCTTTACCACCTTGTCACCTATGATGTGAAAACAGGGAAGAGTTGCCACAAAGCATTGGAATATTTATTGAAACAAAAAATCTAAGTTGCGCTGGAATTTAAAGGACAGCCTCAAGAAGGACTGTGATGTGGCATGTCTGAAGATATGGGAGAGAGACAGTGCTCACAGAACAATGCCTTCCAGCATTTCATGTCTCAGCAGGTATCTTTTCACCATTAGGATGCAGTAGGAGATCCAGTGCTCCATGAAGTGTATTACTATTCCATTTATAAATGTGCCAAAAAATGATGATGTCTACTTCCAGACTGCTTCATGGTACTTACTGTGGTGGTAATGTTAGAAAAACATCATCCCTAAATAAATTAGTGTGATGATAGATAATGAATTATTATATATGCAGACACGTACAAAATGCAGGCATTTCTGTAGTGCTTATCACCATATCATAACACCTCACCACAATAATGGAGTCTACCTCACAAGAACTTGATGACATCATGAATTTCTACTCCAGGAGACAGAGGCAGAATAAGCTACTTAAGCACACCAAATGAAATTACAGGAAGGCCAAGGATAAAGGTCATTACAAGAAAGCCTTGGTCATTCAAAATCCTTGAGGTATGATTTAACAAAAAACAAGCAAACCAACAAAAAAACAAAAACCACACCCAAACTTTTCCTACAGAGGAAAAACACTAAAATTAAAATGGCACAATAATGTTAAGAACACATAAATCAGGTTCATCTGTTTTAGCATGGCACAACAGTTCTTTAAAGCAACCTTTGACTCATGTGGACTATATCACATGTAGTCTGCTTCTGCAGATGCTTTGTTGTAATCATCAGGTGGAGCATCACTGCTCAATAGTTAGAAAAAAAATCTGTTGGTTGTTTTTTTCCATGCTATTCAGTCCACTACTACTTTATAGATGGTGAATTATGTGTGATATAACAGAAAATTTTGTAATAAAAATAAATTATCAAGTATTAAACAACAACAACAACAAATTGTTCTTTCTCCTCTATGGCTTTTAATGCAAATTTTAAAGAATGACACCATATATTTGAATAACAAATACTGAGATCTGATGTAAAATTGTTAAAGAATGGCATGTTATTAAAAATTTTCAGCACTGGTAGAGTGCTGAGAATTTTGAGACATTGCCTTTTTAATGAAGACATTTGATTTTGGAGCCATTAGGTCTCTGCACTGCTTCATAGGTACAAAGAAGTCACAGTAGCTGCTGATTACTTTAATTGGCATAGCACAAGATTAGTGCAACTCTGCTCTACTGTCTGCCACTGCTATACACAGCAAACAAAGGCACGACTGGAGGTGACAGGTGAACTATCCCTTGAAGCTCTGAGTAGAAGGTAAAAAGCTGTCCTACAAATGCTTCACTTTTGCTAGGAGATTAACAAGTCTCTTTCCAAGCCAGGCCAAATGGCAAGTTTTCTTTGTCACTTTTTCCTAGCACTTCACATGGCCACATGTACAGATGTCTGATCTCAAAACATTATTTTATCAAAGTTTATCTTTTATTTGCACTATCAAGCTATGCAACATCTTCCTATTCACTTGAAATTTCAAGTAAAACTTAACCCTTAAGTGCAAAACCAGTTTACATTTGAAAAGTCAACCTTTTTCCTCGGTTGAATACACTCAAAAAACTCTTTCAATTGTTTCAATTTTTTTCCATGTTGTCCTGACTACATGAAATCATCTTATTTGCTTTAATGTTCACCAAATCAGGAGAAAAAAATAAAATAAAATAAAATAAAATAAAAAGCATTATGGGCAAAGAGATTAATAACATCTCAACAGAAGTAGCACCAATTTTACTGAACAATGAAGAATTGTCTTCTGACCTTCAGGATTCATTATCCTTCACGACCAAGATACATTGTTCGTGACAAGCAGAAACTCCTACTGTAGTACAGATATGACCTTCATTTTACAGTATGAAACCTTATTTTCTACTGATTATGTCCCATGTTTAAGTCACAAGAGAACATAAGTCTGATGATTTCACTCTGGTTAGTTTTTGTGTGCACCACCACCAAGAAGTATGGTATACCTGCTGGAGGTCTTGGATAAGTGAGAGAGCAGGTGAATCATGGTTCAACAGCAGAATAATTTGAAGAAAATTTCAAAACAAGGCTCCAACCAATATCATGAGCCCTTCAATTAATGCAACATTAAAATTCACTTCCAAGTGGAAGAAAAGGTATGGAGTTATGGATAGTACAATTCAAGTGCAAAAGTGGGTGCACATCATATGTCTGCCACCTCATTAGTAACATAAAGCATGATTGTCCTAATTTGGGTAATTGCTTGAGTAAAGACTACTTGTAATTAATTGTACTGCTGTAGTTAGTTATGATGCACGGATAGCTCTCATAAATACATCTAGCTCTCAACTTTCATCAAATACCATGCCTCAAATCCCTTATCAATGTAATTTTATCAAAGAAACATTGCTTAATATAGACAGTAAGTAAAGGATTTATTTTCATTTATTTAGCATGTAAAACCTGACACAGATGAAAGGATAGTCATCAGTCCAGGTTACCTAAGACCCCACCTAAGGTTTTTTGAGTCTAAAAAACACAAACATACATAACAAGGCACTATTGCCATAAATATTCAACTTTTTAGCTGCCATAAAATCTAAGTATAGAAGAGTGAAAACTTTCCATAGAAAATGGCTTTTATATACTAATATAATGATGAGAGTCTGGTCACTTTAGAAAAAAAAATGAAGAAATGAAATGAATTAATAAGTGAGGACAAAATAAAAACACCAACATTTAAACTTGTCGTTGTGTCTGCAGTACAGTGAAACCCCATTTTCAAACTTGTATCCTCATGTTTAACTTTACACCAATCTACAGCACAGGCAGATAAAAGAAGGGTCATCTTCACCAAATTGCTTGCATATGGTGTGCACATAATTATAAAACAATTTTCCAGTAGAGGTCAAAACTCAGTTTGGGAGCTGATTTTCAAAAGGAGAACAGTCACAGAGCACTGTTTCCTTCTGGATGCTTGGCCACTTCAAGCGTTAACATAAGAGCTAACCTGTTTTGAAAGTCCAATCGTCTAATCTGAAACTCTGAATGCATTCTGAAATGTATCCAAAATGTATTTGCAAGTGAGAAACTTCATCGATAAATATGTACAGTGCAAAGAAAAGGAAAGTATTTAATAGCCTTAGCAGTGGTACCTAACACCTGAGCCTTATTGCACCTGACTCTAGCATATGGCAAACCACCTTTCAAATCCGGTGAAGAGGAACAATTTGTGTCAGGGAGAATGGCTAGCTTACTTTTCAACAGCAGGATTGCTATAAGTGAGTTTCAATAGGTACAAGAACACTAGAAAAAAAATAGAAGATAAAGAGAGAAACACATCTCACGATTCTTTTCTATGCACATATATTTTATAGAAACTCTTGTCTCTCTTTCAATCTAAAACAGAATTTATGATATTCAGATCATTGGAAAATATGTATAAGCACCGGCTGGGATCTTCAGCCTAGGCGAAATGGCCTCAGTGCTGTATCTCTCACTTTCATTCTCATTATTATTCATGACTAGGAGGGAAACATGATGGTTTGCAATCTGCAAATTTCTTTTAGAGCACAAACTTAGGAGGCTCGGTGGAACTGATGTGGAAATACAGTAAGAAGTCAAAGCTGTAAATGTACATATATCTCTTCCAAAAGAAAAATCGTCAAACTGTACAAATCTACTTGTATGATTGTCTTTGGCATCCTTTTTTTCAAATGAATGAATTTGTGTTGTGTGTGTGTGTGTTTTTACCTAGTTTTCAAATAGTTATTAAAAATTAAACAACACTGGAACAAACCTTTTGTGATTATAGCCTTCATTCTCCTGCAAAAAAACGGATCTATAAATTTATGTACCATTGTAGATGTAAATTACAAAATTTTATATTCAACTATATTAAAACATCTATTCCAAAAATGATTACCAGTTGTGAAAAGCAGACAGGCTTATCACTTGCTGTCAGTTGTTCATGTCTAGTTAAGCAATAATGTGCTAAAACTGCTCTTTTGTTTTGTGTAAGAATTTTGGCAATAGAAGAAATGAACACTCGTTTAATAAAAACTCAGGCTGCTTTTTGCTTTGATGGAGGAAGCAGCTGCCTGTTTTCATTTGCTGCAGAGCAGCAAAACCCATCAATATAATAAGCAGCTTAGATGCATCCATCCACAGCATCTGTAAGGATATAGGGCTATTCGCTCAAAACCAATCCTTGGTTTAATTTTAACAAAGATGTGTCTGACATATTTGAAAATGCATTATAATAGGGTTTTGAAATACTAGCATTTTCTCTTTTCTTTTTAAATACTTTTTACAGATTTTGAAAGGCAAGTATACATATTGGAATGATAACAATGATAAAACAAATATTGCTATAGCAAACAAAAGAACTAGCCTAAAAATGCAAAGACAGAACATTAAGAGATGACTTCAGGTTCCTGGACTCTCCTGTCCCTTGAAAATATAGAAAACCAGTATTTTAATATTTTCAGTGAAGAGTTTGTTCACGATAACCAAGAGCAGAGAAAGATACTAGAAACAAGTATCACAGAAAAACCCTGCAGAGATAGAACTATATTTCCTGAGCTACACTTTTCCTTCCCTCCTGTTTTGTTAAAAGTAGATGTATTAATATTAATGCTTATTTCTAAAGATAGTTATCAAATTTTTTTCTATTCTTGCCTGAAAGAAACATGATTTAAACTAAATTTCAGTGCTGTGAGTTTGTCCCAAATGAAAACTCCTAATTGCAATAAAGAAAATTTTAATTAAAAATAGTTATAGGATTTTCATACATAATTACAAAAACAGGAAGAGAAAGATAAAAGACCATCTGAGATCTAAACCACAAAACTCTATTTTCACACTAAAAATGATATGGCACATTTATATTATTAAAAATTCTTAAGACATTATTATTTTAGTGCTGTTCTGCTTTCTAAGACCTTTCTAAGCTGAGCTTTTAGATGATTTGCACATTAACTGAGAAGTCAGATAATTCTTAATCCTCCTCTTTTTCAGATCCAATAATGGATAAGGGAGCATCTTAGCATGATCAACTAGCAATCTGCCTACCCTGAGTGGTAGTACACCTGAATTTAGGATTAGTCATTGGGTTTTCATAATATCTGATTTGAATGAGCACTCATTTTGGGAAGTGTGGAAAAAGAATATTCAATGATATTTGAACTGTACCATTTAAATATGTAGAAACCATTTCTGAGTACATGCATATTTATTCACTTCAAAACAAAAAGCTATATAGAAAAAAAATAAAGAATTGTGCCCAGAAAAATAACGATGGTATATTTCAATTAAATAACTGCTTTTATGATCAGCATTCACAATATTTTATCAATGTAATCTACATTATCTCAGCTGGAATCTTGTACCCCCGTCTAGTCAATTAATTGCAATATACAAATTTCACTTTTGTCTATAGATAAAGTGAACATTTTTTTTCCCCTT
Organism: Anas platyrhynchos; assembly: GCF_047663525.1. Classification (NCBI taxonomy): domain Eukaryota; kingdom Metazoa; phylum Chordata; class Aves; order Anseriformes; family Anatidae; genus Anas; species Anas platyrhynchos. Next base: position 40,313,568 of record NC_092589.1, read on the forward strand.
TATTTATTTATTTATTATTTTTAATGTTATATTTTTGGTTGTAGAGAGCAACAACCTGTAGATTAACCCTGATTACTAACACTGCTTACCGTTCTCAAGTATTTAATACCGAACATGGAAGTTTGTGTAACTGACCCATGTATTCTTCTGGAATGCTCAATATAAATAATTAAAAGTGGTATTGGAGGGGAGGGGATTTTTTGTGTGTTTGGAAGTGGTGCCTGAACATTGGATTTCTTGTATTTGTGAGGGGTTTTCATTTTTATTCTCATCAAATTAAATAAACAAAAATGATACCTTTGTGATCCTAGTAGCTTCTGATTTATTATGTTTCTCCTTTCTTTAACTGTGCCATCCTACATAGTTTACCAAACCACCAGCAAAGCATCTGCTTTATGCTGCCAGGAGTTATTAATCATGTGCAAGCAAAGATAACAATTGTGTGCAGGGTTCAATATGAAGGCTTTAGACTATTTCTAACAAAACAATGTATCTCAGTACTTGGAACTTCATATATTGGCAACTATATATATATACATACATACATATATATATATAAACACGTCACGTATTCTTAAAAGAAATTACTATATCATGAGTGTCAATGAGCCTTGATTTTTTTTTTTTCCTCTGGGGATATCTTTAAGTGCCCCTAAGTGCAATTTTCCAAAGCCTACACTATTGATAACCATCCTATGTTAGGTGCCTGTAAACCTTGTTAACATCTCTTACATGGGATTTGGTTGGTAAAGTGCTCTTTGCCTAAGATCACTGTACAGGGATGAACCACCTTCTAACATCTCACCTATCTATAGACCCACATGTATCTATGCTGCATATGAATTCATACTTAAGAGCTGAAGCAAATGTTAACATTTATAATAAGGCAAAATATACAAAATTTTTTTGAAAGGCCAAATAAACACAAATATCCTTAGAGATTCTTCCAGGTCAGGTTTGACACAGATATACAGGGCATCACAAGAGAACGTACATTGACTTACATTATTCTCGTTTATGTCTGGTTTTTGCCTGAATAGGTTTCACTAGCCAACACTGTTGATTCGACGCTTTTCATTAGCACTAAATACAATAGACCAGATCTTCAGCTTGTATTGTGCAGTGTAGCTTCATTGACAGTTAAGCTATGACATTGTATCCCAGCTATTGAACCAGTCCTGAATTTGAAATATGCAAGTGATAAGGTCTTTCTGAGAAAATAACTAGATTTCATTATATTAGTATACGCTAATAATATTGCTCTTGATCATTTCTTAGATTTCAATCCACGGATATCATCCTCTGAAAATCAGTGTCTCAGTGGGCTATGTTAAGAGAAAATATAAAAATGATAAAAGCAGAATTTAGTTTCCAAAGTGGTCTGAAATATTAACTAACACTTTTCCCTGGTTACTTCCACATTTCCCATGTTACTGTATTAAACTATGACCTAACTGACCACATTCTTATTTCACAAGGTATGCAATAGGGCAGTACAGGTGCTCCAAGAATTTACCTGAAAAACACTGTAGAGCTGTATAAGTACCTTTTCCTTTATACTCTGAGATAGAAGCACTCTTATATCAAGAATAATGTGAGTTAGCTATGACATATAGCCTAGGGACTTATGACATTTTTGGTGTTGAAAGAATGTATTTCAGAACATCCACTCAATTGAGTCACAAAGCAAAGGAAGAAAACCTAAGAAAACCTCTACACCCAACTAATTAAATGCATGAAGGCAGTATAAAGCCTATGAGCTAACCTCATAACAACATGTTCAGGTTTATCATTGTTAAGTCTTGAAAGGAAGTTGACCAAATTCTTAATTAAAGTGAGCACATGTTCAATGAGTTTTGGAATTGCTCAGTCATACACCAACACAGAAATTTCCCCCCATCTTTTGACACTGCAATTTGAGTGTAGGACTTTTCCTTTGTTTTCCCAGTTCTGTGGTGACCACAGACCCTTGGCAACTATAAGATTCTCCCTAGGTAGAAGCAAGCTTTAACAATATCTAATTTAGGCCACTTTATTGTTTGAGACAGATACTGATTTTTGCTAACTACAAAGCCAATAGAGCAAGTCATCAATGTTCACAGCATTTCTTGCTCAGACAGACCTTTAACCACTATGTTAAATATACGTGTCGAACTCTCTTAGAACAGGTAGCCTATTCTATATCTAGACTATGTTTTTGCTTAATGAGATTTGAGCTCAGACATTCAAGATGGACAGGCAGGTGTACAATCTTCTGAAATTCCAACTTTATCCTTAAGTATTAAATGTGTTGTGACACTATTCTCATATATCTCTATCAACAAATTAATAACACTATAATAATGAGGAAAAACTTAAAAAAAAAAAAAAAAAAAGTAGGTGTAAGTCACCATTAGAGTAATCAGCAGTTAACAACAAATTCTAGCACATTCATGTCTTTTTTTTTTTTTTCCTTTTGGGGAGTTTGACTCACAATATATGAGTAATTTCCTGTTACTTCTGGGGAAGAAAGGGAGGTGGAAGAAGAGATCATGAAATATATGCAATTTTCACATATAACACACTGTTGAAAATGTAATTCTCTGTGTGTTCTGTTCTGAAAATATGTTCTATATTCCTGGATTGTCTTTGCTATCAGGAGCAGGATTGAAATCTCCACTTTAGTATTTATCTGAGGATGTGATAGCTCAGTTGTCTACCTCCAAATGCCAAGATAGGGGGAATCTCATCAACCAGAGACCAGCTGCATGATGGGCAGTTAATAGATATATCAAACCTTAGGATATATGCTAAGCTGAGGAGATGATTGGTCGGTTGATATACTGATTGATTAGCATAGGGAGAATGGGTTTCTTCTTGACAACCTAAGATTATGCTTCAGCTAAGCTCAAATTGCTTACACCTCTTCTATTGGGTTTAAAATTACAGTCCTGTCATCTAAAATCTCTCTTCAATGAAATTTTTACCATATATAAAAATTAAAGGGAAAAAGAAAGTAGGTGCAATGGATAAGAGTAAATGGAGTAGATACATTTCATAGTACTGCTGTTGGTACCACTAGAAAAAGTTGATAAGTAAATCCACTCGAAATATGTTACATATGCTGTAAAGTACTTGAGAGCACTTTACAACAATTTAAGGGGGGGGGGGAGAGGGGAGAAGAGAGTTAAAATACTAAAAGGAATCAGTGCTGATATTATTGCTTTAAAAAAGCACCTACAGTAGTTATTAAGCAAAGTAATTATACAATTGTGATACTACTAATATATTTTTGTCCTCTTTATAGGCATTTCCTAGGTTTAGCAGAAATATATTTTAATCATACTATAGATATCAGAGAAACAAGTAATTGTGAAATAATGCATCATCTCACTGAGAAGGGCTTGCATTATGAACACGAGAGAAGAAACCTATATACTTTTATAATTTTCCTTGAGAAGTCCAGAATTTTTGTCCATGAAAGCAGATGTCATTAAATTTTATTTACAATGTACTTTAGACTGCATCAGCATCAATGCATTGTGATTTAAAGAAAACACAATATTTTAAAAAACTACTATACTATGTAATTATACGTTGCCAAAACAAATGCATTTCTTAAACGTATCATCCATTTAATTCTCAACATCATGTTCTTCATAATACCAGGCTTTGTCAGTTAAGTAAGATACAAGAGCTATTAAATAAAACATTTTAAAATGAAAAAAAAAAAAACACAACTTTTTATTATCTTTAATTTGATACTTTGAAACACTTCTCTGCTTGGGCAAACATGAATTTAGTGGTCGTGTAACAAAAGGAAAGAGGTTCATTGAGAATGTTGAAATTGCATTAATAAATAAGACTGGCTTTCTCAGATTCTTTTTCTTCTCTTTCGTATCTGCTACAAGCGGTAGGGGATCAGCTGCAACTCAAATCCCCAGCTGAACAACCCAAACACAACTGAGTGAGCAGACTTAAAACAAGGCCATTTATTGGTGCCTGTTATGCAAACAAAGCATCCAAGTCTTAGAAACAGATGTCAACTGAAGCATATGCTTACTGTAAACTGGAATTTGATTCTCTTTATAAAAATAGACTTAAATGGGCCTTCAGAGACTAGGCTGCCTCTTGTTGTATACCATTGCCTAACTTGATTCAGCCTTAAGCTTTTTAAAAGATGAATAGACTGATATCCAAGGGCAAAAAAATAAAAGTAAAAAAAAATTAAATGGGAAATAAATGATAACATGTTGGAACAGTTCCCAGAAGCAATTTTACAGATTTTCTCTAAAAACACAAGACAGGAAGTTCAAAGCACAGTGCAGGTCACCTATGGCATGTCGAGTTATCATTTTTATACCACTTAGGGTGAAAAAAGGACTTTATGTTCTAGTGGCAAGTTTAGTACTCTGCTTTTTCTTCTTCCATTTTTTTTTTCTTCTTCTTCTTCTTTTTTTTTAACCTCTTCTCACATCTTGATGCCTTTTAAATGTCACTTATTTTACATGAGGCGGTTGGTGGAGACATGAGTCAACAGCAATCAGAACCATTATCCCCTGCAGCGAGCCCTGGTCCTAATGCATTATGACACCTTAGCTGGTCAGCCACCGATTTACCTTTCTGCTTCTTAGGGAATTAAGTGGCATCATGTGAAAATGGTTGTGATATGAACAGCATGGGCATAACTGGTATTAAATTTACCTCTCAGCCTAAGTGAATTTTCCTCACATGTGACTAATCAAAATGAAAGCTGTGGACATGGGCAGATCTGGCCAGTACTTCTCCACCCCTGGGATTGGGGCTATTTTGTTTTATCTCTTTGTACAAGCTGGCAGAAGTTTAAAGTGAAGGGGATAATCCAGTGCTGGTGTCTTTATGAAATAACATCCTTACATGAAGAGGCTTTTAACTGTCTGTCGCTGTCCTCTCAAAAAAAAAAAAGAGCGTGACAATCTCATTTTGCTGAGCACCCTCCCATGAAAGGAGAAAATAATAGCCATAACAGCTATGGCTAGTACTGACCTTACATGATCCATTATCCACTAAACACTTTAAAAGTCAGTTTTACATACACTGTGGGGGAAATTAGAGAACTATCACAATCATTTTCACTTTACTGAATTTGTCTTTTGTTTGAAGTCAGTTACTTGATATCCTCGTCCATAACTCTCTGTATCATTCCACAAAAAGAAAGAGGAAGTCTTTCTTTAAAAATCGATTTTGCACAAAAAGGGGAAGCATACCATACTTTTCCTATTCTGATTAATAAAGATACTGACAGCAGTGAAACTCAATTTAGCATGAACTTTCTTCAGAGTAAATGTGAAATAATACAAAAATCATTATATAATTTAGAAGTGTTCAACATCAGTACAAAAATATTTTTATCAATCATTTCAGCTGAGATAAGTAGGTGCCAAAGAAAGTGCAGGCAGAGCAATTATCATCCTATGCAGTCAGGAAGATATTTATTCACAGACTAGACTAACTTGTATTTTACTACAAACCAACTGTGAATGTTACTGATAATAACAGCAGTGTTAGATTTTTCCACTGTACTGTAGCCTCTAACAATTCATTGTACAGAACAAAAATGCCTGAAGCATGAAGTCCTCTCCTACTTGCAAGACTGCTCAACCTTCTGCAACCATGAGAATCAATTTCTAACATGAATTTACTGTTTGTTACAAGTTAAAGCCAGTAGTCACTTTAAGCTCAAATAAGAATTTCTTCTAATGTTAATCAACTAAGTACTGATTATATGTACTTAGTACATACTGATTACATGTATGACTCAGTGGCTCACATTTCAAGATTAACTCATTCTATCTGAACATCAGTTTTGTGGCCAAGAAAAGCTGTATAAATTCTCCTTTCAAAGCATGGAATTGGGTATGCACTGAATGAGGGTGGGTTTTGGTGGTTTGGTTGTTTTTTTTTTTTTCGTGGTGGTGGTGGTTTTCTTTTGGTTTTCTTGTGATGGTTTTATTCTACTGCACACACCAGCATGCTCACGAACTCCAGATATTGCAAAAAGATTTTCAACAATCTGCTACTGTACATAATGCATGTTTGACAGGAGAAAAATAATAAAAAATAACAAAATAAGAAGAAGAAACCTAACAAGACTAAATTTTAGCATTTACGATATCAAAGCATACTTTTCTTATGGAAAGAAACACGTGGAAATATACAGATTTACATCTAAGTATCTATCTCACACATAAAGTTCTTAAAAATAAACAAGTACCAACAAGCACCATAAATATTCTTTGCACTCATTTTTAAAATGATTGAAGTTGAAGATGAGGAAGAGTTCAGATTTTTGATTGTTACAAACACAATGAAAATTATTAATCATGTATGGGGCTTGGTTGGGTAGCCTTCATTTTATCAATAAAGCCACATAATTAAGGTCAAGTTAATGTACAGATTGAAATTTAGGAAGCATGTCAATTAAGATAAACAGGAAAATTACCTCTTCCCAAAAGTATTAGCCTCAATTGGAAAGGTTGGTTTAGAAAGTTACAATCTATTTGGTAAGGAAGACTGATCTACAGTAAAGTTAAATCTGAAGTGCATAGGGTGGCATATTTTCACCAAAAGAGTTATAGGGAAAAAAAAATAGAATAGGATCATCTTTCTTTTTCCTTAATAAATAAATAAATAAATACAATTTTCACAGAAAAGAATGCTTTTCATAGGAATGATTTATTTTTTCTTTCTTAGTTTGAGACTTAACTGGACCTTGAAATCTTAACACTCATGAAGAAGCAGAAGGTACCCTGTTTTTCATGACATTATACATTAGAGTCACTGTAAGAATATCTGGACCAAATAGATCTTTGTAAATATCCACTCAAGGTTTTCATGTTTCATTCCCTGAGTAATAAGGATTATTATTCCTGAGTTTGACAAGAAACTTGACAGTGACAAAACACAACCAAAGTGGTATTATTCTTCATTACCTAGAGGGTTCTGTCATTTTCCATTTAGTCATGCCTCCTGCAGTTTCTCAAAAACAATTAAAAAAAACCCACAACATTAATTATATTCCTTTTGCTTATATTGCTTCTGTGACAATAAAACAAAAAAAAAAAAAAAAGAAAATTTTGAATAGAATATGGAAGCCTGATCATCTGAGTCAAGAACACTTATGGTGATATACTGCAATACCTTCCGTCACAAATCCTGTACCTAATTGCATGCTACTTCTCCACTTTCCAAACATGGAATAACACAGTAAACAAAACAAAGGTGGCAGATTTGATAGAGTCAAGCCTCCACTGACTTGAGTAAAAAGGTTAACAATGAAAATGTGGCACTGGGATAATGGTTTTTCAAATGCTTATCTTGAATGCTTTCCATTTATTACCTAGTAGAAGCACATCTGAGAAGCTGGGTTTTTAAATACCTATAAAAACACCAATGTGGGCATGTATTTGTTCCTTGTAGGAAGCAATGGTTTACAGAATTATTATTATTAGCTTCTTTTTCAACTACCATATACCTCTGAAGTAATTTCCAAAGAACCCAAAGGAATTTGTCCCACTAGACCTCCTTGGGGGCAATCATTGCTTTGACAGCTCTGCCAGCATAGAAATCCCCATGCCATGCCCGACGTGACCAATGCAATCACTGCTCACATTCTGTCCTCTCCAACTTCTCTTTCCACAAGAGTGGTTCAGAAAGTGTTACACCGCCCTGACTGCTGCAGCGCCAGGCATGTTCACTTTATCTCACAGTCACGGCACATGAGTGAACCTACCATGTCTATTTACAGATTTGCCTTCTGAGTTCAGTTTCGACTGACTACAGAATGGCTTTATACCGTTCTTTTTTTTTTCCTTTTTTTTTTTTTTTTTAATAACATTCTGGGTTTTATATTCTAGGGATCCATGCAGGCTTGGATAATAAGAATTCCAAAGGTTCATTTTATTTCTTTGTTTCTTTCTTTCTTTTTAAAACATATCCTGTGACATAAACTATTTTTTCAAGTGAATTGATATGCACACTACAGGAATTTTAAACTATCATATCCCATAGCGGGTCAATACATTATGATAGCCTCTAAATAATGTTGAGATAGCTATATTCATAATGAACAAAAATGAAAATATTTAACCTCAGCAAAGTAGCAATATCACATTTCAATATCACATCTTTAATTCAGCTGTAAAATGTTGAAACAAACTGTTTCAATAAAAAGCTAGTACTGGTCATAAATTTGGGAACATATGTGCCAGAGAGCACATTAACATTGCTGCAATAATGCTTATTAGGGCAAAAGAAAATTCTTTCTTCTGGGAAAGAAAAATCAAATATGAAAACATATGAAAGGCAAAAAAACAAACAAACAAACAAAAAAACCCCATATCTGTATATCTATTGTTAAAATGTCCCAACAGGAAAATAGGAAAATATACTCACATGCAGCTTAAGGGCACCATTCTAACTATCCCTTGAGTATTGTTGTACACCTTAGTTTTGTTAGGCATATAAAGAGGAGAAATATTACAGCACCCAAGCAGATGGTCTTTGGAACGAGATTATACACTTCAGAAATAAGAGAGAAGCAATGTATTCAACCCTTCTGTTTGGACAGAAGAGCCGTCCTAGCCTGTCTGACCTATTAGCTAGTAAACTGAAGCATACCGCCAAGTGCTATCATGCTGTTCCTTTAAAAAGCAAACAACCTCACTTTTTATGATAGGCACTAGATCATTTTAGGAGAATTGTAGGTAATGTCTGATGCATTAGACAGATGGTCATATCATGAAACCATATATAAGTCACCATGACTAAAACTCATGTTCACTATCTTGTTAATCCATATAAACTTTAAAACAAAATAAACCTATGCTGAATGCTTTCCTTAGTATCTATTTATATATATATATATATATATATATATACACACACATACATGCATAAAATACTCACTTAAAACTTAAAATATTGAACCTTATTGCATGTTTATTTGATGTGGTTTTCAATAGCCTAACATTAATTTTGTATGCATACCTTTGCAGTTTGAAAATTCTGATTCTAATCTCAGTGTTATTTAAGTTTTGTATAACTCCACTGACTTCCATGGGGCCAATAATTAAGCAGGGAACAAAAAATTTAGATCCAAGAATAGAATGTATCTTGTCTAGTGATAAAGAAGCTAAATACCTCTGCGACCTTGAATACAGAGTTGACTAGTGCTCTACCAATGCAATGTTTTATTGTAGATTTTCCAAAATACCTGGATACTCTTTAGTGTATGCTTCAGAACAGCTAACATTATAATTGCAGAATATCATGACTGTTTTTGCAATATTATGTTAGCATATCTCATTCCCACTTACACAGGGAAACATGGGAGATGCAATCATTCTCCTTGGGAGTGGTCAATAAAAGCATATCATTCCATGAAAATATATCAAAAAATCTGTATGGTAAACATGTCCTCACCGGGGCTTCTGATAGGAAGAATTTTTTTTAATGGATTTCCATATCTTGCTTATTTCTGATTCACATTAGAAACAATATTTTCGTATAGATAATAATCACTTGGTAATTAAGTCTATGCTTTCCTAGACAAGCAATGAATCAGTCAATTTTATTGTAAAGCAGTAAAAAATAAATAAAAATTGTTTCTAGCAACCAACCCTCTCAAAGATAAGTTGTCTCTGCATATATTCTCATGGAGAGCTGCTCAAGGCTAGAAACTGTTTCTGTCTCCCACAACTACTGACAGCATACACAAGTCCCACCTAACCTCCTGCTCAGTTGAAGAAGATATAAGGTAGCACATTTACTATCCACTAGGCTGCTCTCAGCCACAAAACTGCAACCAAACTCAGCAGAACAGGAATGATTTCAAAATGTATCTGGTGAGTTGCTGGTAAGCATCTACTGTCTCTTCCTTGAAAGGCAGCCTAGGTGCGCTTTCCCCGTCAAGCCAGCCCCAGGCAGTACTGCAAACACAGTGACAGATGCCAGCAGACAGGTCTGAAAACCTGAGCAGTTCGAGGTCTGCTGTGCTAAACACAGCTCCTGGATACTTTCCTGGATGGTTTAACATTTGGAGAAGGTACATAATGGGGCACCATGTCCCCCAAAGTGCATGTGTCCACAGTATAGACGTTCTTAAGCAAAGTCAGAGGTACAGACAGCTCTGTACAGACTGTGTTCTGCACAGGGCATGCTGATTACCAGACATCAGCTTTGCCTTTTGACCCCTTGCCCACAAACAGTAAGAAGTAGATCCTTTGCAGGAAATGAGGGGCATAGCCCAGTGAAGTCCCCCTTGTGGGCCTAAATGATTCAACATTTTTATGACCAAAAATAACCTTTGAGTTGAGGGAAAGGGTTTAGAGTAGAAAGGAAAGGGTATAGATGAGGGTGCTTGTGGGTCATGCCTTGAATATCAGCTGGTCAATCATAACAGTCAGTCCTGGCTGGGATCACATGCAGAAAAGTGAAAGGAAGAAAATAACGATATAAAGAATGAAAATATATTGTGATTCTTGATATCCTCAAACCTCATAGATTAGGTATGCTAGTGTGTTTGAATCTATGCAAGTGCTAGTATTTCTCTCTGGGTACCTGACCAAGAAACTTTCACTGAAGTCTGTGGAACCCGTGTATCAGAGTGTAGGGCCAGTCCTACAGTCTGTTCCTCTGTGTCAAGGAGAAAATCTCCCAGTGTTTTGCACAACTGTCAAGTCTTTCAGAGAACTGAGTTGGAAAGAGTTCCTCTTTCAAATGGAAAATTATCAGCCACAAGAAAATCTTTGGTGGGTCAGTTCTTAAGCACTTTGCGTGAGATACGTGCCTTGTAACTTTTGGCTCATCCATGAACTGGAAAGTTGTATCTGCTGTGCAGAGGAAGCCACTTTCTACAAGCTGAGCCTTTGTAAATCTACCAACTTCTTTAAGTTCAATTTTGCAATCATTAGTAACAGAGAGCTCAAGACAAACTAAATGATAAACTGTATTTGAATATCTAGTTCTCACAAGTTATCATGTGCAAGCATAAAAATAAGAGTTTTGGAAATATATGTATTTTTAAATTGTAAGCAAGATGCTGGTTCTGTGTGAAATATAAATTGGATTCTTGCACAGAAACATTAGCCTGGAAACAAACAATTAAAATGGCTGACTGTCATAAACGATCTGGCTTGCTGCGTATGAATATAGTTATTAAGAAAAAACATTTTGTTAAGATTATCTCAAAAGCCATTTAAAATTATCATTTCAAGCCACTCAGGGACCATAGAAATATCATTTTAAAGAGAAACAATTCTATTACATTTAAGGTTTATATTCACTTTAGTTAATTTTACAATTTACAAAGACTCATTTGTTATTAAGACAACATAGATGCCTTGCTTGCAAATCATACCTTACTTCATGGTGACTGATGTCCTTATGGATCTACAGAATTTTATAGGAGAAACTCTGAGTTTTATTCTTAAGTGATTGCAGTACTGATATCCATTTATTAAGATAAACTGAACCTAACTGTTGACACAAAATGTGGAAAGAACTTGACATGTGTAAACATTCTTGGGATCCTTATGATCCTTTACATTGTGACATGAATGATCTAACTGGTACTCAAACGATATTTCTGAAGGTTCTGGCTCACCTATCCTACCCAGTTTGAAACTACACTGCAAATAACTTCAGAGTGCCATAAACCAGATTCTGAAACATACACACGTTTCTAAAAATGTGGAAGAGTAAAACTGAATTTCTACTTAGTTGTTACACATATAAAATGATCATAAAGAAGTTATATATGTCATTATTACTATGAAAAAGAAATATTGGTGCATGTAGTGATAGGAAACCACCCTTCTCTATGAATTTTGTAATCAAATTAATGCTTACTTTCATGGGAAAGTCTGGCTCTAAACTTGGGTCCATACACAAACCTGAATTTTTCCAAAATCCAAAAGTTTTCAAACCCAGAATGTTTATTTCATCACACTAAAATAACCAGGTATCACTACTCACACTGAACACAATAACTTCTAATATTTTTATTTTCTATTCTTTATATATACACATAGTAGTGCATAATATTAAGCAAGCTTTTAACTTCTTAATGCATCCATTTTGCCACACTTTTATAGGATTTGCCCATATAGACAGTAGTAACAAATTACATTGCAGTTTTGATAAAATGCACACAAAACTTGGTTACCTGATATAAAATAGAAATTGCAAATGTGACTCAATTTATTGTAATCAGTCAAAAGAGTCAAATTTATAGGATTTTTCATAGCATATTTCCTTAGTATAACTAGCATTATATATCCCTGGGATTACTAATGTGTGGACTTCGCAAAATATGAATTCTACAAGTTGGTATAGCAATAATACTCTGGACAGATCATACTATTCAGAATTTACATAATAGAATTTAATGCATGTCTTAGGGGAAATTCTAACAGTGTAAGAGTATCTGGTTATAAGTCATATGGGTGAAGAAGCGTAAAACAAACCTGAGAGGTTCTGGCATCCAAGAGGTGCTCTTGACAATGTACATTAATTAAGGATTATGGATTTCTGCAGTTTGTATTAGCAGCATTTTAAAAACGTACTTCATGTAGTGACATTCTCAAAATTCAGCATCCTGAGTGTGATTTTTTGCAGAACAGTCCCCTCTTGAGGAGGATATTCTCAAACTAAAACTTCTGGGTAATGCCATCTGGAAATACTTTCACAGCTCTTATTATCACTTGGAAAATCCATTTAATGCAATGGAGTGCTATTGTTGGGAAGCAACAAAGTAACATCTCGACACAACAAACCTTGTTGCTGCAAGAATCCTAAATGAGCAGTTCATTTCCGAATCCTCAAGAAAGCATTTAAAAACTTAGTTTCTAATTAAAATAAAAAGTCATGATATTGTGGAATCTTAAATATCATTGACATAATAAACAATATGCCATTAAGGACAAAAATATGAATTACTGACAGAACAATGGACATCGGATATTGGACATAACTTTCTCCAAATTAGTGGAATATACACTGTGGAAGAGTTTTGCTAATATGTCAGTTAAAATGTCACTTATCTGGCCATGGATCTTGACTATGTACTTCCACTTTTTCCTATTACTTATGTCTTTGAGTACCAAAAGTAGCCAAAAAAATAAACAATTTTAGGGACATATTATGACAATATAATATGGTCTAAACTATATTAGTTGGCTTAAATTTGTTCTGTTTCTGAGTCATGTATTTCCTAAATAGAAAGGCAGAATTACTAACATCACTTAAATGAAAAGAAAAATTACTATGAGTCAGAATTTCATACTGTGTGCACACATGCATGTATATGAACGGAAATACATTTTACTACTGCCTATATCAGAGTCCTCATACTAATGTGAAGATAAAATTAAAGCCATATTGTTATACTAAAGCAACCTGTTCTGCATCTTGGGTGACTGTGCAAACTCTCTGAGTCACTCCAGGGTAAGAACTTGAGAAATCATTTTGCTTTACTCCATTCATCTAGGCTGAATGCAATGAAGATGATCTAACAAGCAAAATACAAATAAAAACAATGGCTAAAATGATCAGAATGGATTTCAAAGGTGAGAAACCTAAAATATTTTTTCTTCCTTTCTTACTTTCTTCCTTTCTTCCTTCCTTCCTTTCTTACTTTCTTCCTTTCTTCCTTCCTTCCTTTCTTTCTATCACTTCAAATATTTTTGGCATTCAATATTCCCAGGCAATGGAACACAGAACAGCATGCATTACTTCAATACTATCACTTGAGCTTGAAAAAACTCAAACTGAAACAATTATTAAATGTAAAAAGGAATGCAACTGAAGAAGAAAGTAAATATCACACAGAATTACCTGTAAAGACCTGCAAAAATAACAATGCAACAAGCTATAGTGTTATTAAACAGCACAATGATCCTTATACCACCATACAACAGAGCATTATTTCCAATGAAACTACATGTGAATTTACTTCATTATATCCAACACTGTAGTTCAGTTTTAAAATAACAGAAATGCACTTATGATCAACTATTGTCTTGAACCAGAAAATTGTCATCTAAATTTCCATCTACATATGGATCTAAAATATTTAAGCCATCTAAAACAGGTAAGATAAAGAGATTTTTTTATCCAATGATAATGTTCATAATTATGCATGTTAAATAAGATAATTCTATATCATGCATCAGACTATGCACTGACTTCTGCAGGTTCAGAGGAAGAATGCTTTCACATTAAGCACTGCATGAATGTACAGAATATAGAAGAAGATTTACAAGATTTACCTATTATTATTTACTTATTTGCAACATGAGGAATGGTCACCATTGGACTTGGCATGTAGTTATTTCTTATTATGATAAATCTTGTTATTTCACACACCAAAAAAAAAAAAAAAAGAAAGAAAAAGAATGAAAAAAGGGCAACCAAATTCTGTGATTCCTGTTTAACAGTTTACAATTCTAGATCCATAAGAAAACTGTATTTATTTCAGCAAGTGTAAAACCTGAGTGTTGTAAAAGTTTTCATTAATTCAAAATGGAACAGTCAGTATGACCTGGGAATGTGAGAAAACTTATTTCTTGAATCTGCTACATGTTTCCCATGTTACAATGAGCAAGTCACTCATACTCTGCTTTCCTTATTTTATTCTACTGGTAAGGCAGAACTTGTCATACTCAATTATTTTCATGTAATTCAAGGTGTGAATCTACATTCTGTTCCCAGAACGATTATGGACTTTCTGCATGGTCTTCAAAAATCCGTTTAGTTGTTTTGTGATGGATTCTGCATCACATCTTCTTTCTGTTTTTCCCTTACCCTGAGTGTTGTTCATGACAGTACCTCTTAGTAGACGCCCAAATACTAGAGAGTAATTTTACACCTGAAGTTTAGCTACATTACAATAATACAATCAATAATCATACGCTATTCAAAACTATTCAAATTAAGTGAAAGGAAATCAGGATACCAACAAGTCAATGCTTTGGTAATCTATATTAGGAACTGGCATAGTAAGAACATCAGTCTCCTGCAAATGGCTCCAATCAGGAAGGCCCTCACATGCTTCCACTGAATGTGCTTGAACCTAACCAGATGGCAAGTCTGTCCTCACCTTGGGACAGACAATGCTGATATTTGTCATTTTACACTCTCAAATTAATTTTTGAGGTCTTCTGCACTCTCAGTGTAAGTTACTCCTATAGTGTATAGTTTAACCTTCTTTTTAGGACAAATGATAACCTAGTAGTTGAGATAAAATTAATGTAGTATTTTTATCTATTTAACTACTTTGAATGTGGACCCTGTTAACACAAAGTTATTTTGGGACATTATCATCCTAACAGACTGTCTTTTCTTTTTGTGTGTGTGAAAAACATTCTGCGGATGTTAGTGTTGTGTTTTTCCTATTGGATTACCTGATGGAGCAAGGACAAAGGCAAAACCTTCTGTCAGAAATACTCCTGAACACTCCAAGTAGTCTGATAATTTGATTAAATTATTGTACAATACTTTCTATCCACTGTTTTACTATGACTGCTTTGAAAGAGATTTTTTTTTTTTTTTTTTTTTTTTTTTTGCGTGGGAGTAGTGGGGGTTGTTAGGAGCTCAATTCTTTCACAGACAACCTTGCTCAAAATTCCTGAAGATGTACCACCTAGGCACACAGATTTAGGGTTTTCTTAATATCTCAGTCTTTTTTTTGGTGATCTATGAGATCCATTTGCTTTCTCTAAACTTAGCTCTTCTGGTGGCTTCTACAGAAAGAATCATAGAATAGCTTGGGTTGGAAGGGACCATAAAATCCTCTAGTTCCAACCTCCCTGCCATAGGCAGGGATGCCACCCTCTAAATCAGGTTGCTCAGTGCCTCATCCAGCCTAAGAATCATTTCAATCTTTTCTATAGTTCTCCACTTCACAAGAATAGGCAAAATTAAAAGACACAGGCTGATATTTAAGATGTTAGTGGTCTGAAACTGATGCTTTTTAAAGCAAAATTTTACAAAGTTTCCTCTTAGAAACCTTGATTCTTCAGTTTTCCTTTTACTTTTAGCTGGCTGTAAGTTATGTTCCCAGCCACTGGTTTTAATAGAGTTCTTCTTTATGGTTGAAATAGCTTCCTGGCTATTTACTTGCATAAAGAAATCAACTTTTTTTTTTTTTTTTTTTTTAAAGTATTAAACTTAACACTACCTCTACAGGTTTCCTTAAACCTTAAAATAATTTTGCCTAAACAGTCCTCATAATTGCTGAAGCTTAGTATCCATTGACCCTTTTATTTTTTCTTTTTTGTCCCCAAAATAAATGTTATATTCAGAAAATATTATCCTATTTTTGAAGAACTTGTATTATAGAACAACCCAGAGTTTGTTCCTCTCTTCTCTGGGGTGATTTTTATAATAACCCAGCACAGGAATTACGACATACCTCTTGGCCTGGGGCATTCATTTCCCTTCCAATCTACAAACCAAGGATTTAAAAATCCTTCATGAAGTCTTTTGGAGAATTTAAGGCTATGCTTTTACTGTGATTATACAAAAAGAGGTCACAAGTTACAGATGGTGAGCTATCTTCTTATGACTTATGATATCTTATGATATTAATGTGGCTTTGCTGTTAAAATCGTAAAAACACCAACGTGAACAAAGAAATTAGACAGGAGATAATTCTGATCTTTCATCACTAAAAACAAGACCAGTTCATTAAAGTCCACTGAGTTACAATAATTAGAATGACAGGGAATACAAGCATTCCTTCTTTATTCCTTGTTTTTACAACTCTTACATTTCTTCTTTTGTGATCATATGTCATACTCCTTTTATGAGATTACTGGATATGCCTTGAAGTTATCAATACAGGTTTCACTAGCAAAATATCCTGCTAGAAGAAAAAAAAAAATCTCTTTCATTTTGCTCTCTAAAAAAATAATATATGGCCTTAGTTTTGTAACTGTCATTTAAAAATATGCGTACCTCTGCTTATGCTAACAAATGGCATGAAAAAGGGTGAAATAGAAGAAATCAAGGTCAAAACACGCTCTACTGACACTGTTGCCACCAGCAAAAAACAGTTTGACGTCAACAGATCAAACAGCAAACATTTCATTTTCAGATATAAAATAAAGCAATAATACAGGAAAAAAAAAAAAAAAAGTGTAATATTCTATTCTGCATTGCATTTTTCCCATTATAAGCATTACTATTGACTAGTTCTTCAAATATTTTAATTGAAATAATTCTGCTTTGTGTTCTTACATATTTGTCAGATATACAGCCTTGAAAAAAAGTTGAAAAAGTTACTGTAAGTAACTAAAATGGGGAGGTCTGCTTTAAGTTCTAAAACAGTCCAAGATCTCACAGCAATAAGTGAAACCTCCTTGAACTACAGATATTACACACTCAAAATATTATCAAATATACTAAATAACAATTAATAATATAATAAGTGGATTAAGTACTCATCACTGTAATTCAGTGAACTATGTTTTTAATTTAAAATAATTGTAATCATTATAGATTAGTAGAAAAGAATAACTTGTTACCTACATTTCTGAATAATTAAGACTGCCATCTAATTTGCTGTACTGAATATTTGCCTTTTTTTTTTTTTTTAAAACAACTTCCTCATAAGAATTGTACTAAATGGAAATATTTCTAATGAAATATAGAAACAATACAAGTCCTTTATGGCCATTGAAAACAAAAATTAAAGAATAAAAATTTTAAAACCAATAAACTATCAGGATTAACTGTATCACTGTTCTCTACTACATTTTTATCTCCCATAACTTTTTAATTTTAACCATCTTGCAACTCCATACAATTATTTTACAACAGTACTTGCATTTTTAGACTAAATAAAACTATTTAGACAAAATAAAGTACGAATCCTGCATCTTGGATGTAGTCAGTATTAATCTGGCATTTTTTTTTCATTTTATTTTTTTTTTTCCTGTTTCATATACTTTAGAAACAATTATTCTGTCTAAGAGAAGCTCCACTTGTATTCAAAACAATAGAAAGCATTAGTCATTTCACAGAAGTCTTGGCTTAGGACAACTGTTGTTTCAATCCCATTGAGAGCAATAGGAGGCAGTAGCAATTTTAGAAGAAGGAAGCTGTCCACAGAATACTCCAAAGAAGAATATTATTCATCAGCTCTTTCTGAATTAAAAAAATAATAATATCTGAAGAATCACAGCAAAAGAAAATTTCCAAACATTTAAAAACCTTTATATACAGGATATTATCATAATAGGGAAGAGATTATTATTAATAGATTAGTAATAAGAGATTATTCATAATAGATAAATCTTTATACTTACTGCAAGTGGGACTGCCCAGTATTAATGCACCTGAAGTACCCCAAAATGTGTATGGAAATTTTGGCATGGTCTGAGATTTTGTTTGTTTGTTTTTGTTATTGTTGTTTGTTTTATTTTTTCTCTGTTTAGTGCTTTCTAAAGGAAATAATGACTAAAGAATCCTGCAAAATTACAGGTTAACATAATGTTCTGCTTAAAATGGTGCTATCATTTGCTTTAAAATCTATTTAATATAGCTGCAATCAATAACTTCAGAGAGGTTAATGTAATTTATTTGAAACATTTTATATTAGAGTGAATTATCACTGATATTTCCTCGTTCCACACCATTATTTAAGAAGATCCCTCATTCCTGCTGCTGCAGACAACCGTCAGAGACAAAGGTAGAATAAACCCTTCACCTGCTGCAAATTATTGAAAAACCAGAAGATATGCATTGATTGAGCAGACCAACTGAAAATAGAGAAACAAATTTCATTCTTTTAAAAAAGCACATGTACATGATTTTGAATGTTGCTGATTAAGGACATTTTTTAAAAAAATTCCTGATTCAGAGTATGAAAACTCAGTCCAGAGTTCTTGAAAACAATTTACTCCAAAAATCACTGAAATTTCAGATTTATGATTGTTTTAATGGAGCATAATGAAACTATTTAATCCTGACTGAAAGTTGTCACTAGGAAACAGCATGAAAGCACTTACCAAGTGTTGTCATTTCTATATAATACACACAGTAGTTTATGATTTCCAATACCTCCCATAACAAAATATCAGTATGTGTGCATGTGAGTGTGTGCAGTAGCACTGCATACACACTTCACACTTAAAATGAATTACGTTTAGTCGCTCCTTGACTAATATGCTATAGTGGGATCTTGACTATATGTTTCAGTATCTCCTTTGCACTTTGTCCAACAAACTTCTTGCTAACCTGTAGCAACCATTTTGCTTTTCTTTAGCTTTCTCTGATTTAGCATAATTATTAGGTATACACTTCTTGGAGGACAAATTGTATCTGAATAGTATCTATGCACTGAAAAGACTTCAAAGAGATGCAGTTTTCCTTACACATAATTTTAATGGTGTAGAAACGTTCCCTTTCCTCAAAATCTAAGCTGTGTTTTTGGAAAAACATGTAGGATTGAATATTTATTTATTTATTTATTTATTTATTTATTTATTTATTTATTTATTTATTTATTTATTTATTTATTTATTTATTTATAACTAAAACTGCAAATCTGAAGCAGAATGCAAACCTGCCAAAATAGTATTTTGAGAAGGTTTTGAAGTTAATGAACTTGGAAAAGTTTTTGACCTAACAACTTATCAACTTGTTAAATATTTCACTTAACAATAAATAAAATAGTCATAAAAATTCACAGAAATACAAATGGTTAGCATAAGTTTTGAACAGCTTACATGAAACACCAAAAAAATCCATAACAAGTGCATGAAAAAAGATTATGGCACACAAATATAAAATAGTAGAAAAAATGTGGGAGAGATCATAAAGATAATAAATTCTGACATCTAAATAGATGCAAGAAATACAATCCATCTGAATATGAGAAAACACTTCTTTACTGTGAGCGTGACAGAGCACTGGAACAGGTTGCCCAGAGAGCTTGTGGATTCTCCTTCTCTGGAGATTTTCAAAACCCACGTGGGTGGAATCCTGTGCAACATGCTCTAGGTGATCCTGCTTGGAAGGGAGGTTGGATGAGATGATCTCCAGAGGTCCCCTTCAAACCTCCACCATTTTGTGACTATATCATTTCACCCAGTATTGTACACAAAATCACCAAAAGAGAAATGAAATGTCCTGCTGCACAACTTTCTGTGGCAGAAGCTGATGAACATCTGTCTAGGACCTATTGTGATCATATGCAAACACACCTCTTCACTGCTTTGTAACTAGGTACCCTTTAGAAGCTCTGTAGATCAACTATTAGAGAAACATCAAAAGTGCAAATGTTTTCTGCTACTTTAGGACAGGCTTCTTAAGTCAAGCTAATGTATAATAACAATAATCATGTGTGTTTATTGGAAACGTACAAAATTCAGTTTTTTTCCATTCAGATACATTAACACTAAATAAACTCACTTTCAGTTTAATATGATGTAGATATAATATGTGTAAAAAGAGTATTTTCTGCTAGGAGATATGGCAGAAAGTTCAAGAATAGTTAAACTTCTATCAGAGAAAGAATCAAGCAATGATCATAATATACATATAAAATGTACTAACTAAAGTACTCAACTGTGCTAAAGGAAAAATGTGTTCTAACATGAATCTCAAAGTTGTTCAGTGCATATAATAATACCAATTACATTTAGAAGTTGCATTTACTTTCCAAGAAAGACAGATTAAAAGGTAATTGTAAAAAGTGATACCACACAACTTTTTCATTCAGTCTCACTGAATATGGAATTATAGCAAGATAATATTGTGATTACTTCAAAAGCAAGGCCAGCAAGTTTTAATTCAAAACACCAACAAAATATGCAATTTTCATACTCAGTGCTTTTCAGTGTGCAAAAAAAAACAAAAAACATTTAGCTATTAGAAGCAGCCTTTTGAGTTGTGATATACTGGTTTTAGTTTGATGTAGAAAAGGAGGTCAATTACACCCTCCTGACAGTTACTAAAATTAATTTCTTTTGCAAATTTTCAAACAAAAACACATTACAGATTGTGGACAAAATTAACTTCTTAGAAATGTCTGAAGAATTACAATATACTCCCTTCAGATTCACTCAAAGGTTGTATTTCAATAGATCACAGAAGGAGATGAGAGGGATACACCATGGCTCTATAGGATGATTTTCAAAGCTTTATGGATGTTTATTTCTCTTTGAGATAGACTGTCAGTGGTCTTAACCATCTTTTAAAACCTGAAATGATGAGGGTAAAGACAGAGGAAAAGAGCATCCAAATATATACTTGAGATTAAAAAAGTCATTCCTGCATATTGTAGTGTGTGTTGTTTACTTGTTTTCTGTTAGAGAACTACATTTTCAGAAGTATCTCCATTCTCAGCTGCCTTTATCTTGACATATATAAATGTAGGTATTATTTTTGAAGGGCTACCCAATCAAGTCTCAAAATAAATTCTAAGGTATCTCAAGTTGCACAGAGCTAATGTCAGCCACCTAAATCAAAGTATATAGAAATTTAAATCTATTTTATAATAAAGCAGATATGACAGGTGATTACAACTGCTATTTTCTGGACAGAACAACTAGGAAACAACTAACATTTTCTTCACATTCTCCAGCATATCAATGAACTTTTCCATCTTAAATTCTTCCACAGCCTTTGGATATTTTTCTAATTATGATAAACATCCCAGTCTAGATTCTGGCCTAAAATTGTCCCATGCTGACAACGTAAAGAAGGAAAACAGCAACTACTAAAGGAATTCTACGAATAGAATTTTTATTTAAATATTTTAAAGCACAGCATAGCAATTTTAATTAATTTCTTTATAATGTTACATTTTGAAGTAAAGATTAGTTTTGAAGACCAGATCTTGGAATTTGAAAAATTTTCAAAAGAGACTTTTTGATATAACAGACAAACATAAGCCTCTTTCTCTCTTCCAAAATAGAAATTTCACCAAAACTAACTGTTTCCACAGAGAATTCCATCTGTCCTTCCTGTAATTTCTAATGCTGAATATTTTCATGACAAATTTCCGGGCTTTACAGTTAGGGCTTCCCTTTTCTGGATTGTTCTTCTTCAGAAATATTATTGAGAATAGACTAGACTGATCCAGAAATAGTTCTTTCTGCAAACAGATAACCACAAACAGGTAACAAGAAGCACTTTTGATTTTTTCCATCTAAAGTAAACAAATAAATAAAAAGTACAAGGAATAATAACACAATAACACCAGCACTTAAAAAAAAAAAAAAAAAGGTGCTTTTTCTGTCAGCAGTAAGTCATGAAGCAGGGAAGAATTACAATATAAGAAAGGAGTATATGCCATTGCCATACTCCCTGGAGGTGATATCGAGGTAATGGGGATAGATTAGATGACCTTTGGAGCTCACTTCTAACCTTATTTCCTACAGACTATGATATCTTCTCCAAGTTCCAGAGAGAAGGCAGATAAGAGCTGATTTCTTTGGGAAGGTATTAGTTAGACTACAACCACAACAGAACCGCTGCAAGAGTAAATGGATATATCATTCCCCATAACAAAAGTACTGACATTTCAAAGGAGACACACGAAGCCTAAGCAAGGCATTTCAGAGAATAATAGGTTGTATCTAGAGATGTCATTTATGAACACCCGAAATTTTGTGTTGCATACAAGTTGCTTAAATGTTATTGGTTATTAACTTTTAGTTGAGAGAATGGTGCAGTTTTCGTATTTGCAACTTTTCAGTGGTTTAGCTTTCAGGCAAACCAAGACTACTGCAAAGGCAAGGAAAAATATACATTTGACAAACAAGGTAACTACTCATTCCAGTCCAGTACTCTGTACTGGACACAGAGTATGTGACCAATGTTTATGCAGATTCTGCTCCTTCCCAATGTTGCTGCAGCATCTTTTTTTTTTTTTCTATGAAATGAATGAAGTATTACTTCTTATGTAGAAATTTAACAGTTTAGTGATCTGACTTTGGTTAGTCATCTTCTGGAAACTCCTTGCATTCCTCACCTTCAAAACTCTCAATCTCGTAAATTTATTTGAATGTGTTTCTCCAAGAAGATATTTTTCTCTTTGCAGGCTGATATATCATATTTACCCAAACCAGAATGACTTTCTCATCCCAACATTAGAGTCCTTGTGAAGGTAAGGCTAAGTACAGAAAATAGCACCAGAGGTTTTCACTTTTAGGAAAAGGCAATTCAAGTGAATTAAGATACCTCCGAAAGTGTTCTTAAAGTAGGAAGCCTGTGGGCAATTTAATTGCTCCTTATTTAAATCACACTTGAATATAGAAAAGTTACACTGCCCTAAAAGATTTGGTTTTGCTGCAGTTTGTTCACTGGAAAATGTATTACATTTTCTGTTTTTCAGTTTTGCATTACCCATTCATAAGGTTGATATGGTCCAGAAATATTTGTGGTTTTGAACAGCTTTGTGACACTTTAATGGTAATAAATTTTTATATAAGCCTGAGTGGATACACTAACACTTCTGTATTTTACTGATACAATAGGAAATAGTATAATATGATAAGATAGAAAAAATGCAAATAGTGAAAAGGTTTTTGTAAGGTTGTAGAGAGAAATGCCATTTCTGCCCATGACAGCACAGTTAATAACATAGAATGGGTTGGGTTGGAAAGCACCTTAAAAATCACCTAGTTCCAACTCCCCTGCCATCGGCAGGGATGCCACTCACTAGATCAGGTTGCCAAGGGACTCATCCAACTTGGCCTTGAACACCTCCAGGAATGAGGCATCCACAACTTTTCTGGGCAACCTGTTCCAGTGCCTCACCGCCATCATAGTAAAGAATTTCCGAATTTCCTCCAAACATTTAATCTAAATCTTCCCTCTTTAAAATTGTTCTCCCATGTCTTGTCACTACCTGCCTATGTAAAAGATGGCACGTATCCATACATTTTGTCCTAGACATTTTGCTCAGCATTCATACTCCATCTGTTGTTTCATTATTGTAAATCTTAACTGCTCATGATGAAGACATTCATTGAATGTCCTTTGCAAAAACTGACCATTATCAGAAACGTAGCTTGCTTTCTTTTATGGCTAATAACTTGCATGCTGCTTAGGACTTCAGTAATCAAACAACATAATTTACTATTACACAGATATTTTATTAGTAAATCAGAACTCCTGAAAGATGAGCTGACTGCTTACAAAGATCAACCACTACCCATGCATTTTAAAGAAATCTTAAAGCCATATTTGGGACTTTATCACTCTACTTCAGTGAATCATGACTATAAAATACCTTTACTTAAGATACAGAAAATGGCAAAAGAAATACAGTATGGAATAAAGGCCAGTGTCTTCTATGTGAAGCATTATGGTTGTCTACATGTTAATTATGAACTGGTGTGATTAAAGTAAAATTTTCTCCAGCATACTGAAGGAAACAGCGTTTGCTAAATACAGACACAGGAGAGTTGTTGATAGGGAGGAAAGTTTATAATTGAACAGGGGAACTGTTGTGCAACGTTTTTTTCTTGCAGGGTATACCATTCCCCATATAAAAGTAATGTAGGCTCCATGCTGCTGGCTGCTGCACAGTTCGTTTTTCTGACTTTCTTCTCTATTTTATTACTCCTACAACAGACCTTGCACATACACCTTATATTCCTTGCCTACAGGCAGCAGGATCCTATTCACCATTGCTAGTGTCACCACACACTTACATTTTTAATACTCATACCAAGCTCCCAATAGAAAAACACTCTTCCCACATATTTGACAATTTCATGTAATCAAAGTGTATCTTGCATCACTCTGCAGCTATTTTCAAACATTAACTTTCATTCCTCTCATGAAGAATTGGCAGCTCCCATGACCCCAAGTCATCTGTTGATAATTACACATTGCCATATTTGCTTCCCTACAAATATATAAGAATCTAGGCTTCTCTTATACCATTTTATATCTCAGCTTTTAATCTTCTTTTAAACAATGTCAACAGGTTGTGAATTGTTGTCTCACAAATGTCACTTTTGTAATGTACCAGCTTTAGGTGCAGTTTGATTCCTTCTCCTTTTTCCAATAGTTGCTTTATCATTTTACTGTTGCATTCCACAGTACTCTGGACTAAGTAGACAAGACTAAAAGATCTAGACCAGTTTACAACTTAAACTTATGCCTGCTAAGCTGAAGTCTTTGTCTGATATTAATAACCCTACTGAAAAAAATCTTTTACATGCACAAAAATTTGGTGTAGCTATGCTGTCTTCTAAACTGTCTCAGGGAAGCCTAGCAAAAATCCACCAAGTAGTCTATTTTTCTCCTAGAAAATGTACTGGATAGCATTTTTTGTGGGGGAAGAGTGGGGGTAATAGCAATCTCGTGTTAAAAATCTGTCCTTTTTGGTGATTTGGATGGTAATTTCAGCCTTTGTATTGACAACAACGTTACAGTTGCTGTTTCCATCAAAGCAAAACAAAGTGTCTACAGGTGATCTCTTAGATTTATCTATTTTGATAATTTTCATGTATTAATTGAACACTTTAGAGAAAGCTAGTTGCCTATAAACAACAGTCTATTAAGGATAAGATTTTTTTTATGCACTGAATAGAAGGCTACACTGCTATGAGCTCATAGCTTTAATCATCCCCCATTGGGTCGCACATTAAATTGTTGTTCTGGCATACAGCCAATATTTTATCAGTAACCAGAAAATTACTTTTTAATCAAAAGAGCATGCATGGTGTAACATATATACTGCATTTCATTTTGCTTACATACACTAAAAATGTACACATGAACCTCTCAATTTACTTACTCAATTTTGTGAAATGCTATATAAACATCACTGCAAACAAGATATCTTTTGCTAATGCATATTAAAATTTCATATGAAATACCAATTTAAAAGTGATTTCTCTATGCTCACAGATTTAACAGTGTCTTGCCAGGCTTAGATAACACTGACGTAAGCTCAGTAGCTAGTCCAAGCTAATGCCAACTCATATAGACAGGAATTCAGGGCAATCATCCAGCCCCAAAGGAGGATAGATGTGTAAGAGTTTTGCCTGCCAAATTAGTACTATCCCTGATATGAGCATATGAGGTGACAGAAAGGGCACTTTGATGACGTGCGTTACCTTTACTGTTTTAAAGGACTTCTTTATCAATGAAATTTTCCCTGCCAATTATTTATGCTATATTTAATACATCTATGTAGCCCAAAGTAAAAAAAGCAGAGAAAACAAACAAACAAACAAACAAACAAACACCACAGTCTTTTTAACTTTCAAAATAAAACAAAAGTTCTACATAAGGAGGGTCTTCAGCAGCTTTCTGTAACCCCTTCCTCTGTCTCCTGAAGCTGAATGTTCCTGAAGCTAAGGAGTAGGGGGCCTTTCTTATTAAAGAGTGTCTGACAGATTCTTTGTACTATCATTAAGCAGCAAATATTTTTAATAATATAGAGAGACTGAGAGTTCCATGCTAATTTACTGAGGCCACTGTGATTAAACTGTGCAAATGGTGAAAGAAAATGGAAGCATATTGTTTCAGAAGAGGACTTATGACATATCCTCCACACATCAAAAACCTGCACAAGAATGGTGTTTCATGACGTTTTCCTAATTGTCAAAAATAATCCAGCCAAACTGATGACTAATTTTTACACAAGATGTTACTAAAAGATTAAAACTTGTGATATCCAGGGTGTGAAAGTTAACTTAGTTCACTCACAATAAATCTGCTTTAAGATGATGTAATCTAATACTGATTCTCCTAATTGCCTAGCTTTTGCCACAGGCCATAAATGTGTCAGTTCCCTCTTCTTGATTGCTAGTGAAGTACAGTAGTAAAACAAGTAGAACACAAGTGGCTGTCTAGCGTTTTGGTCACTAGTCACAAGTGTTAAATCAGATTAAAAGTTTTTGAGAGGTCCTATTTGCGATTGAAGTGAACCAAAGAAGAGTGCCAATATGATACTGGTCTTACTTCATCCCTTCACATATTATAGCTCAAGCTTTAGAAGGTCAATATGCAAGAGTATACTATTATATCCCGTGCTTTAAATATACTTCTTTAATATCAATTAACCTCTTTCTTTCAATACATATAAACACATAAAAACAATTAAGGAAGACTTTAAATAGACAGCAATGTCTGGGCAGAAAGTACACAATCTTATCAATCTTCACAAATGAAAGAATTATTAGTTTTAACGTACAGTTGAAAGGACTATGATCTCTGAGTTTTTAACGTTTTTCTGATAACATGCTCATTTGTTTTTCTTACAGTTCTGTATTCTATGACAGCCTCACAGAACTGAACAAACCTGTCTCCTGGAAGCTGAGTTTTAGAGTTCTGAGGCAAAATCCTGGGCTATCTTTATCAGTAATAAATCTGATAGTTCTGGATCTCTGTTTCTGAGTCCAGGTGCTTGAGTGTGTTTCCACTCCAGGCCACTGTTACCTCTTTACGTACTAATCCACGGAGAGAAAATAATTATTCCAATGCATTACAACACTGCTATTCTATATGCTCAACCATTTTAGATTAATGTTCTGTGAATAAGAAGTATATTTTTTTCTTTGAAATCAAAAGCAGCATTTCCTATATCATTGATAAGTTGGACGTATAGAGTCCTGACTAAGTAGACATGGAGAATAAGTAGTATGGAACAAAGTGCTAATGGAGTCTTTGCCATTGTCTGCAACAGTCAACAAAGTCACACAGGAGAACAGGACAACTAATCCCCATAAGCTCCTATCAGTAAGGTGAAGGAGAGAAAAAAAATTCTGTCTTGTCATTAGGGACTGACATCAAGTGACATATGTCAACAACATTAAACTGCTAGTTCTAAAATATTT
This sequence comes from Anas platyrhynchos, assembly GCF_047663525.1. Taxonomy (NCBI): domain Eukaryota; kingdom Metazoa; phylum Chordata; class Aves; order Anseriformes; family Anatidae; genus Anas; species Anas platyrhynchos. The sequence continues at coordinate 40,341,398 of NC_092589.1, forward strand.
ATGGAATTTCTAATATCATATTGAAATGTCTTAATTGGAAAATCATTGAGAGTCAACAAAATAGTGATACGTTAAACCTCATCTTGAGAGGAAAAAGAGAGATTGATTGCAGAAATAAAAGTCAGAGGCAATTTAGAGTCAAGCTACCATGTGTTAACACATTTGCTGCAAGAAAAGAGGGAATACAACCCAAACTTATAATACAGATTTGATGATTTTTAAAAAACAGTTTCACAGTGAGAAAAATGGTTCTAAGCTAAATCAGAGTGAGAAAAGATAATGAACACAGAAATTCTCAAAGGAAATGAAAACTGGTTAGGATTCTTGTTTCTAATGCCCATAAAACCACTTTTCCAGATTTAAGAAAAATCTACACTAGTTTAAAAATGGTTAAAAAAGCATTTAAAGAACTAGATACTGAAGCTAGGAAATGTATCAAGTTTATGTGAGAAGCAAACAGATGCAAAAAGAAATCAATTGTCGGAAGATATAAGTATAATTTAAATGATTTTCAAGACCTACTAGAAACAACAGAGAATCTATAAATCGTAGCCATCACAAATCATGCAGAAGAGGTTGAAAAGTTCGATAAATAATTATTTTCTGCATTTGGAAAATAAAGCAGGATAAGCTGTTCTGATCAAGTGATCAGAATATAGTACTTTTTCAACAGTATGTTAGGAAGATATTAAACAACAGCTACTGCAATCAGATTTTTTTCAATCAGTAAATGGCTAACTTGTAGCTAGGAGTTTTATAATAGCCTAGCAGTTTCTTGCATCATTAATGCTGAATTTTAACATAACACTGAATGAAAACCAATGGCCACTACAAGATTTTGATTAAGTTGAAAGTTTATGGACAGCAGATCTTTTGCTGTCCATATTTTCAATTTTATTTTTATTTTTTGAAAAGTCTGTGATCCCAGCTGATAAAGACTGTGCTGATGAAGCTTCTGTAAAGCAACAAATTCTAATATTATACTGATAGAAATTCAGCATAGCACAAACAACTACTACTAAGATGTGAAAAAATGGAAGTTACTATCAAGAGCATCATTTCTCCTGAGATCCTGGGGGGGCATATTTTTGACTTTCTGTCTTTTATCATAGAAACATAAAATCATTACAAATAAAATTTGCAGATAGCATAAAAACTGATGTAGGTGACAATCATAAAGACAGTTCCATAGCACAGTGCAGTCAGAATTTCTTGATAATCTGGATGCATGCAACCAGTTTGTGGTTCAATACCTCCGAATCTAAACCCACAAATCTAAGAACAAAGGATTCCCCTAATGCTTCTGCAATAGGAGACTTGGTTGTCCAAAGGGTTAACATATCAATTGGATGAAAAGCAGTGTATATTACAAGCAAATAAAGATATCAGATTTCCTTCCTAGCTAATATGGCTATAGTAAATAATAGCTCAGGTCTGATTTCTGCAGTTCTAGAAATTTCAGACAGGAATTACAGAATTTACTGAAGAATTGTTTAAAGGGAAAAGTTAAAGGAGATTTATTAATTTTGCTTGCAAAACAGAAGGTGAGGAGGGTGCCCACTGAGAATGTACATGCACCTACATGAGGGAAAAACTGGTAACAGTGGTCTCTAGTTAGAAAGAAAGTTTTAATTCATTGGCTGGAAACTAAAACTAACAAACCAAAAAATCAAGCATGAACTTGTCAATAGTGAGACAGGAACTGCCAAGTATTTTAGTGACTTGTACATTACTGAAAACTTCATTAGAACTTTTTAAGATGCTTTGATTTTCTTTATAGGAAATTCCTAGTCTCAGTCTCAGACATAGACTGACTAATCACAAAAGTTCCACAATGGTGCAAATACATTGGAAGGCATGGTCCAGTAAGAAGAGCCCCAGAAAAACTCACTGTTCTCAGCACTGTCACTGGAAGGTGGGATTAGTTTAGTCAATTCAATTCTGTGGTCCCACTTCCATTCTTCATAATCTGGAAAAAATGGTCATCAACTCTTATATACAGGCAGTTTTACTTACAACTAACATTGCAGCCTCAGATGTTAGTTGTACTGGCACTGAATGCAACTCCTCTCCTCAAAAACAATGTCATTTGTCATTCTAATGTCAAAAGTAAATCTAATATATTCTACAATTAATAGAGTGAGAAGGAATGCAAGGTTATACCCACGACCTGGCAAATAATCTTTAAAGTATTTTATGGAAGTGAGTGAAACAATCTAAAAATCTACCCCACACTTTTCTTCTTGTAGCTCAAATCTCCATATATATACATATATACATATATATATATATTTAAAGTAATACTTGTTATTTATCTCCTAAACTGGAAAATACCTTACACATGCAGAATATTGTACATATTAGGTAAATAAGTGATCTTTATATCATCTTTCACTTTAAATACTTACAATTTTCACTTTAAATACTTACAATTGACTTACACCTGTTTAAAGCAGAAAAACTAAGGCATAGAGAGATGATACTCTGTCCCATGACCATCCTGCAAGTCACTGATTTTCAAACCTCTGCTCATCACCAACTGCCTGCCTCTGACTTTGATCACATCAGTTTGGGGATCAGTGCTCATTACAGCAGGGCACAAAGAATTGCAAAAGTCAGATCAGGATATAAAATGTACGACACTAATTGTAAAATTTAAAACTCAAACATGCAACACAACATTTGGTTTTATCATGGTAGATAGATGTGTAACAAACCACCTTTCCTTTGTAGGATTTTTTTTTTCCTGACCTATGTATGATCACTTTGTGCTGCTAGGACAAACAGGAATTTCATTTCTTATGAAAAAATAATACTGTTGCTTAGACTATTAGTTGATATACTTTTAAATAGCAGTCAGTCTCCTGCAGGTTATCCTGCTTGTGGTTCTTAGAATAATGTCTACAAACTGCAGGTGTTTGCTCATTTATTTTTTTCTTTTAAATCACTGTCTTTAAAAAGATGAAGAATTCTTACTGAGAGAAAATATTAGTTGAGAATTTAAAATTCAAAGAAATAGCACCAACATTTTTTAAATGAATGATTGACATCAGGTTCTAAATACAGGTTAAGAACCTATTCTGGTTAATAAACATGGATTTAGAGGTATGAGTTTAACCTTAGGTATTCAGAAAGCAAAAAATCTAGCCATATTTTTTAAATGCTGAGTATTTAATATTAGTAAATCTTAAAAGTTACAGGCATGTTAATTTTAAAACCTACATGTTGACAGTTTCAATTTATTTCTAGTTACTGTTTGGATTTTGTTTATATTAAGGCATAAATTTAAAGTCAGCTAACTTGCTTCACTTTAATTTCTACAGCTCCTTTTAAAGCAGAGTAGCAGCCAATCCACTACAAAATGTTTTTAAAGTATCACATAGTTTTAGAAGAACAACTTCTTCATGATATCCTGTTCACTTGCTTTAGTAGCCTAAGGCAATTTAATTGTTGCAGACTTCATCTTAATTCCTATCCCTGTCTCCTCTGCCCCTTTTATAGAAAAATATCACAACCCATTTGGATTAGAATCAAAGATTACAAAATGTTTACAAGACTGTACAAGCTGAATACACCTTTCCTAATCTTAAATGGTCTCAAAACCATTGTACTGTTTGTACAGGTGGGATCGGAACTTGCCATCCGGAGCTTTGGAAATCAAATGCTGAATAAACTCTTAAACTTCCTAAGTGCTTTATGTTATCAATAGCCACAAGAAACAATGTCGCTTTACACAGATCAAACATAGTTAAAGACAGTTTTTAGCAACAACTGCTTAGAGCAGCGCAAAAAAAAAAAAAAAAAAAAAAAAAAAAAGTAGGCAGAATCACTGAGAGCCATACTGCTGAACTCTGCAGAAGGCTCCTTCAAATAAATATTTCAAACCTTTATATGAATATTTTAAGCATGACAACTACACATAAACACACAGCCAAAGTGCTCAAATCCACTCAAGAAAGACTATTAAGTCATCAACCTGCTCCTGACAGGATCCACTGAATATGGCAACAGTGAGAAGTCAGGAGACAGTTGGAATCATTTCAAGACTGCTAATTTAACTTGTCTTAAAACCAACCAATGCTCAACGTGTCATCATCAATGTCATCTCATCGCAGTCTGAAAAGCCTTCGACCTAAAGCAAAAAGGTCCCCAAGTGCCACCCTTCTTGTCTACTGGTTGAAAATCTAATTGGTTCTGCTGACAGGCCTGGGAATTGGTAGGAAGGCTGTTCAGTTAATCTCCAAGGGCCAGCAAAGAGCTCAGTATCCATCTCTGAGCTTTGCTCCCTGGCTGTCGTAAAATGACTCTGATGGTAGTGCAAGCTCTTATGCTTCAGCTGTCTTCTGACTTCTGTTAAGTCAAATTCAATAAAGTTTGTCACTCAATAATCTGAGAGCTACCCAACAAAACCTCTTTGATCAATAACAGCTTGCCTGCTTGCACTGAGGAAGGTGACCTATTAAAGATTAAAAACACCTGCTGCTTGCAGCGCTGAACATCTTTTTTTACTTTCAAATAAAAATTCATCCATTAAAATGAGCTTAACAGTTACAACTATATATAAATATTACATGCCAGAAAGCTAAAATAAGATTAAAAGAAACATTTTAGCTATAGTACAGTGCTTTTGTTAAACTTAAATTTGACTCATTGCTTTTCTTAGAATCAGAAAGGCCTCATCCAGAAAGGTCTTTCATCACCTACATGTAACTTTTGCTTTAATCTTCTGTGTATGCTCTACCATTTTCTTAATTTTCTGCTTGCTAATAGCATACAGGTCTGCTATAGTGACAGTCCAGTAACCTAATTTGTTTCTACCTATTTGCTTATGCAAGAACATAAATACTTGTGTTGCCAGGAAATAAAATTTAGAATTTCATGTATAAACATCTTCCCCTCTGTTTGAGAAATTTTCTTCAAGTGTAGATCCACTTTGTCGGAGACTATGACCAAGGAGTGCTTTACAAAGCTCCAAAAGGAAAATTATAGGCAAGTGAACTGCCTTGGGAAAAGACCCACAAGTGTACTTTTATTCACATGTTCTTTTAAGTAGTTCATATAATAGATAAATATAAAGATAAATATATTTTATTTTATTTTTAGTTTTAATTCTATATGGAGTTGTGTGGTAAAAAGTGAATATTCCTGATATTTTTCCAAACCTCACAGAACTTTTGGATTAGGTCACCTGAAACTGGCCATTTTCTGTGTAAAAATTATTCTTAATGATCAAGTATTAGTTGAGCTACCTTATCCAGATGTTTTACAATAAACAAGAAAAGGATATGAATAAACAAACCATGTAATTAAAGGTCTAGAATTTGTTAGTAAATAAGTGAAGGAAAAAACACATACAAGCAAATTTGACAGACTGAACCATCAGATAATGTTTGGAATGGGCCATCAATCTCCCAGAAAATCACTGAGCCCCTCAGAGATACACAAGGTAAGCAGCATATCTTTTGACTGTCATGCTTTGTTTAACCTAGTGTCCTTCATGCATTCATTTAAAGAAGTAAAAATAAGCTAGGAAGTGACATGACATTTCCAAACAACTGGGAGATTTGGATCTGTATGTTCAACTAAAATAAATACCTCCCTAAATTCTCTGGACTGTTAAAAAAGACTGATTCTGGAAAATATTTGAATAGCGTTTACATTATCATTAGTTATTACTTTCTAAGAAAGGAAAATATTAGCCTATGGATCCCCAGGCTAGAGGAATATAAAACAAGAATTACATACTAGCTAAAGACACTTCAGTATCTCATTCACCATCTCCTTCGGTATCTACTTCAGTATCGAGTCTCTGAACCTCTAAGTAGGGATTGGGGAACAAAGTCCCTCCCTTTTTAAGTGAAGTTTCAAGACCACCTAATGAAACTGAACAGGTACAAGTCTTTGGGGCATGATAAGATGCATCCCATGGCCCTGAGGAAACTGGCTGACGTAGTTGCCAAGCCACTCTCCACCTTATCTGAAAAGTCATGGCAGTCAGGAAAAATGCCTAGTGGCTGGAAAAAGACAAACATCACTCCCATTTTTAAAAATGGTAGACGTAGAAAGGAGGACCCAGGGAGCTACAGACTGGTGAGCCTGGGAAGATCAAGAAAGATATCCTCCTGTATCCTGTGCCACATTGACAGAGGCAAGGCCAGCAGGCTGAGGGAGGTGATTCTCCCCATGCTCTACCCTTGTGAGCCCCTGCTTAGATAAAAATACTGTTAAAGGTTCTATAGAGGGTTATTAAGAACATGTTTTTATTAGACAAAATCATTTTTTTTTTGTTCACAGAATACCCTAAAAAATTCATATATTAGACTTTAACCAGTACTGGTCAAAAAGTTCAGCTCAGTAACTCCTCCAGCCCTTTACATGCCTGTTCAGTGGGTTCAGTCAACTGGACTTCATCAGCTGGGCTTTCAGCAGGAGATACAAGAGCATCTCTGCACCTTTACAACTACCCAAATTGCCAGAACCTACACACACACACACACACACACTAAAAATAAAAATAACAAAATCACATTTCTTCTGAAAGATCTTTTCATTATCTGAGGGGAAAGGAGTAAGACTGACATGACAAAGAAACAAAATATCTTTAGGACTCTTCCTATTGCACTGCTATTTTTCATCCCATACTTCCATTTCTGGAGGCCAGAAGTGGTCTGCATGACTTCTGTCTTTGGGAAACATTTGATATTTATCATCTAAATGCATACCATTTTCATGCCTTTAGTTAATCACTGCTCTCTTTTCCATTGGAGGGCCAGAATTGTGTTGGTTTTCTAACGTATGAAAACCTGTGATAACTTATGTCTGCTCTGAGGGCTCTGAACCTGAAGGTCCTGTAAACAAGACTGCTAATACCATGGGATCTCTTTCTACACAAGTTCAATGGTGTGTAAGTACTGATGAAGGAAATTATCATGAGAAAATGTAAAGTTAAGGTAGTTACGTACCATTTTTGAACAGTGGATTGTGTTGATGCCCGTGTGATTGCTGGTAAATATTACTCAGTGAGCTGCTTTACAATGAACAAATTTTAGTCTTAAAGTGTGTATCTGTGGCCTGATCTGCAGTTGCTGGGTACTTGTAGTTAAATAAGAAGAAGCTATACAAAGAACAAATAAAGTGTTGTGGAACACTAAGTAGCTTGAAAAAAACCAACACACAGCATACATGTCAACTTGGGCATTCAAAATATAGGCTGGCACTTTTCTCCATGACTTATTCCTCTTTTAATAATGTCATCTCACCTCACAGGGGCTTTGTGAAAATTAATTAATTACGGTTTGTGAGGCATTCAGATGCTAATGATAGCTACAATGGAAAGAAAGCCTATGGAGAAATTAATAGTTTTGAATTCAATGTAATGATTGAATGTGAACACCACATGTGGGTCACATATTGACCAATAAGAATAACAGAAAACATGAATAGCTGCTCATTCACTGATCTCTGTTAGTGTGTAGACTGAATGAGAGAGGGATTTTGTGGTAAAAGCATAATATGCATGTATATTAATAAAAATAATACTCTAATACATATAAGTTAAATGTTGAATTAATATCTAATAAGTAAACAGAATATGACATTTGTCATCTACTGAACACTAGAGTTTAAAAACTTAAGTCCTCAAAACCAAAAATGCAAATATAAAAACATTGAAAGTTTTTTTGTTGTTGTTTTTTTTTTTTTTTAAGTTCACAACATAGATTACTGCCACTTGGGGGGGGGGGGGGGAGGAAGGGGACAAAACACAAAACAAAACAAAACCACCCACAACCTACCTATATTAAGTTCTGTGCTAGTCACTGGATTTCAGATATCTGCTGAGAGCAGAGGAACACTGATACTCAGGCACCCAAAGTTCTGCTTGATGTTCTGAGAGGACAACAACCCAGGAGTCACTCTTCTGGGAAAGGTTGTTTCTGTCTTTGATTCTGTCTCAGACTCCTACCTTTCTTACTAGCTAGTATATAGACCAGCAGATTTTGCTACTTAAACCAATCTCACCGAATGTCTTACACTATTAATTGAGCTTTCCTTTCTGGGTACTCAAAACCATTACTCTTTTCTAGCAAGCCTTGACTCAGTGTTTTGTTTAGCACACAACATGGAGGTATTCTAATTCCCAGGACCTTACTCAAGCACAGCAACTGGCCTTTCCACAAACATCTGGAAAAATCTTGCTCCGCAGCACAGAAGCACTACAACCTTCTAATGGAACAATGAGAGAACAATAAACCCAAATCATATAGCAGGCAAAAAGAAAATAAAAAACTATCACCAGCACATTGGTCTTCCTTTAACTTATTCCAGAAAAACTCCACCAAAATATAAAACTTCCAAAAGCTATTGCCCTCTGGTAGGCCTGCAGCATGGAAAACACCATAAGAAACAACTATGATGTAGTGAAGTGTACCCCTTAAAATTGGTTTGAGATTAAATCTTCACCCTGCTTCAATTTTCTTAGTATTTTACATTTAAAGGGTATTTAGAGTCCTAAAGGCCCAGAAGGGGTTAGGCAATTGGACGAGATGATCCTTGAAGGATATTCTACATGTATATGATTCTCTCAGCAAAAAACAGTCATCTCTGTAATTGATCCTAAACTGGTCCTGCCCCATGTGATTCAGGTCAACAGATTGGGGAGAAAAAGTCAGGAACAAGGCCCTACTGCATCAAGCAACGCTTGATCCTCGGAGTTACATAAGGTATGGAATGTTGTCTAATTGTCTTCATCTCATTATCAGAAAGAACAAAAAAAAAAGTTTCCCCATCTTGCTGGAAAGACCATTCTATGCAGCAGTACATTTAACTCCATTTTAAATAAAGTTTTTATGTAGCTTATTAGAAAATATTTTGGGGATTACTGTATGTTTTGCATTCCAAAATAACTACTGTTTATATGGCCAATTCACGCAGTTACACCAGTGCAGAGGTGGAATAATTCCTGACACAGAAACTTATCTTTTTTTTTTTTTTTTTTTTTTTTTTAAATCGGTAACTGGAAGCAGAATTTAGAATTCACTGAAAAATGTTGTTAAAATGATCACAACATTTTCAAAATGGACAGGGGTTTTTTGCAGTCAAATATATATGGCTGACAGAAACACCTCTGATCTGGACTGCTTTCATATGTCATAATGTGGCTATTGCTCTGATGTTACCTCTTTTATAATTGCAGTAAAATTCTTAAAAAATAAACAATAATAAAAAAGGCCAAGTGATTTCTCATATCCTGCTTTAAGAAGAAGCCCAATCACAACACTGTTCTAATTTTTAACACCACAGTATACCCACTTTGGTACAAGCAGGCAAGTCAAGGCTTGTACAATCTCCCTGTTTCACTTCCACAGATGCTTCCCTATTGAGAAAACTTCCATATAGAATGCAGTGTTGTTTTTTTTTTTTTTTTTCTTCTTCTTTTGTATAGTAGGGACACCATCATTTGCTCAGCTCCTTAACTGAGATTTTTGTGATTTCCCTTCATTTCAGTATTATAAATTAATCCCTCATAGCCATGTGTTCTTAAGGCAGTATAATTTCAATTGTCCTACACAGTTTATCATATTTTAATGTAGTATATTTGTAACTTCTTTTGCTTTGAAAATTTTTTCAAAGTTCCCTTTTGTGAAATTTGTATTTGTAAACATCTAATTAAAATAATTAGTGAAGGTTAATACGTGACAATAAGAAATATCAGAAACACAAAAACCTCTCATAAAGAGAGAGCAAAAAGACTGTGTGTATTTAGGAGATGAGAGAAACAAGTGGAGACAATAAAAATGGCACAACATAATTAATTATATAGATAATATTTATCATATGGTTCTATTCACCACTCCTATCAATGCAAGAACAAAAGGATGTGCAATGAAATTGAGAGATAATAAAATTTAAATCTGATATCAAAGGAACACATTTCTACCAAACAAAAAAAAACAACAAAAAAACAAACAAACAAAAAAAAAAAAACAAAAAACAAAAAACTAACAACCAAACATAAGCCATGCAATTATTATGTGAAACACAGGTTTGCAGGACAGAAGGAAGCCTTCCAAGACATTCCAGACCTCTGTTATAACGAATATATAAAGTATATAATGTACAAAAGAAAATCCAGACTGCGTCAGATCAAGGACTCATCTAGACTTATCTAGTCTGTGATACTAGCTAATACTGGATATCAATGAAATAGCATAAAAACAGAATGAGTACACACTGATATTCACTCCTGTATCTGGCCAAAATAGCAATAAACTGGCATAGCATCTTCTTGTTCCACAGCTTGTGTTCATATCTTTAATGATTCCTGACAGACTTTTCTTCTGGGGATTTGCCCATCACAGTTTGAATCGATATACACTTTCAGACTTCAAAAATGCCTTGTGTTAATAAATTCCATGGTTTCATTCTGTGTCGCCTGCTGGCTTTTCTAGGGGTATCTTCCTCCTCTTGATGTACAATAACCGAATGGATTTCCTGTCCTCCTTCTCATCTGTGATTTACATTCCTACACCATATCCAATCACTCAGCTCTTTCCCAAACTGTGGAACTACTTAATTACTCTCACACCAAATGGAAACCATTGTGTTACTCTGGTCATCCACAGTTTTCCTCTCTGTGCTTTAATTGATACTCATCGCTCCTGAGATGAGAGAACCATACTCTATGAAGTACTTATCACAGACTGTATAAGCAGTACATCAATTTGAATCCAGATACAGTTTGCTCTTTCCAATACCACCTAGCACTCTGGTAATGTTTTAATCATGCTAGTCATAAATATCCCAAAATTAATTATTTTAGAGCCTAACAGTAACTATATATATTATTTTCCACAAATGTTCCTTTTTATTTATCAATATTTAATCTGCAACTTTATTAACCAGTCACTCATGATCCCACTCATGACAGTGTAGCTCTAAGTACTGATCTCTGTTGGATTCTGCTAGTATCCCCCCTCACTGTGACAACTGACCATTTTATTCTAGTTCTTTGCTTCCTATCTTCAAAAAGGTATGAATTTAAAAGTTTTGGTTTGGTTTGTTTTTTTTTCATCATGGCAAATTGGCTAGTAGGCCTGTAGTTGTTCAGATCTTTCTCAAATACAAATATTCTATTCGCTACTCTCCAATCATATAAGTACTATCTAGCAACTTTGTGGATTTGTTTAAAATACTGGTCAAACCTCCAACTTTACATGTCACTTCTTTCAAGAGTTATGTGATTGAGAATATCTGGTCTATAATACAACTCTCTGAATTTCACTACAGAAAAGATTTGGACCTGAAATTTATATTAGTTATTCACACTGTTTTTCTGTCCTATTCAGTAGCATTGCATGACTGAAAACTGAATCAAGCTCCTCCTATTTTTGCCCTGATTTGTGCTACAAATTCCAAATAAGTTTTGCAAGTTCAACCTCAAAAAACTCCAAACTCCTCTACTTGCAGGTCACAAGTGACTTCATTAAATAGCTCTGTTTTCCCAAGTTTGCATTTTTAAATCAATGGAATAGAAATCACTTTTATCACTTTTTTTTTTTTTTTTTTTTTTTAGGAATAGAATCACTTTTATCTCCCCATTCAATCTGAACAGAATGAATGAGATTATATTCTATAATCAGCTCTTCTATGATAGAGTAAATAAGTCTCAAATGGCATCAGCTCTTGATGATCCAGTGACTGTGATGAAGCCTGTTAGCAATCACATTCATAAACAGAGAGTGCAAATGTTAGAGATTCTGATAGTGGGAAGGCACAATCTACAATATTGTAACTCCCAGTGGCATTCAGCTCTCCAACTATATCCATACACAAAACTGACGTGGGAAGTCTATAGTAGACTTCTGGTGCCCCCTCAGTGGTGTTTCTTTTGTCATTTTTCCCCAGATTTATTTGGCTAAAACAGATTTTTTCCAAGTACCCACCCTGTCTTTCTTCTGTAAAATACAGAATGTTCAGGAGGAACATTTGTATCATCACATATGAAAAATGACTGAACGTATATTAAAGGCTCTTGCAAAACATTTTACTTTACAGCATCAACCTTCAGATTAGTCTTTTAACTAACTGCATAGCTTACCTGATTACAGTTATAACATTCTTCAAGGATATTGTATTCATTGCTGTATACCATTTAGACAAATCCACGTGCTCTTTCAGTAACTAAAATTGATCATGGAACCTGCACAAGCCTACCAATCACTTTCACTTTCTCCCTTTCACTATTTGAAAACTTTCCTTATTTGTAACCTCAACTCTAAATGACAATATTCCTGACAATCAAGTGGTCTCTGTTCATTGGGAAAAATAAAAAATAAATGGCAGAACATCCTGTATCTCTGGCATGAAGATGTAGTCCTTACCTTGTACTTCATTCTCTTTTTCTGAGGGCTGAAAGAAATACACTGAAAATCTGACTCTATTCCATTCCTACCAATACCTATGTAAAATAGTGTCCAGATCCAAACGAGTCTGTCAATTTAGCCTAACATGGTCTTGACCAGGTCTTGCCAGCCACTGATAGAATCCTGACTCTCTCTGGTGTGCAGCTCATTGCCACAACATACAATAAAGAGCTTTCACAGTGGTGCTCTCCGGATTCATAGGAAGGATTAAGCAGTTACTGAAAAAATGGAAAATGATCCTTCAGCTTTCAGTCAGTACTGCTAGGTGAAAAGATGAATAAAGGTGAAATGTTTTGTCACAGAAAACTCTGAAGTTGGAATTCATTAAAAAAATAAAAAATCAATTACCTTATAACTTTGCTTATGGAGTATCATAAAGAAAGGAATCAGCTACATTTAAATGGCTTCAGAATGGTGTCACTAGTCACATTATGTTTACAGGTTAGATGGACAGCTGCCATAGTCATCTTTATGCTGTCACACCAATAAAAACTCAGCAAAACAGGTCTCCCTGTGCAAAGTAGGAAAAGTAGCTATAAAACTGTATTCTCCCATTACAAAGTATTAGTGTATGGGTTCTTCTTATACAAGAAAACCAGCAAGAAGGTGACACTCAAGACTTTGCAGCTCACATTTCAGCTATAATTCAGTAATGCTTTATGAAGCTTTTTTCTAACAAATACCAATTATCTTCCCAAGTACCACTGTTATCTGCCTCGTGCTAGAAATAAATGCAGTGATGAACATGGAACCGTTAAATGATATGACACCCAAATATTCCAGGGAAAGGGAAAAAAGGATGTTCACAGGGAAAAAGTGCCACTCACTAGAGGCTGATAGTTAAGTAGACAGTTCATATCCCAGCACAGACATGTTATTGCCCTTTTGTTTATCACACACGTTTGCTTTGTGAGCAAATGTATAAAATGCGTATAAATAAAACTACCATGCATACATATTTTGTAACATATATATAGCATCCCTCTGTTTGTATTGTCTTTTAACTACAGCAGGCTAATACACTATACATAAGCTTTTCAAATTTACACTAAACACTTATGGCATTATTACACTGAAACAGAATGAAGCTCTAAAGATACGCATGGTTTGTGTTTCACCCTTACATTTCAGGAGGAAAAATAGATTTGGAAGAAAATGATGGGAAAAAAAAAAAAAGGCAAAGGTGCTACCACAATGTACTAAATGCTTAATTATTTTGCATACTATCATCATGTCAGCTTCTGGTTCTCTTTGGTCATTCTAGGTCACACCAAAGCTCTATCCAAACCAGCAGCTTGTTCCCAATATTGGCAAAAATATATGTAAACACTAAAATAAGAATACAGAATTTCCTAAAACATTCCCCCAAACTCCAACAACCTACAGCTCAGTAATCTTCTGAGACTTTATCACATCACAGTGGAACAAAACTCAAACAAAACACGGTGGAACAAAGTTCATTGCAAAGTACTGCAATGACCTGCAATAGCCATGCCTACAGATATCTTTACAAAACAATGTCTGAGTTCAAAATACAATATAACTTGGAAAATGTCAAAAAGTTTGTGATTAATAGTTACAAAAATTCCACAAGTACTCTGAAAGGATTTGAAGGCTTTCTTTTTTTTCCTGTTTCAGTGCTATCAAGAGATTAGAAATGTAACTTACACATCTTGTCAAACCTAAAACCTTTAAATAGACTTTTGAAATCAAAATATTTGACAATGGACTCCATCAAAATATGAAGGAACATTCTACTTACTTTATATCTATCAAAAAGTAATCCAATCAACCAATATGAACAATTCACCTCAATAATATTTTAATTGATACATCTCTCTACTGCCAATAAAATGCAAACCCAGTCTAAAGTTTTTTTTTGATCATACTTCTACTATCACCTTTTTTTCCCTGTTTAATTCTAGTGATATCCATCATGTTAATGCCACAGCAAATGATCTCCTGGATAAAATGACCCAGCAAGAACTAGTATAAGCTATAAGTAGTAGAATAATAAAAAGAACTAATACAAAAACTATTTTTTAATTATAATTAGTCCAGATGAAATGTTTAGAGTACAAGAAAGATAACAGAATTTTGAATATCACAGGATAGATGTAGTGTATGATAACTTTTTACTTTATATTTCTGTCCCAGATACACTGGTTTTAAACAACAACAACAAAATAAGATCATGGTGTCTTGCTAAACCTTATGCAGGATACCTGTGTGCTACTGTGAAAGCTACCTGTGTGCTACTGTGAAAGCTGCATCTTCTTCTGCCCTTCTTTACCTGCACTGCATCTTTGCATTCAAAGAAGCACGGATGCTGTGTGTCTACACAGGAGATGTGTAGACACAGGATGAAACCATTCAGCCTGCTAATCCAATGTAAAATAGTTTTAATTTCAGGGGTGGAGAGAAAAAGAAGTGAGCCGAATTGATTTCTCGACTGTTACATTATCCTTTCACTAACCTCTGCTGTGGCAACTTGAGTTACTTTGAAGAAAAATCTGCAGATCATCGAAAAGCTAGACGACACAATTCTGAACTAAAGAAGACTTAATTGTTTTTGACAATACTATCAATTTTTCTTAAGTATACTGATGTCATAGAAATTATACAGTACCATTGAAAAAAGGGTGTCTTAAAATGTAGTAACTTTTAATTCATAAATTGAGACATCTGAAATCTAATAGAGATTTTGTTGTACCATACATCTTTAGAAGATATTCAATTGACCAATACTTTCTAAGCAATGAAGATGATATCATCTTTGCTTTTCACTCGTCTAAGAGAACTTTTCTAGAAGATCATTATCTGTATCAACCAATATGTGATAGTATTTTGTTGCACTTGCTTAAGAAATTTGAAATTTAGTCCCATATGGAGAAGAACAATAATATCATAAACAGGCTGATGTTCTGATTTCATATTGGCCTGTTTTGGTGTCATACTGGTAATACAGAAATGGTAGAGTCTGCACATTTTTTTATGGTCTGTCGCAAGCAAATTTTAGTTTTTTGTTTGTTTGTTTTCAATTTTAGTTCTGTTTTCTGTTTCTACTTCAGGTTGTTAGTGTTGTGGGGTTTTTTTGTTTGTTTTTTGGGGGGTTGGGGTGGGTTGGTTGGTTGGTTTAGTTTGTGTTTTTTGTTTTGGTTTGGTTTTGTTTTATTTTTCCATAATGAAATCATCTGAACATCCTTTCCAAACTGCTTACTTTCACAAAAAATATGAGAGACATGAACAAAGGTTTTGCAATAGGAACTTCTATGTTAAGATTTATTTCAGTGCTATCATATCTGAAAAGCCTCACTCAGAATCCTACTACAGTTTTACTGCCAGGTCTGTAAATAAGATCTTTCCACAAGATGATTTGGACTTGAACTCTAGGAACAGACGAGATTATCAACACATCAAAAACAATGTTATTTAGATAAGTGAATCTGTTTGAGATTACAGAGGCCCCCCCAAAAAATCCACAAAATACTGTAAATTTTCCATGTTCCACGCATCTTCTGAGAGGGTTTTCAAATTCTTCCTAAAGTGAGCAAAATTCATCATGCTTTTGCACTGAACACAACTAATTTGTATTAGTTTGGACTCTGGAGATTCCTGTGAACAACAAAATTATTTAACCATATTTGAAAGCAGTCTTCACAGAACCTTGTAAATCAGATCTCAATTTGAAAATTAAATCCAGTAAGAATCCAAAAATTAGGGGTTTGACTATCTGCCTTTCAGGTTAGTAAATGCTGGTTAAATTTGGTATACAATCTTGAAAAGGACTGCTGAACACACAATAGCACCACCATTGGTTTACACATGAATTCCCTGTAAATCTCCCTTTCTAGATTTTTTTATGCCATTTTTACAGTGTGCAAAAGACTGCAAGCAGGATATACACAACTAAAAGTACAAATCAGTTATTTATTGGTTAATACATACAATAGATAACAAGGACTTGCAAGCCAGTCAAACATCAGTCTGGCAGGAAACCTTCAGTACTACTGAGTCATCCATTAGTTTCTCTTTCTGAATCCTCTGGCTGGTAATTCTCATAGCAATCTTACCTGCCTCTGATTTTACCTTTCACATCTCTCAATTGTACAGACTTTCTCAAAGCTCATGCTCACAACTTTCTTTTCACAGACCTCTGAGCCAATGTGACAGAGCTCTGCTGTATCAAAACTATGCCTTCAATGAGAAATACGACCCCCCAGTGGAAGAGTTACATGTATATGCTACAGAAGTACGTATTAGTCACCAACATAGCTAAAGAAGAAAATTAATATAGTCATAAGACTGCTACCCTCCCCTCTAATTAGTCTGCTGAGATACCAGCTAAGAATTGCCCTTTTCTTGTACAAGTTAAAATACCCACCAGTTACCATTATTACTCTTAAAAATAATGTATGTTTTTATTTTCTTGAAGGAACTATATATTTATCGAAAATGCCATCCAAAATATATGTATAAACCCCCAAGTGTGGATGAAGCCATATTAGCTTTCTTCATTCCATAACATAGGTTATAATTATTTTAAAGTAGTTTCTGAAATGTAGGTTTTCTCTTTTTTAGACAATCCATCCTTTCCCAAAGATGCTTACTTCTGTATTTTGCTTTATTTCTCATCTGGATATGATCTAATTTCTCAGTCCACAATAAATTTGTACTTGATATATATCTGCAGAGCAAGTTACATGAGTTTCACAGTCTTTAATGGCATTTTTTCTTTCGATTCCAGCATTATTTCATCAAGTTTAAATATAATGCTGCTTTGCAAAAGCTCACTTTCATGAGTAATTATTAATTATTATAGAGATTATGGAAGCATTATCATTGTGCACTTTCACCAAACCTTTTGCATTCCTTTTTTTCTTCTTAAAAAAAAAAAAAAAAAAAAAAAAAAAAAAAAAAGGTAAATTCATTGTTTCTGGCAATTAAATTAAGGTCACACAATGTATATTCAGAGCTGTATAGAACTGTCCATAGATTTTTCAATATAACAATAATTAGCTGATGTTTTTACAGCACTTTGAAGCTATAAATTGATGTGTAAGTGCACAGTATTCTTATCATGGCTTCAACAGAATTCAGGGCAATTAATACTATAAAAATGCTGGTCATCCGAATACAATTACTTGCTGTGAGCAGGTGATTTAAATACAATGTACAGGTAATGACTGACCTTTACAACACAATGGTACAGTCACCACCAGAAAGCAGAGCACATTAGCCAAACACAGCTGGCTTTACTGAAGGATGTAAAAGTATTCATGGTTTCTACATTAGGTCTTGTCATTTGAGTCAGGAGGGCTTTCCCTCTGGAAATAACTGTAATGCAAATCTCCTTCTTAAACACTGGGTAGGCTAATAACCTTTCCTGTTATAGAAGTCCTAATATGAATACCATGTAGGATATTTACTTCTAATAAATGGATACCTCATGAAGTTCAAATGACTAATAACTTGTGTATCTTCCACACAGACTTGCACACCTCATTACTTCATTTCTTCATAGTAATTTTAGAGGTAAATAAAGAAAATGAAAAAATGAGAGAAAAGTTTTCAAAATTATTCAACGCTTAAGTGGGCCTGAGGTTTTAAAAAGCATACATTTAGATGTAGTGGTTAGTCCTCCTTGTTACCAGATGACAATAAACAGAAGTTATGTTTGAGTTATATTGACATCAATATCTTATTGTCTGAAAAGTAGAATTCTTGAATTACCAATGCAAAATACCATGTTTACACATCATATACCTGTAGGTATAAATGTTGTATATGACGTGTTGCAATTCTGCAATCTTATTTTACATATATTTAAAAAAGAAAAAAAAAAAAAAGAATTGAAGGAAAGTTGAGGAACACTGCTGCACAAGATTTTTGGTTTCACTACACACTGACACCTGCGTTCAACCATATCCACAGCAAAGAAGGATGCCATTTATCTTTTATAATAATATGGAGTTCTCTGTCAGAGTAGGGTCACTGAAATGAGTAATAATCCCACCACTGTCTAAGGTACAACCAGCAGGGTCCAGGTCAACAGGCAAGCAGACAATAATTTGCCCAACAACACTGAATTTCATCTGCCCGCAGCCTCTATCTACTGATTATACAATCAATACACCTCAGATGAGAAGAGCTAACAACTGACCGGGGCAGATCAATGCTAGCAAATAAGCGCTTCATGACAAAAAGTTTGATAATTACCATTCTGAAGCCGTGTAAATGTTGTTTCTATTGTAACGACATTCATGATGATACTGCTATGATTGCACTGTTATTATAGGTTTAATGTTAGGCAATCAAGCTGCAGTGGTCTAGATATCAACAAACAGCATCAAAAGAAAACATCAAATTGTCCCTATTCTTCTGACATTGTAGCTGCAACATTTTTCTATGTTAGTGGCCACAAATGAACAATAATAAGCAACAATTTAGTGAAAAATACTATTTTCACAGCTTACAAAAGTCATACAATATAGATTGATACGAGTATGATTATTTCTACACCCAGAAGTAGAAGGCACACCCACTTAAACCAGAGGATTAAAATGAATTCAGCATTGTGTTCTTTGTTTCACATGCATCAGTTCAGAGCTTTTAATCTGCACTTCAGTTAGTCATAACCCAAAAGCATATGCAGCTTTGCTTGATTTATTATCACTTTTAATACTACACTTTCTTAAAAATTTCCTTAAGTGCTAGTTCATGCTCAATACATTAACTTTTAAGAGAACTAGTCCTGACCAATTATCAATAGCTACACTGACTTCAGTTAGCCTCTTACATCCTCAACACAGAGAGATGTAGAACACACTACTGAAATGTGAAGAAAACTGTGGCTTCATAAAACAAGAATATGTAGATCTGTGGGAGCCTCAACTTTGAAACTACATAAGATAAATACAATATTTAATATTTTATGTTCAAGCCTGCAAGAAGACATCTCAGTAGCAAAACACGTTCTCCCAGTGGCAACTTTAAAGAGTAGGCGCACATTCAACCACATGGCTCTCCGAAAACATTTCAGTCAGAGCAAATCATAACTATGAGATCTACAAAGATATATACGATGTTGGCATTTCATGAATTAAACTTTTAATCAGGTCTTTCACAGGCAAAGCACAGATGCCTCCAAAAGTCTCTAAGTTACCTGTCTAAAACTTTTAAATCACGGATTGGTCAGATCTGCCACAGCCTAAGGGAAATCACCTGTCTATCCAAGTAGATACAGATACCAAACAGTAAGAATAAATCCAAACCTTTCACAGTCAGCAATATATGTATGATTTAGCTTGAACTAAGATTTCCCTTTCAGCATTTCCTCCTCAGAACATCTTCTACCTCACATGAGATTCAAAGAATTTGATGTATATTAAAATCCTTTCCCTCTCAGATGGGTTCATTTTTATTCAGGGACAATTTTGCTGACTGACAGGGAAGCATTTGGTGCTGAAATTGGACCCATACAAGAGCTTTGCATTTCATTTGCTCCATTACACCAGTGCATGGATTACTGGGCTTTTACTTTGGCATCTTTCCATTACTTTCATATATCTGACATGAACAAAATGACTCATCTGACATTGTGTAACAAATTTGTTCCAAAAAGAATAGTACATTATTATACTATTTTGTACACGTGGGTACCACAACCTTCCACACTAATCTAGCCAGAAATTCCACGTGTATGAATAGTAGCTGATATTGTTTAAAGAAAAAATAATAATAACAGCAGAAGTGAGAGCATAGAAATATCACTCCAAAAAACTACAATGCAGTTTTAACACTACTAGAGCCTTCAGTGTCATTTCAATTTCTAAATCACATCAGACATGATACCAAATTTAATTCTATTTCAGTTAAAAATGTTCAAAAACTGACACAAGCCTTCTAAATTATCCAACATAGCTACTGACAAATAGAGTGTTGGCAATTGTGGACACCAAAGCCCTCCTACTTTATCTTCTCTGTTAGCTGTTTAGCACTGTCCTTCCTCAAACCTGCTTTTATCCACCACTTTCTCAATGTGACTTACGATACAAAGAAGGAATTTGTTTCTTCTACCACTATTGTAAACATAGACTTATACTGTATCCCTTGATCTTCCATGATAGAAGTATAACCAAGCACCATATTTAAATACATGTAACTTGAAGTTTTTCAATCTTTTTCTACTAGCTGCTGCAATTAAAGCACCTTACCTCCAGCTAGAAGAGCAGGAAGAAAAGTCTTTCCTGAGCATTGTTCAATGCCAGTACTGTATCACCAAGCCACAAATGAAAACCCAACTTCCTACTGAAAAGTGCAGCAGTCCCTGACTGCTTGAGCTTAGGATAACAAGCCTGCACTCTAAACATGCAAATCGATAGTTTAATGCTTTACAGTCAGACCCTTATGCCCACACTTACAAGATGGAGAGAGGCTGAGAAGGGACCAGGACTCTCATCTGCTGATACATATTCCAAGTAAAACTGCAATATAGATCATGTATGAATTCAGTAGTCTCACAACTAGATGAGAGTATGTAATGTATTATCTAACCACTTTCTTCACGAAATCAGTAATACTTTATGAATCTAGGTAAACAACTTGAATTGCATTATTAAAAATAATTTTTTAGAAATACAAGTGAAAATCTACCTATTGACTTCATGTGGCGTCATTCCTTGTGCCTGTCAACATTGTGAGTATCTTTTTTCAAGTAGAACTACTTGGGTGCACTATCATAATCCATTCAGGGATATGAAAGAAAATGGACAGCAAGTGAAAACAGGCAAGAAATGATGTTTCACATTTTTTCTTTAAACAAGACAATTATCTGAATGAACTATACTAATGTCTCTAAAGATGGCATACTCCTTTTCCTATCTATTTGCACAATTTAGGTGAAAAATAATATTTTTAAAACTGGACTGTTTCACTTTCTTTCCTTACTACACCAATCCATGGCATTTGAAATAAATTCTATGATATGTGCAGAATAATTTAAAATTCAAGTTCCTTTTCCAAGCACTTCTGTTGCTTATCTGTGAAAAAAATAAAAATAAAACCAAACCTCTAAGATTAAATTACTGACATATTAGATTTGTTTCTCCCTATATCTTAACCCAGATTTGCAAGGGCTGAGGATTTCACATAACCTGTGTGGAATAACTGAATGATTTTCAAATGTGTTTTCCATAGAAATAAAGTCACAGTGGGGATTATGATACACAAATAAATAAAAACATTATTGCAAATTCTGACAAATCTGTCCACATTTGTTCACTGGAAACAGGACAACACATGGTCTTAAACTGGTGCAAGGAAGAGTTAGCCAGATATGAGGAAAGCATTTAAAGCAACAAAACAGTGAATGATTTGAATATTAAATTTGCTTTGGTTGATCCTGACATGATCTCTTCAGGTCCCTTTCAGCACTGATTTCTACAATTCTGTGATTTTTGGTCACCTCTCACAACGTAAACCAAGTCATTGCATTTTCTTCATCACTAGACAGAATAACACAGACCCTGTAAAATGAACTTAGAAAGCCAAAAGGCAGTAGTCTCAATATGTACATATTCATTTTATGTTCTCAGGCAAAATCAGAAATAGTTGTGCATATAAAGATTAAATGAAAATAGTTTCAGCAGACCTAGATAATAAATTAATAGCCTCTGGTTTTCACGCTAAATGACTATGATCATTAAAAAAATTTAATCTGTACTTCCTAATTATAATAACAGTCCAAGTTTATATCTGATGGGACAAGCTTTTGATAATGCCACTCTCCATTTATAAGATAAACGTAACCTTCTAACTCCTCCACTGTTAATAGCAAATGAAAGAAGAAATCCAACAACGTTATTCAAGATGACTAGGTTAAATTACTTGAAACAAGTTTTTCAGAAGAAGCCCAAGGTGTTAAACACCAATACTTCTTTAGACTCTCTTAAAAATTCCAATTGTATTTACTAGATTATTGAGTACATCTATTACCCTAAATAATCACATTGTTTCCCAGGTATTAAAATTGTATTTTCTTAAAGACCTTATCATACTGCCTATTATACCACAGAAGTTATTATTTACAATAAAGCAGAAGATGATGCAAGACCACAGAAAGTGACAAATAATTGTTGTACCATATCGATGTGGTATTGGTTTTAAATAGCAACTATCAAAGTGGACAGTGGAAGTCTGGTGATTATCACAAAACTAGTCCAAATATTTCTGGAAATGGAGTTGAAATGAATAGAAATACTTTCATAGAATCATAGAATATCCTGAGTTGGAAGGGACCCTTAAGGACCATCAAGTCCAACTCTTGACACCGCACAGGTCTACCCAAAAGTTCAGACCATGTGACTAAGTGCACAGTCCAATCTCTTC
This sequence comes from Anas platyrhynchos, assembly GCF_047663525.1. Classification (NCBI taxonomy): domain Eukaryota; kingdom Metazoa; phylum Chordata; class Aves; order Anseriformes; family Anatidae; genus Anas; species Anas platyrhynchos. The sequence continues at coordinate 40,364,209 of NC_092589.1, forward strand.
TTAAATTCAGACAGGCTCGGTGCAGTGACCACTTCCCTGGGGAGCCTGTTCCAGTGTGCAACCACCCTCTCTGTGAAGAACCCCCTCCTGATGTCAAGCCTAAATTTCCCCTGCCTCAGCTTAACCCCGTTCCCGCGGGTCCTGTCACTGGTGTTAATGGAGAAAAGGTCTCCTGCCTCTCGACACCCCCTTACGAGGAAGTTGTAGACTGCGATGAGGTCTCCCCTCAGCCTCCTCTTCTCCAGGCTGAACAGGCCCAGTGCCCTCAGCCGTTCCTCGTACGTCTTCCCCTCCAGGCCTTTCACCATCTTCGTAGCCCTCATTCCTATGCACAATCAAAATTAATTTCCTTGTATTTTCTCCATTCGTGCAACAAAAAGTACTGAGTCATCCTGGTTTACTGTGATCAGCACAATATCCTCCCAGACTTGCAAAGATTCTGAGGAACTTATCTGGAACCCACAATTAATTTGTAATTACCAATAATATGTGGGATAGAAAACTACCTTTCTGCCCCCTAAGCATACTACCATGCCTTTATTCAAAAAAAAACACAGTGAAGTTCACCACATTAAGAGAGAAAATTGAGAAGCTTGACAAAGCAGTGCATCTCAAACCCAGAAATATCCATCATCCTCTTTTCCAGTTATAATATGAAAGAACTATAATAGCCTTTTCATTAAAAAATGACCTGCCATGCTGACTACATCAGTAAAGTTCACATCAAAAACCCTGTTGTAGTCCCTCAAAGAAAAAAGGAGATGTAGAACAGTCCCAGACTTTTTCCTCATACTACATACACAAAATTAAGATGGGCATGTATATAATAATATTTTTTTTTAAGTTACTTCTTGTGTCTAAAGGAAGTTACAGTGTAACCTGACATCATATTTTACTACCTTATAAAACAGCATGAATTGGAAGACATCAAATAAACAAAATAGAAAAAGAAAAAAAAATACGAGATTAAAATTGTAAGAATCACGAGAAATTCGGGAAGTCCATAAATGATCCCAGAGTGAAATGACTTCTCCTCCAGCCAATAAGACAGCCATTCTAGCCAGGACTGCAGAAATGTCCTTTTGCAGCCCACTTATGAATGGCAGGAAGTCTGCCTTTTGCCCAATTTCCATTTAGTTGTGCTGACCTTCAGACCTAAAATCTGTAACACTTCATTTTCAGGAATCAAATCTTTAACTTTAAAAAGCTAACATACCTTACAGGCAATTTATGCTTAGATTTTTTTGTATTATTACAACATTCACAGAGAAAGTGTTCATTCTACACTGCATGTATTCTGAAATATTTTTTTTTTTTTGTTTATTAGTTTTTAAAACATGAAGTAGAAATGTGTTTGAAAATGAAAAAGAAATAAAGCTTTATTGGAGAGGAAACAATGAGTTATGTATTAAAACTACGATTTCAATATTACTAACTATAAACTGTATTGCCATCTGAACACAAAAAGACATTTTGATCATTTCTGTGCAGATAAATCCACCTTTCTTTATACTTTCTTCTACTTCAGAAAACCTTGTTAATGAAGAAACCTTTAAAAGTAAATCAAATGGCAGTTGCACATGATTATGCAAATCCACCTTTCCACTCATTCAGATTTTATCTCTTAAATATCTTTACATATGTAAAAGACTAATGATTTTGAATCTTAAAACTGGTCTTCAGGAAAGGACAATATGGACATTCCAATGAGGTGAAATAACAAAAGGAAGATGCAACTAAAGATTTAACCTTATTATTATTATTATTATTCTCAAGTCTGTAGTCCCATAGGTGCTTGCTTGCTCTAGATTTCCAGAGCCTGATAGTCTAATTGCTTCCCCAATAACGAAGTTCAAAGGCAATCTGAAGACATCCAAAACTTGCTCATACCTTCTCACTTATCAGTACCAAACACAACCTGACCACTGCATTATTATTTATTCATTCTGTCTGTGTTTATTTTGTGTCATTTTTTTTAACAACCACCATGTGACAAAAATTAGGACAGTGAGGCATTTGGCTCAGTCCAGTGGGACGATAGCTGCAAAAGGTATTTAAAGACATATGTTGTTACCGGCACAAGTTCCTCTTTCATTATTTTATTTTGGTTTTATCTGTTTAATGACTTTTCACAACTAATGATTTGTTAGCTTTTTGATGGACTCTTTCATACATATGAAATAGATTTTTTTTTAAACAAATCTTTTGATTTTAGTTTTGAGAGGAAAAACTCTTCAACTAAATCCCACAGGGATAAAAGACACTGTAACATGATCTTTTACTAGTGAATGAGATTTCTAATGTGCTTTAAAATACCTATGTTTGTTTAAAGAATTTCAATCTAAATGACCAAACCTCACATGATCTATACTGGGTAAGAGACTAATTGCTATGATAATTTTTTTTAGGATGACATAAAACCAAAAAGGTGTTAAAAGATTTAAAAGTTAGATGCAATGAAATGGAACTAATAAAACATTACTATTTAAAATATTAGTGCTTTACTGCCATACAAGTATGGACACTTCTTATGAATGTTTCCATTATTACATGACAGAGATATAAATCCTTTTAATGTATTTTAAGAAAAAAAAAAAAAAACAAACTCATTGAACTTAGTCCTATAAAAGGCTTATTGTTATCAAATAAAAGAGAAAATCATCATACTTTGTCATAAATTATCAGCTCAGGAGATTTTAATCTGTAAGTTTCCTATAACAAGTCTGACCATGACTGCAATTTACTTCTTTATTTGGCACACAAATTTTATTCATTTAACTGGATTATTCATTAATCAAATATTTATCAGGTAGTATCTTATAGAAAACTGTGAGACTGGTATAGAGTTCATTTGTTCAGTTATAACAGGATTATTTTTATAGCAGGTATTTATTTAAGTGGGCTTCATTATATCGGGAGGGAGAAGGGGAACTACTTATAAGGCTGATACTTGTTTCTAAATACCTGATATGGTAGTAATCCAGTTAAAAATAAATAAATAATAACTTAACAATGAAGCATCTCTGTGATCCTGATTTGATTTTACAGCAAAATCAATCAGCATTAATACTTTATATAGGAATAATCCTGAAAATACTAAAATCCCCAGATAAACAGTGACCTATAATAAAATGAAAACTTTTTCCTTAAACATAGAAAATCAATGACAAAAGACAAAAATTACAAATTATTTGATAGGATGGTATAGCTGTGATTTAGATTATTTTATTAAATGGCTTTTTGTTAAAAGTTAACAAGTTTTTTTTTTAAAATTATTTTGCTTTCTTCCTTCAGCATTTCAGTTCCTCTCTAGCAACTTAATTGAGTTTGTAGAATGTGAGCTGACCAGTATTTACAAGACATGTCTAATATATCTTACTGAGGAGTAGCCTGCTCTGTATTCACAGAAATGTCCTTGTGAAAGATAGGTTTTTAATGTTGATGTCACCAAAAAGGCAGAAAAAGAAGCTGAATGTAACAGCCTTCAATCAGTAAACATACAAGAAAATATGTCTTCAAAGGCTGGCTCCACAGGGATTAATAAACATAATATATAGTATCATGTTTTCTAGAAAGACCACACAACTTTAATTCTTCATAAAAAGCCAATTTAGTCATTTAATTTTGTATTTACAAATATGGAATATACACATTCCCAGTATTTATTCATAATATCATAGTGTTATGGTATGGATTTCTGTAAAATCTCAAAGTTTACCAGTGCAACACTACTCCTCTTTAGAAAAATATTCAGAAATTCTAACTCATTGATTGTATCACAACGGTAAGGAAGCAGCCATGAGATTATACTTCTGTCCACAAGGAACCCAATTTTCTTTATTTCCTGCTAGTGCAAATAATTGTTTATGGGATATGCACGAGGCATGTCAGTACTGTAATAGTTACCAATGGATCACAATAGCACAACTATTTTTGCAAATATTTTTTTCAGCAAGCACTTGTTTTATATCTGTCGAACAGCACTTTTGCAGAACTGATCAAAAATTAACTAGAAACCAAAAGCTAGAATTACAGCAGACCACTGTTTGCAGAAAACCATGCTAGGAAAGAAACAAAAGGAAATACAGTTGGACACCAAAGGAAGAGAGACAAGAAAGCCAGTGGTAAAAAAAAAAAAAAGTATTGGGATGCACAAGCCACATCAACACATCCCAAAAATGAAAAATTAATTTCATCAGCATCATATAAGTGCATGAATGACTAAGCCATTCATTATATGAGCTTCAATTTATTTCCACTACTATTCCCTTCATGGCAATTTCTTGTCAACCACAATTATTGCAACACAGAAATTCACAGTTTGAATTTAATCTTTACTTAAACTCTAATTTAAGCAACAGTTTTCAACTCAAGCTACATATGTATAACAGGGATGAAGTTAACTCTGTTCATAGCAGCTCATATGGTGCTGTGTTATAGATTTGTCACTGAAACAGTATTGATAACACACCAATTTTTTAAGTTACTACTGAATAGTGCTTGCACATCATCAAGGTTTTCTCTTTTTCTCACTGCCCACCCCCATGAGTAGACTGGACTGGCAGTGGACAACAGGCTAGAAGGTGACACAGCCAGGACAGAAACTAACCAGAGGGATATTCCATCTCACATAATGTCATGCTCAGGAATAAATACCAGGATCTGATATTTCAAAAGTAGTCATTGCTGGGAGGCTGGCTGGGCATCTGCCTGTCCATCTGCTTGTGAGTTGTGGTGAGGGACTTTGCGTCAGTTGTTTTTTTGTTTTGTTTTTTACTCTTTCCTTGACTTATTAAACCATCTTTATCTGACACATGATTTTTTTCTCTATTGCTCTTTTGCCTCTCTTCCCTGTCTAACTCAGCAGGGACTGAGGGGCTGGGTGGGTACTTAGTTGCTGACCACCACAATGTGCTGTACTTAATTTCCAAAAGCAGAATTCCCATGAAAATAATGCTAATAAATCTAGTAAATAACTAATTCAATTCAAGCTGAGGTTCAAATTTACTTAACACTAACATAACATGCTGTTATAAAAATTATTCTAAACATCTGGACATAGTCCCAGGTGACCGGCTGTAGGTAACACTCCTTGACCAAGGGGGCTACCTCCTTCCAACCTCAAACATTCTGTGACTCTGTGATCCTACCACAAAGCCCATTTAATCTAACCCATACTAAAGTATGCAATTCTGATAGCAATGTTTTAACAAAGTACAAGCATTTACTTCCTCTCAAGCAGGAACATATCTTCTCCAAAACAAAAATTACTCTGGCACACTTGTATATACTGATTTAAGGTTCACAGAGCCATGTTTCCTTTCATTTTGCATGTCTTTATACATATATCGGGATATATATATCACAGAATCACAGAATCACAGAATTTCTAGGTTGGAAGAGACCTCAAGATCATCGAGTCCAACCTCTAACCTAACACTAACAGTCCCCACTAAACCATATCCCTAAGCTCTACATCTAAACGTCTTTTGAAGACTTCCAGGGATGGTGACTCCACCACCTCCCTGGGCAGCCCGTTCCAGTGCCTCACAACCCTTTCAGTAAAGAAATTCTTCCTAACATCTAACCTAAAACTCCCCTGGCATAACTTTAGCCCATTCCCCCTCGTCCTGTCACCAGGCACATGGGAGAACAGGCCAACCCCCACCTCTCTACAGCCTCCTTTAATGTACTTATACAGAGCAATAAGGTCACCCCTGAGCCTCCTCTTCTCTAGGCTGAACAAGCCCAGCTCCTTCAGCCGCTCCTCATAGGACTTGCTCTCCAGGCCCCTCACCAGCTTCGTCGCCCTTCTTTGGACCCGCTCAAGCACCTCGATGTCCTTCTTGTAGCGAGGGGCCCAAAACTGAACACAGTACTCGAGGTGCGGCCTCGAGTTACATATTATACATATATATATATATATATATATATATATGTATAATATGTAAAATGTATGTGTATAGGTAAGAAATATACTCAAAACATTCACACAGCCTTCAATTAAAAAAAAACAAAAACAAAAACAAAAAAAAAAAAAACAACATGGTTTCACGGAAAATGATAAAGTGAGCAACACACTGTGTGTTTTTCAGACACCCAGAGAAGCAAGATAGAGTGAGACAGTCATCTTGTGGAACAGAGCCTAAAATTATTGCCTTCATACGCCTTTCTGTTGGATGCAGATATCTACAGCTAATCACAACCAAACCACTGTATTTACAGACAGCATAAAGGTCCTGATTCCTCCATCAAGCTCAGTAGAAAAGAGATGACTTTATTTGCATTGGTCTTTGGAAAAGGTTCAGCTCTAGGTGTAGAACAAAAAGACAAAACTAAGGTTGTCTAATGATGATAGAATGAAGAAGACAAAGATATTTGAGGAAAAAAAAATAATATTTTTAGTGAATTCTTACAGGTCTCAAGAGATCTTTTTAGTGCATTTGCTATACAGACTAAACATAAATGGGAAACCAAAACCAAAACCAAAATAAAACACCTTTCCTAACCAACCTCTGTGGGGCAACAACTATTACAAAGTATGACTACATTAAAACTCCGTGTGACTACATATGCAAACTTCCTTTCTTGGATGGAAATCTAGTCATGGAACTTAGCAAACACGCTAAGGAAGCAAGGAATAATCAATGTAAATAATGAACTTTTTCAAACTTAAAGTAAAGGTGATTTAGATGGAACATAAAAGATACATTAAAACACTCACTTTGCTTACAAATTAAGGTAATTAATCTGATTTTCTTAGATTTGTTTCCTTTCAAGTTGCTTTAAATACTTACTAGAACTAATTTGTTTTAACCATTTTAAACACAAGATTTCAGTACTTAAAAAAGTAATGCTGGGAAAGGTGTGTTGTATTATATTATTCATTAAAGTTAACAAGAATAAGTTAATTGGTCCCTCAGAAACATACTGTTTCAATGAGTTCCCTATTTTCCAGGGGGAAAAAAAAATCTCATGCAAAACTGTGTATCCTTCTACCCTTTCTGAAATGAAGATGATCCAAGTCTCACACACCCTAGAAAGTTACGAGAAAAGTTCTTTGACACAATGCCCTTCAAAAGAAATACGCACTTGTCAGAGCAAGTATTTTCAGTTTGGGATCAATCACATTCAATCTTTTTTAATACAGACAGATGCAACCATTCACCAAAGTCAGTATTTTCTAAGATATGCCATATTCAAGTATTCAAACATATCTTTATACATTATATACACACAGGTACTTGCTTGTTGGGAAACTTGTAATTTTTCAGATACCACCACATGGAGCCATGGTATTGGAAAAAAAAATGTTCACGAATATGGTCAAATAAACAGAAATGGCTGAGGACTTAATATAAAGAGATTCTAATAGCATAGTGAGAAATGGAGGTTTCAAATCAATTGGTTGATCGATTAGGGAGATTCCTAATCAGTACCTTGCATTGGAATTGAACCTTAGCCTCCTGACTAATTTAAGATTAATGCTATCTATAAGTAAGAATTCAGAGAGAAGAGACCTTGCTCCTAGAGCAGATGTGTATGAAAGTCACTAAAGGAATCATTATAGAAGTTTTCAGCTTAATGATCTCTGTGGATCTGCCCATGACAACAAGCATAATAGTCAGCAAATACTTATCCTGAAGGTTAATTAACATACTTCATGGCCATTATCTTCCATGAGTTGCTTCATAATTCTACGCATACTAATGTACTTTGATGCCCCAAAAAAGGCTTCCAAACATAAAGGCTTCCTCATTTCTTGGTAAAACTGTAGGTATCATGGATGCTCAGACATTTCAGCTGTTCAGGTATTCAAATTTCATTATTTGTGATTAACACATGGAAGTTCAGTGTGGCAATCCTGTCACAGAATAAGGGAAATTTTACAGAACAGATGGTATTTTCAGCATTATGCTAGTTCCTTATTTAAATATTGTTTGGCATCTATATCCTATTGAAACTGGCATACTATCTAGTGAGGGAGGCATGCTGCCATCTCAACATATGGGTACAAATGTTAGTTGGTAAGAGAGGGTAAACAAATCCTATGGGCTTACTGAGGGCAGGATTCCTAAAAGAAATGTTACAATTACTCTTCTTTGATCATTCATATTATAGTGACAGCAATGATTTTTTTTCCCCCTTTTTCTCAGAAACAGAATAAACAGCCTTTAGTGATGATAATGAAATTTGGAGGTTTGGATTTACATTAAAATGAAGCTTGAGCTTAACTATCTGAAAAACATCACATACACACAAAAAAAGATAAAAGCTGATAGAGCTCTACAAGCCTTTTTCCTCTCATTCTCTTAAAAAATAAATACTTAAATTAGTCCTACTCTGACTTCAATTCTACTGTAATTTAAAGTAATATCAAAAGAAAGGCAGTTCAGTACTGACTCACAAAATTATTGCATAATTTCATCAGTTTAAGAAAATCAACCAAAACAAATTAGTTTTAATTATTCATAAGTACAGGTCATACCTTGCAAAGATTCCTTCACACATGCTGTTGTCCTGTATGGACTAGAATAAAATTCTGAAGAACAAAATACTTGGGAACAGTTACAGCGTATGAAGATGGCTATTAATTCTAGAATGATGAATTCACAGGCCCAGGGATCAAATGAATAGGAAGTACTCTTCACAAAATGCATTCTTTAACACCTGTTAATTTTTGCATGTAAGAAGACCCAGCTTCAAAGCAGCAAATCTTCTGCAAAATTATGCTATCATGAATATTAAACTTTCTAAAGATTAAGGTATTTGAGATCATTTAAGGTTTAATTATGCATGGAAAAATCCTATAAGAAGTTTACAAAGACAGTGGCCTGGATGTTAGCTTAGAAATATTTCATAGTAAAAACACAAATAATGAATCTCATCTAGTAATGCTAGCATTCTCTAAAGTGAATTTATTGAAATATTGCCCATATATTGTATGTAAGAAATATAGGAGAAACTGCTATTGAAATACTAATAGAGTATTCATAAAAGTGATGTAAATTCTTTTCCTGTATCAGTATTAAAGTTAGATGGAGGCTTCCTATCATTTTAATCTATAAAAGCCTTGTTCACTCATTTAAATATAATTTATTACATCATATCTAATCATTTCAGAATAACCTCCTTGTTCAACAATTCAAAACCTTGATGTACTGTCAGGTGGATGGAGCTGATGAAGTACTATGTTTTTTCTACCTCTAATTTCTCATACTTCTATTAGCAGTTCTATTTCGTGTTATAACTGTAGGGTAGCATTCAGGCAGGCATTCTGAACAGCAATGCATCATCTCAATCCAGAAGGAAAAATGAGAAAAAAAAAAAGACAAAGACAAAGGTTCAACCCATCTTGTCATTCATCCATGTAGCAAGAGTTAGCTGTGAAATACAATTCCAATCATGTATTTGTAACTTAAAAAAAATCTAATCACGTAATACTCCGAACAAAAGCAAGACACATCTTGAAGTTAATAGGTAATACTGTATACAATGCAGACCTTTCTAGAGGGTTAGATTTCTGGATGTATTTTTTAAGAAGTCAGTTATCTGTGGTTTAGCCTCATGTCACAGCCATTCCAGTTACTAGAGAAAGCTTTAAATAAGGATTTTATGTACTACCTACCCATGTAACCTTCTAGGTCATTCAGTCAACTGCGTGTCAAATGTCAACTGCTCCACTGGTCAATTACAGGCACTTGAATATCATGTCTGCCACTTGCTGAAGATGTCAGAATTCTCTGAGACTTCAGTATGTCACAAAGTTCACAGTTTCAGCATATATCTAATGTTTTCTTTCCATGTAAATTATCACACACAAAGAATCTCTCTCTGCACAAAAAAAAAAAAAAAAAAAAAAATCTTGATAAGTGGCACATGGGCTTAGCTACTCCAGGAACTGACATTACATTACACTAAATTAATGAGTGTGTGTGTATATATATATATATACATATATATATATATATATATATTTGATGAACAGTGCTCCTGATAATAACAAGATGAAACTGTAAAACCTTTCCAGATAAATTAGAGAAAAAGGAGGTATATGTTGTTGAAAATGTATACTTAATTTTGTGGGTGTTTTTTTGTTTTTATAATTTATACATACCAACTTGTGTGTTCTATAGGATTTTAACACTTGACCCCACTCACCTTTTCCATGACTGCTACATTTCCTCTCTCTAGTTCAGATACAAGATAACTGAACATATTAGGCAGAATTATTGCTTGGGAATTCTTTCCTCTGACAATTTCCAAATCAGTCTTCCCTCTTCACTATTCTGCAGTGATTCTCACTGTTTTCCAGAGACCATACTGCCAAAGCTTAAGCCCAATGCTCTATTCTCAACCTCTTTAACTTGCCAGTCATACTCAACACCAAACATGACAATCTCTCAAAAATCTTTTTCCCTGTTGACTTTTGTGAGTTAGGCCTCTACTACATGTTTTCTTACTTCTTTAATTACTCTTGTACTTTGCCATCCTCCCTGGTGTCCTAACTTTAGGAGGAATTTACTAGTACTCTACCTCAACCCCTCAGTTTACTCATATGTGCTTAGAACCTTGGCAACAACATTCAGTGATGCAAACTTAATTATCTATGCAGCTACTTAATTATCTATCCATCTAGGTTTCTGCAGCATTCTTTATTGAGCAGTTATAGGCAGAACATTATTATGTACAGCCATTAAAAAATCTGTTTTTGGCCAGCTGTTCCAGTATCTTGCTATGGCAGCAATCCCACGTGACCTAACAAAGGCCTGGGTCTTCCCCTCCAAGCACATTCAATCTTCCTTTCTTAGTCATGATGCACTGCACTGTCATCCTTCTAGTCACTCATTGTAAGTAATGGGGTATCATTTCTGATTTAGCCTCCTCAAGTCTCTCAGAATCAACGAGCCCATAATACTCATAGATTAAGTTATAGCACCTCTTTCAAGTGAGTTTTTCCCACCTTGTTTAACTTTTTTTTTTAATTACTTTCAAATAGTGTAAGCTTTCACAATGTTTTCCTTCCATGACAATTACCACCAAAAAAGATACATTCTGCTAGTAATGCATGAGAAGCTAGATTTTTGGTTTAGCTTCATGAGTAGCAAATGCTCCATTATCCGAAATTAACACATAGAGATAATATACTTCAACTACTTTGTAAGCAAAAGAGTCAAAAGAATAATTAGGCCAAAGCATAAGAACCTCACACAGTATGTTGTTCCTCCATTCATAATGGTGGGCTCACTGGGATCCTCTTCAGGGTTTATAATTCATTTGCAATGCCTATATATGTGTGAATTGCTTGTGAATAGTTATATATATTTTTTTTTTTTTTTACTACATTTAAAAAACTTGCATTCCTACTGAAATTGTGCAAACATATAAAAGTAAGGTGAAACTACAGAATAAGCTCTTAAAGCTAAGAGGTCTTTAAGAGTAGCTATAGTATAAATTATGTTGTGAAGAAAGAACCCAATATGCTATGCAAGTCTGTCTGAAGTTTATGAAGAAGTAGATATCACCTGACAAAAACGTGAAGAAAAAAATATATTTTTTTAAAGTAATAGTTACGAACTGCAAATAATAGATACTATCATCCAATTTTAGAATTTATTGGTTTTGTTTTCACTTGGTTCTTATTCAGACAAAAACCTCAAAATTGATGGGAAAATATTATCATAAAAGCTAGATGAATATTCCATACTCAATAATTCTGTTTGCAATTCAGTTCATTGTCACTCTAGTGTATCTCACTTTCAAATACAACTAGATTTTTAAAATATACATAAATATTTGGGGGGTTGACATGATATATTCTTCCCATCTGCTCAAAGTGAAGTTGGAACTAAAAAATATCTATGACAACACTGTGACAATAACTAATGACACTCACCATCTCAAGGGAAAACAGTCCTGTTTTCTCTGTTAACCAGACAACTAAAATCCTATTATTAAAGATGTAATTGGAACTATCTTGTCATAAAGTAGAGTATTAAAAGGACACTATCCTTTCAAAATAAAACAATGTTCTTAACTTGTTGAAAGTTTTGAAATCAGAGGATAGCTTTTAGAGCTCATTATTTTTCCATAAAAACTGAAATGTCACCACCTGCAATATTTGCTGAGCAAAATGATTTCAATAGCTCTATGATGCTAAATTTAAAATATCATGTGAAACCATGCACTGTTGTTCATTTATGTTTGTGTCTGACAGCAGATTTTACAGCTACAGACATCTTTGGTATGACATAATAAGCTAACAAAGTTTGTAATTCTAAAGATACTATACCAAATTGAGTACATTAATGAATACTCAGATTTTCTGTATAAAAATGACTACCGGATATGTATTGTATATGTGTGTGTATATATATATATATATATAAACACATACATATTTTGAATACCACTGGAATGAATATAGCTTTCCTGAGCCATAAGATGCTAGTCAATCTAAATAAGGGCATGTCTACATAAGAAATTAATTCAAAATATCTGAAGGTGTGAAATCAAGGTACATTCCTTAAAACCCCCTTAAGCTCCTCTGTAGACATTCTTTGTAAGAAGCTGAACAACCTTAACTCACCAACTAAAGCAGTCTATAACTGGTCCAATTCTGAGTAATTCTAACTCCTGTCAAATTTAGTACTCTGCAATCAACGCAGTTAAAATTTACATCTTCATTTGACTTACCTGCCAGATGGATTGCCCATAATATTTAAGAATTCTTTAGAAACAGCACTATACACATTTTTTTCAGGAAAAAAAAAAAAAGTGCAGGGTTGAATTAGCAAGAACTCGTATGCAGAACATGAAGTAATTCTGATTTTTTGGCAAGATAGTGCAAGATTTCTACCTCTTCCTGAAAGCAGATGCACTCTTGATATATACCACAACACTGACTAAGACATATACAAGAAGAATGCCAAAATCATACAGATGCAACATATGGACAAAACATTTTAAGTTACTGGAGGTGCTCAACCACTTAATGACTGCTAGAATTGTTGTGGAGATGCATAGATGCGTAAGTCCCAGGTCAAAGTTTATGGGCTACTGAACTCCTACTTTTACTACTTTTAGTAGTAAATGTTTAAAAATCTTATGATATAATTAAAAAAATAAAAAATAAATAAATAAAAGACATGTTCCAGATACTAATATAATTATATAATTCTAAGCATGTTTCCTGTGAAACAGAATTAGCAGTATGGTGTTTGGCACGGCTATCAAGAAAATTCAAAATACAATGACTGACTATATAAAAGTGCATTTCTTAATAGCATCTTTTTAAAACCATCTTTAAGCAAATGAACACAAAAAGAAAATGAGAGAAATACAGTAGAACAAAAGAAAAGTCAAGGCGTCAAGCTTACTCTAAGTTTAAGGAGAACTAGTTTTCATACCCCAAGTATCAGACATTTTGATCAGAGCAGCAAAAGTAAACATCTCAAAATTTCAGAAAGTAATACAACCCCTCAATTCAATCACACATTCATATTTAGAAATATTTTCCATGCAAATATACTCTTGATTCACAGTACTATAAAGTCACCTCCAGCTAAGACTCATACTGACAAGAATGATTAGAAATGTTTGTTACCAAAGAATGACAGCTAAAATTTACTTTATATCTTACACATTATGAACATGCACCACCATCTGCTGAAGTCTGTCTCTCATTTACAAAAGAGAAATCAGGATTCCAATATTCCAATATTGAGACTTCTTACTCCTACGAAATGAGTAAATATCAATTATTAAAGTTGTGTGCAAGCATTTGGTACGAGACAGCCTCTATCCTTCCTGACATTTTAAACTTTAAAGAAATATATATAAAATATAAATATATAAATAGAAATATGTAAAGAAATAACTCAGAATTAAAAGCCTGAACTGCTGCAGTTTTAGCTTAAGAGAGGTAGCTCTGTGCAGCAACAGACCCACATCTTCAGACCATGAGACATGAGCCTGACATTTGATACTAACTGGCAGCAGAATAACCCTGTAACATCCAATACATTTGCAGTGTTCTGTTCAAGCTTTTACTTGGGTAAATGTAGCATATTCATCAGAGAGAACCGATCATTGGCTGTTTCCAATGATCAGTTCTCGAAAACGCAACAGGCAGAGAGTACATTATTCATCTAAAGAAAGTAAAGAAAAAATAGCAGCTTTTAACGCTGAGATACTACTAGAAGCACCCTAACTCAAAACAAAGCAAAGAACAACAACAACAAAAAAAAACTTATATAAAAAAATATCTTACAATTAATGCCACAATGATTGAGAGTAGAATTAGCTAGAATTAACTGGAACTGTCTGAAAGGGCTTTTCTTTGCTGAGAGATGCCGTGGTCATAGTATTGGATTCATTAACACTCAAATTTTTCTGCAATGTATTGATTTTTTTTTTTTTCCAAACCAAATTCCAAGCTACTATTCATCCACAAGGAGAAGAAAAAAAAAAAAAAAAAAAAAAAAAGACACTGATCCTGATGATTACTGCTACTAGTAAAGTAACATTTGGAAACACACCATACAAAGACCATATTCTACCACATAGAAGCAGATATTCTATACAAGCATAATGCATAAAATCTACCTGGATATAAGGTAGCTTGCAAATGTGCTCCAAGATATTCCAAGACAAAGCTGCTCATAAAAAACCTTTCTTCATCTGAAATTACCAACAGTGTACATCTTGGAGCTATTTTACAAATGCACTTCATACAATCATTTTCAAAGTCAAAGGCTCAGTATTACATCTGAGAAAACTACTACAGAACAGAAAAGAACGTCAGGTTCGCTCCTTAAAGCATTGCAAAGATTGACAGGGAAATACTACTGGAGAAGTAGTCTTAAGAAAAGCACAGGATAGTGACATGAACGCTTACACTGCAACACACCTCAGAATATTGCAAAATGAACTAGGGAACAAGCAGATAAACAGAGTGAAACGTTCCACCAATTGTTCATAAGGCTTGTAGATCAAAGTGAAAGAGAAAAGGGATATTTACCATTGATGCAAGCTTGTTTGTACTTCATACATTTAGGGCATGTTTCAAGACCAGATCACCCACCAATGTGAAATGCAAAAGTTACGCCAAGCTCAGCAAGACCTGTGGTGAACTTCTCCGGTAAAAACAGTCACTTTTACTAAGTGACACTGAAACTAACCTGCCCAAAGATGGATTCTATTTAACACATTCTTATTTTCGAGGTTTCTAAAAGATTAGAGAAGATGGTTTAGGACAGTTCCTCCTCCTTTGCAAATATGTGGAAATTCCTCACCCCACACAATGTTCTCACAGCATCATAATCACCATGGTCAAGCAGAAAGGGACGAGACAATGAATATTTTTTTTAATCATAATTTCCTTCTTTTCTTATCAGCACATTAACGCCCCCCCCAAAAAAAAAAAAAAATAATACACTCAGACATGCAGAAAGAGCAGGAAAAGGACTTAAACATAGATTTTTTTATTTTTATTTTTTCACTTTGTCAGCCTTCTAGTGTACCATATCAACCTCACAGAAAATTAAATAAGGAAAACATTACAACAGCCCAGGGACACTTCTCCTTAAAATTTGTGATTACATTTTAAGCACTCTTTGTCACAGATATCATAAACTGATTAAATCATTTCATGGCTGACCCCTACTGACTATGCTAAGCGAAAAGAAAGGGCTATTAATAACTACCCATTTCTGACAGCTGCCCAGGGGCAATGTAGCCTTTTGCAGCAATAAAATGACTCCCCAGCTCACTTACTGAATGCTAAATATTGATTCATATTATGAGTGTTGTCAAACACAGGCTGCAGTTCTGAAGATCCGTACTGGCAGGTCATCAGGAATAGCATTAGCAAATGTCAGGTCAGGAATCAAAGGGCTGCTGGACTCTTTAGGGATGAGATTTATCGATTCCATAAAACGTGAAACAGATCAAGTACTTGCGATGATGGAAACGGTCATGGCAGAATGAGGCTGAGCCTAGCATGTTGTATATCTCAGAAGTGAAGCATCACACAAAAACGTTGACCATTGAAAATAAGTTTTAAAGGTTGGGATGTCCCCAACAAAGATAACTGAAGCTACAGGCCCACCAAAGACCTTTTTGGACTAAAAGTCAGATGCTGAACATGCACTTGGCCAAAACCATGTTGCACATCTTGCACACACAGGAAATCATAATGTTGGTCTTAGCTATTAATAATTAATATTAAATATTGGTGTTCAAACCATGCAAGAAGCTAATGAATACTATACTATTAAAAGCTAAAAGATAAAAAGAAAATTATTAAATAGGTCTATGGTAATTTATATGTTCAGAAAAAAGCAAGGTGAAATTATGTGTTAGAAACATCTTCACTTCCAATTAATTAGAGGTTGGACTCAATGATCTTGAGGTCTCTTCCAACCTAGACAATTCTGTGATTCTGTGATAATTCCAAGATTATTTAATCTTTTTTTTTTTCCCACTTTGTCACCATCAGCATTTTATTTAACGGAAATATATTTTAGAACTTTATTCTCACAAGACTTTCATGCAGACTAAAATTTTAAAATTTTCCTTCAGTCAGGAATAAATTTGGTATCATGGTATGGGAAGACTACTACAGAATGTTGCAAGTGGGCTCAGGAGAGGAGAGAAATTTCAGATTAAATTAAAAACTGACATTTCTTCCCTCTCCTTTCACAACACTTTCTTTTAAATGAAACATTAGTATTAGGTAATTGTTGTATCGGTTTAAAACTTGATAAAATGACTTTCAAGATAAAACCTAACTAAAAGAGAAAAACAATGACATATTCAATACAGCCAGGAAATTTAACAA
This sequence comes from Anas platyrhynchos, assembly GCF_047663525.1. Lineage (NCBI taxonomy): Eukaryota > Metazoa > Chordata > Aves > Anseriformes > Anatidae > Anas > Anas platyrhynchos. Next base: position 40,381,052 of record NC_092589.1, read on the forward strand.
GTAAAAAGCTGTATTTAGGGAATCCGTGTCACTGAACATTCAACATAATTTGGTATATTACTTCTAAAACTGGACATTATGATTTTAATAGGGCAAATACTATTTCAAATTTTATAATATCAAATTTTGTATTTTCTTAATGCTGCTTTAACCACCTAGGTAAAACAGAATATTTTTACTTTAATGTATAACTATTCATATATTTTTTCAATAATTACTACTTTCACAGCAACTACTTCACATCAACCATACATGATTTTTCTATATATACATGCATTTTTGTTGTTGCTGTAAAATTAAAATAGACATTTTATCAATACCCAGGACAACACTCTTAAAATTGTCTCTAAAAAGTCTCTATTCAACTTTTACTTTGGATATTTGAAGGGTTAGGATGCTTATAAGGAGAAAAGTGTTCCCAAATACCTATGGAAGATAATGCCCCAGGACACTGTATTCTGTTCTCTTTTAGAAAATCAAAAATCAAATCACAAATCTGAATATGCCATTTGATGCTTACATAGGACAGAAAATTCCAATAAAAGATGATAACTATAAATAATAGACTGGAAAATGAATGGTCTCAACAACCCATAACTTCATATAAAAACATAAACAGTGATTATTTAAAACGACAAAAAATTTCTTGGGAACCCAAGATACAGCTCTTAATGGAAAAATAGCACCAAAAGAAGGCATAGGACTACACAAACCATGCAAGGCAGACAAGATCTCTCTTTTGGAATTGCTTGACATTTAAAAGAAATGACAAAGTAAACCCATAGAAACAAATTTGTGGGTAGCAACAAAAACAAATTCATCAAAAACTGTTGGACACAGTTCTAGCTTCTATGACACCTATGGACATTTTGCCTCCGAATTCAACAGAGACAAGTCTTTACCTGCTGTGTCCTGCAATTCTAACTACAGTGGATTTAGGAGAATTTTATGAAGAAAAACGTAAGAAAATACTAGAATAGATTTTGGTCATAAAAATTAGTTAAATATTTTCCTAAGATGACTCTAAAGAGCATCTCTTCTCTTTGAGAAATATTTATCATCCAGTTTGAATGCCCTCTCAATCAAGTAAGCTCTTGAGTTTACTCTAGTGACAGTAATTATTTTGGAAAATAGTTTTAAAAAAAATAATCTAAGAAAACCCACCCAAGACCGTACTATCACACAAAGAGGCAGTGCTGCTTCTTTCTCCTCTCCAACACACACTTCTGCTCATAGAGGCACATGGACAGCTACAGGCATCTAAGAGCCTTATGTTGTTGGGTTTAATTTATTCTTCTTTACAGTAAGTCCTCTGAACTGACCCTCAGTGGGTTTACACCAATATCAGAATGAGAGCAGGAGAGGGAGAAGAGACAGCTGGAGTATGAGGAGCAGGAAACACTACTTTAGGAGCAACTCAGAGCTGCTAAGTTGTATTATGAAGTATCTCTTTCAGGGAGCAACTCTGATAGTTTGAGACAAATCAGATAGTATGAGACAAATCAGTAGATCCTTTTCCCTCCCAACACATCCTTCATCTTTTCTCCTTTCCTGCTCCCAGCTGCATGACTGCCATTACTAAACTGGCTCTGGAGCTCATCATGTTCATCCCACCATAAACATACCTGACTCACTAACAGAGAGCAAATCTATGCAAAAAAAAAGAATATTTTTTCTGCAAGGGAATTTAACTGGCTCACAGAAGGATCCAGCCAGCATGGAGAGGGCACAGAGCAAGGACTACTGGAGAGGGACAGGGGATGGCAAAGCAGGAGGTGGCAAGCCTTACATCAGACAAGCTCTCAAGGATCTAGAGTCTCAGTACTGCATAGGTAGGACGGGGTAGAAAATCTACAGAAAACTGGAGATATTTGAGGGATTACTTAGCAACCAGCTCCTTGTGGCTGAAAGACTATTGCTTTCCAAGTTAGCCAGTCAGTGCTGTATTGACGGCCTGAGTAAGCACAAGCAGCTATGCAGTAAATCACAGAAGCAAATAACTTTCCTCTAATGTGCACTGAAGTACACCAACCACTAATATACTTGAGGCAAAAGTCCCCAGTCTGTAGTTCAGCACAATAACCACTCAGATTCTATGGAATGTCTGTGCTCCTCTCTTCCAGCTCAGAAGCTTTATCTAAAAGCAAATTTCCAAGTTGCTTCCAGGAACATTTAGGAAATCTTACGTATTTTCAGTTGAGCTTTTGGCAAGCACTACCTTGAAGACATTAACAGTTGACAAACAAAAATCTGTAACTCATATAAACTGTAGCCATTTAATTAATTCATCCCTTCCATGGTATAAGAGACTATTAAAACAATAATAATATTCCAGGCTTGAAGCAAACCTTACAAACCAAGGTTGAAGATTCTAGTACGAGTTGTTCACCAACATTACCTGCTGATTTATACTAAAAATATGACTTTTGTCCTGACAGATCATGAACTTTCAGAAGCAAGTATCTCTGAAACTGGCAAATAGAAACCAAAGTCTGCATACACTGACTTCATCACAGACCTTATTCAATGGGGACAAACTTATACTGTCTCAATTTAGCAAAACACTGCACAATTTACCTCATTATACTCAGACATTTTTTTATACTTTAAGGTTAATAAGCATTAGGCTTAATAAAGTACACATGGCTAACAAAAGATGTAACCGGTAAAACATACATACCTTCAAAGGTTTGCTAAAATGGGTGTCTACTAAAAACCATGTTTATTCAGACATTTTTGTATACTTGAGTATTAAGGTTTTCACTCAAGTTGATGCTTCCCATAAAATAATTTATTCATAAACATTTGTTGATTTTCATAAGCAGATTTTTTTTGAAAGAACTCACATAATTGTAGGGGTTCTGTGCTTTCAATTCCTTTCCCCACCCCCTTTTTTGGGGGGGGGGCGGGGGAAGGGAAGGAAAGGGAGAGGGGTATTTTTATATTGTGTATATTGTCTGAATATGAGGAGAGACATACAATCTGCTCTTGCATATTCTTGCATATTCTCATTCATGCATTTCCCTGTTTCTTGAACATTTTTAAATTGCATGAAACATCCCAGAGAAGAAAAGTAACCAAACCACTTTTTTCCTTCTAAGTTTTTCAAAGAATGTGAAAAGTTAAATAACCTAGGTTGAACTTTTACATGAAGGTATAGCTGCCAAGCTTTCATTCATACATAGCACCTACTTTAACATTTGTTTTCAACTGAAGTATGACCAAAGTTCAAAAACAAAGGAATTTTGTCCAATGGATTCTTATTTGTGAAATAATTAAAATTAGAAGAAATTCTGTAATACAATGAAAGTCTTCTAACTGTGGTATAGACTCAGATGTGTCTTTTGTTTATTCTGCCTAGATAGTAAGTAAAATCTGAGTAAATATGCCTAAAGGCCTTTTGTTTTTAATTTAGAAGCTGGAAAATAAGGTCATAAGCATTGAGTATGTTTATTCAATAAAGACAAAATACACCACTTGTTTTCTCAATCATATGAACTACCTTTTAAGAAAATAAACAAAAAAAATATTTTCACATTCTCAGAATTCTGAACTCTGGCAGTCATGGAGCAGTAGAATCAAGTACATTAGGAACACACAACAAATACTTTCATTTCAAAACACTGGCCACATACAGATGGGTTTGTATTTGCATGAGAGAAGCAAATGAGAAATAAAGAGGTTACAACTGTGTTTGCCTTGTCAGACAATGTTCAAAAATATAAAGGCTAAACCCTCCATTTTAATAATTCTTTCCAAAGACAAAAATCCATTAATAAGCAAAACATGTCAACAACTTAATTAAATATTTCATAGTCAACCTAAAGTTATGCAGTGTTAAATTTTATTTTTTATGGTATCACATCCACTACTGATACGCTACACAACAGATAATACATTCTGAATTTTTCTTTGTTTATTAACAAGCCCTTGTAATTAACTTCCTTTTAAATCATAAGTATGATACTATTTTAATTTCCCTCACATTCTCTACCCTATCATTTGGAATCACATTAAGCTGACTCTTAGCAGGCCACCTGGTGTAATTCTATGACATTGAAGTGAGCTGTTCTGGTATGCAGGAAACACTGACAGTCTTCTGTGCTGAAATCCATTTCTCTAACTGATGACAGAACTAGGGGAAATTAATTTTTGCTATTCATAAATACCTGACAGGTTTAATGTAAATGTTTTGAAAAAGACCTCATCATATGCTGCACATACATTATATATGCAGTGGTGCCCTGGAACACTGTATTTCCAGCTCATTCAATTTCTAGATGACTATTGTTGAACCTGTTAAAATTTCTCAAATTACTTCCATATTGGCATTTTCTCCATATACATATAAACACCGGCAGAGGCCTCCATGAAACCTTTCAGTCACTAAAAAGCAGTTAGACATTTAGGATCATATGTTTCATAGAAATGCTGCAAATAAATATGTATGGTACCTTGCCTGATAAATTAATGAAGAATGAGTTGCTTATCAGAGAACAGAGGGAATTCTTTGGCAAACCTACATCAGCAAGGTCATTTTGTCATGGAATACAGAACATCATATCTTAAAGTCCTATCAGCAGCCAATCCCCATCTCCACCCACCACATTGACTCTACAGAAAGAACAAAAATGTTTCTAATCTTAACAACAAAAGCAGTTTTGCAAAGGTCCCTTCAACATATGGATTTATTTGTAAGTCTAGAATCTAAATGAATCATAGAATCTTTAAGGTTGGAAAAGACCTCCATTTTCACCTGGTCCAACCATCACCAATATAACCCAATAAGCCATGTCTTTAAGCACCAGGTCCAGAAGAAGAAACACACACAAGACCTCGCAAAACTGAAACTTCATATATGCAAAAAACATGGACATGATAAAACCAAAGGATCTAGAAGTCACAGGGGAAAAAAACAAAACAAAACAAAAAAAAAATTAACGTGAGAGACCCAACTAGTTAACTACTTTTATGTCAAAATTTATACTTCTTTGTATATCTGTATATTGTCAGACCTACTGGATTTCCTTTTAAATCCCAAATGTCAAAATACTACTAGTCACAAATACTGAATACAAGACACTGAAATTTTCCTAAAGCAAAACCTTTTTTCTTTTTTTTTTTTTGTGATACAAAATGTGATTCTAACTTTGTATAGAAAAAAATAGTAATTTTACTGAGCATGAAAATTTATTACCTCCGTGTCTTTGCTGTGAGTACGCCTGTATGTCAGTGTCTGCTTTGAATTTGTACACATATGCTACCTGAAACCAAACAAAACATCAGCAGTGTCCAAAAATATCAATATATGGCCATGGTCAACAAATTACAGTCACACAAAAATATGAAATATATTAGTTGGCCAGCAAGTAGGATTTATGACTAGAGACCTAAAAGTCTAATGAAATCCTGAATTTAAGGTGAAAAATCCATACTTATTAAGTGGATTTGAAAAAAAATAAAGAAGGAAATAAAAGGAAAACACTCCTGTATTTTGTATAAATTCTAAATAATTCTTGGATATATTCAAAATTACAAACCAGCAAATAACAGTACAGTTAACTTAGAAGATCAGAACACATAGAAAAGAAAGTTCAAATAGAAAGAAAAGTTCTATATACAAAATCAAGTATTAATTTACAGAATAATTTCTCAACATAACATCCATCACATCACATTCAAAAATAAAGGTTCTGCTGCATAGTCTATCGTATTAGACTATAGACTATAGTACCACAGAGTTAGAGAGCAGGAAATTAAGAATCTTATATTGTTATATTATTTTACTGTCGTGCATGCTCTTCCATTTAAAAGGAATGTTATAAAATACTTCTGGATTTGAAGAAAATTTGCATTATTTCACAAAAGCTCTTTCCGGAGGAATAAATGCCTCTGGAGATGAAGATGCTGTTCTCCTATTTCAGATCATATGAAAATGCTATTAAACTTGTAAAACAATCTACATTTATGTTAAGTGAGTACAACTGAAGTACAATTGAAAAGATTGAAGTATAATTTCAGACAAAGTGTTTTTGGAGGAAATAATATAGCTTCCCTTCAGTGCAATTTATAGCCCTGTTTTCAGTAAGAGATAAAATAATGTCATTTCACTCAGTCCACAACAGTTTTGTGATACTTGCAATTGGCTGTCAGTCAAAGAGAGTCTAAAGACTGGACAGTTTTTGGTGATAATAATCTGTGTAAGGGGCTTAATAAAGGTCTGTGTCACACAGAGCATACTTTGAATCACCCAACACCAAATGCTATTTTGTGACATATTTTGTACAAATTTTTAATTACTTAAACATATGGACATGTATTTTCAATATCATTTTTATCTGCTACACTTGCAAAAACATTTTTAAAAATATTTAAATATTCAAATTCGTAGGATAATCGTAAAGAAACCAATTATCTTGTAGCATACTTATACCACACAGCTTGAAGAGTTTGTCTCTAAAGTAATTTATCCAAGTCAAGACAAATCAGCCCAGAATAACACTTATTTTTCATCAGAACTGCAACTAAGGTTAACAGTGACTGAAAAAAGGCAAACAACATGCTTTTACTATGGGCCAAAAAAAAAAAAAGTTGATGCCTAGGCAAAAAGAAGCACAACCTGGCTTCCCGTGAAGGAATTTGTCCTAAGTAAACTATTTGTACAAAATTACTCTATGGCACCTGTCTAAATCCCTCTGGATAGCATCCCTTCCCTTCAGCGTGCCAACTGCACCACACAACTTGGTGTCATTGGCAAACTTGATGAGGTTGCATTCAATCCCACTGTCCATGTCGCCAACAAAGATATTAAACAGTGCTGGTCCCACCATGGATTCCTGAGGGACACCACGCATCCCTGGTCTCCATTTGGACATCAAGACATTGACCTCAACTTTGACTGCAACCATCTAGCTAATCCTTACCCAGCAAGTGGTACATCCATCAAATCTGTATATTTCCAATTTAGAGACAAGAATGTCATGCAGGACAGTGTCAAATGCTTTGCACAAGTCCATTTAGATGGCATCAGTCACTCTTCCCCTGTGCACCAGTGCTGTAACCCCACCATTGTAACCCCATCAGATTTGTCAGGCACAATTTGCCCTTAGTGAAGGTATGTTGGCTATCACCAATCACCTCCTTATTTTCCACATGCCTTAGCAGAGTTTCCAGGAGGATATGCTTCATGACCTTGGGGGTTATGTTTCCCCTCTTCCAGTCAGTGGTAACTTCTCTGAACTGCTATGACTTCTCAAACATGATAGTGGCTTAGCAACTTCATTTGCCTGTTCCCTCAGGACCCACAGATGCATGTCATCAGGTCCCATCGACTTATGCACTATCGGGTTAATTAGATGGTCTTGAAACTGATCCTCTCCTACAGTGGTGGTTCTTCATTCTCCCAGTGACTGCCTTTGCCTTCTGGGATTTGGGTTGTATGGCTAGAGCACTAAGGAAAGGTCATCTTCACCATGGGAATATATTTTCATATTTAAATAATACAGTGAACTTTTATTGCTATATTATTTCATATTGTTTTATCAATTATTTTGAAATATTATTAATTATTCATGAAGAAGAAAGTTACCAATGAACTGCTCAGCTGTAATCAAGACTGGTAAGCACTTATTGGATCTACTTAATGGGATAGCTAATTGAACTATACAAATGATAGCAAAAGAAGAAAAAGCTATCTTTCAGGAAATATTTTGTTTTAAGGTAATTGTTTTTTGTTTGTTTTATCCCCTCCTGCATACAAACATTATACCTGAACTCCTGCTATTGGCCAATAGTTGAATTTACTGAACTAGCAGAAATCTATTACTCAACTGGAAGAGCTTATCACAGGGTTAAAAAAAAAAAAAAAAGAGAGAGACAAAAAGCACACATATTTTTCAGTACAAGCAAGGTCTTACTGAATTTTGTAGGAAGTTATCCAATCAACAGGTTCAACAGACAAGGTTCATTTAGATTTCATTACGTCCAATCTCAGAAGCTGAGAGGTCCTTTTTATTACTTTCTCCTCTCAGTATTGATAGAGTTTTCACATACATCTTTTCCATTTGTTTCCATTTCCATTTTTTACATCCACACCATTTTTTTTTTTCTTTTTCAGTTTCTTAGTTCTTTGGGCTTGAAATCACCAGCCTCCTTAGATACCTGCCCACTAAGGAAGGATAAAAACTTCATGGCTTAACAATTATACCCATTCATTTATCTGATTCAGATTAATAATGTGACATGAATGTCTATCAGCTTTAAACCAGCTGATTTAAGTCGGCTAAATCATTTGAAGTATTTAATACCATTAAAAGTTTTTCATACACAATATTCATAAAATGGATATTTTACATTATCAATAAAATAACCACACAGGGAAAAAATATCATACTATTAAATACAAAAATATCCTATACAAAATTCTATAGAAAATAAATTGTTCATCTTAAAGAAAGTAAAAATGTTAACAAGAGAACAGTAGGAGAAAAATGGCATTGTATTTCCCCAATTATTATATATCACTACTTTTATTCCCATTCATAATTCTCAAAAACAAAACAAAACAAAACAAAAAAAAAAAACACTCTGGGCTTGTCTTCTGAACTACCATTTGTTCCAAGTCCATAATCCCATTTGTACTGGAGTTCAGTATAGACTTATTTGATACATTTCATTAAGTGTATTATAGGTAGCTAAGTGTTATATGTCAGCAATAAAATGACCCAATAAGATAGCAGAGGATACATGTCCCTTCCAATTTTCTATATGTTACTGATAAAAGAAAAAAAAATACCTTAATGAGGTCTATGAGATTATGAAAAGAGAGCTCATTTGTTTAACTATTTTTTAAGGTTGTTTTAAACACAAGGTCATCAATGTTAATAATGTTTATAATTAAAGCACTAGTGGAGAACTCGATATTTGATATCACAAGAGTCATTTTGGAAATAACCTTTGACAACAACACTGTGTTTCTCAAGAATTTCTGAAAACAGTGTGATCGCTTCTTCAAGTGATTCAACTGGAGCACAATTAGTTGTGCCTTGCTTTTACTCCAGATGGTATTGTTTACTCTTAAGCGACAGCATAGTCCATTTGGGCTTTCAAAAGCCATCCAACATGGGCCCTTATCAAAAAAAAAAAGCTAACTTACCATCAGAAAAGAGGAAATGCAATTTATACACTGTAGCTGGTGAAAGTAAGAAAGAAAGGGTAGGAATTCGTGGTAAGTTTTCTCAACGGAAACTTATTACAGGCACAATACTCAGTTTTGGACTGAATTTTTGGCAGAGTTTTGACTGTTTTGTCAAGCATGACCAGATTTTCTTAACCACAGAAGCCTTGCTGTGAATGTCCAGGAGAAGTACCTGTCTACATCTATGCTGTATTTTTAAACCATCGACCAATAGCTCATCTGAGCTTCCCCTTTCTTTATACTTAAGTTTAGAAGTTCTCAAAACTGAAGATGAACAACTTTCTAAGATGATCTGGCAGCTCACAGTGGACTAATTGCCTAGCATTTTGTCTAAACATGAATGCCCTCAATGTTTACGATACGATCACATGATTCTAAAGGAAGAAAAATATACATAAAAATAAGAGGTGGGCTCCTTGCTCTAAGTTTGGAAAGAGTCTGCACTTAACTGCTGTGGATGGGTCATCAACCACGCCATAAATAGATGTTATGCCTTTCTACCACCAAGCCTTAACATTGCTGGCTCTTTGAATATTTTCTATGTTTATCTACATACACTAAATTTGACCTATGTAGAAAGTTTATTGGAAAATTATGGAACAGAAGTAATATAAGTCACATAAAAGCCCACACAGTAACTCTTACTTTTCTGTGAGGTCTGAGAGTATCTCTCCAACACAAATAAGAATACACTCAGTACCTTTCTCATTTTGATCTACTAAAAAAAAAAAAAAAAAAAGTTATGTAATGCCAAAAACCTGCTCACAAAACCACAGAAAAAGTAGTTTATTAATAAGAATATTATTACTACAAGTAATGAGTATATATAAGTATATTATTACTAAATAAAAGTGTAGAAGTAAAAATTCAAATGCCAGATGTCCTTAAATTCATACAATATATGAAAATCCATGAATTAGCATATTTTATATGTATATTTATGTATAGATAGATAGATACACACATACGTAATGTTTTATTGTTTTATCTGGTTTAGAACACTAGAGCTATAAAACACTGAGATCTCACTCTTACAATACCAGGATCCCAAAGAACATTTCATGCAAAGATAATACCATTATATGTATAATAAATAAGATAACATCCAATCACATTTGCTTGCTTTACTAAAGAGATTATTTCACAACAAAGGGTATACCTGCTTCTCAGTAGCTAAGTATGCCTACCCTCAAATAACGAAATTTTCTATGAGAATTGACTGTGCTGTGTGTGTGTCTGTGCCTTGAACCAGGGGATGATTTGCATTGCTACAGAACAGAAAAGGATCATTTTGTTCAGGTTACTCTCCTGCAAAGTTGAAGCTGGACTCTTTTTTAGAAGAAAAGACGTTATAAGAGCTTTTATTAAGGTCTTTATTAAGCTTTTATTAATTCTAAAAATGTTTGACATAAAAGGCATATTGGAAACACGACAGTAGAGACACCACAAAGTACATTTAACAACAGAGTACAAGGTATATCAGAATAATAAAGTAGGCTATACTGCTACTGGACAACCACTAAAAGGAAAACCTTTTTCACATAACAGAAGTCTTGCCAAGATTTTGCAATGTCAACAGATTACCAGGATAGAAAACCATCAGTGGAGAGATATAAGAGCATACAGAAAAACTCTTAAGCAGTTTTAACCAGCAGTCACAAATACCGAGTGTTCTGGGACAGATGTAGTTCAAAATATACAACTAAAAAAGATGAAAACTCAGGTGAGGCTATGTTCCAGGACTAAACAGCAGAAAAACTAGAAAGGACCGATGAAACTGAGACATTAATGGGTATCAATATGAAAGCCAAAAATACAACTCAGACAAATATAAATCAACCCACAAAACAAGAATAGTCCTAAATTCACAAACAACTGGAAGAGAGAGTACCAAATCCACAAATAAACAACTGGCACAGGGCTGGCAGTGACAAGATCATGAGGCTGAAATAGCTAGTTCTGTGAAAGAATCACTACAACACTGCGTAGCAGTCAAAAGCAAACAGAAAACTAAAAATTATGAGGAAAGGAAAAGAGAAAATAAAGGGTATCATTATGTCACTATGCAAAGCCATAATGAGCTCACATCTTGATAACTACATGCAATTCCAAGAAAACTTGTGAAAAAATGACATAGAATCAGGAAAAAAAAGGGGGGGGGAGTTTGCAACAAGAATGACCAAAGGTTTTAATACAAGTAACACTAATACTAGAATAGTGTTGCTATAACTAATTTACTATTATTGTGTTGAAGAAAATACCTGATAGTGATTGAAACAGTCTAGTCAGATGAATGGGTTCACAGCACCAAAATACCATGATGTATAGAGAATAAGATGAAACTGTAGACTCACGGAAAATATATAAAATTTTGATATCATAAATTGAAACTCCAAATTGGGTCGTGGCAAATATTAAATATTTTTCTTTAAGCACATTTAGGTATTTATGATGTGGTTGATGATTTATCTGATTACAATTCATCCAATTAACAAAGTATGATTGGTCAAAATTATTTTTTATTTTCTCCTGGCAGTACCACAAGGACGTTCCAAATATTAACCTGTGCCAACACCTGATGTTTCACACACCTATGACAAAAAGATAGGTCATATCCAAGGAGCTAAATTCACAATTTGCTTTCATTAAAGAAGCCCAAAGAGGCAACCTATATCCAGAGCCACATTACAGACTTTAAAGGTATTAACCTAAAAGCATAAAAACATACTTCTGGCTCAAAATAAAAGACACTCACCTCAACTTAAAAATAAAACACACTCAGTTTTTCTGCTTAAAAAAATAGAAATCTGTATTAAACAAGTTCAGTAAATTTTGGGTCACTTGGTCTGTGATTCAGAGAGATGATTTACAATATTCTAAAATGAAGAATATTGCCAAACATGCAAGGGTCCAGGTCATACAAAGACCTTTTTTGGTGAATGTGGTATTCTACCTAATATTCTGCCTATAAGCTATTTTTAACAAGGACTCAAGAACAGGAATGGCAGCTGCAGTGATAGTCTGTAGGGTTGTATTTGTTGTACAGTTAGACACAAAGATAAAAGAAAACAGAATTACATATCCGAACAGCTCATACACTGCATTGTTGCCAAGATTAAAACGATACCCATAAGTCATTTGTTTGCTAACCAGTTTGCATTTTTCCTAGCCAACAGAATGATTCTAATACATCAGCAGTAGCAGTTATTTTTCTAGCTGGAACAGTTTGATTTTGATAATCTTGCACTGTCACAAGAGACCTGTTTGCTCAATAAACTTCTACTCATAGTGAAGTAGACCAGTGTGTGGTGAACTGGGGTACAGTAGAAGGGGAAAAAAAAATAAAGCACATACACGTAAGAAAAAATAAAAAAAAAAAAAGGAGGCCAATAAAAAAAATAAATAAATAAAACAAAACAAAGCAAAACAAAACAAAAAGAAACCCACCCTAACCTAATTACATATCTGCGATTTCAAAGTAACAGAGCAGCAGAGAACAGTCATACACGTAAGTGACTGAAAGTTTACATTTTTTTGACCTGTTCTTGCTGTGCACAACACCTTTTGCTCACACTACTGACATCCTGGAGTGAGACCTAAGAGAGTTGTTCTAAGTGAGGGTTTCTATATGTCTCTTTGAATAGGAACACAAACTGACAGAAAAATAACTCAAAATTGCTATAAATGACTGGTACCTACAAATGCACAAGCAAATGACATGCACTTTAATGCAACACATTTCTTCGCATTTTGTATCAAGTTAAAACATATTTAGGATTTGTATAAAATGTATGGAAGAAACGCTACTCATGTTAAAAATGAAATCAAATGATAAAGTTTGAAATCCTTGATCTTTATTATCAAATGCTACTAGTCTGAAACCATGTCATTTGGCTTGTTAATTTTTTTATTTTTTATTGAAGCTTTTTTTTTTTATTGAAGTAATGGATGAAAATACTAAAATTCTGTGTCTTCTTAGCACAGAATTGCACTGGTAAGCTGTCACAGTGCGATTTGACTACTCCACAGCATCCTTTATGTGGAAAGCAATTTTCCATATGGTAGCTGCCATTAAAAGGACCTGACCCCACCACATTACTTCACTAGTAGCTATACATTCTTTATGAAGTAAAACAACTGCACAGCTCCAATACATAGGAACTCTTAACTCGCAAGTTCATGGGGTAGAGTTGAAGAGGAGAGCAGTCCTCGAGAAAAGCTGCCACTTACATTGTATGCAATCATGAAAACTAGCAAGATTACACCCTTGGTTTTCATAATGCCTTCTCTGAAGGGTTACAAAAATTACTGATTCTTATTCCAAAAATTCAAGCACAACCTCTGTCTTAACATAAATGGATATACATTCAAGCACAGCCAGCCATCCAGATGACTGGTGAGAAGCAAGATCCCAGCACTGTAAATGAGGAACATAGAGGGCTAGTGTGAGAATAAAGACAGTTACGTGAGATTTGGCAAGTATGTACCAAATCTGCAGATGACACAGGACAAACACATCTCACTAACAACAAGGTAAAAAAAGTTTTGATGTAGCAATGGTTTTCTAAGACTGGCAAAGAAAGGCACACAGATCATGGAATATCAATGAACAGACACGAAGCCAAATTGCTTCCTTCTCTGTTTTCTCAGACAGAATGGACTACCTCATGCTACAGGCTCACTGAGTTTGTTTAAAACAATGTATTCATGTTAACCCCTGTTTTAATAATTTCTGAAAACACTTCACACCCACTTGTGCAAGGAAGCTGATGCAGAGGCAGAAAAAGGTAGAAGTATTCTTGAATAACAGAATGGAGATAAACACAGGGCAGGAAGCAGCTTAGGTTGGCGCAGCTTAAGTGGTGTTATTTCTGTAAAAGTAACATCAAAGGAAACGATCATTCTAGCAATTAATATATATATATAATATATAATATAATATAATATAATATAATATAATATAATATAATATAATAATTATTATATTATAATTTTTATATATTATATATATAATAATAATAATTATATATATATGGTTTTGGTCAGAGGGGAGAGTTTCATGAGTTTCATTAAGTACCAGGCTTGTGGTCATTCCTGCCAATGGAATTCCTGCGTCCTCCAATTTCATAACTTAATTCCCTCCCAGATTTAACCCCACAGAACTCTGTCACAATGACATCCACTTCTTAGTAGAATAACTGGACAGTTACAGACAGACATCTTCGGCTGGAAATATATTTTTCACCAATCCTCACTACTTTCCATCTCATATTTGTCTAACAATCAGTAAAAGGTCATATTGACTCTGAAAACACACCTTTACAGTGAGTAAATCATTTACATTTGTTGCAGTTAGAAACAAAAATGCTGCTACTTACCAAACTGCCAACAACACAACTATGGCACCCACTGCAATTTTGCTGGACCAACATATATACCAACAGCTTTTTCTCTCAAGGAAGAGATTCTTGATAATTGTAAATAACATGGGTTCTTCTACGGTACTTCAATTATATTCAGCATCTATAAATACTGAACATCTATATTTACCCCACAAATCTTCTATACATACCTCCTTTGAAAGCCTTAATCCATTATCTGTTTAGGTATATCCTTATAGAAATTTTGCGTGTCAGATGCTGAAAATTCAAGAATTCATTTTACATTTGCACACAGCTAAGTAGAAACCAAGATGTGGCTTGTGTTAGTTAATAATACAGGTGTATATATGGCTTTATTGCAGGTACGGATAGGTTAAATTAACAATAAAGTAATTTATTACTGGAAAAATTCCTATCATGTGAACTACAGTAGCCAAAAAGGAATGGAAAATTAACGAGAGGCTAGGAGACATTTTGCAAAAAGAACTTTGCATGTGCACATGCAAAGAATAGAAATAGAAATAGAAAAAAAAAAGTGAAATACAGACATAAGGTGATCAGATGGCAAACTGGAAGTGAAAGAGAAGAAGACAGAAAGCATCCTTTCCTTCACATCCATCAGATGATTTATTGTCCATTTAACAATAGATGACTTAACTCCGCTGCATGTTGAATGAACTACTAACTTGCAGAACATCAGTACACCAATTTTAACTTTACAGGCACTACAATCAACCCAAAATCTGCAACTTTCAATTCACCACATCAATTCTGGAAACCAATATACCTGCATCTTCAAAATTTGACATTCTTCAAAATAAAGCAAAAGATCTATGACACATTACCCAAAGAGATCACTGAACTTGCTCAGAGGATTGAACTGAGTTAACCTAAAGAACACATACCCCAAAGGGATAGCTTTTTGACAGCTGATACCCTTCTTTTATCATCATACCAGCAGATACACCAGTATTATCATCATACCATGAAAAGAAAATCTCACCAAACTTATACTGTTCCTTGTCCTGTGATACCTATCAAAACCCACCTGGAAAATGATTTAAAATAAGAACTTAAACCAGAGGAAGATGATATCTTCCAAATTTTCTCAGCGCCCTCCCAACATAATGCATTGTTGGCCTTTGCCAATAATGAAAACTAGACTAGAAGCAGATTAGGCCCACTATTAACTGCAAAATTTGCCGGGAGCTTTACACAATCACAGTGACACGTTCTCTCCACACAGCATCAGCAGAATATCAGTCATATATTCTTCACTGTACTTCTTGCAATGCACCAAGTTCCAATAACAACTGTGATTTCAACACAGAAAATATGTCAAAGAAATTACAACATATCAGAGTATACTCACACTGATAACTGATAAAACCCATTTAGCAGCAAGAAACCATTTTTGACCATTAAAAATAAAAATTACATCTCTCAGTCTTAATGTATAGGAATTTCTTGAAAAAAAAAAATTATTGGAAAAAGCTCAAAGGATCTAAAATTCATAGCCTTATATAACAGAAATAAGCAACTTGGCAAAGATACCGATTTTACAGTATATTACAATTTTCCTCGTGCCTGATTTCCATCTAGTCCTTCAGCATTTCAAAGACAACATTAGTGGTCTATCTCTGTATTCCAGAGGTCTAATGATCCTATCACCTTGCTAGGTTCTCCCTTCCACTTTTACCTTTTCCTTTCAGATTGCCTCACCCAATTCACATAATTACATTAAATGCAGAACAACCACTTATTATAATTTATATCTATCTGAACTGTGCTGCTGCTTCTTTTTTGGAAGAATGCTTGTGTTCCTAAAAGGTTGTCCATTTAATCCAAACGCATCAGTTGCTCTAATGAATGTTAATAACTTTTATCTCAGATCTTTTGGTAAGCATATTGTGACATAATACCATAATTCATAACAATGTTATACAAATACTCCCCCCTTGGAATGGATTAAAAACAGTGCTGCCACTCAGGGGGACCCAGACAGGCTGGAATAATGGGTCAGTGGGAATGTCATGACATTCAGTGAGGACAAGTGTCAAGTCCAGCACCTGGGAAGTAACAATAGCTTGGAACAATACAGACTGGAGATTGACAGGTTGAAAAACAGTTTTGCAAGAAAAAATCTGAAAAGTTTTGGTGGACAGCAAATTGAACATGAGCCAGCATTGTGCCCTGATAGCAAAGGAGGCCATCAACAGCATCCTGGGCTGTATCACCAGGAACGTAGCCAACAGATCAAATGGAGGGATTGTCAACTTCTACCTGGAATTTGTTAGACCACGTCTAGAATACTGTGCCTAGTGTTGGGCAATGCCAGAAAGACACTGAGAAAGAGAAGCAAGTTCAGTAAAGAGCTACCACATTGGTTAGGGGGCTGGAGCACAAGCCCTGTGAGTAGAGGCTGAGGGAGAAGCCTGGAGAGGACAATTTGTACAAATTGTCCTGTAAAAAGCCTATCAGAAATTAACAATTCTATGTATAGAGAACAATCTGAATAATGATCAATAAATAAAGCATGAGAACATACTCCAGAAATTAGTGTTTTATCAAGTGTTTTGCTTAAGAAACAACTATAATCTCAAAACCAGGAAAATAAAACAACAACGCTTTGTGATTTAAAAAAAAAAAAAAAAAAAAGGAAGCTAAAAAGTGAATTAGTGAATTTCATAATGTCCCAAGCTGCTATTCACAGCACAATATTCCATTTGGTAGACAAAACAAGCAAAACAAACAAAACAAACAAACAAACAAACAAAAACAAACAAACTAAAAACAGAGCATTTCCTTCCTGGTTGAGACACAAGAGTAAGCTGCTGTTGTACTTAAAAATAAATAAATAAATAAAATAATAGAAAATTAGAGATTTAAACACAACAGATATTATGCTTGATCCTCAAATATAGTAGACAATAATTTCCTTGGAGTACAAGTTTAACAAGCTATTTTGGTCTTGCATTTTTTACAAGGCAGTTCTGAAAAAGATTAGACTACAGAGTGAATAGTTGAAGGGTTATTAACCCCAGAGAGAATTTACTCTAAATACACTTTAACAGTATGTAGATCACTATTCCAGTTCAGGCAAAGATCACAAGTACACTCTTGTGTACATGGCTTTTGAGGGATAAGAGTATTCAATAAGCAAGCCACTTCACCTCAGGCTGGAGGGAAGGAAAGTAGACAGTCACTTTTCCAAACCAATTTACATCCTAAAATAGGCAACAGAACAGTTCTGTTCCCACTCTCGCTGGCACTCAGAAATTTAATACAGACTAAAATGTAAGATGTTCCAGTGTGTATCTTCCAATTTTTGGAAATGTTTTGTAATGACTCAAACTAGAGCACCATCTTTAACTGCAGTATCAATATTTATTACAAAAACAGAGGCCTCATCTACATCTTGATGTGTTTTATAATATAAAAACATATAGCAAAGGGTAATCACTATGAGACTTCAGGGTTTAATATGAAAGATGAAAGGAAAAGGGAGAAAGAAAGGAATACAACTCACAAAGAGATTCAAAAATGGAGTACAACATAAAGAGTAAAGTGTTCAAATAAACCCAGTCTAACACAAAGAGAAGTGCTACTACCAACCTTTTTGGTCTCTGAATCCACCCCCACATTAGTAACACAAGGTTACAAAAGCAAGCAGTAGCAGAGCCAAGCAATAAACTCCAGTCTTCAGAGACTCAAGTCAATGCTTCACTCATGAGACCTATCATTCCTGTCAGTTTCCCTGCTGGAAAAAGTTTGGAGTCAGGGAAAGGCAACCTACAGAGACTCACTCATTGCCAGACTAAAAGATTCTGGCTAGACATGCACCAATAAGGCATCCCTTTTAGGTTCGTGTATTATAAGGCAAATCAATTATTTTGAGAGACTTCAGACTTACAAGCCCCTCCACAGAAGACAGCTACTTGAGACAAGGCAGTGAATGTTCTTAATTTCAGAAACAGCAGTCCTACTTCTATCTAATCACACAGCAGCTATTTCTTCTGAGTTTGTCTTTACCTTATATACCACTACTAACACTTAAACCAACTTCCCATGCCACATTTTTTAATGTTATACTTTCTTACAGAGTTTTGACTGTTTACCTCAAATACATTTGTTAATTTCAGTGTCACAACTAACCCAGATCAACCCAAACCAACATAGTTTTAATATTTTAGTATTAATAATGCTATATCCAACTCTCAGATACTACTGTTCACATTGAATGCACTTTCAAAACTGATCCTTCTATTTTCCACGAGAAAATGGAATTACTATTTTTTCCAATTGTTGCCAGTTGTTTTAGCTACTAAAGACAGGTTCCTAAAATGGAAAATTATTGCCATGGTCTAATGAAAAAAAGGATAAATAGTTAGTGGAAATCAAATTCAGAAGATGATTTATTACAGTATGTGGATTGGCATAAATACTAAGGAACCACCAACTGAAAGAGAAGGGAAATATATTTGACCTTAATCTACTTCACTCTTGATCTGTTAGAAATGCTCCATTATCTAGTATGGACACAACCACAACAAAGACAACACATGGATATTAAAAATAAAGTTTGTTACAAAAATAAAATATAATAAATTAATAAAAAATTGTGTTGTGCAACACCTAGTTAGTCAAAGTTTTACTGAATTTAAGACAATAATACTTGTTGTAAGTGGTAGTAAACACCTACATTCAGTTATGTTCTGGCCTTCAAAGTAACCGATTGTTACTTTAATTAAGAAAAAAAAAAAAAAGCCATAATATATATTTTCCTTGGGAGCATCTTAATGGGGTCTTAAATACTCATTACTATTTTATGTGCTTCTGCTTCCTCACAACCTTCCCACTGCATAGCCCTCTTAAAGTGAACATAACTAAGGACTGTATCCACTGTGAAGGCCAACTCCATTCAGGAAAATTAGAAGGTAGAAGAATCGTTACCCCCAGTACCTCAGCTGAAAAATAATTAAAGATACATATATAAATGATAAAGATACATATATAGTACATGTGATAAAACAGTATCATGGCATATTTTAAGAGGAAAAGAGTAGACTGAGGAGATTTGTTTAGGCAGTTTAGCAGCAATGTATAAAAGAAAAATGATAAACTTATCTGGACTTTTAAAGCCCCATAAATAAAGTTAAAAAGATAACTTCAAAGATTAAGTTAATCACAGGAAGCAATAAAGAAAATAAGTAGCAATAATATAATAGATAAAAGTTAAATCAAGAACTTAGAGTTTCCAACTATACACAGCAAATTCCAGATATAGGAGAGAGAATTACAATAAATCATCTTTTCACAAAGCAGAAGATAAAATGCAGCCAGATTCTTAATTTGTACAAATATTATTATTGTTGTAGAACTGCTCATTTTATGGAAAACAAAAGAAACATCACATAGGATTTGCAAGCAGCAGAGTGGTGCAGAACAGACTGAGCCAAGGAAACATCAAAAAAGAATCCAACAATACAAAACTCTTGTTGGCAAATATGTATTAATTTAGACAAATTCAACATCATCCTTGTTAAAACGTTGTGCTAAGATATACATACTAATTAATTGTACTATTTTGAGGAAAAACTTTCTTCTTGTATATAGCTCAGTGAAGATACCTACTTAACAAGAAACGGTCAAAAGAACAAATGGAATGTTATTTTTAATTTATTTTTAATATATGACAAATTAAATGCCCAAATACCGTTTCTGCTTGAGTACAAGTAACTCACATCTCTATAGATGTTCCACAAGAGCAATGACAATTTAAATAGAACTTATGCATAAATAGAACGTATGCGCATAAAGCAACCAGTAATACATGTTTGTTTGTAACAAAAATGAAAAATGGAAAAAAAAAAACAACAGAAGTATCATAAAATGAAAAAGAAAAATCTGAGTAAATAAGTATAACAGTATGTTACTAGGATGCAAAATAAAGTATACTTTACAAAATAAGAAATAGATCTGAATCACATGTATTGATCCTAAACTGAATAAAAACATAAATGATATTTACTATTATATTTCTTTTAGGGCATTCCTGAATTATTAGCCACTACCTTAACCAATACCAGTTTCGGATGAATCCTAAGAAACATTCCTTTCAGAACCTGCTGCACTGCAAGAGGAACAAGAAAAGGAAAGAGTAAAGCATTTAATGGAATTCTGAAAGGCAGATCCTCAACCATTCTGGGATCTGTCCGTGGTACAAAGAAACAATAATAAGCACCAAGTTCTGGAGACTGCTGCTGCTGTGTCCCAGTAATTGCAATTTGCAGGACTGAAGAAACATAATACTCTTGGGAAAATTAATGTTTCTTTCTGTGATGATATACACTGTCTCAGCATAGTCAGAAATAAACACTTGTGATTGGAAGAATTTCTCATTTGAGTAAGATGTACACAAGTGTGGTATTTCTTTGTAGAGATATCACTTGAACATTATTATCTTTATCTGTAGTATTGTTTTATTTTTATTATAAAGTTATTCATCTGTATTACAGGAACATACATGCAAAGTGAAAGAAACATGAAAAACTACTCTTCTACCTCTTCCGCTTAACTCATGGTTGAAAAAGAGAAACTCCCTTCAGATGTGCAAGTAAATCCAGAAAGTGTTCAAACTACTCACAGAAGAAAGATACCTCACAAGCTATTAAAGACAACAATATAGGCATCATCTTTGCTTGAAGATGTTCCTAAACCACAAATTTACCCAAGCCATGGGAATGCCTGAGAAGAATCTCACTCCATACCTTTTGTCTTTTATATTCTTTCCTGGAGCATCACCAATGACCTCTCTAGAAAAAGAGACTGTTTCAGACCTGAGATCCGATACAGTACAGACTTCCTAATGTTTTTATGGTAGCCACAGCTGACACAAATATGAAGACATAGGGTGTGCTTACAGACATTAATACACATTTACTACAGAGAGAGAGGCATAAAAATACGTATTTTATAATGCAATACTTTTTTTTTTTTTTTCAAATAAATGAACACTCCGATTTTATTCCTTAATCTCATTAAGCTTATTTCTTATCAGCAGAACTGAAAGAAAAGATTATACAGAAGACATCACCTTCAAGAGACATCCCCTGTGGTTGACAACGTAGAAGAAGTAATATGAGGACAGGGAGAAGTGACTTTCACGGTGGAAGCACTAACACAAGAGAACTGTCTTACTGTTGGAAACAGACTGCACTTACTAGAGCATGGTTCAGAGAAACTAAACTCATATCCTTTCACTGATGACCTTTTCCAGCTTATTTCCATGAGCATTCTCTGCAAGGTAATAACTTGTATTGGATTTCTTGCAATAAAATTGTCCTTTGTATATGAAGATAGAGTCAAAGACAGTCATTAGAGATGAAAGCCATGTCGATGGCTAAAATACAAAGGGGTGTAGGGGAGAAAAGACCTTATGAAAATACAACAGAAGCAGTGAAAAATTGCCAAATGAACATAGAGTTATAAAACAAATAGTGCTTTATGCATTTTTGCAAAGTGCCCTGAGCTTTACCTGGATTTATATATTTAAAATATATCACACATAATCATAGTGCTTAAACCTACTTCTGGAACATCCCTGTAATGACACACTGTACAAAAATATTAAATTTTCCAAACTTTACTTGTTAAATTTAAAAATAATTCTAAAACAAACAAAAAAGTTTTTTCCCAAAATACATTCTGATTTTCATAATCATTTAGGATAAATTATTTTCCTCCAGTACCTTCCAAAGTACCAAGTCTCTCCATCCTCTGGAACACTGAGGTCAATGGGAATTCTGAGGCTGCAACTACTTAAGTGCTCTGGCTTGAAGCAAATTGTACCTTCCAAATATCCTCACTTAGAGCATTTGTGCCCACTTCATGGAGGAGTTTTGGTGGCTCTGCTTTTAAGAGGACACTCAGTTGGAAGCTCCGCTCTAGGTGTGCATCAAATCTATTGTAATGGGGACATACGGGTCCAACCCAATGACTGGTCCCTTGAACACCTATAGCAGGGGCACTTCGTCTAGTGGCCTAAACTAACACTAGTTTGAGGTTAAATCCCTGAACTAAACTACAACCACGCAGGCATATAAGCCTCAGCACTGACTGCTTTGATCTAATGATCTGCTTCCACTTGCCAAATTACTTGCTTACACTGACTTAAGCTGAGTGTTCATCACCTCTCAGAAATGTTTTTAATGCTCTACAGAATTCAAGTCATATGCTACAGTTCTCAAAACTAAAACTCTCTTAGGTGCAGAGAAGTGAGTGATTGACATTCACATAAAGAACAAAGCACACAGCAACAACTATTTTGTTTGCTGTCACTGATTACAGTGAATAATAAAAAGAAAAATAAATCAAATTTTTGTAAAAAATTCTGAATCAATTTGTTATTAACATAATGTTGCTTACTTGGGTAATTACTGAATAATATTTAGCAATGAACAATTGTCAACATGAAGAGGAATTAAGAAAATAATCGATGAGAGTTAAGAAAACAACGCTACAATATTGTCAGTTTTATTCACTGTCAACATGGATGAAAAGCTGTGCAGCAATTAATTAGTGTTTTGAGTATTTGGAAAGTTTTATCCACAATTTCAAACACTTAAAATGTATTTTTCTTTTGTCTATCAGCAAGAAAGGAATGTTATGTATGTACAGCTACAGCTTGTAAGAAGACAAAAACCATGGAGAGGTCCTGATCCTGCTCACCTGATTCATGCAGCCAGCCCACAGAAGTATGCCAAACAGAGCTACTGCCACAAATATGTCAAATAAGATTTGACTAATAAATTGCTTTGGGGCTGTCTCATTCCATAAAACATTTTTCAGAGGTTTTAAGGACTATTTAAAAGCAATATATTAATTCTGCCCCTGATTGATGAATGATTCTATTTAGACAGTTCACTGAAAACAGTTGAGCTTCAAAGGCCATATGAAATCATTTATTATCTTGCTTGTGGTTTAGAAACACACCAGCTGAGTGTCTCAGTGCATATGGTAATACTTCTCTATTAAAAATACACTTTTTTTTAAGACTAATATATATATGTATATATATATTCTTTTCTATAGACTTAACATAGGACTATAAGGCATATCAAAATAAAATCAAAAATCTGCACAGTTACATGTTAAGCTGTTAATTTCATTACCTTGTAAGCATCCATTAAAGCACAGTAAGACTGTTAAACACAGAACAAAAGAGATTTAATTTTACTTTCTTACCTGTAGAACGGACTCATTGATACCTGCTTTTGAAATCTTATCTTGCAGTGATATTGCACAAACTAATGTTATGCAGAAGTTTCCAGCATTATATAGCACTTACATGATAGGTATGTCCCAAAGAACAGGTGAAGGATTTAACAGTGAAAAATGCTAGCTAGACAAATGTTCCATTTAAGGAGAATGTATTTATATATGTAGGAGGGTACAACAATGCATTCATCCAGAAAAGAAAGATCCACACTGATACAGAAGTAAACAGTTTTTATTTATTGTTTCATTGTCATATTAGAAAGCCCACTTCATACCACTTTATTTTAAATGATACAATGGATAAGGTGATTATACTCATTTCTTCTTAAAACAGGTAAGAGATGAGCTTCAATGATTTTCAACACAATTAAAAAAAAAAAATGGGTAAAAATACTTTGCATGGTAAAAACGTAAAGAAAAAAATGGTTTTTCAAAAGCAGGGCATGAGATTTCTTTGCTTTGGTATTTCTCTTGAAAAAAAAAAAAAAAAAAAGAGATCAAGTTCAATTCACCTGTCACTTGTCAAAGGCTGGTGTTTTGTTTTTTGTTTGTTTGTTTGTTAGGCTAAAAATCAAAACAAAATAGCTACATGCCCACAGTATACACAATACTTACAAGCAGCACATATTATTTCAGTTGGCATAATTTAACTAAGCTCCTATGTTTATGAAGTTGAAATGGAAAGCATCTTTCCTTTACTTTACAGAGCAAAAATGAGCCAGGAAAAAACCTCAATTCAGAGGATTCTTCACGCAGTGAGCTTGAAGTGTAACAACTGTATTATTAAAGATTGCACCAAATATAAATATAGTTTAGCAACCTGGGTTGCTAAATATAGTTGAACAACCTGGGTTCAGTCAGGCTTCTCAAAAGTAAAGTAACATTGTTTAAATTGTACCATTAGCAAACAACAGATTACATGGCAGCACAGAATTTTTAATCCCAGCACCAGAACTAACAAGAATCTATTCTTTTTTTTTGTTTGTTTGTTTGAATCACTATCAATCAAGTCTTTCCCTTTGGCTGTTCAAAGGAGGATGTTTCACAGCATGACTTTAAAATTCTGGCTCCCTTAAAATCTGTCTATGAACATTATTGAAAATATAATTTATAGACAGAGAACTACTTAAACCTTAACGGCAAAGTAAAAATTAATGGGCATTCTTCACATTTATCATATTTCAAAGAAGAGCACTTTTCTGTATAAAGATCCCATTAGCTTAGCTATGACATCTTTATTCTCGTACCTATAAATCGTTCCATTGTTAACCTCCTAAATTGCAGTGACTGCTGCCACCTATAGGATCTCTACAATAGTGGTCAGGATTTTACTCAACGGTTCCCTCTACTGGGGATGCAAGTCTGATGAATGTGCAGGCGCTTTTGTTAACAGCAGGTGTCCCCACTTTTGCTGATGTTTTCCCTCAAAGTCATTAGTTTAAAAGCTTTTTCATGTTTCATAAAACGAACTCCAACTTCTGCCTGGAGTCAAAGTACTAGCCAGGTGATTTGGGATAGAAAGTTGCAGACCCTGAACTCTTAATTCAGGTCAATAAATGCAATTTTGCAGAAAAACAAAAATTCCCTTGTTGTTCACACAATGTTATCTACTGTGATGTATTAGCAAGCCTACAGCAGAACAAATTTCCTTCCAAATCGTAAGTTAAAATAACAAGAAGTAACTTCGAAGTAGGATAAGATCAGTTCTATGCAGGCAATTGTTTCATCAAACACACCAGTGTTATATCAGAATAGCCTTATAAAGAAGAAGATGAAAAACATTAAAATACATTCATCTTGAAAGTTCCAAATAATATCAGACTTAGTAATGTATGCACAAACACACACAGAAAACCACTAACGTGCTGTAGAGATTTCTCAAATCAATATATCTGATTTAATTAAAAAGCAAGCAACTGCATGGAAAGACTGTAATGTTGACTAATCAAGGAGACAAAAGTAAGTTTTCTTACTCTTTAAGTAGAAAGACTAGAAATATTAGAAAGACTAGAAATATCTAATTTTACAAAACTGTCGCCTTCTTCTCTTCAGTTTCTATCCCCCGCTATATTTAATCCTAGGGATCACAATTATATTAAATACATGAATTCATTATTCTTTAATGTCTGAGAGACCAGCATGGGTGAAGAAAAGATGTTAAAGCAAAAAGGCAAATTTAAATCATATTTAATGTATTCAGAAGCCTAAGTAAAATAACATCACAGCAAAGAGACTCATGTAACAGAGATTCACTCTATCAAGTAGCACACGTTATTAAAATAAATAAAATACTGGGCACAGCTCTCCAAGAGGAATAGCGTTAACCGAGATTAAAGCTAAGCAGACATTGAATACTGTATACCACTCTGCTGGTCCTTGGATTAGAGCAAATCAACACCAGCATAATATAAGAGCACGGTCTTAAAACAAGAACATTATTAAAGTCAGAGGTTTGCAAAGCATAGATGTATTTATTGAGATTTTATATCAAAATAAATACTTTTCATAACATTCAGTACCTAAAAGAAATTACAAAAACAGAAAAGAAACATGAGAAGGTATCTGAGAGACATTCCTAAGACACCACTATCTCTTTCATTGAGTACAAACAATAGCATAATTTGTTCACTATATATCCCCTCCAGGTCTTAATGATGACAGAGCTACAAGGAAACTGAAATACTGTAAAAAGGCAGATACAAGCATATACTTGGCTATTCACCAATCCCTGAAAATCTAGGAGCTCTGTTAGAAATACTCAGTCTTTCTGCAAGTTGTAGAGGGAAAGTTATCCTTCCATCTGATTTTTCTTTTGTTGCTGTTGTTTAAATTAATCAAAGCAACCGCGTTAGTGCAATAAAGCACAACTCAGCTCACTTCTTAGGCTGGCATAATGACACTTTTTTCCTCCATTTTGGAAGAAAACACAACCAAAGGCATGCCATGACTGATTCTGACCAAGTTTAGAACAGTAGACCTATAAACAAACAAAAGGTTTTGCTTCCGCCTTCACTTAGTCTACCCCAGCACTGCTCAACACAGAGTCAGAGCAGTGACTACACATGGGGAGTGGTGGAAATGCAGTCAGGATGGGAGGAAGAAAGGAGCACAGAAGGTCTGTTGGGTACAGTTAAGACACTAGATTGACTTAACTGTACTATCAAATCTCACCAGCTCCATGTCTTTTCTCTACCTGAGTCAGAGTATATATGAACCTGGGTCTCCTGTCTTAAGTTGGCCTTTGATTTTCAGAGGCATAAACTATTTTGTGATGCAATTTTATGTGATATGTATTCCAATCTAACTGCTTCACTGCCCAAAGATGAGGCCCCTCTCCTCACCTTCCCCTCCTCATTTCTGGTCACATCAACACATTCCCACTGCCATTCTTGCAATGGATTTGTTGATAGAGCAACATTTGTTGGTTGTAGAGAAAGATCAATGGAAGGCTAACCCCCCAAACAAAAAATATTTTTCCCTTAGATTAATATACTGAGTAAATGCACAGACACGGCTGTTTTACCCAGGATGAGACAGAGAACAGGAGCACACGGCAAGCAAATGGGCAGTACACCAGTGGGCAGTGAGATCAAGTACTGCGTGAACCTGTTACAAATGCTACCACTAAAGGAGATTCTCCTTTTCTCTCCTGTCCTCTCCACCATCATCATGGAACCGCTACCTTGGCCTCTCTGCTGAATATGTTCCAGCTCACATCAAAGTAAACACACCGCAGAGAAATACAAACACAACTAACTCACTTGGTCAAAAACAAAGAGAGAAAGACTGGGACACCGCAGCCTTGTATTCCCTCCTCTCTTCCACACTATTATCGTTATTAGATTAATTCCTTTCCAGGCTGGAAAATAAACAAATTGAAAACTCTGGTTTTGAATTTAATTTCCAAAGGAAAGGAAATCTGTTCCCCAACCTGCTATCTATTTAGGCAGAGCAGAGAAATCTAGCAAATAAATCACGGCTTTTATGTGTGTAATAATCAATTTTTTTAAAAGCTCCTGTTTGTCTGTGTTTTAAGAATGAAGATTGTTTTAAAATATTACATTACTGAAGTAACTCATTGTTTGGACCTGTCATCTTGATGTCTCTCTAATTTTGGAGACCACAAAACCATTCCAGTTACCACTCAATCAAAAACAAGTGTTTTGTAAGAACAATCTCAAAAGCCTTAAAAACAGGTATTCCTGCTGATTTGAAACATCTTTTTAGAATCATATGTGGACTAGAAAATCTATTTTCTTTAAAAAAAATATAGATGGTTATACTTAACTATGTAGGAAGTGTTCCTACTTCTGATAACCCCATATTAAGTCACCCAATCACATTCAGCCTTTCTTCTTTCTCTAGTTGTTTTGATCATCTAAATCCTCTTCATACCTGCCCTATATGTTTTCCCTTGGTTGTTTCTTATAGAGATCATCATGTTTACTATATAATCATCTCCAGCTTGCCATTCACCATTACTTACACCAGTAGAGTAAGTAACTAAGTAATTATACGATTGCTCTCATTGCTGCTGTACAAGCTGGGGTGCGGGGAGGGAGACTGTGCTATGAAGAGATTACTACCAAAACCAAAGGATCCCAAACTGTATTTACCTTGGTACCTAAACAGTGAAGGTGGGAAAGCTGTATGGGTATGAGCAATAGCTCTCTGTTCATGCCCAAGAAAATCATTGTCTGTCTGTGTAGGTGATGTTCTGTATTTTACAAGAGCTTGCATATTGCTAATCATGCATAGCTCAAAGCATGGGGGACCTGGAGCTTAAACATTCAGTAATGGAACATATCAAGAACATTATAACTTATATTATAGGTTCTATTTCCTTAAGTTAATATCATATATCGTATTTCATAGGTATGTCATCTTCAGCACAGTCTGAATAATCTCACTCTCAAAATCTTTCATGTGTCATTTTTATAGTCCAGGCAGGCCAAATCTGGTCCTCTTCAAATGAAGTTAACAATTCTGCCAAATTACTTAACTGTTCTGTATATGCCTGAAAATCCTGTCAACCTGGCACATGATTTTTTTTTTCTTTTTTCCTGATTTGAAACCAGTCTTAAGAAACAGAAAGCTATTGTATTTCCCTCCCTGTTA
Source organism: Anas platyrhynchos (assembly GCF_047663525.1). Taxonomy (NCBI): domain Eukaryota; kingdom Metazoa; phylum Chordata; class Aves; order Anseriformes; family Anatidae; genus Anas; species Anas platyrhynchos. Next base: position 40,410,026 of record NC_092589.1, read on the forward strand.
TACACCTCCCATTGCCACTGTAGTCTCTTATTTTTCCATTGAAATCTTGTAATTAAATAATGTGGATATGATTACTTGACTTACTTTACAAGAATAGGTCATCACTAATACTTTGATGTGATTATGAAGCCTTGTATCTTCAAAGGGACAAAACAATAAAAAAAATACAATATGCAAAGCCAATTATTTCCTATAATCTCTCCATTTTCTTAACATAAGGACTTCACACAAAGCACATTAAAAGTAAACTACGTCTATTAACGTACCACACAAAATTATTAAAGGAATAAATGAGTTGAAAATACACATTGTTAATGTTATACTCACATCCCTTCAACTGACATTAGAATATAAATTGGCGCATAAAAAACACATTGACCATAATACATATCATTTCAGTTTTCAAAATTCTTGATCATCAAAGAATGATTAAAATTCTGTACTTGCATTGTATGGCAATATACTTCTAGAATCTTAACAGTGTCATCATTTCAAATTCAGTTGGTATAAACAGTTTAAATACTATAATTTTCTTTGAAGGTAGAGCATTACATTACAATATCTACACCAGCACTACAGAACTACAGTCCTACTTTAAATGTCTTAGGAGATTTTTTCATAAAAATATAATGAACTGCAAACTTGCACAGTTTTTGTTAAATCCCATTTTAAACATCAACCACATGCCACAATTCATATTTATCTTGTTCTCATCTTCACAAACATACTCTCTCAAAGAGAAATAGCATCAAGGTTTCCAAATTTTTAGCAAAATATTCCAAATTGTTGTTAAATTAAAAAAAAAAAAAAAAAGTGAATGCATGGTGTAACACTTCTATGTAACAATCCACAAGGAGTGATGGTTTTAAACTAAAAGAGAAAAAAAAAAAAAAAAAAAAGAAATTCTTTACTCAGAGGATGGTGAGACACTGGCACAGGTTGCCCAGAGAAGCTGCGGATGCCCCATGCCTGGTGTTCGAGGCCTGGTTGGATGGGGCTTTGAGCAACCTGATGTGGTGAAAGGTGTCCCTGCCTTATTTATATAAATAACAATAATCATAGCAACACTAAAACCTTAATGAAAGCTCTACATATTCTCTAACCTCTCTTCTTCCAGAGCAACATCCAAAGTATTCTCACTTTCTTTTCCTTTCCATAAACAATTCAGGATGCAATTTCCAAAGTTCTGTGTCACTCCTAGAAGTCTTAGTCGCCTTCAAGTCTGTTCCCAGCTAATCACCAAGACAACGGGTCATGATAATGAATGAGAGATCTGACCCAGAGTCAATTCACTCAGTCATCAATTTATATTGGAATGACAAGTTAGGTATATGCTTGGAATTCCTCATCAGTACACAGAGCCTTAATAAGCTTTGTCACCTGTAGTATCTCAGCCCTTTTCCTGGTCAAGTTGTCCCCTGCTCAGGTTTATAAGAACTGGTATTATTGGCTGGTTTAGTTCACCTGTTGTCATTTCCCCTTTAGAAAGGCTACATCTCTCTTCACAGCAGATGTTGCATATTCTTATTCCAAAAGGGTCACATTTAAATTCTTTTAAAATTGATTCCTTACTCAGGAATAAAACATGAGTATGGCTTTGCAGATCTGATCTGTATTGGGAAAAGCATCTTAGTCCAGAGCAATTACTAATTTTCAATTAGAGTTCCAGCAAAATGTTTGGGACCTTCCTAAATGAGGAAATGGCAAGCTTCCAGTCTCTTTGTTGCCTGTGATGGTTCCTTTCTTACCCTTAAAGTCCTTCAATCCTAAAACATGGCTACAGTCTTGGTGGTTACTCGGACAGCAGGATACATAGGTAGCTCTCCGGACTGTTATTGCAGATGGCAAATTCAGGTTCATCTAGATTTTGTTTTCTGAAATAGATGATCCTGCACTACTATTATGATTAATTTGCTAACTACTGAACAAATAGGTGATCTGCGCCAAAAAGGAATAGGTCCTCCTTTTGTGGGACTGATCCCATCAATCAGGGACCAAACGAAGAAGCAGAAGTGCATAAAGAATCACTTGAAGTTTCTAATGACAATTCTGCTGAGTTCCTAAATAGTCTCAGGTCTTCTCCCTTTTTTCTTATATGTTTCTACAGAGATTAAAACATTTGGCAAGCCACTTTGGTTAGAAAAGAGACAAAGCCAGCAATCTACATTTCTGCCTTCCACAAAAACCTCACCAAAATTTACCCAAAATCAGCTATTTCCACATGCTCTCTTCTGATTCCAATTTGGACCTGAATACTTAGGTCTGATCTTGTCTCCAGTTAAAACGGCATGCAACATTTTATGAAACTGTTGCTGTTGTTATACTTCATAAAATGCAGAAGATCTGTAAAGTATAATACCTATCACTCCCTAATGCATATTTTTTTCATTTTCATCCTTTACATATTACCTTAAACATTCTTCTTCCCTCTCCCCCCAAAAAACAGATTAAATCTTTCACAAAACCATCTGGAGATCCCACAGCATCACAGACAGGCTGTCCAACTCTAAAGTATATGTTATTCTTTCTCCTTTCTTAGTATCCTAGAAATAGAAAATCATAAGCTTTTTATTTTTTTTCTTTACATTTTGTCAAAATATCTAATTTCTAGACTTCTACTCCCACTCTGTGATATGTTACTCTCATTGTCTTACATACAGATTAATAAACCAATACAATAAACTTACACATGATTAATGAACCAACTCTACTACAAGAAGTCATCAGCAATTAACAGACATCTATCTCAGTATAGCATTTCTTTCATCAATGCCTGAAAACCAAACCAAACAAAAAAAATTAACTACCCTTTTCTATTCTCTGTTCTGTGAATTGAGATGCCTTTTACAACCCACATTTTTTACAAATATTCTGATAATTAAGTGGAAGCTAAATTATATATTGCCATTTTCATTCTCAGAGAAGTAAACACATTTCAATCAATAAGAATATGTTATATGAAATGAACTTCTAACAATACCTCTACATAAAACATCAAGGCTAACCACACACGGAAAAAGCAAAAATAAAAAATTGCCTGAGGTAGAAGAAACATTGCTGGTTTTAAGTTTATCTTTTCAATATGTACTGAATTTCACACAAATTTAATTCACAGACACAAAAGCACCATGAAAGAAAAAACTGTTCAACTTAGTCACACTATGTAAAAACTCAGAAAAAAAAATATTCTAAAGAAAAGGCCAATAGTCCAAAGGGAATTTTAGGTAAGACACTTTTAGCTAACTTTTTTCCTTTGTAAGCTTCAAAAAAAAAAAAAAAAAAAAAAAAAAAAAACCACAACAGAAGTAGTTCTCAAGAAAGTGAAAACGAAAACAAGTTATCTGTGTTTGCACACTGTTTAAGTCCCTAAACCTTAAATAATGTTACAGGGAATGGGAGTATTATAATTGATGACTGAAATAGAGAATTTTTAATTTCTACATCTACAGATACGAAGCACGAGTATTGCTTCTGCAATATACAGATACCATGAAGAAGATATGAAGGCCAGAGAATCTGCAACCATATCTTCTTATTCAGGTATACATAAAATTAATCTGTCTTCAACCCACATTTTTCTCTAGCCATCATTTGACTTATTCAGGGGCGTAGGCATTATCACAGTAACTCTGTTGTGCGAAAGGGCTCCCTCATTCCTGACGAGCAAGGAGTCTCTGAAATTTACAAAGGGTACTACTGTAATGGACCACTTCTCCATTTTTCCCCACCTTGTTGTACCAGCAAGGAAGAAAAAATAAATATTCCAAACAGATGAACACAACATGCATCACAAACAGTGGTCCTGACAGCATGAATTGTCAATAGCCCCAACAAAACTACGCTGAGGGAGCATAAGGCCACAGCACCAAATCAAAAAGATCAAAGCCTAAACCAACTACAGCCTAGTTTCTCAGTATGCCTCTGAAACATACAAGTGATATACCTTATTTAACACATTATATTGATTTTTGTTAATATTCGTCAGCACTGACCATGTGATCTTGTTTGTCAAAAGCTGTACACGTAGCAGCTCTACACGCAGAACAAAATCTGATAAAAATGGGAGTAAAACAATGTTATAAAGAGATGGAAAACAAGCTCTTCTACATTTCAATGCATTTAGACATGTTGAGCTAAACCTGGCCACCTGCTTAAACAGTATCTGCATCAGAGGCAACGGTACCAAAGCATAAGCAAAGCAGAATAAAGGTAATGCTTTATTATATTCGTGTCATGTCAAGGACAAGATTCTCTTCAAAGCACATCTGTGTAAATAGTGGCATTTTTTCTATTTTATCTTCAAAATATTTCTGTAACTCAGACACTTTGAAACGTAGTTGCTATGGATGAAGTCTTATATTTTAATACATTCAAGGTGATAAATTTAGGAGCAATGAATAGTATTTACTTTGAATTAAAATAATAAATGATGCATTTCAATTGCACAACATTATTCTATAAGAATTTCCTTACATTTTTTGAAAATTGTATATAATGCTTTGATATTCTGTAGCATACAGTAATACATTATTTCCAAAAGAACTTGTCAATGCTTTATTCATTTTTGCATCTTAATGTTTTGTGGGTTGTTTTTTTTGTTTGTTTGTTTTGTTGTGTTTTTTTTTTGTTTTGTTTTGTTTTGTTTTTATTTTCCTCCAAATGAATTTAGGTTGCAAAAGGAATTTAAACAAAGAAGTATTATCCTTTCTCTGATCATGAAGACTTTAAACAATATTAGTCTCACACATAGCAAATTACTGCTTGTTAACTACTGTTGCCAACTGTTAGGGTACGTCTGCCTTACTATATCAGTTTGACCCAGCTTCTAGTGCTTAATGGTCCTCTAGGCTAAAAGCGAAAGCTGATCCATCAGGCTTACATTAGCATAGAATAACACTCAATGCTTATTGATGTGCATGCAGTGTAACTACCACCCCCGGCACCTAGCTCAGTCCATTATTTTCATTTTATCTCAAGTCATTTGTATGGTTGTCTGCCCCAGTTAAAGCTATGGCAAGACTGGTACTTAAATGAATTTGTGAGAAAGGAGACAAATGCCCCCTGAACTTCAAGCACTTTTCTATCATGACTTGCTAACATAAAATATACTACTCCTGTTAGGTCCACTTAGCGAGCATGCTAGAATGGCCTTAAGTAGGAAGAAAAATCACTTAGGACTCTATCAGCTAAAAAGACTGCTTATTAAATGTTGGGGGTGATGAAGAGCAGGCTGTTACTGTTTTGGGTGTTATTTTTTCAGTGTGATCTTTTTAAAATACTGTTTTGATTCTGCTCACAACTCTCTCAGGGAAACTTCAGCTTCATAACATTTATATTTTACCTGGTTTAAGTATTCTACTTTGACTGAACACTATGCATTAAAACGCTGTGTTTTATTCACATAGTGAAATCGTCACATCGTAACAGGGAAGAAAAAAAAACACAACTTGAAAATTAAAGACATGTATTATATAATCTTAATAGAAAAATTTTGAAATAAAGCAAACGTTTGAGGCAAAACAATCACTGAATATTCACTGTGTGTTTGTTGGAACATTCACAACACAGTATAAAGACAGCTATAAAACCACTTCTAAAGTTTCACTTCAGGGTATTTCTCAACATGCTGACAAATAGTTCTCAAATTTTGCATTTTCCAAAGAACTTATAGTTGTGCATATGTATAAAGAGCCATTACAAATGTTAAGCTAAATATAATGCTCTTTTGAGCATGGATTTAAACTTTTTCTCATTAAAGTATTAACCAATCCTTCTTTATACATGGGCAGGGAAGCTTAGCAATTCAAGACAATTCTCTTGGTCAAGAACCAATGTCAGCCCTTTTATATCATATGATCAGTTAGTTAGTCTGAAGCATTTTGATTTCCACTTATATCCAGACTTGTAATATGCACCCAAATGTGCATTACACATGTGCATAATTTTACAATTTTGAAATGAATCAGCCTGAAAAAAAAAAAAAGTAATATGCTGTGATGCCAAAAATTACCAAAGAAAATTACCTCAAAAAAAGTATGTCCCAGCCTTTCTTTTTCCCCTCCCATTCCAGAAGTATTCTCTCTCCCATCTAGTATTACTGAATAGCTGAACAGTTACTCAAAAGCCCCAAAAAAAAAAGAAAAAAAAAGAGGTGATATACTTAATTTTATCAGAAAATGTAATTTGTGGTAAATGGCAGTATGCTTGAAAAATGTACATACATTAAGAAAATATTTGTGGAAAGGAGAGGACAACATCTTCCTCTTTGCAGTGCTCTCCAGCACTATAAGGAAGCCTGTAGAGCAGGCTGGTCTTCAGCCAAGCAGGGTGATTTCCCTTTTACTCCAGCCAGCCTCCAGGACATGTATGGAAGCAGGAGGTGTGTCAGTACTCTTGGGTAGTCAGAATGGAAACATGAGAATTATATTTTGTACTTTCAGTTTGAAATCTGATGTGTTGTGAGCAGCTTGAAGTTTGTGTTGTTATGACTGTAAGATTGTTCAAGAAGCTTTTCCTAAAACTTTTACCTAGAGATGAAAGGGTAAAGAAAAACAAAATTGCTACTGCCTTACAATGTTTTTTATAAGGGTTCCCTTACTCCTCTCTTCTGAGTAAAATTAAAATATACTTATGAAGTCAACATAACTAAAATAACTGTTCCTCAGAAGTTTGTGCTATTTCAAAACATGCAAACTGCTAACAAGTCTTTCACGAGTGCTGTTACTCATGGATAAGAAAAGAAAGGGAAGTAACAGCAAAATGAAAAGGGAAAAAAAAACTGAACTATACCAGGCCAAATGCACATCTGTAAGTGCTCCTCAGGGCAACACTCCATAGTGAGTACAGGTACAAAATACTGGGTGAATAAGGACTTCCCTTCAGAATGCACTGAAGGACTTCCCTTCATAATATTGCACTGTTCTGAAATAGCTACAGCCAACCATAAGTCTTTTAATTATTTTCTTAGCAGAGTGCAGACACTTTATTTTACTTCTTCAGAATAAAAACCCTACTTGCCTACAAACTAGAAAAGTCCAATGAAGTAGTAAAGTTACTTTGCACTAGATTGGTGGAAGTAAAGCATAAGGCAGAATGACAATCCTTCTCCAACACCACTGTTTGTTGAGCTATCAAGCAGTGTTGGTATTTGCTCTTTAGAGAGAGACAGAGAGTGAGTTATGTGCCCATAATAATAAGGATTTGTGCTATGATTACAGTGGATGCTGAAAAGAATGATTGAGAAGCTGCTTCACAAGGTCAGACATAACTGGAGTATTAGTTTTTGAAGAGTAACAACATACACTCTACTTGGAAAGGCAGAGATCACAAGAAAGAGGAAATATGTTCCAAAAACGCTTTTGTTACACATTTGATAGGTTAGGAGATATTATACCTCCAATCTAATTCATTTAGGAGCTTTTGTTTCTGATTCTTTATCCTTTATTCCATTGCTTTCCCTTCATACATTAACACTATGAGTAAATTACTTCTTAGCTGTTCACATACTGAGATGGAATTTGTGAATACGTTGGTACTTGGCATGGGAGGGTGGGAGGGAAAAATGAGGCCACTAAAATTAATCAAGGTAGTACCTATTAAGGAGTACTGAATTCATCGGCTAAGTTCTTCCATGGACATTGCATTATTACGCATTACCTCAGAACTGAGATCCAGCTGAATAATTTTAGTCATCAACCACAAGGCAGTGCTGGCTCAGCCCCATGAAAACACTTGTCTTGGTCATGGGGATAACTATAACATCCATTCCTCAAATTTAGCCAGTCTTTGCTGCTTTTGAAAGAAAGATAAACTTGTTTAATTAATATTAACAGACTGTTTAAAAATTCTTTAGGTAGGGTAATTTAAGTACAGACTTAAGAATTCTACTACATTAGAAGTCTCAGTGTGTGAGGTATTTCAGTAGGTGGCCTCAGAACACTAAATAAACTGTAACCCTCAAGACCAAAACCTCTCCAGTTCTCCAGTAAAAGGGGTTCAGCATGATTAATAGGTATGTAGATCTATCTCCCCCATGTTGTCCCAGAAATTCTGATGAAACAAAGAATCATTTTAAGAATGAGGTTCGTTGAACCAACTATTCAGTCATACATTGAAATACTTCTGTACTTAGGAATCTCTAAAAGTAGTATCATTCCCAGGTAGCTTGTCTCCTCTTGACTCAACATGTCTGTTCACATGTTAGCATTGAAAAGGGAGGGGTATATGTTTCATTCTCCTGAACACCCCAGGCAAATGAAGAAAACCAACAGAGCCTTCCAGTTAACTATTCTTTCTAAAGAATTTCTTCAGGGAGGTTGCAATTTGGTTCTTAATTCCTGCTCTTTCAACTGATGTTATCAACAAGGGTACTAATTATTACACACTATAGTACTCCACATGATGGAGAAACCTAACTCACAGAGAACCACATAGAAATGCATAGCAAATATGCCCTTCACTTTTTTTACAAGCACTAGCACGAAGATTTCATTATATTATGAGGTCAGAGTGACCTCCAGATATTTAGAAGAAAATTAAATAAGAGCTCTAGTGCTTAAAATAGACAGACTCAAGGAGGGAAAACTCACATTTGTTTTGTCATCATTTCTACATAATGATTCCTTTCAGTCAGCCAACCTCAACACAGAAATTAAAATCTGGCTGTCCTTGAATTTCAGATGACTCAAAACATTTCAAAACAAATTTATATTAAAAAAAGGAATACAGACTAGCTGTTTTTTATTGGTCATTTCACAGAAGGATAATTTAAATGCAACCCTATTAAATCAACCCCACGTCACCTTAACTGTTACATAGCTCTGTAACAGCCGGCCCTTTCTTCCCAAGCCCTGTAGAAACTGATAAACTCTAACTCTTCAGAATCAGCTTTCTGGCTGTATCACAGACCCCTTCTCACCAAGCATTCCTCAGCATTCTTTTCCAACATGTGGGGTTTTCTCATGTAAAATAAGGTTGGACTAATGAATGGTCTTATGCAGGTTTGTCACAGCAGAGTGAAAGCACTATGAGATCAGCGGGCAAAAACTGCATATGCAAAGCATAGCAGTACCTCTCAAAAATAACTTAAATGAAGAAGCTGTATGGAAAATCATTGGGAATGATGGATCTTGATATTACTGCCTCACTTTATTGAAGTACTACCAAGCTATTCAAAGTAAGAATTGACTAGATATATCCCATTTATTCTGAAGGGAGAAGGCATATTCTGAGTAATTCACAAAAATAAGTAATGATAATAAACTATAAATTAAAACTCCATTTAAAATTTCTGAATCCAGATTTGGGTCAAGGATATTTTGCCATTCTATGCTATCAACACAAAGCTTTAGCAGACTTGAGGTATGTTAGATTTACATATAGATGTATTATCCTACAAAGATATAGCCGCACACTTTTATAGACAAGCCTTTTAAAACAAAACAAAAAAGAAAAGAAAAACACCGGAACCAAATATGGAAACACAGTATATTGTATGTTCTCCAGGGTACAGCAGCAGACCCCGGTGAGAAATGGGAAGATAAAAAACAAGGGTCATAGAATGTAGCAAGAATTGTTTCAGAACGAGGACAGATTTGGAAAGGGATTATTGCAGAAGGATTGGATGTAATGTGGGATGTAAAAAGGAAAGTGTTAACAAGGCATAAGAACTTGAACAAGAGATTACTGGGAAGAGAAAAATGGCTTTAACAGTCAAAAGTAGAAGTCAGCAAAAATAGAAGTCACTCAGAACATTCAGTTCACTCAAGGTAGCTGAAGAGGGTTTATAAGCAAGAAAGCAACTTTTTGCTCAGGAAGATAATGATAGGACAAGGGGGGATGGTTTTAAACTAAAAGAGGGGAGATTTGGATTAGATGTTAGGAAGAAATTCTTCACTCAGAGATGGTGAGGCACTGGAACGCTTTGCCCAGAGAAGTTGTGGATATCCCCAAAGACAAGCTGGACGAGGCACTGGGGAACCTGATCTAGTGGGTGGCATCCTTGCCCATGGCAGGGGGGTTGGAACCAGGTGATCTTTAAGGTCCCTTCCAACACAAGCTACTCTATGGTTCTATGATGAGGCTGTTTACTGCGGTGATTTTGGAAAAGATGCAAGCCATGGGCTGATTTTTTGAGGAAGTGGTTAGAATCAGAGTTTCGAATATCCAACAGGCATGATTAAAATCACTGAATTTGAGGGCACATATTTTTACCCAAAGCTCTCCAGTGATGAGAATTATTCTTTCTCTCAGTGTACTTACGGAACATGGAACAGAAAGACAGATCTTAAACAGAAATCTCATTGAGGTGCTGTAAAAAGATAGCTGACGGTCACAGGCTAGAAAAAGATAGAAGTGATTGGAAACATGAAGTTAACTGAAAGAGTGACATAGCATTCAGCCCAGTAGGGTTTGCCAGGAGAGAAGGAGGAGGCTGGTCAGAGTCACTAGATGTGCCAAGAATCACACCACAGCACTGCTGGATACCATCAGTCTGGCAGAAAGGAAAAGCGGGAGCACAAAAGCCAGTCCTGGCAAAGGGAGCATCTTCCTCCTTGCCCTACAGCAAACTCACTAATGATCCAGAGAGGTATCATTTATATTTTAATCTCAACAAAGAAGAGTCTGAAACAAGTAGGTTTTAAACGTGTCTCTGACTAATACCACAGAGAAGTCCAAGGATGGCAGAGCAGGAAAGACAGACAGATGAACAAAAAGTAAGAAGGCAGAATATTATTTACTTCCTAATGCAGTAGCCAACTGAGATAAGGAAAATGATAGATGGGAGCCTGGCCTTATGTTATAGATTTCTACCACAATATATGTGCAATTTGACAGCTACTTGCTCTGTCCCTTCTCTTAGTTTGCTATTGACTCACACTTAAATCCCTCTTGAAGGATTTTCTCTTACTCAACTAAAAAGAAAAAAAAAAAGTTTCTGATTATAAATTCAATTTCAGTACATTCTCTTCCTTAAGATTTCAACTGATTTTTATTAATCACTAACTTCTCACAGAGTGTCTTCTACCCTGACAGGAGTGTGGGCTTGGGGATTTGACAAAATTCAGCTTTACTTCAAGCAGTTCAAAAAGTATTTAGTAAAACTGAAGCAAAAAATGATTGCTCCATAAAGTCCATGATACAGATTTCTTTAAACTAAACTGAAATCCAATCTCTATACCGAAGACGACAAAAATTATGCCACTAGCTGAATTTCATTGCCAAGCTGTCAACTTGAATTTCTTCTGTTTAAAAATAGCTGTTCATTACATTCAGTAATGGGCTGTCAAAGCACTACAGCACTGAACCTATATCATATACAGAAGCAATTGGGCAATGTGCATTATTATGTTTAGATTACTAGCATTTTTACAAGACCCCTGGGCTAATTTTAAATGAGATGGTTGACTTGAACTACATCAAAACCAATTTTATTTTACTTTAAAGCTACTACATATTTTCCATTTGTGCTTGGCTAATTCTGGCCTTAATCGAAGTAAAACAAAAGATTTACAGAATGCAAACATACAGTATCCTTGCGTTTGCTTTCATGGATATATTTATTCTAAACAACACATGAATGATAAAAATACTCTATTTGCCGAATTAAATAATATTCCCCAATGGTATGAATTGGTATTGTTGCTCCTATGAATACATAATAGGTTGTTAGCAAAAAAATCATGCCTGAAGCATATATGCAGTCATATTTTAGCAGTGAAATAATTAGAGATGTTTTTAAACTAACGGATGCATAACATATCTTAATAGCTCATGATATAATTTAGCATACTACAAAAATAATAATAAAAAAAAAACTATAAAAAGGCATCTAGAAACCACCATTGAAACATCCTTACACAGCAGGATGTCATAAACCTAAAGGCATGCCAGAATGGCTCACAGCTATGAAAGAACCATAGAAACAAAAACAAGATCTGATGACTTGCAAATAAAAATAATGAATTCTGTGGCCAGATCACTGACTTCTTTATTTTCATTAACAGAACTGTACAATAAATGAAAGAAATATATACAGAAGCCCTATACTATCCTTGTTTTGTGAGAAGAATTATTTTTCTAGATTAGGAAGACAAGAATGCCACTGATGCAACTGAGTTGTTAAGTAGCAACACTGGGGTTTATGCTGCCTCAGTTTCCATTATAATACTGTATTTTCCACAGTCTGTAGTTCAGCTACAAAACATTTGCCATGTGATAAAATTTGTCAGGTAGGGTTTCAGCCCTGGAGAGTAAAAAAAATATATATATTTATTAATCTTAATTGTGACCATACATATTAAGAAGACTAGATAAATAAAAGACTGGAGGTTTTCAGCACCAAGAAAATAAGAGTAAGCAAAAGTAGTGTAGACATGCTTGTTAAGTGTCCACACAAAAAGCACTATGCAAAAACAATATAATCCTTTGGATAAAACCAATAACAGAATTGTTAGTTAATAATAAAAAGACTTCCAGCCCAAAACCAATATCCTACATTAACGTAAATGAGGATTAAGCCTACTCAGCTCCACAGAGTTTCAGAAGTACAGCTAACACTACATCCACAATTCTACTGTGCCTGAATACCACAGTATCAGTAAAACGATCTTCACAACACTAACATGACCTTTGGATAGCACTCGTCCCTAGTTTTCACTTTTTTCCCCTCATTAAATTAACATAAAATGTTAATGGCCTTATAATTTCTTTGCAGGTGTGGTTTAAACACTCTTCTACACTACATTTGGCAGTGTTTTTTGGTGCCAGGCTGCTGAATAAAGGTGGTTTTGTTGTTGTTGTTTTGGTTTGTCCATTTGTTTTTTCCCCAAGGAAAGGTTTGTAATGCAGAAACATCATCAGTGTAAAATACAGGACAAACTCCTTTCTCCAGATGAGAGAAAAATGTAGAAGGTGTTTTTTCCAAACAAAAGGTATTCTATAGCAGCAACAGTGCTTGCCTGCATTGCAGCTCAATCAGCAAAAAATTCTCTTTTTGGCCTAAAGAGTCTACTACAGGCAGTAGTGTAAACAATACTGAAGTAGTGTAAATAAAGACAACTTTATAAAGACAACTACTTTTGCAATAAGTTGAGTCTCCTAAGCCATCTTTCTTATTTTTTCTTCATTATTTTTTCTGTTTGTTTTTAATTAAAAAAAAAAAAGTGAAATAATGTTTACAAATAATAATTTAAAATCAAAATTTGCAGTGAACGAGGAATTTTATATGAGAATCATCATACTTATTCACCTCTTCCTCTAAAAACCTGTTCCTGGATGCTTCAGAACCAATTCACATCTTCACGTATCATGTGGCTTCCTCATACAGTACTATAGAATTGCCACAACTTCTGAACAAGGAAAAAACTATTTCAAATAAATAAAATAATTAATCAGACACTACTCACTAACTTCTCAAGGAAGAAGGTTTTTAGATGTGGGACAGAAAACGATGTCAGGAATCCTTATCACGCAGAAACAACAATTTTTTCATGCTATAATACAATCCACCAAAATAGATGACACGAAGTGGAGGTCTGCTGACTGATAAAAGGGGATGTCCCTTTATGAGTAGTGAGGTATTACTACTCATCCTTTCATACTTGTGTGATACTATCACACAATGATGACAGAGCTATCTAAAATATATGTCAAATTTGTTATCTTTGTAAAAATACTTCCAGCATTCTTGGCAAGAAGCATTAACAAACATGACAGATTGCACTAGTTTTTAAATGTAAAAATTATGCAAATTTACTTAAATACTCACAATAACCAGGCTAGAATCCACAATGATATACAGAAAGCATAATACTAAAATTCTTATCTGGCTTAGCATACTAGTTGCATTATAGCACATATTGCTGTAGTATGTAATATATCATCAGTTGAGAATCCTATAGTATCTAGTGCCAAATGTCCACTACCAGCTCCACTGTAAAACATGACACAATATATCATAGCACCTCCAGAAAGGCTGCTGTGATCTACCATGTCAAAAACTACATTCAAGCTGTCAGGGTATCCAAGGCCTCTGATCTTTGATGCACCAGAAGTATTACCAAAGCACCTCACCTATGAAGTAGGATGGAAATTATCTTAAAAAACAACAAAGAAAACCTCTTTAATATGTAAAAATATTTAATTTAAAATCACTGCACTGAGTAAAGAACGGAAGAAGATGTGAAAATCCAAATCTTTGTAGAAAAATAACATAGAAAGGTATGAATAAAAATATGTATATATATAATTTTATGGACAATAAAATAACTTTGTGTTTCTTTGATGAATCTTTTTCAGTCATTTTGGAAAAATCAGGAATCAAGGAAAACAAAGGATGAAATCTCCATAAAGCCAAGACATCCTCAAACAGAGGCAAAAAAAATAAATAAATAAAAAATAAAATCTTTTTTTCCACAAGTAATCTGTAGTTTATGAAGGTAAGTGATGTCTAATGCTGTCAAACTGCACAGTATAACCACTCTTGAGTGACTGATAAGGAAAGGGATTTCTGATGGATTAGCTAGGTATGCTGTGCCTTGATAGAATGAAAAGATAAAATGATAGATTATATAATGTGGGACATGGTACTGAGTGAGAAGATTTACTAAAAACAAGGTAACAGAGAAAAGCACTTACATTTGCAGAACAAAATAAAACTGTTTACAAATTATTTTCAGTTCTCTTTTGTAACATTTAAAAGCACACTGTATATATTCTTCTATCTTAAATTGGTATTTAATCTTTAGTAAATGCTGTTTTCACTTATTAAGAGTTACTCTGTGCAAAAGAGTTAATATAAGAAAATTATAGGATTTATCTTAATTCTAACATTATCAGCTCAAGACATGAAGACAAAACTTTTTTTTTTTAATACTTTATCCTTTTTCCACTATACCCTGGAGATGGACTGCATTCATACAAATCTCTCAGGTTCTAAGATGCCAGCCACTTACTTGCTGTAACATTTTCTCTGATTATATATAGCTCCTGCCAAAACAGCAACATTTGTTCACTGGGGGATTCGTTCACTATTGGAAATGCTGTGAACACATCTGTTCTGTCAGTGTCCTTAGTGAAACAATACAGAAGCCACTGGAAAGTGATACTGAGATATTTCAAGTGACAACCAGCTAAAGTAACCCAAGTCTGGAAAGAAAAGAACATACAGACAAAAATATATAAATACTTTACATATACAAGCAAACAGGAATTGGAAACTGGTCTAAATATTGGCTACTATGAACAACAAAAGAGAAAAAGAACTTAAATGGCAAGGGGAAAAAAAAGAGGAGGAACAGATATCTAAAGACACATTGGGTAATCAGAAATTTAAGATTCTCAAATCGCAAATACAAGGACAGTTACTCGTGTTCTGAGGCCTACCACACCACCCTACTTACTCCTTCTCTTACTATGAGACTCCTCCTCTCTTCTTTTTTGGCTCAAGTCACTCTGAGTATTTATCCTGCTCAATCTACTTTTGCTTCTTCATAAATGACCTGTTTCCAGTATTTTCCAATCTACAGGAAGAGTACCACCAATGTTCTTGTGCTTACATTGTAATTATTTTTTCTTCATATTCACCCTTTGATCTCTCCGTAGATTTCTGTCATGCCTCTCCTTCCTCTCTCTCTTCTGGGTTCATCAGAACCTCTACAAAAAACCTCTTACCCATAATTGAGTATCCTTCAGTTGTTAGTACATACTTCCTTCTGAAGATTTCCATACATTCCTCCACCTCCTTGTCAGTATTCTTTAAAGTACTCTCCTATTCTTTTCTCTCCCAATACTTCTGTCTGCAAACTCATGTGAACTTCTCTACCAGCATGCTTTAAGCTCTCTCCACCTTCACAGCTCTACTCTGTCATTCATGTAGCCTCCTCCTTGCTGGCTAGCAGAGTCATAAAAGAAAAAAGCTTTCTGCACATTTTTTTCTGTGGTCTCTTACGCTCAGTGTATTTGCTACTCAGTTGCTACAAAACACAATCTCAGCAACAAGTTTGCAATCCTGACACTGGTTTTCACTCCTCATTAGTACTTTTAAAATTCTACCAGCTAAGTTCTGTCTTTGTCTCTTCCCTCAGCTTCACTATTAACACTTCCACTCTGTTTGTTATTGCTAGTTCCAGTAGCACTGGTTTTCCTCATTTCTGACCACAGATATTATGATATTAGTTGATCCTATAACAATGTGAAAAATAGATCCATCTTTCACACCATAACTACACAGAAAAAAAGACTTATACCATACTGATGCTGGATTTGTTTTGCACCAAGAGAGGTAGCAACACTACAAAACCAGAAGCTAATATAAAACAGCTTACAAAAAAAACACTCCCATTTTGTCAAATAGGAGCATTTAAGCTATTATTTAGTTGAACGGTTAAGAATAAGGAAGAGGTTGTTAGTCATAATTCTCCTGGCTTTGCCAGCTAACATTACATTAAAATGTTCTTCTTATATTAAGGATGATACATAAGCACTAATGTTTTAATATGTCCTCGGTGCTGTAGTGAACTAACATAATAGCCAAAATCTGCTATTTTCCTTTTAAGTTATTGAAGCAATTGCATTCTGGTTCTGCTCTGAAACAGTCGTCCACGCCGACCCCCTTCGCCCCCCCCCCCCCAAATGTCATTGGTATAAACTGTAAAAGAAATTTGATTTGATTACTTAATTTCTGTAATTGAATATTGATATCCCCCAACAAAGCAGCTGCACAGACACTACAAGAGGATAAAGTAATAGAATGTAATGAAGTGAGTTCATATGATGAGGACATTCCAGTTATTATAGTTACATGAGATTTCCACAATGTTTATCTGCATTTTAATTACAATATTGCTTCCTTTAATACACATAGCAAGGATATAAACTAATTCCATATTTGATCCTAACTCTGATTGTTTCCCATTAATCTGGGAAGGAGAACTGCCAAGAACAGTCAAGGTCTACATTTGCTAAACAACTGTAAAATCTGCTTAAAAGGTTCTGCAACTTTTTGAAATTAACTTGGATCATGTAAAATAGGAGTTCCCTTCAACAGTGTGAAGCTCTGTATAGGTACATATCTGCAGATGAGTGGGAACACGTTATCATACAGATATTTTAATGGATGCCCAACATCAATTTTCCAGTTTTAATCTTGTATACAAGTCTATCAACCAGTCCTACAGCTTGTTCTGAGGCATACCAGCAGGGTGCCTGTGGTTGCTTTCTTACCCTGTCCTAAGGGAGAACCTTCCTGGAAAACAATGGTTGTGTAGGAAGGCCACAATGAGCCATTTCCCTTAAACAAATCATACTGTTTATATTAAATGATGGAATCAAGTTTTTTTCCCCTCTCTTTAGATTTATTTTTTTTAATATATATAAAACCTGATGCAGATCACTTCCTGATGAAGAAGATTCACATATCTTATATGCGAATAATAGTTTGCTTCAAAAATTATTAACGCAACACTGTATTTGAATTTTCAGCCCACAGCCTTATGGAACGTGCATATTTGTACATACCATATAATTCACATATATGGACATATATATATATGTATACAAGCATGCACAGAAGTGCTTAGAATTAAATGATTGTGTTTAAACACTCCCAGAAATTCATGCTTAAAAATATGTTTTTATGTGTCATCATTATTAAATATTCTTTTGTCCTTAGCATTTAACATTAACTCTATTTTATTTTATTTTTACTTTATTAGGATCACTGAACACGTCCATACTCTTAGACAATGTTAAACAGACCTGCAACAAATTTCATCTAAAAATTATTAACAAAGTTTTTTTTAAACTACTTAACTACTATTATGATTAAAGAAAACATACTCTCAGCAAAGGCTTAGCAATCATAAAACAAATTAGCTTTTCATTTCCCCTCCAAAAAAAGGGAATTAGAGCTACTGTAGCATTCCTTAATTGACTGCAAATTTAAAAGGACCTCTGCATGGTTCTGTTTTGTGCTCACAGCAGACAAAGAACGAGTAAACATTTATCCAAAACAAAAGAAAATGTTTCACATGAGAAGCAATGTACCACAAGCAGGGAAGGGACATATGCCCAAGATGTTCATTATTTAATTTTTTAAATTATGTTACAGCAATTTTTCAGCTTGTCAATTTGCCACATCATATAAAAATGTGTATTAACCCAACTAATGTTTTCAGTGCAAACATAGAACTAATGACAAGAAATCAAAGTAAAATCCAAGAAATAGAAAGTTATAATTGGGATACTTTTGATCACAAAAATATCAGTTCCCTCTCTTTAACATTTCTGGTTTGTTGATGAACCAACCGTGTTTGGCATAATTAACACTAAGATCTTCAGAACTCAATGACTGAAAATAATTGCTTCTCTCTTTTCTTTCCTGAGTACGCTGAAGCCCAACCTAAAGATTTAGAGCTGACTGGACAAATATAAAGGATGTCAGAAACAGTGACCGCTGACATGCCATTCAAGGCACATGGAAGAGAGTTCAGGCTTGAATGCCTCTAAACTGCTCATTGGTAAGATCAGCTATCAGTGAGACACAGTGTAAGTCAGCACAATTCACTGAGCCTGCTATGACCTTAAAATCATTGCTCCTGGGGCATGTTCATCCACCAATTAGTTTATACGCTCACTGGAAATCCATTGCTCAGTAAATGCACTGGTCTCTCATTCCACGGTGTTGATGAAGTGTGTGTGATGGCTTTCTCTTCACAACTTGACCCCTAAAGCTGACCCATCTGGAACAGAAGTATTCATGCCACTTGAGTACATCCTTGGTTATCACAGAGTTTGATATTTTCTTTAAAAACACCATTACTCACATTTTTTTCCCCTTAGTTAAAAATACTTTGCAACCAATAAAATACAAAGAACTTTTTAGAGGAAAGAAGTTTAGTACACAGTATGTTGAAGTAGAGTTATAAAGGGTAATTAATTGAAGTATAAGACAATTTCTGTTAAAATTGGTATGAAAGCTGTAAATACTGTTTTGCTCAGAGGAATAGCTGTTAATCCCAAGTATTAATTCATCGCAGTGTGCATCTTTTGGTATATATACACAGCAAAAATAATAAAAACAAACAAAAAAAAAGCATAACAGAGTTATATCTATCATCATACGGTAAGAGAGAACTTTGTCTTAGGAATTTAAAGAAAAGTGCATCTATTTGAACATTACTTAATTAAAGTCCCATCTATATTGAATGTTTCTCTTTGTCCAGGACACTCTTACATTATGGTCTCCAAGTGCATTTTGACCCTTCTTCCACCAAATCTCAAGCTACATATTAAATAACTTTTTTTTTTTAAAGGTAAAAACATAAAACTGTAAGCAAATTCCATCACTAGGCTTATTCCACAATCTGTAACTAATATGCATATCGGGTACTAACAATGCTTATTAATAACAATACGACAAATAGCTCCTCTAATAGAAAACAGTGAAAAAAGCTACTGGGTTGTCCCCTTCTGTATGTTCCCTCACTGTCTTCCTTATGTTCCAGTAAAGGATGGGGGTGGGGGAGCTTACAAATACATTTTGTCAAAAAGTGACTGTATTGGTGAAATTCAAAATTCAGAAAGCATTCCCCCTTCTCTTCTTCTGAGATGTTTGTTGTTGTTTTAGAGGGTGGAGTTATGAGAATGAAGTTTCCATCTTCATTCCCCTACTTTTCTTTAGTGACAAAATGGAAAAGGAAGACGAAAGAAACAAAATACTGTATATACAGTTTGTGGGGGTTCTGCGTGTGTGTTTTAAAGAAAAGTAAAACACAAGTTGTTAGTTAATTATTTCTAGAAAATGACAACAGGTAATAGTAAGACTTGTCAAGGAACCTGAACATAATTTTCCTGCACGAGGAACCTCTGCTGTTGCAGCAGACAGTGCTGTGAAACCTCAAAAAAAATTGTCCCAGCATTAAAGACATAATAAGTAACAATGGATGTGTAAGATAGGTGAAGGTTAAGCTATCTTGCTAAATTTCTAAAGCTAAGTGTAAACAGAATCAGCTATGATAGAAAAGGCTTGTAATAGCATTTATTCTTACATATCTCACAAATATACAAAATTACTGATAGTAAACTATGCCAGAAAAGATTTACAGTCTCTAATTCAGAAACAAAACCATAACAAATGATACAGGCAAAAGATACAGGTAGGAAAAATCAGGTTAGAAATAAGACTCTAGTTTTAATTAGATATTTGTATAATTAGATATTTGCATGCATTGACATATTTGTATGGAGAGACAGTTGGTTATCCATCTCTTTGAACCTTCAAATAAAAATTATTTGTCTTTCTGAAAGCTATATGTTAATTCATTAAAAAAGTTGTGTATTTGATAAATGCATTACTAAAAGATCAAACTTTCAACCAAATTACTGGAGCACAGTCAGTTACCTAACATCACGAGTCAGAGTAATTTAGTCTTAATAGGTAAATAAAATTTTACTTAATACAGTAAAATTCGTCTGGCCATAGTAGCATAGCTTATCATGGATTTGAAACTTAAGTGAAATTTTCTGACTTATGTAAAACAAATAAAGAATAGTTAATAATAAAGGTTCTTCAATATTTCAGATGAAATTCTGATCCTATGCAGACAATGGGAGTATTGCTATGATTTTAAGTCAGCCACTCAAGACTTCAACATATGACAAATTTCACAGCTGTAAACTTGGCCCTTATACCAATATAATGCTAAATCAAGCTTTGTAGCCTCTATAGCCTCTCCCTATATTTACAGCCAAAATGTTTGCTTTGTTTTGCGTCTCTTCTGGATACTGTAAACAATAAGCAGTAATACATTTTTAAGAAATAAAATCTAAGTTTTTAATATAATCTTCTTAGTTCAGAAGAACTAAATAGTTATGCATAGTTATTCATGAGAGGTAGGTCTTGTGTTACCTCATCACAGTAGATACGAAGGATAAGATACCTGGTCTGTAGGAGAAGACAACTTAGGAAACACACAGAATAGCAGAATACTGTAATTTACTATAAGCTCACTGTTGTGAATTAACAACAGTCACAATCTCATTTGCTGAGGTGGTTAAATAACACAGCACTACCTAAAAGAGAAGATCTATCCTTTTCTTCACCTACAACACTTCTCCTGGCGACATGGTCCTAAAAGATGCATGCCGTGTTCAAGCAGGCTGGTACTTGTTAAGTCATCTCCTTTAAGTAATTTATTAAACTTGCAGAAAACTCTGGTTTAAGCTCTGGCATAAGTAAATTGTATCAACTCACGAAAGAACAACTATGACATCACATGAGTTGCTGTGCTGCAGGGAAACAGGAGAAGGACTGCAAAAAGAGTGCTCAGAGAAGAAATACAACCAATATATTTCAAGCTCATGAGAATCAAATATTTTTTTATCTCACTGATAAAAGTATGTGAGAATTTTTGTGCAGAGAAGATAAAGTACATTAAAAAACTCTGAGTTTAGGTTTATTTGCCTTAAAAAAAAAAAAAAATATAGCAAAAATTCAATTTATAATTAAAGCAGTAAACTTGCATCCAAAGGACAAAAAGTAGCACAAACTGCATCCCACTCAAAAAGTTCACTTCCACGTTATCTACTGAATTTTCCACAATTAAGAATGGAGTTTCAAAGCTTTATTTGCACTTAATTTGAGTTAACACTTTGAGCATGCTCTTAAAACAGAGAAGTTCTGTTCCTTCTGTCTCCTGGCATATTTCAACATATCTCATGCAACTGCATAGTGAGCTGGATTAGGGAGCTGATCCAGCTGAAAACTAACCCTACCAAAACAAAAATCAGATTAGCCAGATCATCTGGCAGTAACAGTGCAGTCTCAAAGTTACTATATTTGACACAAAGATCAGGGTGAAGTCATAAAACAGTTGAGGTTGGAAAGTGAACCATCTGAATCGACTACAGACTGGAGTTGCATGAGGTTTAGAATATGTGGTACAGAAGTGGTATATGTGAATATACCACAAAGAATATGTGTATACAGAAGTGGTATACATCTCTGAACATATTTATTTATATGCTGTAGTACTCAAAACTACTTTTTAAGTTTTATTTTCATTTCCCAGCTTAAGCCATTACTGTTGCCTTACTTTGTTGGGATTTTGTTTGTTGATTTTTTTTTCCCTGTTCTACTTCTTGTGTCTTTCATGGGCATGTGATTTCTTGTCCTTAGTCACTGTTGATAGGTGATTGCCAAAAGCTGACGCTGGTATACACTGAAGAATCATTTCTCTTAAAATTAGCTTCTCCCATTGTTAAAGAACCATGCAGCACAAATGCTTCATTTCAAGCTTGTGCAAGTTTTATCCTGAAAACTATGTGCTTCATTGTCCTGGAGAAATAGAGCTGTCTTTGGTTATTATGAACAAGGGCAGGCTCAGAAACATTGACACTTGACCCAGTGAAGATCCTGCAGCTTAACAGGTTGACAAATGGGAAAACAATTTGTGAAAATAAGTGTCAAGACCACATATGCTTTAGCAGGTTTGAAATTCTTGCTTATTAATTATTATTATAACTATTCAACAAGATTTTTCCAATGAAAAACAGTTAAAAAAATCCAGTCCATTATATTTTACATATACAAACTGCTCAATTTTTTGCATTCTTCTACAGGAATATAGAATTATTATTTGTTGGGATACATAAATCACACATACCTCAGTAAGAACAGAAAATCTTAAAGGGACTGAAATGATGTCATTTTTAACAGAGACTTGATGTTCAACTTACAGCAATGTCCATTATGCATATGAACGCATATTTAAACATATAGAAAATATGGGGGGAGAGAGGAGGATTTTGCAACTCCATCAAAAAACTCTTCAGGTATATTCACCCTCAAGTGCAGGGGATATTGTCCAATCTTAAACAAATAGTCCTTACATTTACCAAAATGCTAAGCATTGGATTTTCAGTTCTGGCAAGGTAGAACTCTGAACAGAAGGATCCAATGGGGTATTTCAGAAGACCAACAATTCACTATTCATTACCTCTTATAAACAAAATCCTCCACACTGGTGGGGAAAGAGAACCTGACACAGAAGAGGAAGGAATGCTGAAACTCAAGCTATTCACAGGCCAGGATTATAATAGGCTTTTATTTAGTGCTGGGCAGGAAGTCACTGCTACAATAAAGAAAAAATTTTAAGATGTAGCAAACATAAATTAACAAAAATAATTATCCAAGTGATAGCTACAAGTAGGTTCAGTTTTGACATGCAGTGAAGCCTCAGAATGAGCACATTATTTCAGTAAAAGTAAGTTATTAGACAAGGTATGTCCCAGAAACTAGTTTATTCAATTAGATTTCTAACATATAGCTGCACAGAAACCAAGTTTTATTATAAAATGTTTAAGAGAGGCCACGTGCCTAACACTGACGAGACAGGTTTAAAAGATTTCCAATACCAGAATCAAATATGTTATATTTATATTGAATAGTATGTAGCTTTTTGAATACTAGTCCTTCTGACCCTCCCAGAAACCTGAGTATTACCATCATTTTGATGTCCATGCTATGTCTATTTACTGTGCATTCAACAAATTATATTATCTTATGTTAGCTTAAACATTGTTTCTTTAAAACTTGTCCATGCAATTCTAATGTGTAATACAAAACTCCCAGAGTAATCATTTTGTTTTCATTTGTATAATTTGTGGGACTATGCCAGAGATTAACTGTTATACAATTGTTTCATGGCTTATTTGTTCTATGAATCTAGGAAAATATTACTGGAAAGCAAATATAGGCTCTAAACTATGATGAACTAAAATGAACTGAATGCTAGCAAGTTTCAGCATTCACTGTCATGGAGAGCCTGCTCTGCATGAACAAGCTTTTATTCTTATCTGACCTCATTGAGAAGGTGATGTCTTTCAAGTGTGGTGACTAAACCTCAAACTACAAATCAAGAGATGCACTGAGTTGTTAAAGAAGCAATAAAGAGCAGGTTAACGTAAAACCCACAATTAAATTCCAAAACTAAGAACCTCATTCCAGGAAAATGTTAAATTGCTCTTCTTCAATTCTGCTGATTTACATAATCAGAATAAGACAGACCGTCATGCTTACACATTTGCCATCATTTTAAGCTTTTCCTTCTCACATTCAGTTTTTGAGGAAGCATTGAGAAACAATACATTGTAGTAGCAAATGTACACATTTTAAGGTATCCCTTCAGTATTAATGATTAACATTGCGCCAATCTTACATCGTGTCCAATACACATCCATATAACTCAACCAATCTTCCGATCCAGAGTTTAACAGATAAGACAGTTCAGTGGGAACATTTGGAGCCTTAATAAATGTCAAAAGGCTTAGTATCACCTGAAGTTTTAGGTAAAATTTCCTATTTTCTTCTCTAACAATGAATTCCATGTAATTCTGGATCTAGTCATTAAGAGGGGAAAAATAAACTCAACATAACAATATAGCTTGTAAAAAATCTCACAGGACAAGTCATTAATGAAAAGAAAGAATTGTTGCTAAGCTATCTTCAAAAAACACAGCTAGTAAAGTTACAGAAGGCTGACTTCTTCTCTGTCCTGATGCAGACCTTCCCCAGAGTGCACCTCCCCAGGTACCAGCCCTTCTCCCTTTCCACCTGCCTGCTCCCAGCACGGACAGCTGTAACTACCAGCTTGGGATGAGGTCCACGCCTAGAGAAGAGCACGGCCACTCAGCCACCCAGAGGATCTCAATCTCACTGTGATCACCATGTGCAACTATTCCCCTGAGGAGTCTGCTGCTGGTGTGAACAGACCCACCAGATAGCCTCCCAGGATCACAGTTTCATTTAAACCGTGCAACAGGAACAAAATCAAAAGAGTTCAGCACATAAATTATTTAACCAGGAATGTCTTCATTTATATACGTGGTCAATAAAGTCTTCAATGATACCTATGGTACTAGAGCAGTAAAAGTGAGGGGTGATAACTGCTCCAGATTCATGAGTTTACCATTCTGCAGCAACAGAAAAGAGACTCACTTCGCACACCTTTGCTTACCATTTCTGTGAATCTCAAACTGAACAGTTCTCTTCCCTACAAAAAAAGAAGTATCATTTTTACTCAACAAGATCCCTGGTAGAACTTTACATTCCCAAGTATGGTTCTACATGTGATTTTTTGCAATTCCAAGTAAGAACTAGAGAAAACAAAAAAACAACACACTTCATAAACAACAATTCAAACACTGCCCCTGGAATGCTTATTTTGGTAGGTTACCTCAAGTAACTCTTTCATTTTCTGCTCGTTTACTAATTCACACATAAACAAAGACAACATGTTGATAAAACTTTTTTTTTTTTTTTTTTTTTTTTAAGAAGTGTGTCAAGGTAAAATATTCACAAAGTGCAGCTCACACTCATCATACTACAAGACAGCAAAGAAACAATAAAGGTATGAGCATAGTCCAATAGGTCTCATGAGTTGACAAAGCAAGATATCCATTTAGGTCATTTTCCAGAGATATATGATTGAGTGGGAAACGAGCATCTTGCTTTGTTTCATTTGAGATTTCTGCATGATGCTTGCTGACAGTTTGTCAAACAAGTAATTTGGCTAGAATAACCACAGCTGTTTTATATTACTAAATCTCTGCATAGATACATTTAACTACTGCTAAGCATTCATATTGTAGATTAACTTAATTCCAAAATTAATTTTTTATGGAACAACATGCACAAAAGAAATTTTTGTAAAATAAGTATTGTATTTAAAATACTGCAATAACATATTCAAACAAACACATCCTGAAGTTGTCAATTAGGGGCCAAAAAAGCACCAGAGACGACAAAAGCAAAGAATGGGCTCAAATCTTTTGTCAGTAGTCAGCCATACTGTTAAAATTCATCCTCAGATCAAAGTGCATGCATTATGGTTTTGAAGTGATGCTTCAAGAACAAACAGTAAGCGATAGGTGACTAAAAGTAAACACAGGCTGCAAGGGCAGACTTGAGAGGCTCAAATTATTTCATGCTTCTCTTAAGCCTCTACTACCAGAGGTATGGCTCCTAAAAAAAAAAAAAAAAAAAAAAAAAAAAAAAAAAAAAAAAAAAAAAAAAAAAAAAAAAAAAGGTAGAAGGGTGTATAAAAAAAAAGAAGATGTATCCTGACATGTTTGTATAATCCTGAATGTATCCTGAATGGTTGTATAATGACAACCATTCTGGCTGCCCTTGGCTGTGTTGGGAGCGCAAGAAACCCTCTTCCAACAACTGCTGAAGTGGAAGATGGCTTATAAAAAAGAAGAGATGTCACTATAGCAAACTGGAATAGATATGAATGCCCCAGAGCCTAAAAGCTTTTGTTTTTCTTTATTAAACACTAAAAATCTCAGACAGTCATAAAACTTAAAAGCACAGGAAAAAAATTCATAGGCTTTACTAGAGATCAATGAACTACCTGTTCTATTAATTTATTATTTGATATTCCTTCTATTCACAAGTTTTCAGTTCACCCATGCAAGACATCTATTCCTGAAAACATAAGATATATATTTATCTATTATTAACTGACATTTTCTCCATGATGACAATGAAAAAATGTATTTGATATTTCTAAATTACAAAATTTTATTGTTGGATTGAAATATTTATGAAGCCCTCACCCTGGGCCAGAACATCCTTTTAATCTACAGTGACATTATGACATTGAATTACTGCAATACTGTACCTACATCAGTGAGAAATATTTAATATCATAATAGTGCTTAAAATATTATAAGCTCTAGTCCTATTTTTAAAATAGTCTCAAAGACAAAATGCAGCAAATTGAAATATTAAATGTCCCCTGAACCCATTCATAAAAGATTAATGCTTCAGAAGAAATTTTTAGCTTTAAAAATTCCTAAGTGGCTTCATTACTGAATCCTCTCATTACAGAGACAAAAAAAAAAAAAAAAAAAAAAAAAAGATTCTAGCACATTTAATAGAAAAATATAATGTACAGACATTACAGAAAGTACATTTCATACTTTTATTTTTTAAAGAAGATTCAGCTACTCTAAGATATAGCTATTATTTCCATGTGCATTTATTCCCAGACCCAGATTAATTTAGTTGGGATTTTGAATGACTGTCTATGATTTGCTTAAACACCAAATTTACAAATCATTCTTGTCACATTTTAGAAAAGTGTATGATTCTTAGGCCTGCACCTTATAAGATAATTACAATTTTTCTTTTACAATTTCAGTACTGCCAATGTAATTACCTGAATATTTTAAATAAACATGGAACTTTCTCTCCAATCAAAGCCTGAAGTTTCCTGCATCCCAACCTTCACATAAAAACTTAGATGGGAAACCTTCATTAAAAAAAAATAAAAATGTTTCAAGTCTGTATAAAGTTATAGCTCTTAGATCTGCATATCTTTTGTCCAACATGGAAGGTTTTGTTCTCACTCTGGAAATACAGAAGTGATTGAAAAATTCTTCCCTTTTATTGATTGAACCACTTTATTTTCAGACTTGCATCCACTTGTTTTACTGATGAAGATGTTATGGCTTTATTCTGCTGAGACATATTCAACTAAACTTTTTAAAAAGCGTATTTCCCCTGGTAATTAATAATCAGTAATTATTAATTTCTAAATTTACTCTCTTTAAAGCAGACCTCAGAATCCTATGAAGTTGCATAGCTACTGCTGAATGCAAACAGACTTCATGGCTGCTAGGGAAAGTTGTAAAACACACATATATGGGGCTCCTTTTAATGGACGTGACATTAGGGAAACGGAAGAACCCAACTTTGCAGCAGTACTGAAATCATTAAAATCCATCCAGACATCAAACAACAGGACTCACAGCAGCGACTAGAAAATAACCAAGCAGTCATGAATTCTCTACAGGTAAAGGGTTGTCTTTTATTTTTCCAACACATTTGCACAATCACATACACCACGATGTTTTCATTCTTGTGAACTGTTTCTTGTCAGTGTTCAACCTGAAGTAATCTGTTAAAACGAAAGCCACAGCAAACTTCAGAAACAAGGGGTCTGCAGATGTAAAGTGGTTAGTGCTACTGGAAGAGCGTGTCTCATAGTGACCAACACACTTCAATAATGACAGGATTTAGAATACACTAAGCTGACTTTATTATATTATGCTCTTAAAATGCATCAAAGAACATCATTTCTAAGCTCTGAATTATTATCAGTGAGCTGCAGTTAAGGATAAGAAGTGCTGCTAAGTTTTGCATAATGCTTGCCATTACAAGTAAGCACTGCTTTTGCATTCTTCTAAAAATGTCATTTAAGGGTTTCAACAGTTCTACTAAACCTAGACTGTAAGTGCCATGCTTGAATCTATTTTTTTGGATGTATGCCCAACAATAAATGATCCACAATGATCTGAGGACAGCACTCTCATCCAAGAACTTAATCAGATTAATGATGTATTTGTTTTATAAAAAATGAATAACATTAAGCTTGAGAATGCCTAATTTACATATTAAATGGTTGAAGGGGACAAAAAAATACTAGTGGTTTTATAAAATTAAGATTACAAAATTGACTATTGTCTTGAAAATCTGTTAGTAAATTGCAGAGATGCATAATAATAAATAAGTGTTCATTAGCAGTTTATGAAAATTCATGAGTTGATGTTTAGTTGTTCAAAAGACTTAATGATGTTTACATTTACGAAGAATTTATTAAAAGCAATGTTGATATCACAACATAGCAATGGCAATAACACCAACATTACATAAAGAACTTTCCAGCTCTTTTGACCTAAGGAATATAATTAATATTTTTAAAAATTTTACCATACACTTGAGAATGCTGAAGGGAGAACTGAGAAGGAGAGGTGTGAAATGAGCAGTGATATAATTTGCATTGGGTTGAGTTTCATACACTGTAAACAGATAGGCCTAACTGAATGAATTAAATCATACAAAACTGACAGATTTTATAGGGTTAAGGAGAAAAAATATATATAGTTAGTATCCTTTATCAGTTTATTCCATGTTACAGATATTTAGTGTTTATTTACCACTCTCATTATTTCATAATAACATTATATTCATTAACCAGATTTTCCAGAAATAGAAAAATAGCTTTTACTACAATGGATTAGTTTTGAAGTAAGTTACTTTAGTAAATTATTGGAGAACATGGTTTATTACCACCAAATATAGCATTTTTGTTGTCACGTCAAAATTAAGTAACACCTCACCACATTTACTGGTAGAGTCCATCCATTTCCAAATCTCAGTGGGCTAAACTCTGCACGTGGAAAAACAACGAGAGAAATAAAATGAGCAGTACATGGAACAATGAAGGTCAGGTTGGCATTTGCCATCTGGCACAGTAAATCTAGGGTCTATCAAACAAGTATTATGTCCATTTCCTCAGACATTATTCAAGAGAAATTCTGTCTGTCTAGAAAT
This sequence comes from Anas platyrhynchos, assembly GCF_047663525.1. Taxonomy (NCBI): domain Eukaryota; kingdom Metazoa; phylum Chordata; class Aves; order Anseriformes; family Anatidae; genus Anas; species Anas platyrhynchos. The sequence continues at coordinate 40,439,427 of NC_092589.1, forward strand.
ACTGTCATTTGATTAAACGGATTCTTGCCTGATCATTTAGAGCTCTCGTGATGATGCAAGTTGGTCCACAAGCTTACATATGTAAGATTCAGAACAGCCCTGGAAACAATCCAAGGCCAAAGGGCATAGTAGATATGCAACTACAACCCAGCCCAATCTGAAGGATCAGGCAATAGTTTCTAGCAAAGTCTTTTAATACAGCAAGAAATCCCGTAGCCCTGTTGGCAACAGCATCCACAATAATGATTTAAAATACCTCATTAAAGTTATTAGAATAGGAATGCTTCTAACTATCTCCTCCAGAAGCCGGACCTCGAAGAGTAAAGACAATAAATCAAGCCTTCCTTCCTCCACTGGGTAGGAGCAGGGGGGATATTCACAGAAGGTGATGCAAGTAAAATAGCTCTCCCAATGGCAAACCGTATCTTCAAACCCAGAAGAAGAAAAGAGGATGAAAGCTGAATTTCTCCACAAGATAGGTGGGCAGGAAATCTGTGACTTATATGAAGATTTCAACAAACTTGCTTCCCCACCGATGTACAAAACTCAAATTGTTTGGCACTTCTATTGAAAATCCAGGCCTACAACTGAGTAGTACAGGAACAGCAATTGCTGGCAGACTTGTATCAACAGAGCCCAGCAGTTGGCTCTATTTCAGCTCCTATCTAATCCTTATATTATACTGCGCTCATCACCACAGTATGTGAATTCCCACTAATGCAATGCTATAGCTAAAAGACAAAGCCCACAGCAAAATTCATGCAACTCAGGAAATCTGCAATTAATATTCCAGCACAGACTTAACTGTATACCAACACCCCCTGCTATTCTTTATCCGTAAGTGAGGTTCTGCTAGTTACATTTCTGATGTAGGCCACAATCTGGTATTAATCCATGTGTTCTGACCAAGGTATCAACAACCTACCACAAATGGGACACAAACTTCACCATAGTTTCAACATGTTAGAGCAACATTTGCATATGCTTTGTGATTAATGCATTTGCCTCGCAAAAAAAATTCACAAACTTCAGGCATTTTCCAACTTAACACTGCCAACAAAATTGTCTGTGAGACAGTCCAGTGTTATTTTCTCTAAATTTTCATTTATCTTTCCAACGGCTATGAAAAAATAATCCATTTTGTTACAGAAAAACTTCAACATCAACCTCAGAATGATCTATACAAACAGATCAGCGCAAGTCTGACTACAAATGAATCTGTTCTGTGAAATGCAGAAAAAGAAAAACACGGCAATTATATAAGCAGTTGTCCCCCTAATAGACGTTTTTCAAACTTCTTTCTCTGTACCAATTTTGTGATGCAACTACCACTGCAATACATAACACACAGTGATCTGAAACTAATTTTCATTCACCTTATCCAGAGGTGAATAGCAAATAGCAAATTTAGTAATAGCAAATAATAATAAAAATAAGGGGAATGGTTCAGTAATAAGGGAAGACCTGTGTGGGACAAGGTCATGACCAACAGTCTGCTAGAACTGCCTCTGAAACTGCTGTAACAAGGCATTCCTCTCCCAAACTCCAACCAAATGAGCCCACAGCATTTCTGTTCAGACACCTTTTAAGAAAGGCTGGTAGTCACTGAAGAAGGAGAAATGGAGGAGACACATGGAAGCTGTTGGAGACATGTTCGGAAAAAGTCTAGAGGAGATACACTCCCAAAAGGAGGGCAGTGTGTAAAACCACACTAAAGCTAGAACATCCCAACAGCATTGGGTATTTTTATTAAAGCTGCTGAAACTTAACTTGCAAACTGAAAGGAACATATGTGTTGTGTCTAAAAATCAGCAGTAAACATGCTTCTCTTTTTGCTGGTATAGTCTTCATGGGGTTCATTTAGTTTTGTGTATCAACTGGACTCCAGTGAAAAATGTTGAACCCAAAACTCAAACCTAAAGGCACTGAAATCATGATGAAAGGCAAGTATCCTGTTTCAATTTGATGACAATGAACTATTCATGGAGGATCTACACCTGTGTTTCTGAATTAAAATTTTCAGGAGAAGTATTACTGAGAAGTTAGAAGAAATGATATCAAATACTCTATTTGTTTCCCTTGTGGAACTAACAGTAAAGCGATAAAGAGCATAAACTTTTATCTGTGATTTTAACTGGTATAATAAAGAATGCTTTCTTTTTAGCAAAGATATACTTACTAAAAATCCTAAGATCTTCACAAAATCCTAGAAATAAAGACTATCCATTTTCCTTTTTGGTAGGTTCCTGGCATTTTACAACACTCTAGTACCAAGCTTAGGGTGCTGTTCAGATTAGCAATGACTTGAATAGAAATTCATTCCTTTTCTTTGCTGAATGAATCCCATTATTTGGCTGTGGGTTATAAGTACAGTTATATTTCTAAGAATTTTATTTCCTGTCTATAACAGCTCAGGAATAGGAATATTACTTATGTTCCATTTCATAGTTCTGAAAGTGTTTTGACCCCGCATGGAAATTTGAAGACCTTTTCTGAATAGGGCCTTCTATTCACATAATGATTTTTTTTCTATATTATTTTATTAATATAAATACACTTCACCTAGTGAAAGCAGGTCTTACATAATATACAAGAGGCATCTTATTACATTGTGATAACTTTAAATAGAGTCTTTTGACTATGAAACTCATTTTTTCCACTTAAGTGGATATAAGCTACATGAACAATGAGAAACAACATCTTTTCAAGTGACCTTCTGGCGCTATTTAAAGAAATTATGCAAATATTTTCAGATCCAAGTGAAATAAAATAAATAGACTTGAGTATCAAAAAAAATGGAATAGATTATCTTGTTTCGCGGGACTTTGAAAGTGTTTGATAGCTGTATTTTTTTAATGAGTGCCTATTTAGAGTTGTGTTCTGGGCTGATACTCTTTTAGAAATGTGAGTGCTATCATCTTGTTATGGCTAGCATACATTCGTGATTCAGCACCATTGTTTCCAGTGGTTTCTGAAAAGCATGAAACTTGTGGCAGACTTAAAACTACTATAGCAACAACAATTACTTGCAGTCACTTGGAACAATTTTTTCAATATATATATATTTCACAATCAACCAGCTGATTAAAAGAATAATTGAGGTGCTATATTTCAGGTTAGTCTTTTGTTTGTTAAATGTTTAGCATTTTCCCAGGCCCTTAATAGCAGAATTCTTCTTCCCGTTGGCTCACACACAGGTTCATTGTTTCATGATGAATTCACCAAGAATTCATTTGACCCTTGCCTATTTTAGCCTAGCCAATGACAGATGCCAAGGGAAATTTCTTTGATTTAGCAGCTGTTAACAATCTGCTCTCCATTTTGTCTCCGTGGTCTTCCAGTCATGGGCTAATGGTTTTGCCGTATCAACCACCTACCATTCTCAAGAATAAAGTAACTTTGCACATGATAAATTGATTATTATAATTAAAAAACAACTATTCCTTAAGATTATCACTGAAGTGCTCAGTGCTACCAGAAGGCACAATTCCACTCCCAGCACTCCCTCAAAGGCCTCAGTGACAGGTATCTAAATAGGAGAGCATGGAAGCCTCAGCCAGAAAGCAACATCCTCCAATGCTGCCCAAAGTATTCTGCCACCTGCCTTGACCTAAATTTTCAGTGTTGTGTCCCTCTACTTCTTCCCTTGCTGGTCATATTCTCTTACTCACTGAGCCTGGTGATGGGACAGAATGGTAATGAGAGTCTGGGGGAGAAGCACCTTCACCTTCTTCAGTAGAGCCGTTTTAGATGCCTTACAGTGTTTGTGAAATCAGACACAAACTGTTACAGAGTTTTATTCTTTTGCATGATCTGCGCTGTGTGATCCTATGGTCCTAAAGTCTACAAGCCAGGTGCATTAATAAGCTATGTCCCATGTATCTGTTCTCAAGAGAGAAAGCAAAGCTTGAAAAACAGAGAGGAAAGATAGAAGCGCTATATATGATAAGATGCCTTTTCTTTGAGCACTGTAGGAAGGAAAAAAGACCAGTTGGATGCAAGAATGCTTAAATACTGAAAGTGAAGGTATAGATAAATTTAAAATTTACCTTGAGGACAACAGCAGAAGACTTCGACAATAAAAACTGTTAAGAAAACTGTTCTTACAGTTAACTGTAAGAACACTTTAAATGTAAGAAACTGTTAAAACTGTTCTTACATACAAATAACACATTACTTGTGAACAGAATTCCAACTAAAACCTCCCCTATAAAGAATGCATTTAAATATATTTTTAAAATTCAAAGTGAAGTAATATGATTATCCTGACCAAATATGCCATTATCTTCAGCTAGAGAACCATACTAAATATTTTCCTAATGGTCAATTTTTGCTAGCTGGTGTATTTGTTATTTAAAACATTAACTCAACTTAATAAAAATACACAAGCAACTTAATCATAAACTTTTGAAAAAGTAACCTTTAAAATATATTAGTGCATAAATAGCAATCCTATTAATTGAAGCATCATTTAAAAGTGTCAATGGCTCTTACAACACCAGTTGCAATCCCTTACTAATTTAACATTACAACTTCATTTCTTGTTCTAATCTCATCTAATTTACCCTTCTGATTTCCTTCCTTCTGGATATGCTAGCTTTGCCACCCAATGAGTTTATTTCACTAGTCATTCACTTTTAACAGTAAAACCAAACTATTTGAGGGGAATAATCTCCCTGCAAATCCAACACAGGATAAAGAGCTCTTATTTATCGAGCATTTTGTGCCTTGAATTGAAGCATTATTGCAAAGAGTGAGCAATAAACAAAAACACCTCAGGGGCCTGGGAGGAGCAATGTAACCAATTACATTTAATTAAATCAAAGGATGGGAGCCCTAGGGTTGAATGAGCTGAAGAACAAATTTGCATTAACACCTAGCAGCCAAACAAGTAGTTCTTGGTTTAGTCTGGAAGTACAATTGTTGCCATCTATTCTCTGCACTGAAGGGGGGCCATTAGCTAAATTCTTAGGAATTGTTTGTCCACTGATGAGGGGCTGCCTTCTCAACATTTCACCTCGTCACACATGAAAATTGCCTACTAAAATAAACAGCTTCTTCTGAAACCTAACAAACAAACATTAGGACATGACTCACAAGTTTGCAATTCTGTAACACCTTTGTTCAGGGTCAACAAAGAGAACAATGCCAGGGCTCACACACCTGAGAGAACTGGAGACCCTGCAAGCCCGATTTGAAGGAGAACTGGGAAGAATTAACCTTAATCTGACCACAGTGAATTGTATAAATTGAAACATACAGGATAATGATTACCTACAGCATTTGCAGAAGGGATGCAAACATTGAGCCTCTGGCATAATGAGAAGACTTCCTAACACCAAATAATTGCCAGTGCAACGCAGCCCAAGCCTTCCTTTCTGCTGTTCAGAGGGTGAGGGGGAAAGATCATGGAAGTCTGCGAAGAGATGGAATGAATAAATAAGAGTATGAAATTGATAGAGAAATTAAAAGCAGTGAGATACAAAAATGCCTGAAGTCCGCAGGTCTGAATTTTCCAAACTCTGAGTCTGGTGGTGAAAACAGGAGGAAAAGACTACAAATCAGTTATTAAACTATTTTTCTTGACCGTTCATTGCATACCCATGCTTAAAAAAAGTTTACATGTAAAGAGGGCAATTTTTTGAAGGTGTCTTAAGAGGCATTTGGTAGAGTAGCAATGGCCAGAATTCTTTTTTATTTATTTTAAAACAATTTCAGAGATTTGTAAGTATAATAATTTCAAATAATTAGAGGTTTAAACGTACCTCATCCCAGATACAAAGTATACCTTAATCTACATCTTCCAAAACCAGAAATTAGTTTATCCATTTTAGGTTATACAACATATCAAAAGGAATGTAATGGTTTCAAAACACTTTTCCCTAAATCTCAAGCTAAAAGGTTGAATTATTAAAATAACTTTTTAGGCAATCAGTGTTCATTGTGCCCTAAAACTGCAACAGCCAAGATTCTCATTTTGAAAAATACTGAACATGCTTACATAATATTTTCTTAGCTCTTGTTCCTTTAATATTAAGATGGAGAGTACAGAGAACAATAAAAGACATTTGTAGAAGTCTACGTGCTTTTTGAGCAGTGTTCCCCCTTGACCTATTAATTTTCTTGCTTTGGAAGAAATTAAACTACAGTCTTACTCTGCAAAGTGACCATATGAAACATAATTTTATTCTCACCATACAAACATGCTGCCTTTATTTACTCACAGCTACATTTGGCTCTCATAATGACAAATAAAAATAGGTTTTGCTGCCCTTTTATATGTTGTTAGACCCAAAAAGCTAAGAGATCTAATAGCTTGCTTTTAAGAACATGAGAAGTCAGCTAAACTTTTCATCTCATTAACCAAGCTAGCATCCAGCCTGAAGTAAATCAGAAAACCCTTTGTTTCAGAACAAACATCTATTACAGATGTGCTTCCAGACTACACCTACTTTAGTCTAACCAATTCAACCACTGAAGTAAGTGTTTCCTCCCTATTCTGGATATGTATTGCCACCTTCTTAATGTCAGAGCTTTTGATAATGAGAATATATGCAGTGCTGGATAGGTTTATTGATCAAATTTTAAAAAGAAATAATTGTTTCAGGGTGGGCTAGTTTTTGCATTACACCAATTAAATGATTAGTATCAAAAGCTTTAGAGCCAAAAGAAGGCATAGCAGTGGCAATATATGATAAAGCATAGACTAGACAAGACTACCTCCTTCAATCAGCAGCTGCTAGATCAACACAGGATATAGTGGAACAACACCTGTAAGTGTCTAGTTCATCGTTTACAGGTTTCTTAACTTGGGACATGTTTCTCAAAGGATGAGAAGTCAACTATTTCAAAGCAGAAGTTAACTGAGTAGACAAGTGCTACTCCTTTATGGAGGCTGTTTTCCCTGTTTTGTTTTAGAATGTGCTCAACTAACAAATTTTAAATCCACATCAAGACAAAGAATATATTCTAGTTTCATGTGTAGAGATCTCACCTTCTTTAATTTACATTCCTTTAAAGAAAGAAAGAAAGAAAGGAAGGAAAAGGAAAAGGAAACAAATGTTCCTGTTCTAAATACATACTTGCACCTTTATGGGTACTTTATGGATAAACTGCTCCAGACCTCACTGTTTCTGCTCTCCATCTCAAAGTAGCCACAAAGATCTACATTTCCCAACTCATGGCTATGAGCCCTGCCACAAGGGTAAGGGGAGGTGGACTAAGAGTTGTATAAAAGCAACTATGGGAGGGTGGAGGCAATAGGGCAACGAGATAGGGAGTTCTCAAATAAAATCCTCTAGCCTACATGTCACTTATATCTGATGCTTTGTCTAAATACAAAGATCAAACAACACAGGGTACGCATGAAAACAGTTTTTGTTTTGTTGTTTTTAATACATGGATGGCACGTTAATCAGAATGAATGCTGCTGGGTTATGCCAACTTCACTTCTAAATGAAACCATGCAATATAAGAACCTGTTAAATTACCAATCACTTCTGGGCATTGAGAAGTTTGACGTGGAGCCTGCTGCAGCCATCCAGTGCTGGCTGCATAGCGGATGAAGAACGTTCAGCATTGAAACCTCAGAATTTTCTAGACATAGAAAACACTGCTGTGCAACAAAGTCTCCATGCATACACATGACAGTGAGCACATTTTCTGGATGGCTACAGTGCATTGTCTCTGAACAGGGCTCTGGTTCAGCTAAGAAAATATGAGGTACTCCTTCTATACCAAAGGAATGAAAGCAGAATAGCAAAGTAGAGAGAAGTGCAGAAGAAATGGTGTGGGAAGTGATTGCAGGAAGAAGAAATGGTGGAAGAAAAGAAGAAACTGGTATGCCGTCTACATGAAAAAAATAGAACAAACCTCAAATACGAGGCATCAGTCTTAATTCACTCTCAGCACTACTCTGTCATGTAAACCACAGAACAAGAAGTCCTCACAGTAGTCAATCTCATGATGCAATAGCTCCAGGAATTCAGAGAACAGAACATATACACACCAACTACCACTTTAAATACTTATTTTCTCACAAGATCTAAGAGGAATCACACTGTGACATAACATTCCAGATGGACGCAGTGATTAACTTACCTGCTGATGAGCAATACAAATTCAAAGTGCATCCTGAACCCCTACATATTACAGAGCTACTGCTAGCAGCACAATTAAGGTTTTACATTAGTCCAGACACAAGGCAGGGAGAGGTGCTGTCAAGGCTGTTTCCAAAGGATCGCTAACTACTTTTGAAGATCTGCTATAAATCGTATCTTTTGGGGGGGGGGAAACAAACAAACAAATAACAACAACAAAAAAAAAAACACGTTACATTTGAAGTGTGTTCTTGAAAGGGTAGATTAGTTTTACAGTTTGAAATGTTACTCCTATTTATCTTCTTTGAAAAAATATTACTTGATTTAGTGGTTTAATTTAGTTTTGGTTTCCATTTATTAAAAATATATTTTTTTGAAAAGTATATATGAAGGTGGAATATACTGTTTTGGAGGTCAACCAACTTCTCATTTCTAGTGACACAGCATTCTGTGTTCCTGTCTATATGTTATTAATTCCATACGATTTTCAAATTTGTTGTGCTCAAATATTCTCAAAAAAACACATTTTTTTCAATTTGATTCATTATGTCCTTTTTTATATGCTTCTGTTTACCTCAGAACAAAACTGAAATGTGCTGTGTAATTATGTGTTCGCTTCATCATTCTAATTAATTTATTAATTATCTCAGTGTCCTTTAAACGAGATTCATAGCAGTAACATAAGTAACATAGAAACATATTTTACACAGAGCATGAGGCAAAAATCTGATATCCCACTCTGCAAAATATGGGTAGAACGAAAAAATAATTAAAATGTTCCACTTCAAACCTTTTTGTACTGGTATTCAACTATGTCTACCCCAGCATGTTTCATGCCCCACTCTAAATTTATTTTTTTCTGATTTAAACACATAAACAGTTCAATTTCAAAATAATACACAGATCTTGAATTAAGTGAATATAAGTCTTCTGTCTTTAGTCATGGTGATAGTAAATGATGACAAAATAAACCAAAGGACTTTAATTAAGAATAACTAAAAAAAAGTCCATTTAAAAAGATGTTAATTAACCCTGCAGGGTACATGCAGGATTTGAAATGAGTCAAAACAATGTCCAGCTTAATGCTAAGAACTTATAAAATGAGCTATCAGGGCCTATTAGTGCATTGTAATGGCTTAGATACTTGAAGAAGTGACCCTAAAATCTCTATTCTGACCCAACTTTCAGAAATGGGGCAGAAGATTGACCTTCACACAATATAATCAGCAAAGGATCTAAAAAATGTATCTCTCTGTTATGTGAAACCACAGTTTTATTTACTCAGGCATGTTCACTTAGGAGTTAAGGTCCACTCAAGCATCATTTCAGGGTTAAAGGTTATAGTATAAAGCCATTATGTTTTCAAGCAGAGTAGCATGCTACCATTTGTCTTGCAGTAATATCACAATCAGATGTTACCTTTTTAGCTTGGCCCAGCGGTGAGTTTAAGACCCCAGCATGCACATTGTAAAATAGATTCATACTTTCTATAAGACACATTCAAACTGCAGTTGCTAAACTTTACATTGATGTGTATTTTGTCTATGCTTTTATCTAGACACACTGGTAAACATTTATGATCTCTGATCTTGTACAGATCTGTTTATATAATAATTAGGTGGATTCAAAGTCAGTATACTGTTTATGTTTAAAGTATTAATAGGAAAAAAAAATCAATACTTAAGCTTCCAGGTTCAGTTCCACAATGGAGTCGGTGTCTGTGTCTCACAAAAATTCAGAGTAACTTTAAGAGGAGGTACAACCAGGACAATCAGGATTTCTAAACTTCTCATTCAACAATGATTTAGAATTCCTTGCTACTGTTTACCAGTTCCTAACGTTCATTACATGCCTATTCCAAATTAAGAACATTCGTTCACCAAGACATTACTAATTTATGGCTCTGTACAACAATAACACCTCAGTTTGATCACAACAGAATCAGTGTTTGTAAAACTTTACTTGCAACAACAAACAAAAAAGATTGTTAAATTGATGGTATTTATGCTAGACACAATAAATCAGAAAATGCCTACACTGCCAGCAGCAGATACTGAATGTGCTAACCAGGTGTTTTTAAATAATTCATGCCTCAGAGAGATGACAAAGGCTGTACATACATTTAATTTCTCAAGAGCAATACATAAACTTTGCATGCTTTGAAGTTAGCTGTGTATTGAGGAAAACAAACAATAACACTACTTTCTGCTGCTCTTTGATTTTTATATTAATGAGTCAAAATTTAGAAGAGCAACAAATATACTTTTTTAAAACAGTAAGCTTTTTGTAACTTTATAACAGGTAAAAAAAAAATAGGTGCTTCCTATAAAAAAAAAAAAATAATCTTGATTTTATGTATTCTTTGAACTGATGCAGATCTCTGCATCTACCCCCACCTGCTTTATTACTATGTGTAATTTGGCCACGACACACTAGCGATTTCTATCAAAATATAAATATATATATTTTAAAACATAATAGCATTATGAATCATAGTATGATTCAGAGTTTGTTAGACATACATATGCAAATGCAGAATACTTTCAAAAAATATTATTTCTGGGTACATTTTCTGCAAAAGGCATGCCAGTGCTGTCTTAGCAAGTGCTACTTCAAGACATTGGGGATCCTTGCTTTTGTGATCTGACGCCTGTGCATGCAATTGTTGTATAGCACATTTGTAAACAAAATTACAACAAGCATTTCCATTAAAGTAATATCTAGGTTGCGAAGTAAAATACTTGACTCAACAAATGCCAAAATTATTTAGAAAATGCCACTATGAGCTTAGCACAGCTCTCACGCATGTAAGCCTTATGAAGCAGTATGCAATTAAATATCACCATATACTATACCTAACACATGACCACTGCTTCCTTTTAGTTCACAGTACTAAAGGCCAGTGTTCATGTAATAATAAAATAATCAATATTTATACTTCAGTTAAACATAGCCCCATTCCTTATTTTCTGAATTCACCATTTAAGAGAGGAAGCCTCTCCAGCATTTGGCTTGAAAGCTGTACGCAGACTACTAGAATTCATTGTCTGCTTTTCAGCACCTCAATCACTTTGAAAGGTATCCAACCAGCAACCCCTAACAGAGTAACTCCTCCAGTCCTTGCTATGTGCCTTATGATCCAGTGTTGTAGTCTCTGGGAGAAGACAGAAGTCAGAAAGAGACAGTTCTTTATGTGAGGCCCTAAAGCACAGACAGAGGAAAGTGTAACTAACTGAGCATCCAAAACACCCAGAACTTCAATTTTCTGAGTGTTTTACAATTTTGTTTTAGCTGTTGAAATCACCATTTCAGCTGTGACTAGCTTCTGGGGACCGGATCCTGGGCTTTCTGAAGACAGTAAGATACTAAGCCACCATCCCAAAGCACACTGTAGTAGGCTGAGGAAGAGAATCTGCATGCCAAGCAGCAATGCACTGCAGTAATGCAAAATCCCAGTTTACACACGCAACCCTAAACTAACAGCACATTTTTGTAGTGCCAAGGACTCAAAGTTAAAAATTATTTAACATACTTCCATGGGTATTTTTTGAGCTAAGAAACAAGCATCAAATATGCCATCAGCTGGAATATCAGCTTGTACATAGGTGATTAGCAGGATTGCAACTTGTACACTAAGACATTTTATGCTTAAGTGAATAGAGCAAATAAAAATGTCGCTACAGTCTACATGTAGTAGCAGATAAAAAGAATAGAAGACATATTTTACCTGTGCAGTCACAGGAAGGCAATGCATGGAGTGATATCTGGAAATGCAGTTCTATTGCTGGCATTATGGGAAACAATTTCTGGTGCACCCAGCACTCCCTCCCAGTCCTCTTCAACATGAGCTAGTATAGCCTCCTTTCTACCTTTGACTCCTTGTCTTGGCCCAGTTATTCTTGCAAACCTGTCTGCATTCATTGTGATTTCATCACAGATTCCTGTCTGGCCAGTCTGTTTTCTCTCTTGGGGTAAAAAAAATCTCTAATCTTTTACTCGTTCTCTACCCCACACACCTCTTGTATTATGACACCCTCCTGACTGGTCCTACTGTCTGTCCCACTCCATCCTCTGATCACCTGGTCAAGATGATCAGAAAGCAACATGGATCCTTTCCCCATACTTAGGCTATGAAGCCTAAATTTTCAACTTGCGGTAGAAAAAGGAACAATTTAAAGATTAAAAGCAAACATCATAGCAGTACCTACCACCATGTTAAATATTTAATATGAATGAAGTTTATATATATACATATACATACATACATATATATATAAAAAGTTAACTGCATGCCTTAAGTATTCCTTTTTGGAACACTACATTCAGAATATCAAGTAATTAATTTGTTGTGTTTTTTGCTTCTATGTTATCCAGCGTTCAATTCCCAATTTAAAAAGAAGAAGAAAGTTTCCTGCTCATTTCTACACCAAGTTGCAATTATTATTCAGCACTGAAAACATTTCAATAGTTACAAGATTCTCATCTCATTCAGATTAAAATATTTTTTGTGCTTTTTTTTTTTTTAAACCAATTTTAGGGAGAAGACAATGTTTCTTATTCATTTGACAAGACCTGCCGAAGACAATGAGATTCTTTGTATTACCATGGCAAGTCAAATTTGACTTGTACTAAAAACAATTGGAAAAATATGACAGTAATTCAAAAGCTGACAATGCTTTCAAACATTTGGAGAAAGATGGCACACTGCAGTTGTAGTTTCATCATCTTACAATATTTATGTCACCAATAAGCTAGTTTCAGGAAGGTCAAAGTAAACTGTCAAGTAAAAGAAATCTTCAACAACATCTTAGTTTAAAAAAAAAAAAAACACTTTAAAATCCCATTTTTCTTTATTCACGTATATAATGTGAATATATATAATATGTTTAAATATATAGGTAATAATTATATGTGTACTAATGTGCAATAATTACACACACACACATAAGGGCCTGATCAATTAAACTGATTCTGTTAAAATCACAGGATAATCCCTTCTGAGCAGCATATGCATATTTCTCATATTTTGCTTACAGAATAAGAAACATTTTGCAATTACAAATCAAATCCCTATATGTAAATGCTCACTTTGTAAAATTATTTTAAAATATAATTGAGCTTATTATTTACAGGAGTCTGCCTGTTCCTTTTTGACAGTTCACTCTCAGCCATCATAACACTTGTACAGAGCTCTTTAAATGTCAGACAGACAACTCTGTTTATTCTAAATAATGCAAACAATTCATATCTGCAAACAGACTATTTTTATTGTTTCCTCTCATCATCAGTTTATTCTGATTCTAGTTCAGTTTTTCAAAATTATCCAGCATAACATCTTCCCCTTCTCCCCTTCTGTTAGGATGTCACTTACCCTAACAAGCAGAAGAACATGTGTCTGTGTATTTTAATGCCAAATGTTTACCATATCATTATCGGAAGAGCACACAGAGTCCTCAAAAGAAAAGACTACAGTAATTACAAGGAAATAAATTTTAAAAATAATGTGAGAATTTAAGACAGATTTAAAGTACTTTTTTTTTTTTTTTTTTGAATATACATTAATTCTTATTGCCATTACTTTTGTCTGAGAAATAAAAATGTGAAGTATAGCTTCTGGAGATTAACAAGAGACATGCAACTGGCCGCTGTATTATGCGAAGATGTATATAGTAAAGCATTTATATCAGTTAGAACACAGATTGCAAGGAGTGAAGTCTCAATGATAGCGTGTTTCTAATTCTGGAACCAGACAATTCAATGCGAATGGAAAAGATTTTTCTCTTTCACGGGAGCTTTGAAAATAATAAGAAATCTTCAACAGAAGTTTATCTAGCAAATAGCAGATAATATTTGGAGTCACGTCGCTTGAAGCATATGATTCTTAGTGCATACTTTTTTTTTTTTTCCTTAAAATTATGATAAATTTAAAGACAGCATATTTTACTGTCCATTTAGAAACTAGAGTAGAGATCTTAGCATTTAATTGCCCAACTTGTACATCCATTTCATTCCTGTGCATCATGTAACGTTTTGTTGGTTCTGCCACCTTTTGAGCATCTATGAAACTTTAAAAAGCAGCTTAAGGTCATTGAAAAATATTGCCTTTTCCTACTGCCACATTTAAATGCAGCTACTTTTATACTGAGATAAACATCAGAGTTCATAAACACTGATAGCTTACTGCTGCTTAGTAAATAACTGCATTAGTCCAATTAAAAAAAAATCATACCATAAAACAATCATATTCAAATAGTTTGTGAGGCAAACTAGGAGTAAAATATATACAACTTCCTCTGTTTTTCTACTTCTGCCTAACAAATCATGTTAGAATCTGCTCAGACTCACCTGCCAGTAACTAAGCCTCTCCCACAGGAGATGTGCAGCTGTACACCTCTTCCTCATAGGGAATAAACACCAGTTAGCTTTTAACATAGAACAGAACATATAACTTTTAAAAGCAGATTTTGGATGGCGACCAAATTTCCAAATGAATTCTTAGTTGTAATAAAAAAAAAATGTATGTTTATCTGGTTAAGCTCATTTTAGCTGTCTTTAACCACACTAACAAGAGGATATAATATTTTCTACTCTAGGAAGACATCAAAGTAAATAATAAATAAACCCACAATACCTCAAATCGGCACAATTTCAAAATTGGAAGCAAGACACAGAAAAGAAGTGCCTTGTATAGAAACTGCTTGGCTACATTGTGTTATATTATTAGCTTATTCCAATGTCTTAGCGTGACCCTACACCAGGGTGCTGATTTATAAAATGGCTTAGGAGCATACATAACACTTTTTAGGTGTGTGAATAGGGGAATTTAATCAAACTAGGTACGTGCTTACAGTTACACATGCATAAAGCTGCTGATTTTTACATTCTAATGGCACATTTACAAGCAGATTGCAGAATTTTTTTCCTTTTACATTCTCTCAAATGAGTGAGATCATGAGCTGATTACCCTATTTGAGCCCCTGTAGGCAAGCACATAAAAGCTCTTAGCCCATTCCCTTTGCTAATTCAGGTCCCCTGGTCTCACCTACTTTCATGAAACCAACTGGGGCGTGTTGTAACCAGTAGACTTTTGTCTAAAATCAAATAAACTCAACCTAAAATCTGCAGCTGCTATCTGTAAGGTTAAAATAAATAAATAAATAGAATCATAGAATATCCAAGTTGGAAGGATCCTACAAAGATCATTGAGTCCAACTCCTGGGTCCCCAAAGGGCCATCAAAAAAAAAACAAAAAAAAAAACAGACCATTTGTCTGAGAGCAATATCCAAATGTTTCTTGAACTCCATCAGGTTTGGTGCTGTGACCACTGCCCTGGGGAACCTGTTACAGTGCTTGACCACCAGTGAAGAATCTTTTCCTGATACCCAGTCTGAGCCTCTCCTGTCGCAGTTTCAAGCCATTGCCTTGGGCCCCACCACTGCTCACCAGAGAGCAGGGATCAACGTCTGCCTCTCCACTCCCCCTTGTGAGGGGGTTGTAGAAACTGATGAGGTCTCCTCTCAGTCTCCTCCAGGCTGAGCAATCCAAGTGACTTCAGCTACTCCTCATATGTCTTCCCCTCTAGACCTTGTACCATCTTTTACCACCTTTGGCTACTTTCTAACAGCTTTATATCTTTCTTATACCGTGGCACCCCAAACTGCAGGCAGTACTTGAGGTGAGGCCACACCAGTGCAGAGCAGAGCGGGACAATCACCTCCCTTGACAAGCCAGCAATGCTGTGCCTGATGCACCTCAGGATACGGTAGACCCTCCTGGCCACCAAGGCACGCTGCTGGCTCATGTTCAGCTTGCTGTCAAACAAAATACCTGGATCCCTTGCTGTGGGACTGCTCTCCAGCATCTCATCCCCCAGTCTGTCTGTATAACCAGGATTGCCCTTCCCAGGTGCAGAATCTGGCACTTGCTCTTGTTAAAGTTCATACTGTTGGTGATTGCCCTGCTCTCTCATTTGTCCAGATCTCCCTGCAAGGCCTCATAAATAAAAAGATTCCTTCCGTACTTTTTGATGGACACATTTAGGCATCTAAATAAACATGAGGATTTAAGACTGTGAATCCATCAAGTTAGAAAATTACGCTCCAAAGAGATGAAGAGTTAATGACAACTTTTGGTGTGCCACCTGTGGCATTTAAGGTGAAAAGGATCTCCTGAAAAAGTAATACAGCGTGATTTGATGAAGAGCAATTAATAAACCTACAAGTGGGAGAGGTTAGAAGTCAGGTCTGCTGGTAGTACTCAGTTTACTACCACTGTAAGTTTTCTCGGTTCTGTCTCTCATTTCTATTTCATTAAGATTTCTGTAACAAATCTGGAGGCGTATAGACATGAGCAAAGAGGCTTACTACTCGTTAAATGGATTGAATAGTTCACATAGTGCAATATCCACCCTCTTCTGAGCTGATTTAAAACACACAAGAAGCACATAAATCAAGACAAAAAAATATGCCCTAAAGTATTGGAATTGGCCTACATCTAAAGCAAAACATAAAAAATGAAATTAAAAATAATATCTAGATAGTGAAATGCACATTCAGCCAGCACTAGCATGGACTGAAATAAAGTAAATTTAATTCACATAGCACAGGTCACAGTTCAACAATAAACATCAATGGACAAGGAGTTAGCGTTAAAAGGTACATAAAGCTTAAATAAATCTCTTGTTTGGTTGTCAACCTGGCTGGCAGATTCCATTTCTCATATGCAAGAAACACAAACACATTTGAGTACCACCCTAACACATATTGCATTAGTTTACATTCCATCACATTTATGGAAAGTCAGGAGATGGGTAATAGAGAGCATTAAGGTATAGAGTGTTACGATCCCATTCCAATTTTTGCTACACTGCCAATCATATCAAAAAAATAAAAACAACAAACATTACACATCTCAGTGTAGCTTCTCCTTCAGAACTGGAATGCCAAAGATCTATAAGACAAAACTAGGCATAGAAGCTTAGATAGGAAGCATCTGTAACACGAATGATTGAAACAATGGCTTTTGGGAAGTGAATGAAATCATAAGAAAGAAAATCAACAGGTGACTTTCAGTGCAGAAGACAATAACACATTCTATAATTACATATAAGGTGTCATTCAATTCATCCCCTCCCTCCTCTTCTTAAAATTAAAAATTCTAAACCAATTTTTCATTCTTTTTTTCAAGTTTTTAATTCTTTTGTTGCATATTCCACATTAAAGTATAACAATAAAAAATAAATTGCCAGATTCATTACAATTCCAATTAAGATGTTAAATAATAAGCATTCACCAAAGTAACAAGACAAAAGGCTTGTATATAGGGCAGAAGCAGGAGATGTCTTATATCAAAATTTTAGAAAGCCTTTTGACAATTTCTTGTGGAATAAATAAATAAATAAATAAAATTTTGTTAAGCAGAGCTGATTGAGAAAGCTGACTACTTTAGAAAATAATTCCCAACACTTTACTTTAGAAGTCAGTGATTTTATCAAGTGGAGATTCCATAAATGTCTATACTAGGTTGTGCTCTTTCTAGGCAATGGAAGAAATATGCTTATTAAATTAGCAATCTATCAATTTAGGAAGTCCAGTATGCTTATCAGGCTTCAGAGGATAAAAAATAAAGAATTAGAATAAGTCTGGAAACAAAAGAAAAAATTTAAGGAAATAAGTACCAGTTATTGCACTCAGGTTAAGAACCATCAGCTATATAAACACACAACTGGGAATAACTGATCCCTTTTGAGGAGAATCAGGATCTTACAGCAGGTCAAAAGCTCAACAAGAGTCAACAAAGTCATGCTGGTATAAAAGAGGAAAACACAATATTGGGATTACAGGCTGTAAAACACAAAATCACCTGCTTTACTTAGCATTATGAAGGTCTCAGCTGGACTGTTGCACCCAGTTTTGACAAATACTCTTCAAGAAAGATACAAAACAGATGTTTAGATTGTAAAGAAAAGTCAGAATATAGCAAAAAAAATGCAGCTCAAGAAAAAAAATGACAGCCTTTGGATTGCTTAATGTAAGAAAGGGAAGATATAGGCAAGGGCACATGATGACTTAAAATACCTAAAAAGCTATTACAAAAGAAAATTTCATAAACTACTTATTACACAGAGCCAATTAGCAAATATATATATATATTATAATTTTATGCTTTAATAAAAAGATTACCTTAGATACTTGGAGATAGAGGAGATACTTTCCAACTGCAAGGAGAGTATGTGTGAAATCTCCATCACTAGAACCACTATGTTCTGTTTCTTAATTTTATGGGACAGTCACCCACATCTTTCACACATCTATTGAAAAACACAAGGCTATTTCTGGCAATTAGTGCAAATATGCAGTAGTTCACATATTCCTCATACATTTTCCATTTACCAAACTACTTGTATAAAGGGGCTCTTTTAATCCACCCAGTTTACCAAAAATTAATTATTTGGATTTCTGGAATAATGCCTGAAAATACTTTGAAAAACTATGAATTTTATTTAACCATACTGAGACTAAATAAGACTATTTAATTTGTCAAACTAAGTACATGAATAATAGTTACACACTGGATTTTCAACTGGTCACTGCTATGTGGATCAGTTTTCACTAGTTTTCGTTTATCAGTCAAAACCACTGTCAGAAAAAAAAAAAAAATCAGATAGATATGTTTTTCATCAGAGGTTTCAAATTCCAGAAACTTTGTATTCAAAACAGTTTTGTTTGAATGCAATTCTGTAAATCCACACTGAATTAAGTTGAAACATTTCACCCCAACCTTTTCAAAACAAGACACTGGAGTTCATGCATTTGAATGTGATTTTTTTTTTCAATGAAATACAGTGCAACTGTTTACAAGTTATCTAAAAACAAACCTTGAAACCAAACAAAAAAAGGTGCAAGTTATTTATATCATTTCAGCTACATTTGTAGAGAACAAATGAAGAATAGGGACTGTCCTTGTCACCTCCACACTACACACTACAGCTACCAATGAGTCTGTATCTCAATACAGAGAAGCGTCCAATCACCTGTGTAAGGAAGGTACATCAGCAACTTTGTGTGGTAATGTACAGTAATTAGCTACCCGAGGATGTACTCCAAACACAGTATGCCTTGAACATATTCTGCACCTTGTGTCTGTAGCTTTGTGAACACCAGCACTGAAATCACGTCTAGAACATGGCAAGTAAAAGAACTGGTGAAAGCAAAAAGAACATATACTAAGAAACTCCTATGTTCCAACCAAACCACAACAACCTACTGCACAGCAAGCTAAATGAAACCATTTTACAACTATTTATTTAAATAATGCTAAAATTTGAATTTTTAAAGAGTAAACTACAATGCATTAAAAGAACATGTTTAATTATTAACATCATACATCTAAAGAGATACTTACCATTGCTATCCTACTCTATCTCAATTAAAAATGTGATTAAGATAAGTTAGCTAACATAAAAGTAAAACCCCTGAAATCAATTAAAATAATTCATACACTTCTCCTTCTACCAATCTAATTATTCAAGATGTTATAACCCATCTTCAACTTCTTTTAATTAATTTAAACTGAAAGATCCAACTTGTCATGATAATTCATTTAGCATACATGGAATACTTTCAAAATGCTTCAGATTACAGAAGGTCAGCACCAACGAGTAAAGGCAGACTATACCAACAATTTTTCTAAAGACTAAGACAACAGATCTGATGCAAAAACTCATCTAGGACAAAATCAGGGTGCCAAGGCAGAAAACATTGCTCAGCAACACAGAAAAGCAACTGAGGTTTCCCTAATACATCCTTATTTTTTACCAAAAGGCTTTCATGGGAATATCCTGAACAGGTGAACCAGTCATTATGAAAGATTCAAGTTGACCAAGGAAGAAACAGGGTACTCAGAAGAGCTCAGTGGGGCTTCTTCACCTCCTATTTCTCCAAGCTGCTTATATGCATAGGAACAGAGTGAGATGATGCTGGAATATGTTGTAGGGAAAAAAAAAAAAAAGAAAAAAAAAAGTATTTTTTAAAAGAAAACAGATCCCTGGTGACAGTTCTGATTTTTCTTTTCTCAAACAGGCACCTCATACACAAAAGATTTTAATGACTGGGGAAAAGAAGAGGATTGCAGGACAGTACCTAAAACAGACAAATCATTGACATTCCAAAAGAGAATAGTTTCGTAAAAATAACACTGGTAGCAAGAGTAATTTAAAAGGTACCTGCTTCTCCCCATATACTTATTTTCTGCTCCATTCCATAGGCTTTATGCCAGTTATGTCAATGTGACTGCTTGGGATGATGCTGTAACCTGAACCAGTGAAGTGAATTGGATGGGGGAAGAGGGAGGAAACAGCTGTTTTTTCTTAACCCTGATCATGAAATGTTTTATTTAAAAGGAAGCAGCATAGTGAATAGTAAATTGTAGGTATCATAAATACGATATTTCATTCAAAACGACATGTATCGTTGCTATCCAAACCTTCTTCCAGTCAATTTATTTTTTGCTGAAGACTTTTTCAAGAGGGTGTGAGATTCTGACATGGTAAACAATATCAAACTGCCACACAGATGGAACGAGAGAAGACTCAGAAGACGAGTGGCAGTATCTGGAGGTGAGAATATCTAGTGAGGCATAGAGAGGCAGGAAGCATATCCAAGTCAGTATGCTTTTCACCACAGAAAACAAGAAGTTTCCTCTTGGGAAGGAAGAGGGAAAAAAAAAAACCAACACACACACACAGAAAGAAAATTTCCATAGCAGCACCTGAAAAATGCATTCTGCTCCCTCATTGAGTCTAAGTAATATTACATGAAATACAGGAGCACCTCTACTGTGATAGAAGATGCCATCCTATTCTTTTCCCTAGGTAGATTGATGGCATCTTTCCTTCCAGGCATGATAAATCAGTAGCTGCCAGAATATCTCCATAGAGGAGCTCAAATATCTTTGAGTTGCCCTGTGAGACCTGCGAAGACACAAGTAGGTCTCTGAACACATTCTCATACACTACTGCTGGGAAACACAACGCCCTTTATTGCTAGATATTTGAGAAGAAAGAAGGAAAAAATCTTTGTTTAAAAGCAGTTTTTTAGTTAGATAAAAGTTTTGTGAACAAGAAGTTACACATCATTTTTAATTAAACATAGCTTTAAAATGAATATGACCTGAAAGAAAGGAAAAAAAAAAAAGAAGAAGAAAACTAGAATGAGAAAATTCATTTTGTTCAATGTTTCCCTGAGATTTATTTTAAAAAAGGGGACTTAAAATTAAAATCTTTTTTCCTTGTTTCCTTGTTATTTTCTTGAAAAATATGCTATGTAGGGACAGAACTATTCTCCAATTTAGACAGCACGTTCAAAAATCCAAATTCCTCCAACATAAATCTTTTTCTTTCTGAAACTGAAATTTCTAAATGTAAAGCTAGTAAAAACAAAAACAGTTCAGAAGACGGTGAGTAGGTGTTTTGTAATAAAAGCTATATCCAGACACTGTTTTCAGCAAACTGCAACATGTTCCTGAAGAAAAATACTTTTTTTTTTTTTATTTTAAAAAAGTGAATATGTAACTCTGTATTTTTTCTTGATTTCACATTGTCTGCCTGGTGTTCCTGCATATACAGAGGCAAGAGAATTTAAATCTATCCTGTTCCCATCCCCCCAAAATTGAGAGCTTGTCTTCACAGGATCTATTTGATCAGGAACAGCAACTTTGGAATAAGTATTGGGGTAGCTCTGTAACTGCAGCACCCTCTGCTGCTTTTTTAGTTCCAAAACATGTAAGTCTACACTCCACTAAGTAGAAAATGAAATGAGTATGTAGTGAACATGTTTCTTGCAACAGTTACATTATTAACTAATGCTATCTGTAGTTTATAAGAATATTTTTTTTTACTATTCCATATGGTATAAAATTGCAAGTGTATATATATTACATGAGCACTCTGGAATATCTTGTTTCTGAGTTGACATCAGGTAGATACTAGACAAAAACTCCAAACTATGTTTTATTTCACTGCTTAAAATTCTGCTTTACGGTCATTGTAGCTTTCTCAGACTTGTGGCAATTAGTAAAGAGGATTGTATTTTGGCCCTTGATCATTTCACTTATATCCTCTCAAATTACGTGTATAATTATACAAACATTTCTCCCACTAGAAAAAGACAGGGGAAAGTGATAATTGACAACAGCTCATTCTTGCAGAATTTCCTTTGCCTTTTGGACAGTCTTTTGCAGAAGAGATTTTCTGCAAGGATGAGCATGGCATGTGGCTCCCCAAGCCAGCTGATGCTATCCCACAATGTCACCACTGAGCCTTCTGCCTGGGATCCATCAGTTCTTTTAAAGGAGTGTCTTATGACTAGAGATGGTCTCAGGATGTACCATCTTTTTAACAGATGGCATACTGTTGTCTAAAATGAACACACCAATCTCTTCCTCTGTCCCTGCCTTCTTTTCCTTGCTTCCTGTTCATGCACAGAATTAAAGCTGAATGAAGTGTATTTAGCACTGCATCCCGTCTGTGTGGAGAATTCATTCAGCAGTTTCAAGCGCAAACTGCTTTCTCACAAAAGACGAGCAGAAAAGGTACCCAAAATTTTCACATGTTGTTTGGAAAAGTAATTTGTAGTGTGAATTTTTATTCATGGCAGCATTCCTACAATGAAAAGGCATCATTGGAAATATTTTTGAAAAAGACAGAATGTAAGGATACCAAGTTTGAACAACTTTGTGCAGAGGCAATTTCTGCAGTTAACACTTTGGAGACTCATAATACACCATTTACAGCTACTGCAGTTGGCTGCATTTTTGCCCTGAAGTCTTACTGGTGTAAGGCAGCACTGTCAGAAAGCAGTCACAAATACTCCTCAAAAGCTGCTTATTGATATTTTATATAATGCTGCCAGCTAGTGGCACATCTGGTACTGAGTTTGTGTGTACTGGGAGTGTAGAGAAAGTGGTATTGACTAGAATTTGCTCTACCACTCTTCTTTTGATAGGGGTATGGTGATGTGGCCATAGGTAGAAAGATTGAAAAAAAAAAAAACAAAACGGAGTTTTAATACAAGGTCCTTGGTTATTTGAAACAAATTGTTTTGGTTTCAAATGTTGAAATAAGAATCATGTTTCAGTTTTTAGAAAATCTTATCTGTTTAACACAATTATTTAATGATCTAGGTTAGAGGTTTGCTAGAGGTTACTCTAGCAAAACATTATCTAGTACAGTAGCCAAAGCAAATATGCAAAACACTAAAATATTTAACTATTTTCTGATAACTCAGTCCAAATCATTTAAGTGAAGTTTAGTGCCCAGTAAGTTATGACTACACAGGTTACCCTAAAAGAACATTAAAGTTTGTAATTACTCGATAGGTCCTCTCACAGAGACAGTCTTGATAGAACTGATAACATGCTCAGTACTGGAAAGCTCCATTAGTACTAGGTGTTAGAAGATACGATTTAATAATGTTAAATATAAAAAAAAAAAGATTTTTTTTAGGGTAGACTGTCATATGATAAAATAAAATTTGTAAATAACACTATAGCACTTCAAAAAAAAAATAAATCACCCTAGCTTTAGAAATATATGTATTGTAGTTACTCTTAGACATAAAAGGAGGCAGGATTATTACTTTCCATTTCCACTGTGAGATATCACCAAAAGAGACAAGAAATAAATAATAATAATAATAATAATAATAATATATATATATATATATATAAGGAGCCAATTCAGACGACAGGATGATGGGAGTGCACACAAATTCAATCAGGTACGATCCAAATTAAACAGCTCAGTAACTCATGATTGGGAACTTTACTATGACAGTATGATATACACAGCAGTTCTGGCTTGAACATTGGGCACCTTTACTTAGCAAGGAAGTATGATTAGTACACTCCAAGCCAGTATGCTGTCAAAATGCTGTCAGAAGATAACTATTTTACAGTTACTCTAACAGAGTGTAATCAAAAGTGCTCAGTAAAACAGGCATAAATCAGTAATATGCACATCAATACAGAGTCACAGACATTTAAAAACAGGGAAGCAGGGAATTTTAAAATGACTTTGCAAACACTGCCTATAATAGCACAGCATGAACTCTCAAAGCAATACCAAATCCAAAGGGACAAATGTGAATCTTTGTGTATACAGAGAAACAGTAAGGAGAACTACAAATGTCATATTACTTCTGTGTTAGACTGGTGTTGTGCCTATTAGAGTAGTAAGTCCTGTTCTACTATCTGCAATCAATAAGCAAGTAGCTGAAATACTGAAAAAGGTTAATAGAAGAGCCGACAGCACATCTAACAACAGAAAAGCATATCAAACTTTAGCACAGCAATTTATTTGTGTTATCAAAGAAATTTGTATAGATTGATCACAATCTAAGTACTTACACAAAGAACAAAGATTAAGAAAGCACATTATGGTGTTTAACAAAGTACAATATCTTGTTCCAGTATGTGGGTGTTAATGTTAAAGCGCTTTTGACATTAAAAAAATAGGATTTTCTCTGCTGTTCAAACTAAATACCTGAGTATTTAATGAATAATGGTATTTTTTTCTTTCCTCTCATTGCCCTCTTCACTGTCAAGATTGGACTTTTTTTTCTTATTTTTCCTTATATTTTTCTTATTTCTTTTTTTTTTTTTTAATTGGGTAAAGCTTAAGAATAAACGTAAATGGTTACAAAAGTCTCTCTAGCATCCTATTCAGAGAATCTACAACATCAAATCTCTTCAAATGCCTCCTGTAAATTAAGCAAAGCATTTTCTTCCAGATCCTAAATGTCTTAAATTGAAATATTTTCATTATCTACCTCATGATGCCTACACCTATACCTGACGTCAGTCATAATTACAAATGTGAATTTTCTTTCTCAGCCCTATTCATTTGGTATATTAGTATATTGCTTACATAAATCTTTCATTCCAAAACCAGACAAAAACATCCCTGTTGGGCAACAGTGAAAGAATGTATCCAAATACATTTTGTGGCAGAACTATACAACTACCTCCAATGTTGAGAGCTAAATGGAAGCTAGCAAATTTTAAAAGGAGAGCACATGATTTATGAATATTTTTTTCCTTTGGAAGACAAAAGTTTCTTCAATAAATTGACCTTTTTCCTAATGAAAAGCCCATGTTTATTGAAACAGCTTTGGAATACAAAGACTGGAGTTTTGAGATGAAATATTCGTATTTCTGGACAGTTTTTATCTTATACCTTTGACAGGGATGAAGAAATAACTGCACTTTTCTTGAATAATTGGCAACCATAGAGACACGCCCCATGCTCCCCCCACCTCTCTGGTTTAATCTGCAAGCTTGCTTGTTTGAAAACAACCAACCCTTCCTGAGAAATAAGGCAGAAATTATCAAATAAAAATTCAATGTATATCTGTGAATGTAAATTATATTTACATTAATTATGTGTTATTACTCACCACATAAAAATACTTAATTATTTTAGCTTGGCTTCTTTCTTGTGATCTACCATAATTTTATAATTAAAGGCCATTAACAGCATAGAACACTTTATTAATGAGTATACTGAAGCAGAGCCATACCGGATCCGACTCTGAAGGTCCACTTAAGGCTCATCTTGTCTAAGATTAATGTGGTCAGTAGCTGATGCTTAGAAAAGAGCGCAAGATCATCCTACTGCCCCATTAATTCTCCTACTGTCCAGCACTTTCTGAACCATAACTGATGCCTTTACACTCAATAGCCACAAGGAATTTTTCTTCCACAATTTTTCTCCTCTGCTTTTAGAACCCATGTGATATACTAGGAGCCAAAACATTCTGTGGGGACGAATTTCAGAACTTGATTAGGTGCTTTCTTTTGTTTTTCTGTCTGCCCTCTGTAAGCCAGAAGTATCATTGTATGTTTCCCATGCTCTCACACTGTTCCTCAGATAACCACTGCTGGCCATTGGCCAAGACAAATCAACGGGCTAAACTAATTTTTTGTCCAACCCGGTTCAGCTGCTCTGATGTTCCCACTGCAGTCACAGGACCAAAACCAACCTGCACTGGGAAGATTTAAGGGTGTATGCACACAAACAACTGTGCTATATAAAACAATGCAAAGTGCTTAGGTAGGTAGTAGATGTGTGTATCTGGTCACGGTAAGGCTGTTTCTCAGGTAAATGAAATGGTTGCTGATGGCTCATACCATAATAATTTGTATTAGTACAGTTAGGCTTCTGTCATCATTGTACTGTATTTAAATAAACAATGACTTACAGACATTCCCTGTGTTGTCAAAGCTTGTAAGAACATCTTTAACATTTAGGAGTCCATCGTGAAATCTAGAAGAAAACAGAAAGAATGACTTACCAACATATTAACAATAATAATAATAAAAAAAAAAAAACCTTTTCATAAAAAAACGTTCACTGCACATGTCCATTTCTCACAAATGCCTTTCACAGACAACAAACAGGTACTACTGCAGCCACGTGGGGCACAACAGGGAGGCAATCAGTAGTCTTCAAAGTTCCACCACGGTCATTCATGAACTAAGAAAATGTTTCTCCAAAACTAATCTTTATCAAAATTAAAATATATCCAAACAGCATCAGTTTTGACATAGCTGTGGAAACCACATACAGGAAAGAAAGAATTTTGGTAAAGAGATTTCTTTGAAGAGGAAAAACAAAAGAATATTTTTGAACAGCAGCAGTATGCGCATTCCTATTTTCTTCCACAGAAGTCAAGAACATTTCATTTAATTATGTGAACAATAAAAATGGTTAATGTGTTCAGTGAATTGCATTCTCTTTGGTTTTATATTTGTATAATTAAAGTAAAATATTCAAAACTGAGGAAATTAAATTATCATATTATTATGAAATCATATTGTTATGATCTTCACATATCACCTTCAAATTTTAGCACACAATGAGCAAATCACTCACAATTTGCAGAAGAAAAGTGCATTAAAGTTGAACAAATGTTTGCTTATGAAACATATAAATGCTATAGACATGCTGGCTGGACTCACACAAACAAAACAAAACAACAAAAGTTTTAGTTTCTTCTTCTTTTTAACTGCTCCAAACCAATTTAGGGCCAAAACAAGCAAATAAAAATCAGGAAGTCTTACACTTTACAACAGTTAGATAGCACAATTGTTTCGTGAATGCACTTAGATTTCTGAAAATAATTCAGCTAGGCAGTAAAACATAAAAATCAGTCTTTTAATAAGATTTCAAATATAGCTTCCAATGCCATTTGGGATCATACCAATTTTCAGCAATTTAAGAGTGGAAGAAATCCAGCACCTCTAACATTTTCATATTTTATGCTCATTCTCTAAGCTTTTCATTCCTGAATATTAGTGTAAGAATGGGGGAAAAAAATCTTTTTTTTTTTTTAATATGAAACTCTATAAGCAAAAAGATTTCTAACACATTAAATGACAAATTATGAGAAGTACAAAACAGCAACTTGACTAATTCTTTAAAAAAAATAAAAATAAAGAAAAACAATGAAGCCAACAGAACCTGAAATGAGGTCATAAACAGGGGCAAGAAAAATGGTTAAAGATATTACAAGCAATATTTACCTGTAGATCAAAGCTTTTCTCCCAGCTACCTAGAACCAAGCCAAAAATACATTCCTAAGCTGCACTAGAGGGTGGAAGTCTACAAAAATTTTCATAGCTCGTCTGGACAAAGAATTCACTTTTTCCTTCTTTTATTTCCCTTTGGCAAGTTTGTTTTCAATCAGATTAGCCAACTGATGCAACAGAGTTAATCCAAGTGAAATGACAGGAGAGTGAACAGGATCAGTAGTCCTGCTAACTGCAGAGCTGCCCTTTGAACTGTCCCCTGCTGGCTCTTCAGCATCCTACTCACTCCATAACCACACATACTTCTGACAAAGTTAGGGTCTCTCAGACAGCTGTGAATGTCTTCTCTCTAAATGAATATAGGATTGGAGGGGAAAGGAAAAGACTCAGGGAAAGCTAAAGAAATATATTAATCTTTTTTGACATATAGATTAGTCCTGGAATAATAAACTGATTTCTTTTTTTTTTTTTTAATTTCTTTGCCTATACAGTTCATATATTAAAGAGATATCATAAAGTTTAAAAGTTAAGCAAGCAGAGGCAAGAAAGAACAACATTTGGTATACTCAACTTTCGTTAAAAATCTTCCTCTGATTATAAAACATTCTTTCCATGATTAAAAATCAATATACACAGACATTTCAAACACATTCCATTTATTATTCAGTGGCCAAAACCTTGTGGCTTCCAAGCACAGACACAATACACCCTAATATTTGCTGTTTTGGCCAGTGGAGGCATTTTGCACGGGCCACCTGCAATATTCAAAGTCTCTTCCTCTCCGTCTGTGTCTTGACAGCCTCTTTCTTGCTTTCACAGATACTATTCATGGCAAGCATATATGTGAGCCATCATTTAATGATGAGAATGATCCAGCTTTCCTCTGAGGGGCATCCTTCTCCTCAGTCCCACCCCACACTCATCCTGAAAGCAGTCAGGGTTCAACACCTGCTTCCTTTAGTAGGATTAGCTTATGAAACCTTCACTAGAGAAAAGCAGGGAGCAAGCTCAAACATCTACGATGAGAGGAGTAGCCACTACCTCAGGAGTGACTTCTCATTTACTCCAGAAATCACACCTTGGGCAGGTTTTACACATATTACCATTATGGACTACTGTAAGACTGCTCCAAGTTAGTAACAATGAATCTTCCCAAGTTTTTCCATCACAAAGGGGACTTGCAGCCTAAGAAGTACATGTATCTGTAAATAGAGGTAATCTCTAACTCCAAGTTCTGCCATAAATGGGACCACTCGGTCCCATTCCTAAAAAACACAGTTTCTAGCTTGGGATCCACTACTACCACCCCAGCAGTTCTGTAGCTGCTGCTGCTTCACTGCCTCATCCCATCAGCTGCTCCTCCTATATCTAACCCAGAAAACTGATCTAATACACATCATGTCTCATTTCTATGAATGCCTGTCATAATCACAGCTTTCAACTGTACGTCTTACAAGCTGTGCATGAAGCACTTTTTCGGTGCATGAAGCATAATTCGGTGCACGTGACACACAAATGTCACGTGCACCGAATTATGAAAGTCAAGAAAAGCAATCACAAGCATTTGTGGTTAAATCCCAGCCCCAAAACTCCCGTAAGTTTCCACAGTTATCCCCAAATACAGAAGAACATCAGTATAGAGCACTTTGGAATACATTATGAGCATTGTACAGTTCGAGCAAAAAAAGTTCAAAGCTGTGGTTTCTGAGATCAACAAGACCTTTTGTACTTCAGACAAGCATAGGTGAGCATCACGGACAAAGAATTTCAGCTCAGGTTAATCTGATCTACAGTGTTCTTATGATAAGTCTTTGAGGAACAGTACGCAAAAGTTTCTGTGGTGGAAGCAGTAAGTCACAGAAGACAAGTCAAAGGACGATGAACTAATTTAACTCATGTTTCGCCTGATATGAAGTAAAGCAAAATTCCTTGCTTTGGACTATGAATGAAGTTAAGTCACAGAGAGAGAGGGGAAGAAATATCTTTAAAGTATGTTAATGTTTCTTCCTCTCCAGTTCAGGAAACACAAGTGGCAGACTTTTACATGTAGGTGTAGGCAGTAGAATGAAGATAATCAATTCTTCAAGAGCTCCCTATAAAGGTACGCTTTCTATCTAATCAGTATGAAACAAAATTTTTTTCTTCCTTTATATTATTCTTCAACAGAATTAGGAAAAATAATATGAAACTTAAACAAAATTACAAACACTAAGTAGACCCCATATAGTAGCTGGGGGGGGGGGGGGAGGGGGTAGCAATACATCACCATCTATTATTAACTGGGATACAAAGCAAAGCTACAATCCTTGTGGAAAAGGAAAGACAGGATAAGGATAAAATAGTTATTGCTAAGGGTACTTTACAAGAAAGGTTGCATGGTCACACCATCAATTGTCACTGCAGTCCAGTTAAGAGACTCAGAACTATATACAAACTTTGTTATTTAATTCACTGCTTTTTCTGTGCCAGAGTATAGAAAAACAAGACTAACTCCTCTTTCACTCCAGTTCAAGATCTCAGTTTAATAGGGTAAGAATAATCAAAACAACACCTTCTTTACCTACAAATTTTTTTTACAAATACACAAGTATTAGGCAGTATGATAGAACAGTCTTAACTCAATCAGGGATAGAAGTATGTTGCAAATGAATTTCTCTCTTTCCTCAATTTCTTCCTTCTGCAACCACGCATTTATGCTGCTAAATGCATACACTGTCTCTTAGCATGCAATAAATGGAACAAGCAATTTTATCATATCTTCACAAAGTGTCCTTAAGGGGTAGGCAATATTCCTTGAAATCTGTTTCTATCTAAAACAACCCTATCCATTAAAATTTCAAAATGTTTGTAGCAGAAATATCCTACAGGAATATCCAATGGAATTCAATCCTAAACCATCTTCTAACATATCACTTGCCACAGACAAATAACATGCTTCTCATTACTAAACCAAAGGTCTAGAATAATCTAATAATTTCTTTCTCTTTTTTATCATATTCAGAATAAAGGCATGACATGTTGCAAAGAACATTTTACACTCTTTACAAAGACTTAAACCTTCCTGTAAGCCCCTGGCATTGTTCTTCTCAGTTCTGAATTTTAGTAGTTGAAATACCAAATTACTGATCAATGGAAAATATTTTACCACAAAAACAACTTATTTTTTCTCTGATTGCTTACAATAAGCCTACAATTTTAAAGTAAATCTATATCCTGAAATAGAAAATTTAAAAAGATATTGACTGCTCATTTTTTAAACTCTAATAAAAGAACAATTTTCCTGTCTAAAAGACAGACAGCATTGCCACAGTTAGACACTACATCTTTATGATCTGTAATCATTTCATTGCTATAACTATTTGTACAAAATTTAAATTTAGAAGTACATTCGTGACTTGGAATAGAGGGGTTTATATATGCAAGGTTAAATAAACAAAACACGTTAAAATAATTGTAATTACTTATATCTTCCTATCACCAAGAAAACAATTATTTAGTACATGCACAATTTTTTGCACAGAACAGCAAAGTGAAATACTCCCAGTTAAGAAGAACTTAAAACTTTATGTTTCTCCTCCAGCTTGGTTTTTGAATAAAAACATATTTCTCATGAAGAAAAGATTCAGAAGAGCAGATAATATCTGTGATGAAAGATAACTTTTTCCACCTCACGCTTGCAACAAACGTCCCTCAAAATGTCCTTTTTGTTTTTCATCTTCAGCCTACATTACCTTAGTTTATTCTATCCAAATCTGAATGTGAAAACTGCAGCAAGATTCCAGCTTGGACTGAAGATGAGTAAATTCTCCCTGCTAGACTGCCATAAACATTCAGCCTGATGCCCAGTCTGACTTCCTATCAGTTAAGGGATTTATTTCTTAACTAACATTAATTGCAAACAACACCAAGCAATGCCATGTATGTAGCCACCCAACTCATATCATCAAGGCATGGATGTAACATGTAAGTGTATCACTACAACATACTTAGTCAACAACAAAATCTAGTCAATCACGTAAATCCAGCTTAATTTTTTTAAGCAAAATTTGCCTTATATTGGGTGCTTCTGGCTTCCTGCTGTAGAAGACTTCTTACAAAAATGATTCTAAAATGAATTAGTGACAAAAGCACGGCATGAGACAAAGGTGAATCCAATCTGAATTTGGATAGAAAAATATAATCTCATTAAAGCAAGCTGTTCTGAGAAATTCAGAAAGTCACGCACATGACTTGTAGCTCTGATTGAAGCTTTTATTTGCCTAACAAACTGATCCCAAAGTCCCTCTAGAACAGTAATTCCAGCTAGGTCATAGCATATCTGAATACACAATTTGATCAGTTTTGATAGCCCTTGAACTGATATAGCTTGACCTTTAGACTTTTTGCCAAAAGCCACTACCAACCTTATGAACTTTCTAAAGTATTTAGTCTTGTCAAGATATTAGTTGACAACCCTTTTAACATCCAACATATGAAATAAGCTTTCCCAAGAAGATGTTAATGCATGAGGAAAACATATGTAGATGAAAATTCAAAAGCACTTTTGTCAAGATCTTAGAGGGGTCATAGCAACATTTTTTTCCTGACAAAAAGATGTATGAGAAGGTTCTCCTACTCAAGCACCCTGTTCTGGATTTACCTGACCGATGTTGTTGTTATCGTTAATTATATGTTAATAAAACATTCTTGTATCTTCTTTAAATTGTTTCTATTAATGAAAACTTTAATTAACACTTTGCCAATAGGAGGAGAAAAAAATGAATGAAAAACTGTCAGACACACAGAGGATCCTTAGGTTTCCAAGATACAGTTAGTTCTCAAAAATCCAAGAATGCTGACTCCAACATTTATCTTCTAGACACACCAGTTTCAGCAAGGAGAACTGTTAATCTGTTATGTATGTTGAACTGTTTTGTTTACCTTCTTAAATTACATGCTTTTGCAGAAGCATTGAAGAAACTTTATTTGATACAGACTAACGGTAAACTGGATTTTGTTGCAGCTATTTATGCTTTAGCAAAATACACAGTGAGCATTTCTTTCTTTCTTCACCACCCTTCAATATTTTGAAATAGTAAGTATATGCTATCCATTATCACTGGTTCAATATATAGAGAAAACACTTTAATACAGAAGTGTAAGAGTACATAATTTCTGAACAGCATTCCTAAACGATCACTATGATTACCATTTTTAGAGACTGAGCATCCTCTAGAAATGAATAAAATATAAGCAAAAAATAAAAACATGGATCTCCAGCAGGAAACAATTTTCCTATTATCCTCAGTATACATTTTTTAAAACCAAATGTGACCTTGCTCCAGCACAGAAACTGTGCATTCCTATTGGCAAAGATCAGACAAATACAAAAAGTAAAAATAAAATCCCTGTACTTAGTAATACAGTGTACATTGTTCACCAACAATAAAGCCATATATAAACAAACATGCTGTTTGCAATCTACAACTTGAGCTGTGTCCTATCATCAATGAAGGTACTCTTAGTCAAAAAAAAAAAAAAAAAAGATGACATAGGAAGTGATGGAAACAGAACTGTGCAGATATCACATATGACAGCAAGACCAGCCTGACATTCTCTCCATTTTTGTAGTGCCAGCACAGCAGAACCTTAGCTTGCCTCCTATCTTAAAATTCCTGTAAACAGTAAATCAAGAAATGACACTGAGTGTTGCACATCATGGCAGTGAACTACAGAGACTGAATGAAGAAGTTAAAGACCACAGCCTAAAGGACTGCAGACTTGCTCAGCCTAAATTCTACCAAACATTTCCTACTACCAGTGTGCCTCTAAAGACCTAAAACCAGGGCACACAGAGACTGCACAAAGAGGTTAGGTAGACGGTGAGCATCTGACTGAATCCCTAGCATTACCTGACAGTTCACTGCAGAAGTCCATATGCAGAAAAAACACTGTACCTAGTTCTCTTAAAACTAGCCAGTACTTTCAAATCGAAAGGTTTTCTTTTGACGACTTTCCACATGTGTAAGCATGGAAAAATGGAATATTAACTTTTTGTAAAACTTTAAACAATTTCAGATGTGACCCAGCTGCAAATTTAAGACAACCTGCATGCAGAGTTGGTTTGTCTGTGCCTGTTTTTTGTTTATAGACTTGCAAAAGTGTTAGAGCTAATGGTGGTCACTTGTTGGTGTCAAATCTTAGTTTCTATGACTGATTTCAATTTAAAGGTCCCAATTAAATTAAATTTTCCACGAGTCAGGCTCTCCGGAATATCCTTTACTGTGCACAGAACGCAAAACCCTACATAATCAGCAGGGCTAATCTGAAACTGCAGAACGAAGTATTGATTCAGGGATGCTTAAGCTACTGTTGAGGCAAAAGCAAGTTATAGATATGTACAGAACTGAACACAGAAAAGGAGACAAAAGCAAAAGAGAAGAAAACCATAATAATGAATGTACAGCTACAAAATGCTAAGGCTACTAGAACTCACACTTCCTTCAGATTATTTTGTTCTGTGTGTTGTTTTTGTTTAATAAAAACCTCTTCATTTTTCTATCTGCTCTGACATAAAACATATTTTTCCATTATATATAAACACTTTCTGTAGAAAGAGGAATTCTTATATTCTCTTGTTTTACCAGTTGGCTTCCAAATTATCACTGAGTTTTACCAAAACTAGATCACTACCAAAATATTAAATATGTGTCCGTATTTGCATTCTGTTACAGGTACAATCACCAGAACTTATTTCAAGCTCTGGCAGTTCAGTGAAATTTACATGGAAAAGAGAAAACAAACAACAACAAAAAACAGGCAACCTGCTTACTGCAACAAACAACTAAAAATAACATCTAACAGTTTATTTGTAAACTATGCTCTAGTTATAAAAAAAAATGGAAAAATGACAAATGAGTTTTATATTCAAGTCTTGTATATGATCTTAAGAAGTACTTAAATGATGGTTACCTTAAGGACACGCTATACTCAGGATAAAAGACACTTTTATACTGAACCCATGTCCCAGTCTCCTCTTCAGTATTCTGGTCGTCTACTGAAAAGAGATTGAACGATGCGAACCTTCTCACAGACACTTGTTGGAGATGCACATCTTTCAAGTGCTTTTTCTTCAGAACCTTTGAAATGAAGAACAAATTAAACATTAAGAACAAAACTTTCAAGTAAAGAACAAACACAGGCTTATTTAACTGAACAGGCAAGTCTGGCATCAACCATAATAGCCACACTGTTAGCTAATAGCTATGAGTAACTCGTCCAAGTATGTCAAGCCTAAGAAAAATAACAGTGGTATTCATGATAGGGGTCAAGAGAATGGTCTATGAATGTATTATGTCTCAAGAACTGTAAAGCAAATGTACTGTGTTCACAAATAAACAAAGTTGTTTTTTTAACTCCCACTCCAGCAAACCCATGCCAGAACTGGAGAGGCACACTGAGCCCTCTCCTCTCCACACATCATCACCACAATGAAACTATCACAGACCGATCTGTGCTCTCACTGAGGCAATTTCTGTGCCACTCACCTCTGTCTCTGCAGATAAAAAAAAAAAAAAAAAGCAACAACATCTTCCACAGAATTTAAATGACAGCCTGAAAACACAAAACATGATCCTCGGGTGCCCTAGTGCTGTTTTTGCCAGGTAAACTACTTCCTAGCTTAGAAGCCTGCTGCTGCACACTTCCAGAATTGCTGACACACTTGCCAGAGTTGAGCAGCTTGCTGCCTGCCGCAGGTCTTGGACTTCCAGACACCACAACTGCATGTTTGTTCCCTTACCAGAGCCCTGTAAGGGTACTGACACCCTAACCAACCTTTGCACAACGTGAACATACACACTGACAGAGCCAAGTTCAGAACGAAGATACCAAAGAACTGAAGGCAGCAGCAAAGAGAGAACGTGGCCATTTACATCTTTTGCAAGAGCTAAATGACTGAAACACTTGCTCAGAAAAGTGACGATGTGGGCTGGCGTCCCACACATCCCGCTGTGCTCACCCTTGTCTTCCAGGAGCAAGGTATCAGCTCCTCTGTACGGGAAACCCCTGCACCCAGCCTGTTCAGGCTGTGCCACTGCACAAAAGACAACTAGACTTCTTTGTGCCACAGAAAAAGGCTAATTCTTTCAGTTGGTGATGTGGAAGGAGAAGAGAGATGTCCTGGGTGCAAGTTCTTCCTCCTAGCATTGGACGAAGTGCATAAATAATTGCCTTTGCATTTTTAAAATCAAGGTGCGGAAGCAGTGGACAACGATGAAGAATGGAGCAGAAAAAAAAAATCGTCACTAGAGATGGGGAGGGCTACACGGGACAGCTCTATTAAATAGGAACATGCCACACTTTACAGGTTTTAGCCAACTAGAGCTAAACCTGAGGTCAGAGAAGTAGCTCTCCAGATTTATGAATCTTGAAGTGGAAGCTTTGCATACTGAATGCCTACAAGAAAATAACGGGTCAGTGAATTTCTTTTTTTGCTGCGCCCAACCTTTGTCAACCGTGCTTTAACTGGAAAGGCACTCATATCCAACAGCCTTACAATTTGGTGCCATGACCTATTATTTCGCAGAATACTTGGAAGTACCACGTATGGGAGCAGAACAATTGTATTTGCTATGTTGTTAGTTTCTAATGGTAGGTCTGATGCACCCGGCTTATTGCTTTTGGATCTATTTTCATCGGCAGGTCCCAGCATATGAAAGGCACAGGCATTTTTATCAAAATATTAAAGATGGCTGTGTGCTGTCCACGCTATTTCTTCTGCTTGTATAGCACATGAAAAAAAAATACACACATGAAGAAAATCACAAAGACATCAGAACAGAAGAACCAAATTAAAAGGCTACCAGAATTAAGGCCTTCATGTAATAGTGGCATGTCCAGAAACAAAACAGACCATCTTGGCAACTAAAGAAAACCACCAAGACCTGATTTTTAGAAGAGAATGCTGTTCTGGGGCTTTCTTAAAGAAGAGATTAAGTCATTACAAACATGCAAAAAAAAAAAAAAAAAAATCTGGCAGTGACAACATTTTCCTCTTTTGTTTTTTTTTTTTTCTTTTTTCTTGGTTGTTGTTCTGCAGGGGTATCTTCAAGCCACTCTGTAAAATGCATTCTCTGGGATTAGAGAAAATCTCATGAGCTTTTGAGTCCTCAGAAGAATATGATTCTCTCAGCCTCAAATTAAAATTAAGTGGTCCAAGATTTGAAAATTATAACAGCAGGTCAAAGCTTTTAAAAACCTAAATGTAACTGAGAAAACAGAGCACAAAGGAGGAATGTGTTGCATTATTTATAGGTAACTCTGCATTTTTACATTAGGATCAAAGTATTTTTTCTCAGCTCCTAAAAGCATCACAATTTTGTTACAAGCTACAAAGACAGGGTGCTGCTACAGCATAATCCACTAACAACAGCAACAAGAAAAAAAAGGTGGCAAACCTAGCTAATGTTAGAACAATATTTTGAAAAGGGTGAAAGGGTCCTCTCTAATTTCATGATGCCCTTCCAGTGAACTGGAATCTCTCCAATTTCCTGAATGCTGCCATTCTAAATGAGCCTCTCCCAGGGACCTGTACAAGCAGTACCTGATACCAAAGCAAGGTAAAGGCTTCTCAGCAGAACAGACACATCTCCAGGTTTTTGTGATGGCAAAGTAGAACTATGGTAGGAAAGGCATTGCCAGACACCACAGTTCTTTGGTTGGGACCTGTGGCCTCTTCATCCCCTCCCTCATTAACTTTGAGCTGAGTTTCTCCACATATTTGTTTCGTAAAATTTCAGCAGCCTCGTTTCCCTTTCTTTGCTATCTTCTTTTCTTATATAGAGGCTCTGCCCTCTGCACAAGATCTTTACAGATGTACACACGTGTTGAACTTGTACACAGGTCATGCATAGAGAAATTAATCACATAAATAAGAACATTTTACTTTCTGTAATGAAAGATGCTCTCCCATCAATCACGTTCCCTAAAAACAAGTATAACAAACCAAATTGTAATTAACCAAAACAAGCCTGAGACCCAAAGCTCTGACATATTCTACTACTGTAGCTGCCAAGTCATTTCACCGCTCTGCCAAGTTTTTACCTGTAGTAGAATGGAACCAGAAACACAGTCAACTCTTAGTTAAATACAGGTGTTTTTTCCAGGTTGCAGATTAAGCTCTCTTGCAAATCTTCAAACTAAAGCATGGATTGACTCACGCTTGACCCCCACACTGCAAGCTTCAGACCCAAATGAAATCAAACCCAATAACCCTCCAGCACTGCTCTAGCAGCCCACCGCTGCCTGTTGCGCTGTACAAGCTGATGGCCCACTTGCTTGTTTGTTCCTACGTGGTTCAATGGGCATGCTGTACTTCCAAAAGGCAAACAAAAAGCAGCAGCTATCTGGTAACAAGCTCCTCCAACACCTTTGGGCTCCCCGAACTCATGAGATACCAGAGAAAACAAAGGAGTTGGCTGGACTCAGAGACAGGGGTTGTGACCAAAGGTAAATCCAAACACTGGAGCTCAAGAAATCCAGCACGAATCCAGGATGCAAAACTGGAATGAAACAGAACAACAAAACAGCCCTACATATAAAGGCAGAACAGCACTATTTCATTCAGTCCTGAGCAGCAGTTATTAGTCATTATCTCGGGGAATGTGGAAAGTATGTTTTTAAAATTCTGAACATAAATGAGCCAATGATATGAGTAGACAAGAACTATTTTGGTAGGATACTCCTAGAATTTCTGTAAGTGATCACCATTCAAATGCTTCTAAAACAAAATAAAATAAAGTCTAAAAAAAAAGACTATTTGCTCAGCTGGATCTCCCACCCTCACCCAAGAATACTAGAGGTTTTCCAATATTGGTCGTTGAGAACATTTCCAAATAGATGTTGGTAAACTAGTAAGTGTGTCACTGATTCTCAGACAAAGCTCCTCTAAAGAGGCATTTCCATTTAAAGCGTCAATTATATTTAACATGTATAAATAGGCCATGAAAAAAACACCCTTCGTTCTTCATTAAAACACAAAACATTACACACAAAAAAAAAAGAAAAAAAAAAAAGTAAAAAGTCCAGAAAACATTACCAAACTGTACCATTTCAGAAAGATGCTATACTACTTCAGATCCCAATTGTTTTCAAAAATAAGAACACAGGCAATCAGCTGAAATTCACTGTATTTCTTGTATGTCCTCACGTACGGCCTAACAGCACTAAAACCCACATTCAATTACAGCTGGTGTGGTATAAACTCCACTCAGCTCTATAGTACTGACCAGGCCAGGGTATTTTCTATATGCCATAAAGTTTCAATGTAATTAGCTACAGTGTAAACTGTAACTATACTATCTCTAAATATTATTGTTAGGATTGTGCACTATTTGGTTCTACAAGTAGTTTGTTTACCAAACAGTTTAATTCAACTGCAAACAATTTACAAACTCAAGACCAACAAAAACATGGAAGAAGATCAGGAGCGCAGGCACCATTCACAGAGACAGGAGTGTAAGAGAATAAAAATTCACGTTGCAAGTTCAGCACAGCCCCAAAATTGGCACTATCCTCACTTCAGCTAATATTTTTCAGTTTTGGAAACTAAAGTGCATTAGCAGGTGAGCAAGGCTCCTATGCGAAGAAAGGATGGCTGTGAGAAGAAGAGCAAGAGGAAAGTAACATGCAGGGTAAATACTTCAAACTTGGAGATTTCAGGAAAGTTTTCACTAAACTTTCTATAGGAAGCAAGTGTATGTGTAGGGAGCAACTTAGCACATGCCTATTTCTCCAAATCCCTGCTAAAGACTACAGACTGACTAATGCTATCAATTGCATAGACTGGCAGAGCTCAAATGCAGCCTGAGAAACTTTATTCCAGTCATTTATAATTCACACCACACGTGTACCTTACCTCAGCGTTCTGTTTAACTAAAAATATCTTCCTTGATTCTGACAAGTGAAGTATATTGCCAAACTCAGTATATATAAAACATTTTATTGATTTAAAAAAAAAAAAAAAAGTAATTATGCAAACCCCTGGTTCCTTACACTAGCTTCATAGGATACCTGATTAAAGGGCTTTCTTCTTAATTAAATCAGCAAGCACGCACTCAAGCATCCTTACCATAGCAAATCACTTTGCGTACCCACTGAATGAAAGCAAATTCAATATATAAACACACCACTGAACTTATTTCAAGTAAGGTGTTATTATAAGCAGTATGAAAGGCATTTTTAAAAGCTCTGTAAGAAACACATGGACAGTGCTCCTTTAAAGACAGATATAAAGAGAGGTTGATACCTCCTTCCAGTCCACAGATAGACCTAAACAACATCACTATGGCAAAGAGCACAGAACTGATTTTTACTTTGGATGTACCAGTAAGATTAAATTGATCCTTGCTCATTGTACCATATAAAAATCAACAGAAAGGCTAAAGAACATTAAAAAAAAAAAAAGTCTGCAGAGGAAAAGGTCACAGATGCACGTGGAGATGGAGATGGAGAAACAGAAACCTTCTCCCCGAACAGCTATGTACACCTCCACACACTCATCCTATTGTTATGAAAAGTTCCTTATGATTTTAAGGGACAGGGATATGCCAAAGGTGATAGACTGAAAACAAATAAAAGCGTATTGCTTTAGCACATCACAAAGGAGAAATTTGTCCAGCTGAACAAGAATTTACAAACCCAAAGGACATGTCAAGAACCTGCCACTACTGCACCTCCACAGGAAGAGCTCGCCATGAGTTCCATTTGCACGAGGCCAAGTTAGGGACATAAATGTCACATCCGGTAACAACAAACAAACAGATTGAGGTCTTTAAGTTTTCGTACATATGCTTATCTATAGAAGAATCATTTTCAAGGTACAGCCTCGCCTTTCTCTTAAAGGCTTCAAGAAAGCACTGCAGGCTGTGGCTGACAGGCTGCTCTTCACCAGGAGTGCTGAGGTGACCACTTGCTGCTCCGTTCTCCCCAGCATCTTGCACCCATCGCCCCTGCCAGGCAGGGCTGCACTGCTGGGCAGGCCACCGTCAGGTAAAACACAATTTTCAGCGCACCCAGCTGGATCGCTCCCCACTTCCCCGTGCTGTTGCTTGACAGGGAGCAGGGAGTCAGCAGACAGGCATTTGCTACTAACTGTGCCAACCAAGTCCAGCAGCAGCGCCAAGTGTCAAACCACGACCTAAAACTCCCCGA
Source organism: Anas platyrhynchos (assembly GCF_047663525.1). NCBI lineage: Eukaryota > Metazoa > Chordata > Aves > Anseriformes > Anatidae > Anas > Anas platyrhynchos. Next base: position 40,480,305 of record NC_092589.1, read on the forward strand.
ATCCCACCTAGTACCCTCAGCGTGCCGCCCCCCTCCCCGGGCAGGGCGGGGAGCGCCCTCCTCAGAGCCCCGCCGCCATCCCGGCAGCACGGCTCCCCCCCGCCCGCGGGCTCCCCCTACCTGTCCGAGCAGCCTCCAGCGGGCTCTCGCCGTTCCCGCACCGGTCGCTTCTCGCCTGCCCGCGGCGGGGCGGCACGGGGAGCCGGCAGGCTCGGCCATGCAGCACCAGGGAGCGCCCGGGGCCGGGAGGGCGAGAGAGAGGCGGCGGGGATGTGCCGCCGAGCCCGCAGCGGGTGCTAGGACCGGCCGGGCTCCGGGGAGAAGACGCGGGGGGCCATCTTTGTTGAGGGCAGCAGCGTGTGCCCGCTGCCTGTGTCTCCCTAGGGCAGCGCTGCGGGATCGCGAGGGGCGCGGCGCTTCTCCTGCGCTACGCCCGGCTCCTCGGGAGCGCTGCGGCTCCTAACACACCTCAACACGGCTCTCCCGCAGCCTCAGCGCCCTGAGGGTAAAACCCCGAGTGAAACGCGAGCGATGCAAGCGCTCCCAGGCTGCCATCAGCGGCTGGCTGAAGCGCGCCCGGCCGCCATCTTGGCTCCGGGCAGCGCCGTGAGGGAGCCGGAGCCATCTTAGCTCGGGGCAGCCCGGCCCCGCCGGGACAGGGGCTGCTGCGGGGGGCACGGCCCGGCCGCCGCCGTCGTGAGGGGCTGGGAGGGTCGGGGCCCGGCCGGGGGGGTAAAAGGGGTGAGGGGTGTGAAATAGGTGGGATATTTCCCGTGTTCCTGGCGAGTGGGTTGATTTTCGTAAAGTGCCCGCCTGAGATAAAGTGATTCTGGTGTTACGTGGTGCTTCTAAAGTAGACAATAGCCAACTTGCCGAAAACTTGTTCATTTCTTCTTCCTCAGCATTTAAGCAGCTGTGCAGTTGCATCTGCCTTTCCCTACTACAGCTAAACTTCCAGCTGCCTGGACCCACTCAATGGAGCAGCGTGGCAGGTGAATGTACAAGCTGAGCTGCGTGTATCAGCTGTTAAGAAACAGCTTCACTTTTACGCTTCCAGTCTGATCTGCCTCATGAAGCAGTCTTTGAAAGATGAAGTTTTACCTTCTGTTTATATCACGTATGTTTCACATAGTGCAAGTGATCAGGAGTTTGGGATTTCTGTAAATTTCAGGGTGACTGCCAGGAAAAAGATTTGGATATCATGTGTGGGACTGCAAGATCTTTCATCCGAGGGCTGAGCTACAGTGTCAAATACTGCTCTAAGGACAACCATCTTCAAAAAATACATCTCTATAGTAAATTAAAACCAAAAAAATGCCACATCCTGGACTGGTCAGGAAGCACATGCAACAGCACTGTGCCACCTGGAAGCATCCTGCCATGGAGATTCTTTTCCTGCAAGGTATGAAGTTTACGTGCAACCTTAATGTCAACAACCATCCTGATGCATCTGTTAAGGAAGCCAGCCATAGTTTTCAAAAGTCAAGGAAATATGTTCTTCCTAAAGGGTTTGAAGCAGAAGAATAAATACTAGGGTTTCACTTATGTTGAAAGACACATACTTCTGCTCAGCTTCCTGTACTGCTTTGATGTCAAGCTACATTTGGGTTGATTTTCCTGCTGTAGCAATTTGTAAAATAATAATGAAAGGATCTTCAAGAAAGATTCAGTTAAAGTGGCAGGAGGGAAAGATCAGCTAGTATCAAAAGTGTCCAAACTGGTGACACTAGGCCTAACCATGAGGTGGCTCAGAAAAACTTGGCCTTTTATATCCTGATCAGTAAATCACATTTTATACCATATTACAATATTAAAATATAATGACTTCTCACAATCATGTACACATTTGAAAAACTGTACTTTAAAAAGCACTTGGTTTTGTTTCTCTAAATAACTATTGTGTATATCACTGGTAATGTATCACACAGTCATAAAATGGGCTGAAATAATTTCAGATGTTCTGCTCCTGTGTTTCTAATGAAGAATTTTCTAACAGCATTAGAAAAATAAGTTTACTGCAGCATGCCCACCTGTAAACTGACTTACATGCGTAACACATAAATGCCATTTTAAAAGACTGTTGCATTGGTTTATTTTATCTTAGACATACTTTCAGATGGATGTGTAGTTGTTCAAAAATTGTTTCAAGTTAACAGTGTTTCTTCAAAGTTGACCCAAAGGTCATGTTTAAAGTATTTGTTGTAACCCTCTTATTTTTAACCATAATGTAACATGTTGCTATGTCTGTGTCATCAGCATATACTAATGTTTCAAGGAAGGTACTTGAAGTCTTGATGGATGAGAAGCTGTTGTTTTGTTCATTCAATGGCAGTTGACTAACATGGTTTCAAATGCTGCCCTGCAACACTTTCCAGGAGACAAACAGTTGGCCTTCGCTGTTTGCTTTGGAGCAACTGTGGAAACAGTTTGTCACTGAGATCCCCTGCTAACCTCAAAAATCTCTCTAGATGTTCCTCCAGATGTTTCTCCAGGTGTATTGTAATTCCGCTGATATATGCCTATACTGTTGCCACCAGTTCTATATATTTCCACATAAATATAACGGGAATTGTTCAAAACAAAGGGAGAGGGAATCATCGCAAGATTCATAAAAGACACCTGGGTAACTTGCCAAAAGGAGTTGTGGAGGCTAGCTTTACGTATGTCAAAGGGGACATTATATATATACTTGAAAGAGACTATTAAGAGTATTTTTAAATATCTAGAAACCTCATTCAGCTCAGGAGATTCCTGAGCTAACACAGTTGAAGGCTGAAGGAATACTTGTTGGAGAACATCATCTGTGCTTGACCCATTCACACTCTTCCCTAAGTTTGTGTTTGTGCCCACTGTGGGAGTTTGTTTGCATCTGTTTTGCATCTGTTTTGGGAATTGGTGTTTCTTGGGGGATTGCCTTTCTCAAAAAATATATATTTTTTTTTTTTTACTCACAGGGAGAGGGTGGTACAATTGACATATCCTGCAATCCCTTTACCTTAACTAATTACAGAGCTTTTTTAAGAGGTCTTTTTTAAGAGCTGTCGTGGTTTGTTTGACATGTGCTTCTGATTTGATATGCTAGGCCCGGGGAGCTCCTGGTCTGAATTGGTAGTGAACACTCATGCTCTCGTGAATGATGCAGTTTATGTCTATAGGCAGCTTAGTAGTTGAAGCAGACATAGCCTGTGAAAGGAGAAGGAACTGCTGCTAATGTTCACATTTCAGATCTCAACCATTTGTGAGGACAAACCAGAAACAAGCCAACAGTTCTTGCTGCAAAGTAAGGATGGGTTATAAGTGTATACAGCTTTATGAGTTTAGAAACATATTATATAGAAAGTTATAAAATGCTCCTTCACGTGACCTGAGCATACTGTAATACGTATTAAGCATAGTTTGACCAAATGACATTTTACAGTAAGCAAAAAGCATTGTTCTAGCAATTTTAACACATTTTTCATGTTTTTACAAAGGACACAACTTTGTTGGCAATGAAGTAGCAGAGTATAGTAGCTCATGGATTGTGCAAAACCAGATCCATGAACTTATTCCTCATAAAAACTGTTGCAGAACCCTTATCAGTTCACTGCTTCACTTTGCTCTGCTCCTTATGGACATTTAGACTACCCCTTTAGAGGAGGTGAAGAAAGAATCAGAACGAGCTGCTAGGACTCCTAGCTACAGGGATAGGCAGCGTAGGGGCATTGCTATGTAGAAAAGGAAATAAGAAATAATACATTACGAAAGGAAAAAGATGGAAAAAAAAAACACTCCTGAAGAAGAAAAAAATAATAGAATTCAATAAAGATAACTGAAAACTAGTTTTAGAACAAAACCAAACATACTTACATATAATCCGTTAAGAACATACATTAAAGTACCCTAAATTTGAAAAGGAGACCTCAGTAAATGTGTTAAGTAGAGTTCATTTAGAATGCATCCCTAAAATACCAGGAAGAATTGAAGGAATCCTTCCAACTGTGGTTGTTCTTTTTAATGGCTTGTACTATTGTAACAATGCAAAGTTGGTTTGTGGGTCTGTAGCTCAGAAAAGATGATTATTGCCTCAGTGTATTCATATTGGAGTACAGATTGCTGGCTTATAGCCTTTGTTTTCTTTCCTTATTTAGCAGGAAGGGACAGAAATCCCTTGCAAAATAAAAAAAATAGCATCTATAACAACACCAGAGCTTTTGTACAAGGATCTTCTGAAATCAGAGCAGAAAAACTGGAATGAAATTTCAGGAAGATACAAAGCTATGGCAAAAAGAATTAAGAAAAAAATAGAAGAATTGCACAAGAAGTATACGTTCAGTTCGGAAAGTCCACGGGTAAGTGGCAAAAAATACAAACATTTTCCATCGTTGCGTACAAATGGCAGTGAAGTCATTCATGTTATAAAATGCTATTTCACTGGTTATGGTGGTAATTTCAACTATTGAATAGTTATGGATAGTAAAAGCATGTGTTTAGAACAGCTTGTCACTTTACGATAGTGTATTTGACCTTAATTTCACCATAGCCAAAGACAAAAAAAGGTTCAACAACAACCTGATATTTGATAAAGAATATAAGACATTATAAATTAGAAGAGCAGGTACAGGTCATCTCAGCCATTGATTAAATTTAGAGCACATTTAGGTTGCTTAAGTACACACTAACTTTGAAATAACCTTTCTGATGCATGTAATTCCTTCTTTCCCCTCTTTCTGTTATGTGCTATTTTCTTTGATTTACATACAACTGTGCTGTACAGAACACTGAATATAGGTTTTCTAAGGACATATTCTGGCTGTTGGACTTGAAACAAGTTTGTTTTGCATTGAACAGATTAAGGTTGGAGAGAGTGTGTACTTTGAGGAGAATGGATGCATATTTCTTTCAAAAGCAGATGATGGTAAGGGATTTCTCTTCCTAGCATGGTATAACTGTTAAAATAATTGTGCATGTATCATCAGTGTACTTCTCTTATATTAAAGCTTAATTGCTCTTTAAAAAAATAATAAATTATAACATTCTTTAACAACTGATGAACAATTCTAAAATCCTGATTCTGAAAAGGTGAGATTAAAAGAGTAAGGAAATAACATATACTGAAACTGAGGCAAGTTTCTATAAAGGAAAGAGAAAAACCACTTCTTCTCAGAGTCCTAATTTAAAGTTTTAAAAAAGGCCTATTTTATTTCAGAGAGGATGAAAAAAAAAAAAAACTGATTATTTTTAGTAAAACCACATACTTTAGGTATCTGAACTTTAAAATTTAATACATTTTCTAGATGCCAGTATCTATACTTTTCAAATATTTGTTATACCAACAACACTTTGGGGAAGGCGAGGAGGGCAGTACTTATTTTGTTCATTTTTACAAACTGCATTTGCAGGTGTCTCACAAAACAAATACCTGGTTCCAGTAGTATGCTTGTGAATACTGTAAGCAGACTTATTAAACATAGGCATTAACAAATACTGTTCATTTTGACATGCCTTAATTAAAGGATTTTATTATTTTTATTTTTTCATGTAGTAGATGAAGGAAATGTTCGTATTTTATTCAGTGCTGAAGATCTTGGCTTTGATGATGCCTTTATTCAACGGATCAGAATTTCACCAGACCAGAGATACATGGCTACCAGCTTAAAAAGTGAAAATTCTGAAGAAGCAACCTGTGTTGTTATGAAACTTGGTGATTTCCCTGTTGTGGAAAAAGTCATTCCAAATGTATTTAGTTTTGGTAAGCTGTATTTATAAATATCCTGTAGATCACACCAACTTTCAAAGCATTTTTCTTAGTCTACATATTATAGGAGTAGTGCTTTATAAAAAGTAAGGAAGTAACATTTTTAGATTTAATCCTTACAGCTGTTGAACTATTTCTCATTTGAGAGATGTGTTCCTCCACACTGTAAAATTACAAGTTATTTGATATGAGTGAGTGACTCCTTTCATGATGCAAGTTTTCCTTCTTTATAAAAGCAAGCGTTTATACATGTTTGAACACTTACTTTGCACATCATTCTTTTTATTGAATTCAGTATGCTTCCTTAAAAATTTACTGACATAACTGTTTGCAATATAAGGATCTTTTTGAGAAATGTAGGTATTGAACTGAAATCACTGATAGCTGTAAGCACTTAGCTTAAAAGTATGCAAGTACTACAAAGTGTTGGCTGGAATTTCAGGCAGACTCTAGGGTGTGGGTCACCATTCAGAGCCCAATGAATTCAGTTAGGGCTTCAGTCAACTCTTTCAGCATAGGTGAGGGAGTTTTACATTGCTCTTGAAAACATGCAGAAGTAAACCTGAATGAAAGAGAATTTTTTTTTATTTTTTATTTTTAAATAGCATATTAAAGAATATAGCAAAAAGAGCGCAACAGATTATACAACGTTCCACAGCTTGTATTTTGGAGTTTGGTAGATGTCATCAAGGATATGTAGTGCAGTAAGGAGTTTGCCTGGCCACGGCAAGAATTTACCATTCTAGGTAATTACCACATATGCAAGCACAGACAACTGGAGTATTTTTATCTCAGGAGTACCCATGGGACATATGCATCATTGTTTTCCTCTAAATGCTTTCCCTACAGCCACATGCAGCGGTGCAGAGCTTATATCCTCTATTGTCTGGCTGACTACTTAAATCTCTGCTGCCCTGCGCAGCTTTAAACATCCACATATCTCCTGTTTTCCTGTTACCTCCAGGACCCTGACAGCATCAAGAGCTTCCTCTCCCTGGGCCCTGTTTTTTTTTTCTTCCCTTCACATGTTATGAGATACGTAGCATTCAAAGAAAACATGGAAAAATCTTTTTGTGGCATACCCCAGCCTCTGGAACGTAGAAGTGTTGTCTTCAGTTCCACATCAGTTGCAAGCCACCTTTTTCAGAATGTTCATGGAGCTCTATTTTCTCTCAGCAATAGCACGTACTGTTCCCAGTTTGACATGCATTTGTCTTTTTTCCAGAATGGGTTTCAAATGATGTTTTGTATTACACAAGTCAGAAGAACCTTAAATGCCAAGATGTGTTTATGACCACTTTCACTAAACAGAAACATACTGAGCTGGTTTATACAGAGCAAGATGCAAGGTAATACCCATCTAAAATAAAATAAGTCCTTTGCATATTCTATGGTATTTAATAAGTAAAATACAACTGGTTTGGAAAACAAGTTCTTCTATACCACACTTCAAATGGTAGAAGACATGTTTAAGTTCTGTTCTGCTATGCCATATAAGTTTTGTTCGGTATTGCCGAATACAGTCTGAGAATGTACTTTTGTCTCCTCTTGATATGTGATCAGCAGCGATTTAAATTTCTCTGTTACCTCACGAGTTCAGCTAAGATTATAAATGTCAAGGTCAGTCTTGGGTCAGGGTGTCCTTTAATGAAAGTGTGACAGTTTCATACAGGATAAATCAGACTGGGGGTTTCATTTTGTTTTCTCTGCTATTGATGTCTGATACATCTTTTAAAAAACATAGAAGTTCAGGCTAATCCTTGCTCTGGGTAATGGATGAGCAAAATCATTGCAGCGTGCCCAGAGAGAGAACTATTGTTGACTGAATACCCTCTCAATAACCTTTCTTTAAGCAGTGGCTTAGGAAGACAAGAGGGCTCTTGCTGAATTGAGTGCATAACTAGTTTTTCGGCCAAGTAGCATTAAAATGACAGATTTGTACAGCATACTATAAATGTTTGTAAGTATTCTTAATTCAAGTAACATATTCAGTAAAGAAATTCCAACTATACATTCATCTGGAAAAAAAAATCTGCAATTGAGATGGAGTAAATCAGATCTTTTATTCCAGCTGTAGTTGTTGCATATTATTTTAAAATAAAGTTGCACTGGCTTGACATCTCCCCACAGGGAAACTGCTGGCATAATTTTGAAGGTCGTAGTCATTACAGTAAATCTACTAGAAACTTACTCTAAAGGTTCATGTGCTAGTACAGCTCATGACTGAACGCACTTGTTTGTGGAGAAGGGCAAGACGGTCTTGTGCACTGCCACTAAGCAGTTCTGTTCTACGTATCACCAACTCTTTTACTTGCAATCAGATATTTTTTGTACAAGCTGACATTAACTTGACTTCCTTTAAAAAAAAAAAAAAAAAAAAAGGCTAGATATATGTTTCATACGTGATATGAAGGCCAGAGACCTTGGGGAGAACTGTAACCTGCATTTCAGATTGATTCTCTTAGAGTTAAGGTCAGCAGAGCCGGACTGTTAGAATTTCTACTGAATGCAGTGCCACACTTGCCAAAATTTGTGTGGATTAGAGAGCTAGGAGGCTGATTCCTTGCAGACTTGAGAACCCCTGCTGTCTCTGTCCTCTTAAAAACATCAAGAGGGTGTAATTAGACAAAACAATTGTACCAAAATAAAATTGGAATTTCTCCACCTGCAAATAATTAAAGACACTGAAAATACTATCCAAAGCTTCCTTTCTTTCACCATTCAAATATTTTGAAGTCTAGAAGGATCATTATTGCAGTCTTGCATCTGATTTGTATAATGCAAAGTACAGTCCACAGCCCTACAGTTTCTTCATGAAATCTCCTGAAGCTGTGTGTTGGAGGTACTTTGTGTAGAAACATACCATCTTAAAGATTAAAAATGACAAAGAAGCTCTTAGGTCCCAAGCTGTGACATTTCAATTAATGTGTATGACTTATTTAGAAATTTGAGTCTGACTTGCAGCCTGAACTTGTTCAATATCCAGCCACTGGTTACCATTATTTCCTGTTTCTACATTTTAGAAGCATTTAAAACCAGTAGAGTTGCTAAACAGTTCCTAGTTTCCAGCTTTATCACTTCAACACTGTCCGTCTTGTCTTACACAGACAGTATTGCTTTTTTGTTTTTTTCAAGTTGTCTTCTTGTCTTACTTCGGGGTAAGTTAAATCAGTAACAGGCTTTTTATCAATTTATCTTTATAAAAGCTCCTACTTTGCTGTTCCCACATGATGTCCTGTATCAATTTTAATTTAAGTTATTCTTTAGAACTTTCTTTTCTGAAATAAGGTCACTAGCTCAATAGAAATTTCTAGGTTCTGCATGAACTTTAAAGCATATACATCTGTGACCTTCCAATCCATCTGACTGATGCAAAAACCTGGATTAATTTGGGGAATAACTGAACTGCTTTCCCTGCAGACTTCAGGTTCCACATACAAAGTTGTTGGGTTTTGAGTGCTGAAATAAATGCAGCAGAAGTGGGTTCGGAATCAAGTGGTCTGGATTTTTTCCAGCCTACTTATACGCATGCCGTTTCTTACCTTGTAGCAGGAAGCCCATGATTCTGGATTAACTGATATGGTTTTTGATTATTAATCAGGTTTGAGCTTTATTATTATTATTATTATTATTATTGCTTACAGATTTTTTGTGGACATATACTGCACAAAAGATAGGCGTTTTCTCACTATCAACAGCAACAGCAAGACAACCTCAGAAGTTTGGCTGGTTGACTGTAGACATCCTTTTAAGTCACCTGTTCTTGTACAAGCACGAACAAAAGGTGTCATTTACCACATTGAGCACAGAAATGATGAGTTGTATATTCTCACTACATACGGAGAGCCTGCAGAATATAAGGTAATCTTAACGGATAGTAAGAGTCGTAAGATTAATTCAGATGCCCGTTGCAGATGATAGAAATAGTAAGGCTGGGTTTTAACGCTGTGCTTTACAGCTTACTGAAATAATTCAAGAGAATTACAAAGATTGCTGCATGGATTCAAAAACTACAGTACTGTCTGAGTCTTGCCTGTAGCATGCTGATTTCACTTTTAATTTCTTTGGAAATGTCAAGAAATGAGCATTCTTTACCAGTTATTTGCCCTCTTAAAATTTAAGTTTATCTCAATAACCAAATGATTTGCAGTGCTACTGGACACACTGAAAGCCCTTACAAGATTTGAGCTTCCTTTTGCAAATGTATTTAGATAGAAATTGTTCCATAAATTTACTTCTACCCATATCAGTTTTCCTAATCACATTAAAACGTTTCAAGTGGCAACTTTCCCTTGGTAGCTAAGACTATACAACTTACTGAGAGGAAATGCCTTGCTGCTCAGGTGGCAGCATCTTGTGTCCTCCTGTACGTAGTGCACTGCTGGGAAGTGCTGACTGCCAGACAGGGAACCTTCCATCAACACCATCCAACTTGCCCATTTTTGTGTACCGAATCAAGTCCGTACATTGTAGTATATAAAAGTATATCAAGTATATACATATATACACACTTCGGTGGTGTTACTTTTTTTAAAGTATTTCCTTTTGAAGCAAAACCCTTTACTAAGGAAAACAGCTTGCTATGATCCTGTCTTCTTTACAAAACCTTTAACACCCATGTGACTGGAGGCTGAGCCAGTACAGGTGTTTTGTTTTTTTTTTTTCCTTGTTTAATAAGGTTGGTTTATGCTGGATCAGCTAGTTGAACAAGTTCATCACTTGGGTTTAATAAGTAGTAGTTGTGCTGGTACAAAGCAAGCAGTGGAAACTCATAAGAAGGAGTGGAAAAGGCAGTCTTAGAGCAGACTGGATTTAGCCTTGTCACCTCCATAGTATAAACCTATTGCTTTGTGAAAGAAAGGTGGACTGGAGCTTTCAGGTGACCTCCCCAAGGACAATTAAAAGCCATTTTAAACTTGAAAGGGGTAGGTTTCAGTAGGCATAACTAAGAATAATTATCTGCAGTTATTCTGAGTTTTTTTTTTTCCCCCTGTATTTAAAGATCAGACTGAACAGAAGCAAAAAAACAACTTCTGCCCTGCCTGCTGTGTCTGTGCAGAGCCACTCCTTGCTCCCAAGCTCACTTTCAGCAAACTTTGGAAGGGGAGGCTGGAGAGACATCAGGTATGATAAGCAGAGGAAGGGAGAGAACCATGGCAGAAGGAGCTGAAAAAATGAGATTTAAACAGAGAGACTACCTGCTTGGATGAATAGGCAGCAGAAGCAGCCTTCATGGAAAACCCCTACCCTGCCCTCTCCCTTCCAGCATACTCAGAGTGTCTTAAAGCAACATAGTTCAATTGCAAATGGAGTTGTAAAAAATAATTGCCATCTGTCACACAGATCTCTCTTGCTATCAATATGTATGCAGTTACTGACTTGTTTTTCCATTCTGCCCAAGTAAAGCAAATTTAAAACCCTCCAGTTTTAGTCAGGAAGAAAAAAAAACACACAATCTTTTGTAATTAAAATGTTGCACAAGATCAGCTGTATGTCTGTAGCCTCATAACTCTTACTATATCTTAGTAATACAAGGTTGTATTTTGTGTTTACAGTTGATGAAGGCACCAGTAAGTTCCAGTGGCATGGAGAACTGGCAGCTAGTTTATGCACTGGAAGAGAAAACTAAGCTAGTAGACTTGGAAATGTTCAGTGATCACTGTATTTTGTTCCTGCAGAATGCCGGTCACCTCTACTTAAATGTGATTTCTTTTGTTTCACATTCAGTTCAATCAATAAAGGTAAGTTTTAGCTTCCTCGGGCAACTTGGTCTTTTTCCAGCAGTACTTGATCACAGAATGGCTGAGGTTGGAAGGGACCTCTGCAGATCATCTAGTCCAACCACTAGTTCATCTAGTCTAGGGCCACCCGGAACACATCTCACAGGATCAATTTAATTCTTTTAAATATAAGATCATAAGTCAAAAAAAAATATCATATAAGATTATAAAGCAAAAGATAACTTTTACTGGGCTTATTTGTGGTTACAGTCATCAGCCCATGCAAGGAAGTAAGCCTGGCCCTCCCTGAGAAGAAAGAGCAGAACATTCAGAAGACAAATACGGTTGCTGGAATAATAAATGGGAAACCTGGGTATTGCAGTACAATTCATGGGGAATATTTCTTCCTGTCTCTAGTTGTTGCTAAATACTTGTGGAATACAAATATGGTGACTTAATTAAAAACCATGGTTTCTGGAGACCACTTAGCTGAAATACTTGATTGATTTGTTTGCCTGAGAAATACTGTCTGAAGAACTTGCAAGTTTATTGCAACAAGCTACCAGTACTGGGTTCTATAAAACTGCTACAGAGAAAAGGTTTTCAACAGAGTGTACTTTACAGTCTCTGAAACCTTTCATTTTTGAAAATGGTCTTAGTTAATTTATTTATTCACAGAGGGTCTGCAGTTACTCTGGAGAACTTTGACTTTAGCTGCCATTTCAGAAGTCTCTAGCACGCTAACTCAAGTAAGCAGTGGCCTGGCAGAGGGTTTGACTATGTCCCCGCTGCTCTCAAAGAATGAATCTTGATTTCTTTTATTCTTAGTGGAGTTAAAAATCTTAAATACAATAGCAGTAAGTGTCTGAGGGTAAATGTGCCAGGAAAAGGTTTTGTTCTTCACAATGGCTGGCACTAAGAACAAAGTTAAGAGGCAGGGGTTTTCAGTGGCTTAGCATTACTGAGCTAACTCACAGCAAAAGCCTAACAACTGACATGGACTTGGCTGTGTAACATGGTGAAGTACGACTGGAAATCAGAGGGGAAAGAGGATATAAAAATTAAAAACCATGTGGAACCATTTCAACGAATGTTTTAATTTTAAAAAATCTGCACTAATGTTCATTTCAAACTGGATTTTAATTTGGATTTATTTTTCTATTTCATTAACAAACTTCATTCAATGGCCTTAGGTGAAGAGTTTACCAAAGTCTCTCACTTTACGACTGTTATATTACTGAATTTAAAAGAAATAACGTAGAAACTGAAGATAATTAGCTTGCTATTCAAAATCTTTTCCTCTGAAGGACACACTAAGCAGAATTTATAGAAGAAGCGTAAGGGTCTTACTTGAAATGCTGTGTTTTCTCAGCTGCCTGCGTGGGCCTGTGCATTTGAATTGGAATCCCATCCTGAACATACCACCAGCACTTGCTATTTTCAGCTCACCTCCCCAGTACACCCCCCTAAGCGTTTTGCATATTCATTTAAAGAAAATAATCTCATTGAACAAGCTGTGCAAGAGGTACCAATTATTACCAACTGTCACACTACACGTTTACTAGCTAAAAGCAAGGTAAGATTTTCCAGTCCTTTTCCCATTCCCTTTATTCTTCCCTTCCTCCCCACCCTTTTATAGAAAATGCATTTGGCAGGGAATAGAGATTAAAAATGTAAAAGAGCATTTGGTGCTATACTTACTTACCAGTGGGTGTTTTCTTCAGTACTGTAGAGAAGAACAAGAAAGAGTCGTGATAAGATTTTTTCATTGATCTGGGCATGCTAGAGCAGATAACAGCACACGATGAGTCAAGAATCTTAGTACAGCGTAACTTAGACTCCCTAGCTGATGTATGAAATCACGTTCTCTATGATAAATGAGAAAAGTATGCCAGCAGTTGAAAAGGACACCCCACAACCATCTACACAGTATAGATAGAGTTTTAACAGCCTGCGTTTAAAAAATTGGTAATGTTAATAAAGAGTTTGTGCTGCAGTAAGTGGTAAACTATTTAGTTAATCATAGATATTCTTAGTGTTAAAGAGGGAAGGAAGACTTGGGTGCTTTGGTAGTTTAAAAACTCCTCAGGTGTTGCACTTAAATGAATTTTATATTCTACATCCATAAGCCTACACAGCAGAGGTTCAGTCTCTTGCTTTATTTTTCAAGAGTGCTTTGTACAATCTAAGTGAAAAAAATTACTGTAATCAAAAAAAACACATTTTAAAATAAATAATTGAAGTTTTCATTGCCATGTGTCATTGAGATTTCTGAAATGTCCTTTATTGTAAAATACTCCTTCATTTCCAGGATGAAACTTTGGTGCCAATTACAGTTTTTCATAATACGAATTCTAAAGAGCTACACAGGAAACCACTTCTAGTTCATGTATACGGAGCTTATGGCATGGATTTGAACATGAGCTTTAAAGAAGAGAAGCTGTTGTTAATTGAAGAGGGTTGGATATTAGCATATTGCCATGTTAGGTAAGTCAAATATAACATAGAAATAAGATTTTCGTTTGTGGGAAATACAGATATTTCTTGATGTGCAACTGAAGAGGTAGAGAAGTTTTTTCTCTGCTTAGCTATATCTTAAATCTTCATGCTTTTCACCTCCATCTCTTTAGAATTTTTAAAAGCCCTTTAAAAAAAAATGCTCTGGGAAGAAAATATACTTTTACAACTACATACTGTATTCAGGTTATTTAAATCAACAGTATGATTGTGTATAAGTTTTAATCTTTTTGAAATTTCATTACTTTTCATCTCATCTTCACTCAAAAATATTTGATAACACGTTCAAATTGCAGTATATGTTACTGCCCTCTTCTTCTGTGGCCATTGTGTACTAATATTCAGTGTATGCCTTCTGAAAACCATTTGCCTTTCTACAGCAACAACTAAACATTTAAGCTGCCTCTGTTCTTCTGTTGAGTAAATCTTCCGTTTTTAGTTTAACTACAAACAAATTAGTTTTATAAAACCACTATATACAACAGACTTCACATTTTCATTGAGATAATTCATTAGGTAAAGAAAGGTAATAAAAATATCACTTTAAGGAGGGGAAGGAAAGGGGAGAATGAGCACGTTATAAATAATAGTTCCAAAACTAATTCAGCAAACAAATATATTCAGTATTGTGCAGTTTTTCCTCCCTGTAAGTATCCCTGTATCTTACAGTGCAAGTCAATCCTAGAGAGTACCAAAAATGCAGAATTTTGGCAGACTAATCAGTTGATTGATTTTAAACTTGAAACCTGAATAAGGAAACTTTAGGTAGCTTAGTACTAAATTCATGGTTGTATGTAAAGGAACACAAGTAAATTTAGTTTAAAAAAAAATCTGTGAGTATTAAAAACAAAACAGAAACAAACAAACAAAAAAAAAAACAGCAAACCATTTCCTGTAGTATTTGAAATTCACAGAAAGAAAAACTTACTGACAGTCTCAAATTTTAAGCTGCACAAAAGAAATCCTGAGCATCTTGGCACGGAGCTAGGAAATAATATTCTTTCACTCTTGTTAATAAATCTAGTGATACCATTATAAGAAAGGAAAATGTTTTAGTTATCATTTTAATAATTTCCTGTATAAAAAGATAATATCATTATTTTATTTGGTACAGGCTACTTTGACAATGACATTTCCTAAAATGCTTTTTCTGCAAGTTCTGTGTCCTTGTACTCTTGTGTCCTAGAACACCCTTATGCTGTTACATTTTCACGAGTCATGCAAGGATTTTTTTTTTGTTTGCATGTTGTGTATTTTAGCTGTAAGGGAGGGTAAAGACAGGAACACAGAAAAGTTATTTGGAAAGGCAAACCATGTTTTTGTGATTCTGTGGCTGCTGCTGTCCTTTACTATCTGAAGCTTTGCTCTGTACTCTTTTTGAAAGAAACTCCCAACTTGAATTATTTTAAATTCCAGGGGTGGAGGAGAGCTAGGCCATAGCTGGCACAAAGATGGATGTCAGCATAACAAACTCAAAGGTCTCGATGACCTTAAGGCTTGCATCATACTGCTGCACGAACTAGGATTTTCTCAGCCAAAATACACAGCACTAGCAGCTGCCAGTGCTGGAGGAGTTCTTGCAGGAGCCCTGTGCAACAGCAATCCAGAACTTATCAGAGCCATGGTTTTACAGGTAAGGTACTGTACTGCAGACATCTTACTCGTTATGATGTTAAACAAAAATACCAAACTAAAAAACATCTTGTTTTAATAAAACTCGTTCAGAATTTGAAACATTCTAAATCACATTCCTCATTTGAAAAAGCCTTGACTTTTGAGCATTTGAGGTCCAGCGTCCTGTTTGCCAACTTTTTTTTTTTTTTTTTTTTTAATATTTTTTAAGGCTCCTTTCATAGATGTTCTAAATACGATGATGAAAACTCATCTCCCACTGACAATTGAAGAACAAGAAGAATGGGGAAACCCATTAGCAGATGAAAAATGTATGAAATATATCAAAAGCTACTGTCCTTACCACAATATTAAGCCACAGGTAAAGCTACCCATTCTGTGTGGAACACTACAGGAATAAACATGTAGCACTTGATAGTAAAATAATAGAGAACAGATAACTAGAATTAAAAAAATGTTTTACCTTTTCAAAGCTTTCTACCCCAGCATTTTAAAACTTAGCTGCTTCTTTGTGTTAAAATGAGCCATTAATAAAAATATAAGTTATTTCAGTAATAATCTGAGTCAGAGAGACTACTGGCATTAACCAAATGCCTTCCATTAAATAAGAGATTTCATAAGCTGGTTTTGTTACAGGACTGCCACATACTCTATCGTCTAACAAACCTCAAGATGTAAAATATGTGCTTCATTTTTGGGGGCTTTCTGCTGTTTTACTGCATTTTCCATACTTTGCCAAAGCAGAAAAGAGGTATTTTCCACTAATTAAATATCCTTTAGAGGCAATCCTTTAGTGAAATAGAATATGAGCTATTGCTTTGACATGGTTATATCAGAGGAAATCTTTGTTTGAGGAGGTGCTACCTGTGTTACATAGCTTCATAAAAAATCTTGCTAAATAAAAACAACTTAAAGTGTAAAAAGAGTTTGCAAAAGTAAATCTCAACTACTTCTGTTTAAGGCTTACCATTCCATGATTATTTGGGGGGGGGTGGGGGTGGGATGAGAGACGGGGTTGGGTGGTAATCAGCAGCAAGCAGTCACATATCAGACCTTTAACAGCAGAAATACAATGTGTTTGATTACCTTTTGCAGGCAGATAATCCCCTAATATTAATTAGTCATTTGTCAGACCAAAATACTTCTCCCATTTACTGATAAAAGTAAAATGTTTTTTCAACTACAGGTAATTATGTAATGGATACATTTTAGATGAACCATAACAAGTAGTACAGTAAGATACATGGAGAAAAACTTGCTCACTCAATTGAATAGAAAATCAGTTGTGATGTATCTAACCTTTTTTTTAAACAGTGTTATCCCTCAGTTTTTATAACGGCATATGAAAATGATCAGCGAATACCACTAACAGGAGTTCTACGATATGTTCAGAAACTTCGGAAGGCTGCACTAGATCACGCCGGCAGAACAAAAAAGAAAGGTAAGATAAGAATATTACAGGTGCATGGACTTAACTAAAGCAGAATATTAGCAGTCATATAATTAAACATTATAGATTGACTCCTCCTTAAATGAATTCATATCTACAATATAATCCAGTATCCACCTTAGCTCAGAAGGAGAAAGCACATCTTTCCAAAGAGAGACGGAACATACACATTAAATATATAAACATTTTTCAAATACTTAAGTTAACATAAATATAGTTCATCCAGCAAGCCCCTAAATAATCCTTTTTTTCCCCCCTTAAAGAATAACAGAAATGATTTCAGAACAGAAGGCAGAATAACGTTTTATCCCTAAACAACTCACATCCCCCACTTACCTTTCCTTGTTCATTCAATGTCAAGTGATTGCTGGCTTCATTGTTCCAGGAAATTGGATCCCTAATATCATCTTAGACATCCAGGCAAATGGCAGTCATTGTGACTCATCTTGGGAGGATTCACTAAATGAGGTATGTTCCCTTTATTGTACACATCCATAACACAGTGTGGAGATTTTCCTCAATTAATACTTCAACCTCAGTAGTTCATGCAGTCATTGAATGTACGTTTGAAGTATTAAAAGAAAAAAAATGTTGGAATTAAGGCTACTCTTGAGTATTTACACAAAGGAATCAACAGCAGAGTAAAATTATTGAACCTCATTATGCCTTAAACCTCAAAATAGTGTTAAAATCCCACTGTAATATGCCAGGAGCTTTGAATGAAAGGTTCTAAGTTGTGCAAAACATTGTTCCAGCATGAGAAGTCTTGTACTATACAGTATTAAGAGCTTAATTTAGCCATACTGTTTTTTTTGTTTTTTAATTTACTTACATATTCCTCATGAGTAAAATATATGATGGGTTTGGTCTTTATATTTTGGAATGCATGATCTGTACAGTCAAAGGAAGCTACTACAATTAGGTTTCAAGGTTTTGCACTTTCTGCAAGTATGTATGCTAAAAGCAACAGACTGCCAAGACCTGCTGCATTGTTACTGGTGTCTCAAACTATCACAAGTTTTATTGCTGTTAATTTTCACAAATCCTAGCAAGTGTTAGTTATTGTGGCAGTTATTCCCAAATGAAGTTCTGGAGTAAAAGCCTTATTTTGTTTCAGGGCAAGGTTTTGCTTAGCATCAGTGTAGGAAAGGAAGATTGGAATAGCTCTACAACAATCTGAAGCCTTATAGCATGAAGAGTTTTATTATTTTATAATAAAATATTTTCCTTGCTTTAGGTTGCAAGACAGCTTGCTTTTCTGAAAAAAGAACTTGAGGATGTGTGATATGCCTCCAACATTACATCAAATCCTGCAAATAGCTGATAAGCACATCAACTACCTGAAGAACTTGGTGTCAGATTTTTATTGATATGAAAGTGAACACCTTCTCCAGATGGATCTCTGCTCTATGAGCATAAGCAGACCAGAAATTCAAAGGCAAAGTTGGGCGTGACATTGCTTTATAAATATACAAACTGAGCTAAATTTCTTCACTGCCAAATGGTACAAAAGTACCTGCTTTCGTGTACAGTTCTGTTTATAAGCCAAGTGTACAGCACTATACAAGTGGAGCAGTAGTGCAAAACAGCGTGCTGAAAGCCTAAGGTATAAAGACACGCAATTTTTATGGGCAGCATTTCTAGTCTAAGACCTCTCTTCCAAGACCAAATTTTACACAAGGCAGTAATTCTCCCACACAGTTGTATTTGATTAAAAAGTCTCAGTAAGTTCTTCTAAAACTAATCCCCAGCTGTAGGCAATGATGATTATTGCCCTTCCCAGCCACACAGCAGCCAGAGAGTGCTGATCCTTTAGTGGGGCCAAACCAACTACAAAGGAAAAATGGACTCTTAAGAACAGGGATTTAGAAGTAGAACTCTTTCAGCTGAGAAGATCTGAAATCTTGCAATGGCCTTAACTAGCATGGTAAAGGAGGTGCCAAAGTCCTTCCAGAAGACAACACAAATGAATACCCCAGAAGGAAAGGCCAGAGTCTCTCCAGAGGAGAGAACAAAAAGAATGCTCCCATTGGAGCAGCTTGATGCATAGCTTTCATTATTTCTGAGCAAGGCAGTCTTGCACAAGAGTGCTACTCATTGTTTGGGAAGACAGACGCATGGTACATATTCCGAGCTATTAAGAGCTAAGAGAAGAGAGGAAGAGGTAAACCATCAGAACATTATATACTACTACTATCTTGCTCTTTCCTGTTTCAACAAATACAGAGCCACCCCTGTGTAATGCTCATTCTAAAGTTACAGATGTAAAAATAAATAACTAAATAAAAATGTCAACTGCCACAGGCTCCAGATTCTAAGGAGTGCTTCACTACCAGCAACTGTAAGGGGCAGCACCCAGGAAACTTCCCATTCTTCACACACACTTAAACAGGCTACTCTTTTAGGGCATTTACTACTTCTCTCCACAGACCCAATGGGGGTGTCTAAATAGTTATCATTGTTTATACCATACCAGCGTTTCATTACCAATAAAGATACAAGACAATTAGGTATTAATTTCATTTTTCAGGCTGTTTATTTTGTACACAAAGCAAGTTTGAAAAGCCAAAAAAAGGACAGATTTTTACCCCATTCTTTGAAATCAGCATTTTCTAAACTAACGTGAAAACTTGGTTACTCTACTCTTGCACTTAACAGTTCGCATAGAGTAAATTGAAGGCACTGGAATAACAAGCTTTTTCTGCCACAAAACAGTTGTCTTGAAAAGCCTCCATAGTATGAACAGGCTTTCCTGTTTTATATTCAAGGACCAGGCCTTCTCCTGCTTCAGTTTTAATTGTGTTGGTATTGACAGCTTTACCAGTATTGCTAAAATTGGTACTTAGTCTTATAGTAACTACCGAGGGAAGGCTAGGAACTATAGCTTGCATGTCTATTGTTGATTCCTGTCCAAAATTGAGAACCATCATAAAGACTCTATCTAACCCATCCAGTTCCCTCACATACACGAAAACATTACTGTCATTCCAGACGTAGCACATCCACCCCCGATGAATGGGCAGCTCATTGTTGCGAAGTGAAGTTAGCTCTCTGTATAAGCTCAGGGTTGAGTTGGACCAGGTCATCTGTACCTGCAACAAAGCCAGCATTAATGGGGTTGCTTCTTCCCACTGAATGGAGATGTTACTTCCTTCACACCCACACAGTCTGCCAAGAACACGCATATTAAAGTTCAGTTTTGACAATTAACGCTTCAAATTTGTCTGCTAATTCCACTGAAAACCTGCCTTTTCTCCTGCACTTTCTTGGGATTTGTGCAGTGGCAGAGATGGAGGGTTTTTGGCAGGACAGAATTCCCCTGTCAGTGATGCTACTTCTACCTCTGCAGGTGTCCTTTTTGAGTATTTATTGTTTATTCCGCAGAAAGCCATAGCCATTAAAAGCTTAACAGAATCACAGAATTTATTTCCTATTTTATTTTTTTCCTGTCTTTGAATCATATTTTTGTCTCCAGTTCTCGTCAGCACTGTAAATCAGCAAAATCTGCTTGATCTACAGCTCAACTGCTTTGAAAAATTTATTTACTTACATTAGAGATGGTCTGTATTAAGTTCTTGTTACGAGGATGGTGCTTTATATATTAATATAAAAAGAGGCTGGACTTCAGTTTAATGTTAAAATGATTAAAAGGATGTTAAAAAGCCAGCCCTACATTGTAACTGCAGTTGCTCTGTTTAAATGAATGTAGATGAAGTAGACTCCTTGCTGGTGCAAGGATTTTCTTCTCTCTTTAAATTAGTTAGGATTCCATACCTTTCTGTTTTCCTCCCTGGAGTTTGTTTTTATTAGCTACACTGCCAGCTCCCACTAGGAAGTCAGAGCAAAAGAGATGCATTACAATATTTTCAGACCTTTGGTTTGTCACACAAATACCTACTTCAACATTCACACTTTGGTAGTCAGGGTTAACAGGTAACCAGCTACTGGTGCCTTCAGTAAAGCCAGCGTTAACTTGGCCATCCCACTGCATGGGGGATTTCTCTGGGAAGGTAACCTGGAAAATAAAGTGGGTTTAGAGCCGTTGCCAAGAAGTTCCTGCTTTGATTAGTCTGTTAAGAAGTTATCCCTTAAATAACAGGCTCTCAACATAGTCCATACAGTCACCATTTCAGTAGTGTTTTCTCTAGCTCATGTTAAGATGCAACAAGGAGGATGTAACCCTGCTGCAAATCTAAATAGAAACAGTGAGAAAATATGAATGGAGACAGTTGCTGAAACAGAAGAGAACAGAAAGTCTGATAGATGCGGCATCACTGGGTAAAACTGGGAGTCCCCAGATAATTTTAGTAGCCTTGCCTTGCAACAGAAGGTTGGATAAAAGACAGAATATTCTGATGGGTAACTAGACACGCCAATAGGGAACACAGGAGGTAACGAGTCCTAAGAAGAGAGAACAGTAAACAACTGGTAAATGCTCTTCAGTACCTGCTTTCTTGTAACCACCCCACTTTTCACCATAGATCCCTTCAAGCATATGTTCTCAAGGACTACAATTTGGAGAGGATTTCTTGTATTGGAAATAATTTTTTTCTGAAGTGCAAAAATTGTACTGAATACCAGCTTTTAGCTGATTAAAAAGTGTTGATGCAAAAAGTCTGAAGTTCTCACTTTGAAGAATTCAGAAAAATTCTGAAAAAGCTTCCTCATTGTTATTGAAGAGCTTGCCAAAAGATCTGACACTTAAATTTAATGATATAAGAGGGCATAAAATATTTTGCACATACTTTGGGTGTTTGTTTTCGATGAAAACTGTTTTTCATATAAAGGGCACTTTTCAATACAATCTGTCAGAAAAGCAGCTCAACAAAAGAAATTGTCACTTTGCTTCGTGACATTATAAATAACGGGTTTCTCCTTTTAGCATGTTCTGAAAAGCAGGAAAAAAGAAACCTAAGTTTTCAACACTGGTAACACTGCCTTTCATCTTTACCTCTTCTAGTTTTTCTTGAAGATTTTCAAATGCCAGGGATAAAAACTATTCCCTTAGCAAATACACTCCATCTTTCTAAGACACCCATTAATCAGGGATTCTTCCTCTTCCAGACTGAATGAAGAGTGGTTTTGCATTGTTACAAAGCCATGAGCCACAGGGTGGCTACTAAATGAGCGTACCCTGAGGAGCCAAGGGCAAGCCACTTTTCTGAAGAGTATCTTTCTGCCTGCAGTAATCAACAGCAGTAAGAAAATGCAGGAGATGCTTTGACCCAGGCATTTCTCAGGGGAAAGATTCCCGAAGTCAGAGAAGCATTTCCTCACATCTGAATCAGACAAACCTAGACACAATCCTGTGCTTCCGTGCAAGTGCTTCCTTCCCTTTGGTACAAAACTTGACAATACCATTGATAGCATCACCACAAGTGTCTCATTCTGTAATAGAGGATTTCCACAGTAAAAACAGCATCTGCCATAGGCGCATGCTCTTAAGGTGCTCAAATGTGGTCATAAGAGGCAGAGCTGAGCTGTTGCCTTTTGGGCATGACCTTTTCCAGCCATGCCAGTATGTCTCTGACAAAAGATACTACAGCAGTCAGGTACGATCAGAGGAGAGATGAGAAATGAATATGGGCAGAATATGAAAACTGAAAGTCAGGTAGGTCAGCACAGTGTGAAAGGCACGGGCGCTTTGGTTTAATCCCTTGACCTTGAATAAACATAATTCTGAACATTTCCATCGCCTAACAAAACACAAACATCCTGCTGTGTTACCTGCAACCACGAAAAAATGAGATAGGGACCTGGTCCCAGGGCTCAGGTACCAAAATCTTTTATACCTTTGGATCTAAAATACAAATCCAAAGAAATCCATGTGTGTGGTATGGAAAAGCCCCTTCCACCAGGAAATGGTAAGCAGAGGCTGGTCTGTACAGCCACCCTTTTTGGGGGACGCCCCCTCTCCTGAGCTTGGGCATTTTAGCGAGGGCTGTGGTTTAGGGAGGTGCCTCTATAGTGAGAGCTAAGTAGTCTCCAGGAGACACAGTGGCTCCAGCAATGTTCCCATGAACTTTGGTTTACTGTAAGAAGTCGCCAGGAAATAATGGACTTTGACAGAGTGAATCAAGTAGTGTGAGCGGAAGGCGATACAGGACTCTGTTCCTCTTGCCTCAGGTGACCGAACACACCTCTCAGAGCCACTAGCCCAGGCCTGGGCACTTGCTGCTTCCTCTGCTGAAGTGAAGCAAAGCAACAAAAACGAATCTGGCAGCAGGCAGGGACCGAGATTGTGACCCTGCAGCTCAGCAGGCATCAGGGCCTCAGTTCTGGTCTCCTGCCTGGCCGTTTCTGCAGTCCGTACAATGGCTTCGCAATGTGGAACACAGAACACCCCCTAATCGTTGACAAAGACTGGAGTTGGTCAATTAATCAAAGAGTTCTTGTATTTTTGGTAGTTCCATTTCTCAGAAATGAGTAACAGGATCAGAATTTACGTACTCTTCACTTACATTTTCTGAAGCAATGTTCTCCATACCAATTTCTTCACCATAGTAAGTTATAGGAGTACCAGGGAGGGTTAAAAGCAGCATGTTTATAACACTGACATATTCCTTCCCAAAGCGAGATGAAATCCGAGCAGTGTTAGGGCTTCCGGCCTGAAGAAAACAACATTCTGTTAAACAGACATTATAAAAATCTGTGCATACACGAAACTGCTCTAAGACAAAAACCATTTTGAGTGAAATTCTATCCAGAGGCAACAAAATAAACAGAAAAACATATTTGAATTGGCCTGTGTTCACGGTGCTGAAAGGGAGGACTCCAGGGGACATACACCAAAAACCACCACCTAGGTAAGCAGCTAAATGTATTTCATGTGTATTGGCCAAACACTCACTTGAATATTCCAAGTGCATAATTACACTAATGCTACTATCACCCAAAAGAAATAAATGACAAGAGTGGCTTATTTTGAGAAAAGGGCCTTGCCACTTAGAAAGACCTGTAGTGCTATTAGCTGATTTAATAATGTAGTGGGTAATTTTTCCCCTTTCACCTGCAGGTCTGTAAGGTGAATCCTGATTTTGATGCCAGTACAAGTTTCTGCCCAAAATATTTTAGAATGTAGGCGGTAGAGACACAGGGAGATGACAAATCAGCCTGAGACTTCGTTAACTCCCCCCGGTAACATTTCCCTCAGATTTCTACCGTTTTCTCTGCCACATGAAGGTGGTGCTTGTTTTGAGGAGATGACTGCTTTTATACCAGGGCTGGGAAAAGCTGGCAGCCCTGAAGGAGAACACCCGAAAGGTAGGCATGTTTGAGCATGGGACTGAAACAAAAGACCTGCGTGTAGGAAGGAATGTGGTGAAACACCAGTAGCTGCAACTCCATATGGCCCCTGTGTGTTGCCTTTTTCCTTCTGAAAGCCATTATAGCCAAAAGCTGTTTCTAAACACTCCCTTGGGCATTTTGCCCCCTTCCCCAGAGACACAGCCTTCAGGATACAAAACTGCATTCCTGAGGGTCCCATCCGATAGGTGAACAGAACTGCTCCCACGTTACATTTGTGGAAGTCAAAGCCCGTGGTTTCAGTGCACTGCCTATGGCTCATCTCCTGTACGTCCCAACCATGCTTCGTTGCAAATACCTGCAAAGCTAATCCCAGGGAAATCAACATGTGGGGGGGGAGATTTCTATCACCTTAAGAGGAACTATCACCTACGGTTATCACCTAGGAACAGGCCCTTCCTGTAAGGATAAGTCCAGAACTCTTACCGCCCAGTTTGGCCATTTCCCTTTAGGCATGTTTTGCATCCACAAGTTGACGGCTTCAAAAATACTGTTTCCTGACAGATTGTTCATGTTAATTAGGTAGAAATTGAATGGGAAGTCTGCTTCTTGGACAAAAGTTGTTCCATAATACATCATTGTTGCTCCTATGTCTTCCTTTTCATCACCGTCAGAACCCATAAATCTACAAAGAAGTACACAAGCACTTTTTTTTGTCTCAGTCCTGGTTTGTACAGAGCTGAAGAAAGCTATGAACAGTGTCTGGCATTCTTAGAAAATAATACAGGATTAAGAATTACATCTGCTTACTTCGTTCCCATCAAAGACACAGAGAAGCTTAGATTTTGTGAAGCGAGTAATGAAAGATATTACTTGGAAATTTCTGGTGAAAAATCTACAGCAAAAGGCTGTATCTTAATGAGCCCTCTCTTTCCAAAACCACACCCACATAAGTGCATTTTTAGCAATTTCCATGCTGAAAAACAGCTTTGCAGAAAATGTCTTGGGGGTCCTGGTGGACATGCTGAACAAGAGTCAGACACGTGCCCTTCCCACAAAGAAGGTGAGAGTTTGGGACTGCATTGGGAGCAGCGCTGCCAGCAGGTCAAGCAAGATGATCCTTTCCCTCTACTCAGCACTGGTGAAGCCACACCTGAAATGCTGGGTCTTGCGCTGGGGAGCCCAGAACTGGAGAGACATGAACTACTGGAGGATGTCCAGCAAAGGGGCACAAAGATGATGAGCATCTCTCCTGTTAGGAGCTACCTGAACCAACTCACTGTACACTTCTCCTGTACACACTGGGGAAGAAATAGCGTAGCCTATGCACTGCCATTTGCATTTTATAAGAAAAATTTAATTAAAAAAAATAAAAACACATTTTATTGCTAACAAGAAGGTGACAATCAGGAAAAGAAATCACTAGCCCTAGTAATGATTACCTGTACCGGCCAGGTTCACGGCTGTACTGATCCATGGTTTCGCGGAAGCCACGGACGATGTCGTGCATGCCAACTTGGGTGGTTGTGTAGTCATGGTAGAGCTCAGAATAGGCTGTGATGCTCTCCTTAAAGACCAAGGCAACATTCCCCATTAGTTCCCCAGTATTTTAGAATTCAGAACTCCTCAAATTCTTCCTGTCTACTCTTTATTTAGACAATCCACCAACACAGGTAAAATTTTAACTGACATGAGCTTGGCATACCAACAGTAACAGCGCGGATCTGAACTGTGCCCGGGAACCGTCCCCAGCCCTAAGCAGCAGAGCCCACCTGCAGCACCAAGCACAGCGCGTGCTCTGGCTACACGCCAGGCTGGAAGCAGGGACCATGTTGTCGTTGTGGTTACTTAAAGCAACAATATTTGCGGAGCTGGTGAGTTTTGTGTGATCCCCAGCTCAGCAGGGGAACAGTATCTCACTGCCGGCACTATCTGCTAACATCACCGGGTTCACCACCTCAGCAAACAAAACCGGGAGGTGCTTCTCAACGCCTCTGGCCACCTCTCAGTGTAATGTGCTGCCAATGAGGTGGGTTTTGTGTTGCTGTTTGTTTTACTCTGATTCCTATTAGCACTTAAAAAGAAATATGTGCTACTGACTGCTGTGGGGTCCCAAGTGAGCCAGAGCACTGAGCCTACCTCTTGTAATGAGCTCCCCAAAGACAACTGGTAGCCCTTTGAAACTCACAACGCTGGTCTTTTTAGAATATAATTTGAAAGCCAAGTATTTCAAACAAAATTCAAGGGAACTGTCAGAACAGAAATACAAGGGAGTATGGACAATCTTCTTTGCACTCCTACTTGCTTCTTTCTTGTACATGCTCCTTCTGCAGGGAGCCCAGGAGCCAATTCCCTTCCAAGGAAGGGCTTCCTAAAGCCTTAATTAAGAGCCAAAAGAGTAAAAACATACACTTCTCTTGCCCTAGTAGAAAATACAGGAAAAAAAAAAAAAAGAAAATATACGTTACAGAATTCTGAGACTTGTTCACTTGCGGTTCATTTCGAAGGTGCGTGGCTTCTAGAAGAAATTTAACAGCGACAAAACTAAATCCATCAACTCCTTTACCAAGCCAAAATTTGATAATATCCTAGACAAAGGGAAAAGTGGAGAGTTTCAAGTGAGCCTATAGCATTCAAAATAGCATGTACTTAAAGAGGAAAACTAAATCTACTGTAGGTAACAATATAATAATAAATCAAAATTAAATTGTGATATATTTTTTTTAACTAGAAGTTAAAATGAATCCTGTTGAGTTAGCACTGACATACAAATAGAAAATGTCTTATTATTTCTTCCGGTATAAAAAAGAAAGACTGGTCTAAATTCTCCCGTAATTCAGGAGACCAAAGCCAGGGCATGCCTCACTAAGAGCCTTCTAATCTCTTCCATCAGAACAACTGGGATCATGCTAAGCACTATTGTTGGTGAACACCCATCTTGCCTGCACACAATTAGAACGCATTGATTCAAATATGCAAGAATATGTTGTTCTGCACAGACCTTGTGCCACCAATTTTCTTTTTATACAATGGAGCTCTTAAAATGCTTGTTCCCTTTTATTTGACAGATGTGTTTGTTTTTTTTCATTTTATTTTATTTTCAGGCTTATTTGTTGATTTGCAGGAACATGAAAAATTTTAAATCTATAGCAGTTAACTTCGATAATAATTCCACTACAAAAGGCAGAGGTTAGTCACTATTAGTAGAAATATTTCCTACTTCAGTAGCTGTTATAATACTAAATTCTAATTGTTCTGGTTTTCACAAACAACTCTGAAGTTCAACCCCCCTTGAGCAGTTTGTGCACGTGTTCTTTTAGACCAGATGCTGTTTTTTTTTTTAATGTAAGTACAAAAAATTGTCTTATTTTTAACACGTGTATGAAACACACTTGAGAGTATAGGCTGGAGTGAGAACCACTCCACATTCAAGCTTTACAGATTTTTGGCAAATCAGGATTCCACCTTTGGAGCTGTACTTTCTCGTGGAACCATTCTGAAGGCAGCAGCTCTCAATGCAGTGTCTGTCCAATACTGAATCCACCAAACAGTAAATGTTTAGGCACGTACTCATCACAAAAGCAGCACCAGGTATCAGCAGTGCAAATATCAAACACTGACTTGATTAGACTGATTATAGTCCTAACCTGAAAGAAGATTTTTAATTAACGTAGTAGACAAAGATTATTCTTCAACATGCTGGAGGAATCAATGATGTTTACAAGCATTCACCAAAGGTGGGTATTATCAGATCAAACTTACTGGTCTTTGTTTCATCTCTATGCATAAGACATGTAGCATCTATTTGCTACTTCAGCAATGTATGAGGTAGCATTCAAAAAAATAAATAAATAAAATAAAATAGCCATGGCTATTGAAAAGTATGTTTAACAAAATAAAAAAGGAGAAAGATGTGATGTTATGGGAAGCATCAAGACAGAGAGGTTACCAGGGGAGTTTGTCAAGGATCAGTCTTGAAATCAATCCAATTTCATGCTTCAGTTAACAATTAAGACCAAAAATATTTTGGCTTGTTTCTTCATGCACTTGCAACATCAACAGTGAAGAAGGATACCACAGAGACAGCCCATGAGATACTCATACTAGAATTGGGCAGGCATGAAGACTAGCACACAAGAAACACACCAAAATTCAACAGTACAGAGCAACAAATGCCAAAGAACTAACATCAACACCCTTGAGGTAGCTGTACTACTCAAACGGAAGCAAAAAAGGAAAAAGAAGCAGCTGTCATGCTCCCCATCTTCAGACCTACTTCCCAACGCGTTAATGAATTATGCTTTGTCTACTGAGAGACGTGGTGGAGGCAGGCATGAGGTTTTATCAGATCACAACCATTCCTTGGTGAAACATTTCTGGCTGTAAAGGTTACCCATGTCCCTCCCCACATAAAGTGGTCAGAGGTGTGGGCAGACCGAAACTAACTCCTTCTTATCAAGCCCAGACATTCCTTGCATTTCAGATCAGCATTGCTTCACTTCCTCAAAAATGCAAACACCTCTGCTAACACAAGGTGACACCCCCCATTGGGCTGGCTAATTAACACCTCCTTGTATCAACAGAGATTAAAGCTTCGCTCAGCTTGCCTGATGTAGCTGTGCTTCAGCACCAGCTTCAGTGCAAGACACTTGACCATCCATGTCAGTCCTCTCATTAAATGCTGTCCTCCATGCAACAACCAAATTCATTAAATGCCTTCATTGTTGGCTCCTGGTGGAGACTAGACTTGACAGCACACAACTGCTTCCTTGCAGCAGTCATGTTAGATTATGCGACTACCAGCAGCATCTTCAAGGCAAGTAACAATCTTAGGGCTTACAGGGGGAGTATTTATGCTACTGTCCAAGATTTGACCCAGGCACTTCTTGTGTAAGTATGTTTAATTCTGGCCATCCACGTTTGAGAAAATGAGTGGAAAAAATACGTAAGCTGAAGGATGTGTATGGTTCACAGACAGCAAGCATGAACTGCTTATGCATGAGGTTATGCTGAAAAGCAGAGGGCTCTTAGAGGTTCAAAGCAAAGAAATGAAGATCCCCTTCCACTTCCCACTGAAGGCTAAAGGAACTCCTTTTAAAGTGCAGTACCCTGTTCCAAAAATGATCAAGATCTTGCCAGGTGCTTGTGAGAGCAGGGACTTAAACCAGCATAAAAAGCAACAGTAGTCAGGCCCAGAGCACTGCAAAAAACCCACTGCCAGTGCCTCCACTCAAGGGGGGTTTCATTTGGATTTAATATACATATATATATATATATATATATATTTTTTTTTTTTTTTTGGGGGGGGTGGGGGATGGTGGTGGTATTACTTGCTTTTAAATTAAGACTTGAAACAAAGTAGCTCTGATACTGGAAGCATCAGAAGATAGAGCTTGAATTTTTAAACTTAAAGTTTGTCTAGATGCTTTTTTGTTTCCATACATGCACTGTAGCTCTTGAGTTACTTCCAACTAGATTGTAAATTGTGTAGCACAAAATCAAATCAAGCAGAGAACTATCTGCTTAGCTGCTGGTGCAGCAGCAACAGGTCATATACTTACATGGATTTCTTGTTGAACAGCGAGGTTGCGGAAATTTAAGTCTGGCTGTTCTTTCCCAAACTGATGAAAATAACACTGTTTTCTCACATCGTCAAACTGCCAGCTGGAATTCCCATAGACGCTCACCTGTTCATGTAAGTGGGAAGAAAAATAAACCAAACTCTCAAATTAATAAACAATTAGTCATATGCATAATTTACGATGTGGTGCATTACAAGCACATAATAAAGCACAAAATGCCTAACTGATGGACTAAATTTTAAGTAGACTTCGTTTCTCATTTCCTTCTCCTATTAGTTGCTCTTCCTTTCAGCCAGGCTTTGCCACATGTATCTCATGTTCAATGCCTTGTTTCATTCCTCTTTAAGTAGACTTCTGCTGGGAATTACAACAAAGAGGGGGAAACATGGGTGGAACCATTTCTTTTGGAATTAGTTTTCCTAAAACTGTTGTTAAAAATAGCTTTAGTTCACTTTCCTTAATCTGTTATTGTCCCTTTGAAGCAGTAACCACAGTCAGTGTGTTAAAATGTGAATTTTATGATCTCTGTAATAAAGAATTCCCAAAACTGAGGTGGCTCTTAAGACTCCAGTTAAAAACACACCAAAGAAAGCACAACAAAATCAACCAAACAAAATTGTTGTTTGGGGGAACAAAATTGGGAAGAAAATAATAATCCTACCTGGAGGTTTTAGAATATACAAATTCTTAACCATACACCCATCAATTCAGATTTTAGATAAATGAGAATCGCAGAGTGGTTTGGGCTAGAAGAGACCTTAAAGATCATAGAATTTCAACTCCCCTGCCATGGGCAGGGACACCTCCCACCAGACCAGGTTGCCCAAAGCCCCATCCAGCCTGGCCTCGAAAACTTCCAGGGATGGGGCATCCACAGCTTCTCCGGAAAACCATATACACAGAATACACACATTCTCCTTTTTTCCTCCAAAGCAAATGAAAAAGTAGATCCACCTTCCAGAAAAGGGGGAAAAAAAGCCTAGAGCATATTGCTTTGCTTCGCTTCTCCACAACTAGAGATGAAGCTTCTAACACAGAACAATTTTTTTAATTGTTTGAAGTAGGAACCCCTCCACCCTGAACCAGTTTAAATCTTAACCCAACGCAGCCTCACTCAGTAATCTCAGTCTGTACCCGTGAGCAACCATTTACAGCCCCGCATCCACCGGGACAACAATGTTCTAGGCATTGTTGTTACAGGCAACCTGCAACCCAATTTACAAGCGTCCCTGCCCACACTTACCCAGTTGTTGGGCACAGCGATCGCTGCCCCCGCCTGCATGCAGTCCTGCCAGATGTAGTAGTCCGTGTACTTCCCAGTACGGTTGCGACTAAGCTGAAACCATTGGTGCTTGTCACTTGTGTGGTTTGGTATTAAGTCCATTATCACTTTTAACCCTTATAAAGCAAATCATAAATACATTTAATTCAACCTTTTAAGACAACTTTTTTTTGGTATCACAAGCATTTGGGCTTCTTCAAAAGCCTGGGAGCTTGGGTTTGTGCTCGAGGGATAGGCATGTGGGTTGGGTTCACATAGCCCCATTGGCTGGGACCAACATACATAAAGACAAAAAGCCCCAGGCTACCTGTCCGGCTAAGCTAATGAGGATCAGCAAGCAGGGGCAGCACATCTTGCTGGGACTCTTCCCTGTAAAGAGGGAAGAAAACCAGAGCAGATTGCTGTGGTTATGAACCACTTCAACCAAGTCTGACCAAAAACTCTGATTTCAACATCTCTCTCCCATCTCACAGTTGGGAAATGGGCATCACCACTTCACAAGCATTAATGAACATATGTTCTTCCTCACTCTTCCTACAGATCAGGCTTTTTTAAAACTCTCAAATGCTTTTGGGACTGGCAAACCATTTTCCATTCAGCCCAACTTGGAAGGAAAAAACCTAAGAAGGAAACACCTGGGCAAGGCTTGGGCCTAAGGCATACACGCACCAACCAAGGATGCAATTGCAGGAAGGAAGCGCATGCTTCCTCCAAGCCTCTTAATTGTTTTTCTGCTTTGTCCAGAAAGCAGCCATCAGTAATAAAATCCAGAGCCAGAAACGACTGCCTGGCAGTCGTGATGCCCTTGTGCCGTTGACACGCACTCCCAGACCCAGCAGGGACAGCAGTAGGTGAGCCCTGCATGCGTGAGCACGAAAGCTCAAGATCAGAACCTAATGGCACAAGGCACACCTCCATCATACAAGTGAATATAGCTGTTTTGATCAGAGCTGCAGCTTACCTCGATCATGTATGGCTGCAAGCAGATTCTCAAAATCACTCATTGATCCAAACATGGGATCAATATCATAGAAGTCTTCAGCTCCATAGCCAAGGTCTTTTAAGGGGGACTTGTAGAAAGAAGTGATCCAGATTGTTTTTATGTTCAAACTCACTATATGGTCCAGCTTTTCTTGGATACCTATGTAAAAGAAAAGGGCATCATCAACTCTTTACAAACGACAAAATATTTTGGTTGAAGTAAGTTTGCTGTGGGTTCTCAAAGATGGAACACAGATCCCTTTGATACATTAAACACCCCAACTTTTCACTGATCTCAGCTAGCAGGGCAATCTTGAAATTTCTTCAGGCCTGCAGCAGACATGAGACCACGAAATGGAAACCATTTAAAGCCACTTTAAAGTTCTGCTGTTTGCTCTCAACCCCATACCTAAACTTTTGGTCTAACTCCAGGCTTAGACTTGACTTGAGCAAGAAGCTAACTATTAGTAACTACTAACTATTACAGTAACTATTAGTTACTGTAAGGTAACTATTTTTAAAAATTTTATATGTATATAAATACACACACATGACTGCTGCCCTGCATTACACACAACAAAAATGGAAGTTCACCCACCTTTCAGATCACCATTCCCATCCATGTCGCTGTCCTTGAAAGAACGAGGGTAGATCTGGTAAATAGGACTAGCTTGCCACCAGTCGAGGCACTTTGGGGACAGAGCAATAATGGCAATCGTAGCACACACGAGCACGACAGCAGCAGTGATTATGAGCCAAAAGAGAATCTCCCGGGTGACTCTGTACCGGGCTTGGCTGGAGAACTTCAGCAAGACTTCCTTTGGCATCCCTGCATAGGGCTCCAAAACTGGCTCCTCAGTAGCTTCTGGGTTCACACCAATAATGCATGTTTTTGGCATTTCTTCTTGGCTACTGGTATCGGTCTCCTTGTCATCAAAAGCCTCGTTTTGAACAAATCCATTGTTCTCCACACCTCCCTTCTCACTCAGCTCCATAGGCAAGCTCTTTGCTTCCTCGTCACCCATTTTGCTTGATGTCTCTTGTCCTGGAGACAGACACTCACTACAGCAAGGAAGCGAGCCAGCATACCTTTGTTCAGTGGAATGAGAAGCAGCTTAATTAGCACCTGGGTTTATAAATAATCCTGACCAATTGGTCAAAGTTCAAAGGAGGAAAAAGGACAAAGTGCTCCAGCTCTTTTGCATAACATGCATCTTCAGCAAGATAACAAAACACTACAAGAAAGCACAGTTTTCCAAGGAGCAGTTATGTTTACTGTTGCTCTCTTCAACATCCTAAACTTCTTTTCCTTTCTATAGCAATGTTTTTATTTTTTTTTAAATAAATTTATAATTTATAAAAGGTTTAGTAAGTGTTCAACTTTGCAGATTGGTCCTTGCCTCCCTTGCAACCTCAGCATAAATGAGTAGTAAAAACATCGGCACTGAGAAGAAGGCGTGGGCAGCTTCTGGTCCAAAAGCAAGAGTACAAATTCAGTAGGAAGAAAAGATCCAAAGCCTGCCGTGCTGGGTTTCTCACAGCACGGACTAGCCCAGACGCAGCCCACCCACAGCTCCCAAGCAGCGATAAGGCACACGCCGGTCCTGCAGCTCAGCGCACATTGCAGGCTGCTGCCCCCACAGCTATCCCCAGGCACAAGCACCCAAGGGAGAACTGCTCACTGCTTATCAGCAACTCTGAAGTTTTGCACAAGCAGGCACAGGTTTACACCTCTGTGTGCCCTATACTTCAGCTGGCCTGAGGCCTTCAAACCTGCACCCCCCAAAGAGCCCCTCAGGCCTGTGCGCTGCCCCAGGCACCTGGAGGCAGGCACACCGTGACAGGGCCCTGCTGCAGGCCACAGCTGATGTCTGCCCATGGCCACAGGGCAAATGCCAGCAGATCGTTGTGGTTCAGAAACATCTGCTTTTGGCTTCTTAACCAACTGAATCCCTTAAGTTAGGATACAAAAATGTTTTTACCACGACTGCCTCAAAACATGACAGAAGGCCCCTAAGGCATCTGTGGCAGGTCAGTGGGACACAGACGTGTACTTTTTCAAATTAAAGAACTGCTGGGCAGGCAATGCTGTGTGGCCATACCTTCAGGTGCAGTTTTGCATCTAATTCACCAGCATTTAACGCTCATCTAGTAAACTCCTACCCCTGGCTGCTTTTCCTGCCTTGCATTGCCCCCTGCCTTGTGCCAGGTGAAGTATTTGTGTGGCTGAGCAGCAAACCAGGCTGGGAAATAGATCTGGCAAAAAGCTAATGTCGTTTCAGTCTTTAAACAGCTTTATTCCTAAACTGCCAGGTCACCATGAGGCCACGGGGTGCTCCATGCCAGCTTAGCACAGTGAGGACAGGACAAGGAGGCAGGGTACAAGGCACAAGGCACAGCTACTTGACCAAGCAACAGTTAAATAACACCCTTCACATCTCACATTCATTTTGGTACGTTCTTGTCTGTCCCTGTAGAGGAAGCCCTGTTATTTCCACTTTATGGAGCAGAAAGCAAGGCACACGGCAGTTAGGTCTCACATCAACAGATCTCTGTGCACGTGCTTCTAGAATCAAAGGCAGGGAGAGAATTCAAGTTCAGTTAACAGCTTACCTCGGATCACATCAAATCTGCAGAGGATCAGATTTCCTCTTTCTCCACCCGGGTTGTACGTTACTACCTAAAGCACTGCCAGAATTCAGATTATAAGTTTTTTTTACAACTTACCATTTTTTTTAAGTTGGTAAATTTAATGGTAATAATTGCCTGCATGGCTGTGTGTGTTTGATCTAAAGATACATGGGTAGCTACCTTCAGTATGCATAATTCTTACAACTAATCAAGACAAACTGAATATTAAGCAGTTGAAAGCTACTATCACATTTTGACACTTTTTTCCCCTTTAATTCAATTATTTTCCACGTGCACAACCGTGTTTGTTCTACGAAACCTGCCACTCATTAACTGCCCCTTCAAAATAGCGTCTGTTGTCCTAATGTAATCCATAAGTAATGCTAAATGCTTATTTATACCTTAAGTAGTACAGATTGTGTCTTAATTGCCAAGCATGCAGCTGAAAACAAGAGGATTATTCTGGGGGAGCACCATGCACAAGCTTCAGACATCTATAAATGAATCTCTGTGGACTAATTCAACCTCCAGGTGTCTACTGGACACGCAGAGATACAGTGACACAATATTTTAAGGTTAACACAAAATAAACCACGCTGGAAACAACCAAGTAATTGTCTTGGTGAACACACAGATGTACAGCCAGACTTCTGTGCTTTACAGTCGGACTGACAGTGTTTACGGGTTTCAATCACATTTCAGATTAACTCCACGTTGCTGTATAAGGAGAGCTGATGTACAAACGGGTATGAGCAGAGCACAGACATGTTTAGCCTGGACAACTGGACCTTGAATACCAAAAAATTCTTTTAGAGAACCTGTAGAGAAAGTATGGCCAAGGATCTTAAAGTAGATCCTGGAAGCTACCTAGCATGGACCCTTGAGAAGAAGCCCCAGAATCTGGTTCCTCCTCCTCCTCCTGTAGACGTGATTCCTTGCAGACTGAAAATAGCCAGTCTCAAACAGGAATGAAAGAAAAGGAAAAAGCTCTCGTGGTATTTCTGTTAGTTGCTTTTGTACCAAAGCAACACGAGTAACAAGACCAAGACAGCAAATGCCTCTGGATAAGCTACCCATACACCCTGCAGAAGGGCTGGGCAGGGCTGGTGTCCTACAGCAGCTGACAGCTCACTCCATACCTTTACAGTTGTAATCAGTTAGTACAGGCAGCTGCACTGCTTGCCAGCACAACTGCTATATATTAACTAGATATAAACCACACAGGTATTTATTAGGCCTTTTTTTCCCCCTCCTCATCTGAAGGAGTTACTCACTTTAAAATTATTTGATAAAGGAAAGCTGTAAACATCAGCTTGACAGGCAGATCACCAGCAATTCCCACCAAGGTTT
Source organism: Anas platyrhynchos (assembly GCF_047663525.1). NCBI lineage: Eukaryota > Metazoa > Chordata > Aves > Anseriformes > Anatidae > Anas > Anas platyrhynchos. The sequence continues at coordinate 40,516,432 of NC_092589.1, forward strand.
AAGTTTTTCTTTTAAAAATGTATTTTATGTATGCAGGCATTACACTTCTGGCTTGCTCTCAAGCAATTCCAAAACGGTTCCCTCCTGAGCAATTTTATAGTTTAGCAGGAATAACTAGCCAATGCTACTGCGTTCGCAGAATCCACTGAAAAGCATTAAACAGTAGAGAAAACACTTCATATTCTGTGCCAGTTATTCTGTTTACCTCAGCATTAGATAGGGAAACAAAACCAATCCGTATGTGGGCAGTAATAGCTGCTATCTCCACACAGATTGCCATGGTTATTTCTATAAGATGGAGGGGTTAATTTCCACAAGTATTTCTTATATATAATTATTTCGATGCACTGGCTGACTAAGGAGTCTGCTGTTTGATGCTATACAAATGCCAAGTAGCTTACCAGTTATTTGATACCATACATATTACACCAAAAATCATACAAAGGGGTGATTAAGCACCCTAACGCGCTAAGTGTAGGAAGATGTTTATTTTTAAGAAGTTCTCTTGCTTAATGCTTTTTTATTAAATGTTTTGTTACCACTGAAATTGCTCTGACATAATGTACTTCACAGCTAAATATAACTTTATTATTTACAGAACCCAGGCCAGCTTCACACCCATGTAAAAAGGCAAACACTGCAGCTGACAATATTTCCTCAGCGGCTCCCACAGGACTGATGGATAATCTGACCTTTAAAGCTACATTTCATTCGGCATTAAGGAAGTCCTCCCGTGACACAGAGGGCAGCCATCGAGAGTGAGACACTCTCTAGAAACAAATTTCTGCTGTGGTATCTCTTACCCAGGGGTTCCCTGACCACACATGAGGTTTCTGCCATCAGCATGCAGCCTGAAGTCCTGCTAAAATCTAATTGCACAAGACACCACGCCAAGGCCTGGTGGTTATTTATTTATTTTTTAAATGCTCTTAGTCCACTAATGGACTATGTGATTAAAGGTTAATGGCATTATAAACGCTGTAATTACCTACTGCTTGGCTCATGTGATGTAGCAGGGGTAGCTTTCTGGGAAAGAGGCACCTGGCCCCTGCCCCCCATGGGTGATCAGCATGGCTGGCTTCTCCCAGTACTTCTAATGGAAACAATTATCCCCTAATCCTTGCTCTTAGCAAAGCTGCAAGTACAGCAGCATTCAGAGTTGACTCCTTCCGAATGTCCTCCCCTACAGAGCATCAGACATGGTACTGCCACACACCCTTTATTTTAGAAGTAAATTTGAGTGTGCTTCTCTACAGGATGAAGCTCACTCATTCCTACACCCTCCTCAGTCTACACCACTTCCACTCTTCCCCCTATGGCATTTGTCTGTCACAGCTGTCCTAAAGGACACCAACTTCCAAATGATTTTCTTCTCCAGCCTAGTCCTTAAATTTTTTGCCAGCAAAAGACCCAGACCTTGATTGTATTCTTGTATGAGCTAGCGATGTTCAGCACAATATTAAATCCCAAAAGACTGCGGCTGCAGCTGTGATGGCCATAAACCCAAGAGTGACCTGGTATTACTGAAAGATCTCTGAAATGGAAGATTTGAAGTACAGACAGCCCAGCTAGACAGCCCACCCAACAGGAGGCAAGCAGATGCTCAAAACCAAGAAGGGACCGTGCTGTATCGTGACCACATCCACCCTTTGGGTTACCAAGAGCACCCCATAAGCATGCTACCTGCTACTTCTACCCATGCCACAGCTTACAATAAATTACTCACTGAACAGTAACTGAGGAGCAAATTTTGGTCTGCTGAACTCTAGGCACTTCCCCATGCAGTCAAAGGGGTTTTCAGGGAGGAGCCATCAGGTGGGGAATACGGTGTCCTGCCCGACCCCACAGTGCTGACTGTGTGTGACCACAGCCATCACCCCACTACACGAGCTGTGATGCTTTTCACAGGGCCCAAGTGTCCCCGCCTGCAAGAGCCACGCATGCAGTACCACACGAGTATACACAGCAGGCCACTGAGCCTCCCCAGAGCTTAGAGTTTAATCCTTCCCTGTCTCAGCCCATCTAGATAGATCTTCCTGCAACTAATCTGCTTTCTTCGTGTACGGCGAGTTGTGGCGGGCATTTCATGATCAAATGTACTCATGTCGTGCTCCCCTGAAGTAACCTCCTGCTGAAAGACATCAGATTACATCAGGTGTTTGCAGTCTGTGTACAGGCCTCACTGGACTACTGAACTGATCCCAAAGCTTTTACAAGGGCTGGCTATGACCAACACTCCACTGACTCCATGTCAGAGCATACCAGCCCACCACCAGACAGTCAGTGTCTAAAACGAATACGAACGGTGGGAAGTGAAACCAAAGAACTGGAAGTATACATTTCTGGAAAACGACACTGAAGCACACCTCCCCCCATTCAGATGGGCTGGCCTAGTGCAGTACACGGCAAGAGCTGGCACGTGCGAGGCTCTGCGTTCAAGGAAGGTGCTCTCTGGCCAGCACAAACTCGACATCAACATCAAAAACATTTCACAGCTACAAGAAGCCCTCTCCAAATAGATACACATACCATTCACTGCAGACTTAAGTGGCAGAAATTAATCTTAAATTTTACATTGACCTGAACATACAAAAGCAAATGGAAAAAAATTCTTATTTTTAAAAAGCTAGAAGAATTGCTAAAAAACACAACACTAATTCCCATTACTAACCACTGCCTCCTTTTGAGAAGGTGCACGGTATGACTCCTGTTTAACAGACGGGTAACAGAGGTCCAGTGGGCAGAAATACTCACGAAAGAGTTCCTAAAATTCAACATGAGACCTGACTATAGTTTTCCCTGGACAACTCTATTTCCTCAGCTCAAGCCTCATTGACTGCCTCCAAACTAACCTTTTCTTTGGAACTGTCTCTAAAAACATTCATACAGCATTTCCTATAGGCTAAGCCCCTACGAGATGAGCCTGTCCCTTCCAAGCTTGTCATTAAATCATCAGTACCAGAACGTGGGATGCAGGACTGCAGGGAGAGTATACGAGCCTTCTGTCAAGGTTCAAAGACCCCAAGTGAACAAGGAACCAGCACGAGCAGGTTTACTGGGAGCAAGAGGTGTGGGGGCAGTAAAGTTGAGTAATTAACCCCTGTGTACGCACAGCTGGCTCAGAAGAACCTGTTACTTACTGATAGCCTTGATCTAACCTCATTGCCCATCATCACACAGGAGATCAGAAGCACAGGGGTAGAGCGGCCTGGTGTGAGGAGCCCAATGACTGTGGCCGAGTGCATCCAGAACGAAGCCGGTAAGAACAGGGCGTCAAGTTCCAGTCAGTACCAGGAGGAAGAGACAGGGTGCAGCCTACACTGGCTTAAACAGACTCTGCTCTAAAAACAGTGATAAACAGAAGTAGTCTAAGCAGGTTTTTCATTTTTTTCCCCCATTACTTTTGATGCTAGTTTTTCTAAAGCAAGAAGAATTCAGTTAGGTCTTCACCCTGGTAAATACCACTCAGGATTATGAACCATGCTGCACCTCTTTGTCTTAAGTGAAGCCTTGAAGTGAAACTTTTTTTTTTTTTTTTAATCTAAAAACTGAGGTTTATCTGAGAACATTATATGCTAAGTACTCCTAACAACTTCAGGTTTTCAGTTGTGGAATCCCCTGGCATTCAAGGATCCAGTTATCAGCGTGGAAGTTTTTTGGTGAAAGGTCAAGAAAGTCTTGGCTGCAATGAACAGCAGGCTTCCCATTTTGAACTTAATAAATCCACTGATCTGCACAGGCTTTTCAGGTGCCAGATCTCAGAGCATCCATCTGCATAAAACAGTTTCAGCTTTGATCTAGCTCATCCATACTAACAAACCAAAGAAAAACGTAATCCCACGTTCAACAAGTACTCACATAATGCTTTTAAACTTTTCTCCCCACTAGTCTTTCAAATACAACTATCACATGTAACGCATTACCCCGTCTCTCCCAGAGAAGGACTAAAGTGAACGCCTGCCTTTCATTATATGACAGGTGCTTTCATAGTTTTCACATATTAGTTTTGCTGTGATGTCCTGGAGTCTGTAGCACCAAGTACAACACACTAATCTACTCAGAACAAAAACAGTTTGTTTCTAAGATTTCAGAACTGAAGGTTCAGACATACATCTTTACATCAACAATGATGTCCAGGTTGCACATTTTCCTCCTTTTGATTAATTTTGTTTAATATGGTTCAAGGCTGAGAGGCTAGAACCAGACTAGAACTGGCCATATTGACTAGATATGTTGAATTTCACAAACTTCCTTCTACCTATTTGGTCCTCTCACCAGCAAATTGACATACATTTCATTACGAAACACAAAAAAATCAAAAGAAAAAATAACATTATATAACAATAATGAGGAAAAGCAGGAGCTGTTTGGGTGATTTCCTTCCTTCTCAGGTAGCAGAACAGCACTCAAACTTGGCATAGCCCCTTCTGGTGTCAATGTGCTATTATCCCTTCTTCCCATTCCACTTCCAGAAGCAGCACTTGAAATATTTTAACTACATACAAAATAGTTGTTGCAATTTTTCACACACGTATTATCTGCCTTTCTTCCATCCCCTAACAAGTTGAGAGCAAAGTTAAATACAGTAGCTCTAATCTCTTAAGCAACAGTACCTGAATGTTTGAAAGGTAAAGATGAGTAGGAATGAGCAGATAAATATATAACGCATTTCCCCATCCTAGAGTTTGTAACCCAGTATGGTGAAAAAGGTGCCCACGACTAAAAGTAGACTGAGAAGTTGTGGTAAAACACCACACTTCTAACCACCATGCAGATTGTTTGCATTAGTGGAGTATTTCCCACAACTGTATCTTGCCAAATTAAATGCAGATTTCAGAGCACTGGGAAAGGTATTTCATTTTGGTTTCACTATTGTGTTCACATTTGCTGCTCCTGAAACTGAAACATTTTTATTTTAAACACACTGGAAAAACACATCTGCTTTACATACCGAGGTCAAAATCCTTATTGCACCATTAAACTTGGATGTGTTTATGAACTGAAGATGACCACTGGATATGGGATCAAAAAAATCTGAGAGCTCCAGTTCCTCCTAAAAAGAATCAAATATTGTACATGATTTGTCCAAGACTTTAAGCAGACGTCCACACCTTTTTGCATGTGAGTAACTTGCCAAGACAAAATTTATGTACTTATATACACAGAATTAATTTGATGGGGATTGTTTGTAAGCTTCCTTATAAAAAACAGGTGGAAATATTTTTTTCATTAACGTAATCACACTCTTCAATATGCATGCATTTGCTTTGAAGTTTCCAACTAACTTCTAAGAGCAGGATATTTACCAAACTACATGTTCACGAAGAAAATTGAAAACGTAGCTGAAATACAACTTCAGACCAGAGCGGTATTTTCACTGTAGTTTCTCTTAGCAGACTTAAAAAAAAAAAAAAAAAATCAATCTAAAATTAACATTTTTGCAAGGAATATAACAGTTTCAAGTATTCCTGGTGGTATCCTTTCTAGATTAAACTCCTAGAAGTGGTGTTTTGTGGTGGTTTACCTCCTAAGAGGCAGACTGTTTATGAGTTTCTGTGCAATTTCTTTCACCAAAGATCTGCAGCTCTTTCAAAGTGATGAAAGTAAACCTCATTTAGTCATTTCCTTACTTAACTTTGCATAGTATTTTTCTCAACAATGCTTATGTTTGATAGCATCCCTTAGCTACCCAGCAGAATCCTTCAGTTACCTGAAAACACCAGAAAAATCTGTATTTAGATTTACAGACAAGACAGGCTTCCAAGATCTTGATGATCTTGATGAGGGGACCTGGGAATTGGATTGTTCCCATCTTGTTTAAAGATCAAAGGCAGGGCCCTTGCAGTACCAAACACTACTACAATGTAGCCTCGACCTTTCCCCAACTCACCTTAAATTCCAGCAGTCTGAGAAAGCAGAATCAGGGTTACAGTCCTTTCCAAAGCAGATTTGACACGATAGGTGAGAAAAATTACTTCCAACATCCCTGTTTCAATTCGTCACCACAAGCCTTCAGAAGGCATCTACGTGTTGCTTTCTTCCTTTATTAGCAAGGACAACTGCCTTCAGAGAAAGATTACCAAACCGATGGGGACTTGCTCCTCCTCTAGAGAACTACCCTCTTATGTCTTGAATTCCTATCAGTCTTCAGTAACTTTTAAAAGCAAGTACTAAGGCAGTTGTTAGTTGGTATCAACTCCCAATCACTAATCACAGCACAAGTAGAGCAAAGCTTTTTCTGCTGGAGCATTCCCAGTCGAGCTGCATATGGACAAATAAGGACAGCCACAGACAGAAGCAGGAAGCGCGCAGGTTTTATATCTGTGCACTCCTGCAAAGGAGAGCTTTGTGGAGGTGTTTAGAGGAAGAAAATAAGGTATTTGGGGGAACTTCACCCTTCATGCATAAAGAGCAAAGCACAGCAGCAGTGATTAAAAGAATAACAGCATCAGCACGAGAAGTGAGGGACAACCTGAAGCAGTGAGCTGAACGCAGGAGAGGTGCAGTCATGCTAGTGCAGAAGTTGCCTGTACGTGACTGACAGCAAAGCAGCCGTGAGGGGAATATGAAGTGGTACAAGCCAAGCACGGCTAAGTCAGACCTGTACAGCAACAGTCCAAGTGAATAAAAGGAGGACAGATCAGACTGTCAAGCTGAGCCAAGTGTAAAAAAATAATAATCCAAAGATGCACGAGAGCCCAGGCAGAGTTTCAATTACATGAGCTAGCTGCATACTTACACAGGTAATATTGCAACTGCTCAGTGACCTGGTTACTTTTACGTGATTTTGTCAAATTGCCTTCATCTCTGGGAGCATCCCATGCAGCTGCCCACCTGCACATTGGGAGCTACCTCTCTCCAACTTAGCTTCCAATTTAGAGCTAAAAATAGCTGTAAAGACCTAAAAGCAACATGTCTGCAGGCAACAAGCCTCAAATCTAAAATTTGCTGTTTACACCAACAGAACCTGACTTAGTCGATGGAGTAAAAAGGTGCTTAGCTTTTTTTTTTTTTTTTTTTTTTGCCAGAACCTCATACCTAACGTCAGGAAGCAGCGAAGTTGTCTTTTTTCCTTCATCTTTTATTTGAAATACTTCACTAGTACACTTACGCATTCATTCATGCAAGAAATTCTTTTTAGAATCAAAGCAAGCAAAAACTAGGAATATTTTAACTCAGTTCCTCATCCCTTACACCACATTAGCCCCAAATGACCCAGTATCTAACCAGTTTCACAGCTTATGGCTATTTTTGCAATAGGACAAAGTGAAAGAGCTACATTCCTATTTAGGTAGAAAATATCCATTAATATTCAATAGTATCAGAAAGTCTTCCAGAAGAAAAAAACGGAGTGCCTTCTAAAGCTTGGTTCTTAGCCTGCGGTGTGCTCAAAGAATTGACATCTATTTCAAATGTACATTTTTTTCCTTCTCTCTTAAAAAAACAAAACAAAATAAAAAAAAACTCCCAAACCCACATAGCAGCATCAGTTCACATAAGCAGCATGAAAAGCACAGATGGTTTGGCCAAGTCCTGCAAAGGTTTGCGTGCAAGCTTAAAAAAAAGCATATGAAGATTCATTCTATTAAGAGGAGACTTAGTACTTAACCTTTCATTTGCATCCATTTCTTTATTCCTTATTCAATTTAATATGTTAACGACAATCAGTTAAATCCTTTATTTTGCTCGAGATCAGAGAGCAGATCTGAGAAGTGACACAGACTCTGTGGTCTGTGGTACAGGAGCATTCACAAAAACGAAGGGAAGAATCAAGCTGAATGTGACATGTCAGGAAGACCTGAGGTGGAAGTGACACATCCCACTCTCAGCACTCTACAGAAGTATGTTAGTTACCAGATGGCAATAAAACTATGAAAACATAATTTTAAACCAAATGTTAAAATTGACAGGTTACAGCATATAGTAAAATACAGGAACAAAATTTTATCAAACATCTCAGACTTCTCATGCTAAGAATACCAAGTGAAAATGAGGTTTTTTTTTGTGTTTTTTTTTTTTTTTTTTTCCCCTCCTCCAGGCTGCTGAAATCTCAACAGTTTTTTGATTACACTGGAAACATGATTAGAATTAGAAATCCAGTGTATGCATGAATTAAAAGCAGTGCTACTTAAAAAGAACAAATAGTAGTCTTGATTTACATTTCAGTGAGCTTACAAGCTATGGTCCTTCTCTTTGAAAAACCTCTGTGCATGCTTCACTTCTATACAATAAATACTTATAGAAGTATAAACCCTTTTATTTCAGGGAGACTATCCACGCTGATGGAAAAAAACTACACATGTAAGTGTTCACAGGACTGGAGCCCATGGAGTACAGGAACCCGTGCTACAGCAGAACAAGGTTAAAATTGCAGCTCATCACAAGATCAGAAGCAGATCCAACAACCGTGTGTCATGAACTTACAGACAAAAACCTGCAGGTTGTTCCCATCACACCCATTCCACAATAACACTAAGTATTTGAACGCATTATGATTGTGCAATGTCAGTAACAGAGTATTTTATTTTGTTCTTTTTTTTTCTTCCAGCTAAACAACGAAGTAAAATAAATAAAATCAGTAAAAAGTTTTAAAGTGAGGCTTATGCATTACAACTATTTCTCCCCAAAACACTACAAACCTTTCTAGGTCTAACGTCAGATCTTTAAGGAGCCTAAAGAAATGAACTGACTAAAAAGTTAAGATTAATTTGAATATTTAAACTCCAAATTTAGTCCACAAGCTGCAAGAGGACTTATTTCAGCTGAGCTTGGGATGGATTTACTGTAGGAGCTTTCCCTGTTGTTTGTACCATTGTGACTCCCACAGAGAAGCTCCCTTTGAAACTTGTGACTTCTTGTGACAAAGAACCACACTCCCTGTTGAACAAAAATCCATCACCAGGTTACATAAGGAGGGAAACTCTAAAACCCTATCATTTTATGTACAACACCTGTATTTTCTTGATAAAAATCCTTCTCAAGAAAATATAAAGCATATCACACTGTTTTAGCAATCCTTTATTGAAGATAACAAGTTGGTTATGTTCACTGTATTGTATGAAACATCACAATATCATACTGGGAAGGTACTATCAGTACAGGGTTGGACCAGAGCGGACAGTCTGAACAATAAACCATTTTGCATTCTTCATTCCCTATCTTTTAACAACCCCCAAAAAAACAGTAAAGGGACAAATACCTGTTAACATCATCATTTAGAACACTTTAACTTACAAGGCTAAAATCTAATGAATAAATAAAATATACTGTGGCAATAATCCTCTCTAGACCAAAAAAAATAAATCAGATACACAGTGAATCAAAATGATCGGGAAAGCTGGCCTTCGGCACCGGTATGACAGAGCTTTTTTTTTTTTTTTTTTTTTTTTTTTTAATACAGACTCACCATGGGGATAAAGTTACAGAAAAATACCATGAATTCCATTTCACACAAAACCAGTTGATGACTGTCATTAGCTTAAAACTACACACAAGGGCATTACATCCTCGCTGAAACACAGTTTAAACAAATAGGAAAATGTTTACAAGGCATCCACAGCATGTAAATCATGTACAGATGGATACATTCATTGTTTCCCCTCCCCAATAGCTTTTACTTTAGATAAATACTTTACTCTTCCCCATTTTCAGCATTTACTGGACTCATTACATGCACAACTCAAAGAAGTCAGAAAAAAAAAAGTCAAGGTTATTGCAAAAATAGAATTAAACTAAGAATCTTCAAGTACCTTACATGACAGCCACTCTGTACCATGCCCATTGCTTATAAAATGAAAGGTCATTGAACCCATGAAAATATCTCTAATATTTTCTTAATTTAAAATAGATAATTTTAAGTGTATTTATAGTAATCTCAAAGTGATAATTTGAACTTTGAAAATAATGCAAACAATTAAAAATTATACCCATATTACACAAAACTTCTGTCTGTATCTTAAGCTGAAAAAAATCAAAAACTATAGAAAACCACATATAGAACAAAATAATCACAATTTACATTATAATAAAGGCAAATTTTCAGCATTTTTTTTTTTAAAAAAACCTGCAGCTGTGAGAGATGTCAAAGCAAGTCACTACTAACTATAAATTCATCAGTTTGGTTTTAAAAGATTTTCTCTAGCAAGAGTTTAAGGGTGTGTTGTACACATGCGTAAAATTCTTACTGGTTTTAGATGCCTAGAATCTTCATATATTATTGCCAAATACACTTATCTCCAAGCAAGCAGTAGGCAACATATCACAATTTGGACACCGCAGGGAAACCTAACGGTCTGGTAATACAGGTAAAACTGGAAAATTAAAAAAAATAATAATACACATCTGATAGCGTATTGCCCAATTGAAATCACTTCCAAGCCACAGAGCTGCAAAGCCTTCCAACTCAGTAAAGTGAAATAAGTAACGTCTCAAAGAATTACTTGTACTCTCTCGCGCTTGTGTGCTGTAATTTCAGTTAACCATAGTGTATCTTCAGAGTACAACTACAATCCCATGCACCTCAGGTACATACACTGATCTGCTGAGAGAATCACTCCTTCCTTCCTTTTTAGGGCCAGAGTTCATTACAGATGTATTCGGTATGCCTGAGGCTGGTAAAAATACTGTAGTACAGGCAATGCTAAGAGTGGCAATATCAGAAAACACAAAAATGAACAAATGATGGAAAATTCTAATATCTTTCTGCCCATTTCACAAAATGTTGGAAATCCACCAGAATTTTTCCCTTGTATTGAAGAAAACAGATTTAAAAGTTTTTTCCCCCTTTCAGAATCAAAAGCATTTTAGTAGATTTGTAAGGCTACCACGGATCTTCTAGATCTCCAGCACCCTACAGGAAGAGAAGAGGAGAAATATTACTACTCACCAATACAAACGGAAACATTTTGCTGCACTTTGGATTTAAGTGGCACAATTAATTAGAACACTAGCATAAAAACAACATTCGCTTTTTTTTTTTTTTTTACACCTGCCCACTTCCACACACAAACATGCTTTGCTCTTCAACTACACAGAAGAATTCACTTTTATGAAACATGAACCCAGTAAAGCTATTTTAACGTAAAGACTTAAATATTACCTAAAATCATACTACATCATAGCTATCGATAGATACTACTACATCTATGGAATACAAAATACAATTCTACAGAGTACTAAAACTTAACTCTTAAGGTATTCCTGGTTCATCAGAAATTCCCACAGGCTCTTTTTCATTAAGGCAGTGAAATTTGTACCTATTTTGAACAACGATATTTTTATGCAAGTGTTACAATAAGGACTGAATACTGACACAACTATTCCAGAGTTAACTTGTTAGCAAATCAGTTACCACTGTTGTAAATTAGCACTGTGATCACCGAGCTACCCAAATGCATGTGCATACATGTGTCATACACCAAAAGACAAGAAAATGATTTGGTAGAAGGTAAACTTAGGTAGAATAGCCAGTTTATTCATTTACATTGCTCATGCTTAACTTGAAATTGAGAAATGTTGTTCAAACAGAGGATTAACGAGGAGTGCACCAAACTTAAAATTACTCAAATATCTGTAGAAGATACTGAACATCACGATGAGTTAATATTGGAAGCTACGAGAGAAGTTTTGATGTCAGAATAACAGCATTTCAAAGTAAGTTTATTACTTGCTTAAAAGAGTCAATATGCATACAGGTGTTATTCCACAGCATGTTCTTTATTTTCACTTAAACACAAATTCTTAAAACTTGACACTAGGTACTAATTCTAAGTACATTTTCATTGCTGGATAGATGCTATGCTACAACCTGGAAAATAAGAATACAGTCATCTAGAAAATAGGTGTTTATGAACAGTAGATACAAACTAAACTGGAAAAACAGTACACATTTCAAGAAGAAGGGACAAACTAAGATGTGGCAAGTTTTGTAATTTACTTGTAATATGAACTATACACAATTCAAGTACAAACATGCAGTTATGATGCAGAGGAAAAAATGGGAAGTATTCATATAATTCAATTAATTTGCACAAAAGATACCATTAAGTTGTGAATTACTTTACAACAGCAAACATACCATCAAAATTGTTATTTAAGAATTTACTTACAAGGTGTTTTATTGTTTTTTTTTTTAATTTACTTTTGTATTTGCATATTAGGTTCCTATTGTTGGTGTCAGAGGATTTTGAAAAAATCTCAAAGCAAAAGTTACCTGGTTGCTATATAACATAAGATGCAACTACTGTAATATACCATAGCTCTTGAACTTCTAAGGAAAAAAGATATTTATGTAAACAATCTGTACAAATTATCAAAAGTGAAAACAAACAGACTTCTAGGATAGATGTGACAAATGTTGAGATATAAACAAAGGAAAATCGCCAAGTGAGGAGAAGCATTAAATCCGCTACGTAAAACAAAGACATTATGTCTGTTTATCGCTCGTCTCATTCATCCCTGAATCTTCACTTGAGATTTGTGTTTCAGCAAGGTGATTCCCAGATTCTGTGGGGTTTTCTGATACAGGGTCACTGGGTCCAGCATCATTATCTGAAGTAGAAGTTGCAGCTGATTCAGCAGTGCACTCTTCTCCCTGTATCTTAGCTAGCCTGTAACTAGTCAGCATCTCTTCCAGAAGGTGGCGGTAGTTTCCCCTATGATTAATTCTCATTTGCCTGAGTGCTTCCACCAATTTTCCCTGTGTTCCACTTTCCTCGGCTTCGCCAGGGTCCTTTTTTAAGATTCAAGACCCCAAAAAAATTAGTTGTTAAACTAGAGTATTTTAGAACGACATTGAAAAAAAAACACACAAACTTTTCTGACTGAGAAAACAGCAGCTTTGTTCTAATTTCAGTATAAAAACACTTACTAGCAACATACATCTTAGAACAGTATCATTCATGTTTATTTTATACAACATAAAAACACTTAATAGGTATAATTCCTTAAATTAATAATTTCTATTTATTTTGAGCCAGACAGTGTCAACGTGCTACCTTCACCCAATTAACTCCTTCTTGGTTCAAATGGTCTTTTTGATAGATGTTCTCCACAATTGTCGTTTTGAAATGAATGAAATTTGAACATTTAAGCTTCTTTAGCCAACAGGTCAATATTTTTAATTGTGAATTTTCACACAGCTGAGAGCAACGCAGTTCTGTGAAAAGCTTACCAAAAAGAACAGGCAACTCCCTACTGCTAGCAGTTCAGTTGAAGCATCACCTTGAAACAAATGCTTCACTGTGTTTTAGAAGATGATCCATCTATATTTAAGACTGATTTCTGCATGCATTTTGCTGCCATGAGAGAAAAAAACAGGTACCTATCAGCACCAGGAGCAGTGGGGTTTAAACAACATAAGATGTTTTTGGCAGATGTGTACTGCATTGAAAAATTCACAGCAACAGCCATTTAAAGTCAAATTTAGTGACCTACAGCACAGAACCTGAATAAGATGCACTGATTAAGGACTGTAGGTCTCTTCTGCGACCATGTATTTGGCTACAAGCCTTCAGTGGAAAGTCTTTTGTTGCTGTGGGGTTCTTCTGGTGCTTGTTTGTTTCCAATAGGCTTCTGTATCTATTACAGTACATTGAAATCAATACTAAATATTTTAACTTTCAAGTGCTACAGCAGTACTATTGCTTTAAAGGAATAGCATGTTTTAAATTATTAATATCTAGCAAGTTATCAAACTAGACAAATGGAACTAGATCACTTGAAGCTGGCAGATTTTGCAACAGAGGCAAAATCCAGACTGCCTTCTTCTCATGCTGACCTCATTTTATTGTTATCTAGTCCAAAAGCTCCGTAAGCTACAAGTATTGTAGTTGCTCATTTTCAAGCTAATAGAAGTATTAAGACAGTATCCTGAGTTCAGGAAGATTTTGGATGATATAATGTTGCTGGAATAGAAGTCTTAAGACCAATTAGCAAAATGTAAGTTAAAAGGAGATGATTTTATCACAAAGATGAGCATTACTGTATATAATGAGATCCCTCTAAGCTCACTCTGTTGCTTAAGTAGAGATGTATTGCCACTGTGGTTTCCTGGTCTTAGTTTGAGATGTGACTGCCATGTACTAGCATTTTCACATTCAGATAGATCTTTAAGAGTCCACTGATAAAAAGCAAGTTAAAAATATAATGTGTTAAGTGGGACTGTTTTAATGCCTTAGAAGCACAAATTCAGAGCATCTAAATTTGACTAGATACAATTCCTGTCCCATCAATTTTACTCTGATGTTTTGACATTAGCAAACATAGGCCCACTCCACAATATTCATATCTTTAAAGCCTTTTTGGCAGACTGAGGTGAATACTTTTGCTCCTATGCAACTCTAAAGAGTACATGCAAGAAGCAATACACTAGCATTGCGGAGACTCCTCAACAACTCAAATGCTATTATGAACCAAAGTAACAGTGCTGTTAGTGTTTGATATTTGAGCCTGCATCCTGCTTTTATCACGTTTGATGCTGGTCCATTTCATGCTTCCCTTGTCTCCTTCTGTGTTAGCAGACAAGAAACTCTACATGTAATAGACAGTAGAAACTGCTTTTATATACATATGTGTATATATCTACACATATATTGTATATGTATACATAAGTACACACACACACACAAGCATTACTAGTGTATTTTCTCTATACACACTGGACAAGTTTGCATTTGTCCTTCTTCATGTTCTAATTCATCTCAGCGCTAACCATAAAAACAAGAAGCTGTATTTAACATGAGCATTCACAATTCTTACACAACTTCTCCTCTGTTAGATAACGTGTACATAAAGAGCCACCATGTGTTAGAGGATACCAGATTTACAGTGTTTAAGGCTGCAAGAATTTTGTCCATTTAAATTTTTTTAAAAGTCATCTGCCACAGCCCTTAGTGACACATGATCTGATTTAGCAAATGCCAGAATACAGTATTAGTTAAAGCAGGAGAGAAACATAGCCTGTCTCAAACAAGATACTCAAACACAAAGGTGGCTTTAAACAAATGCCACTGAAACTTGTAGCATAGTCACTGTAACTTTAACACTGTTCCTCATTTTTAAGGTTACATATACATCCAAGAGGCCTAACGGAACTAGTCTTAGGAGCACAAAAAGCACCAGAAACAGAGTCCTTAGAAAAAATGTAATACTTTTAACAAAAGTGTACTTCACACTTAAACTGGACTGCCTACTGGGTCAGGTATCACTCTAACATTTCAGCAGTAACAATTATTTAGCTACTAAGTTCTTTTAAATTCCATTTGAAGGTCTGAAAGCAGCAAGCCCCAGTATGTACCAGATTTCTGTGATTTCACACACACTTGTGAGAGAACAAGTGAGAGAACTTGTGAGAGTACAAGTTACTACAGATGTATCAGAAGCCTCTCTGCCACCAGCAAAGGTGCAGTTTCCAAGCCCAATGCAATGTTCTCTACAGCTCCAGATTTGTCCAATACTTGTACTGCAGTGAGATGTCAAAAAAAAAAAAAACCCAAAACACTACAACTTTTAATGACTGCTGAAGCTACACTAGCAATCCCTCAGTACTGCTATAGTAATGTCTCTTTTACTCCCCACAGATTCTCACTCTACACAGTATCTACTTACTCAGGCCACTTGTTAAAGATTCTCAGACTATAAATGTAACAGAACGGACACGTGAACAACTGAAGTTACTCCACAAATCACAAGCTCCAATGACAAAAAAAAAAAACAAACAAAAAAACGTAAACCAGGCACAACACTAATAGATATATGTGTAGTGCCAAGAAAATACTAACCTAACCTAGAAAAGATACCATCTTGGTTTTCATTTATATACTAAGAACTTATTTGACAAGCTATTATGATGCAGTTCACAGTAACTCTCAGGAACTAGCTTACGTTGTTGAACACTAGAAAGTAAACTCTAAGAGGAAAGACATATCTTCAATTCCACAAGCTTCTTTCTTGCTGTTCAATTTTTACTCACATGCATTAATATTTTAACAACTACTTTATTTTCTTCCCCCCATGGTAAAAAAAAAAAAAATAAATACGCTTCTGCCTTTATATAAAATCACCAGATTAAGGTGACTGCCACAGGCAGATTTTCAAGTTAGTAACTGCAGTATTATGCCTTCCACCCACACTGTAACAGACACATGTATGCTGTTAAATACACATGGGGAAAGATTCTCAAGTTCACGTCAGTGCACCTTCATGCTCTGCAGACTCAGAATCTGTCTCCACTGTGTGATTTTCAGTATGAAGATGCACTCTTGCTTCATACTAGTTTAGAACAGAAGCATTATAACTTCGATTACAGTCTCACTGGAAATGTCATCACTGGGATGTACAGTATGTTTCCTTCCTACCTTCGCTTCCTGTTTAAATGCGAGATGTGTAGCAATGTTATCACAATGTGTAGACATTGCATAACTGAACAGCTTCCTTCCCTTTCTGCCCCTCCTGTGCACTTAAACATCTAGTTGAAAAGACTGTGAGATCACTATATATATACCTAGAACCAAGGACTGAAATAAGACAAGCAGGGCAGTCATGCTTTGGTCACTTCAGATGAAGCCCACAAGATTCATCCTGCTCTCATGAACAAAAAAAATAAACAATTCCTGCTCACTGGGAAAGCACAAACAGGAATTGCATCCTTCACCCAGTGGCAGCAGCCTCCTCTCAAACTGCTCTAGCTCAGAATCACTTAGGATAGGAAGAAAAAAAGGTACTGACTGGAAAGCAGTAGCTATAATTTGATCCAGTGTATCTAAAACACATCATTCAAATCACTGTTGAGATTTGCACTAAACAGCAACAGATGATACAGTTTACAAAATAAATCGGAGTGTACTCACATTTCTTACTGAAGAAACCAAACTAAAAAGACTCCAAACAAATACAGTGATTCTAACGGTAATAAAGTCCAAAGCTATATTGCTTTCTGAGTATTCACTTTGCATTTAATGCCCTTACCCTATTTTATTATTAAATTATAACAGATGATGTAGTAAATTTTTCCTGGAAGGAGCCAACATACGAAAAGGATGCCATTCTCTGTATTAGGGCTTTAGGCAAAATTGCATAGCTATTGAGAACTAGATCTGGACTTTGAAAGCATGCATCACAAGTGACATTTCCAGAAAGTTATCATTAGACACAAAAAAAAATACAAAACATGCTATAATCTTCAACTAAACCTTCCCCCAAGAAGGAACAAGGTTATGGCTAAATATTAAGAGCAAGAGCAGTTTCCTGAAGTACTAAAGAAGCTGAAAACAAGTAAATTTTGCAGCTATCTTAAGATAGCAGGCTGAACAGGATAACCACTAACTTGTTTTGGGAGTACAGGTGCACAGTTTAGTGCATGTTAAACGAAAAAATAAAGTTCTATCACATTGGAAAAACAAAAAAGGAGCAAATCCTACATAATAAAGTAAATTAGAGATTTCTTCTCTATTCGTACTTAGCATCCCCTTGCATCCGCAAAAGCTTTCTGAGTTAAGAGGGAAGCCAAAAATAGGTAACTGAAAGGAAACACACTGGGATAAAAACACAAGATAACTGTGGCAAGACTGGGTGCTCTAAGATAGTGAATATGCCATTAATCGTTTCAAAATATTTAAAAATAGTCATTATAGTCAGTGGTGTGCTGGGGGGATTATGTGACTGAGAACCTCATGGTCATCTCAGGAAAAAAAATAAAAATCTGATGATGAAGGATTTACTAGAGGATGAAGAGTATCTTTGCAGATTAGTTCAGCGTGTATCAACAGTAATGTTATTCAATCCTTTACAATATACTATTGTAGTTACTCAATCAGTTTTCCAAACTATTTTTTTTCTCCATGAAGTTTAGCTACTACTGATATGAATACCAATTACTCTTTATACCACTATTAAGAATAACCCAGAATCAGGTGTGAAGTTACAGTAAACCACATTGAAACATAAATATTTAAAACAACTTACTAGGAACAGGGCAGATGAATAAAGTCTTTTTAGAAATGGGAACAGAAGTGAACTGAAAGCAATTTACACTGTCCTCAGACCACTGCACATGGGATATTTAAAGATAATATACACTTTAAAATATGAGTCTCGGTATCTTTTATACTCAGTGTTCCAAGGTCTTCTACACTTACAGAAAAAAGACAGTAATAAGTACTTGCCCTCTCTTTTACTAGATTTCTGGAATATCTAGTAAGGAATATGAAAACCATGATTTTTGATTAAAGTAAACTATCATTAAAAAATTATGTATGTTGTTGCTTTACAGATTTGACTGAAAAAGCAGTAGCCAAAAGTTTAAAAAGTCTTTTAGAACTGGGTGCCAGAGTTAGATTTCTGTCTTTGAGCTTGAAGTTCTTCCATATCAGATCCATCCAAAACAAGGTCAACATACACTGTGTGCTCCAATGCATACTTTGTGTTTGTAATACTTTATTGGCAGTGATGTACAATTTTGCTCATGTGTATGACACTACCTGGATGTTCTCATTAACAAAGATGTGTAGCAATCAAAATGGAAACTTACCCCCTCGTTCTCTCTGTGTGGATTCAGTCTACTGTACACAGCTTCAATAATATTACGCCTAAAAAGAGAAGTTGCAAAAAAAATATGAGCATAACAATAAGGGATTTCAAAAACTTTGAGAACTTAAAGAGGTTTGAGCGCAATAATAAATGATTTCAGAACATTTATATGCTTGGTCTTCAACCTGTCTCTTAAGATGAAGCCCACTTCAAACATTCAAACATGTGTCTTCAAACATTTTCAATACTATGTTTAGGGATTTAACTCTAAGTCAGAATTTGTGAAGAGCTAGTAAGGCAAAGCATTCTCTTATCTTACCCTCCCCATGTTTTTTCCCTTTTCACCTTGGGAAGTTCCAGCTGCACAGTCAGATTTTGCCAAGAGTAATATTTAAAATTGTATTTTGCTTATTGCTACAAAACTCCTGTAGTTTTTTTTTTTTTTTCTCCTAAGACTTATCCATGGGCTACTACTTGCCTAAGAATTTCTGAAGTGTCGTGTCCAGTGCCTACAACTTCTGAGGTTTGCCATTTAGTGTCTGTTCACACTGCAGATACTACAACTTCAACACCATATGGTGCTTCCATAAAAAAAATCCAGCTAAGGCCTTCACAGGCAGGCAAGATGAGCACAGAAAGCCAAAAACAGTAGTAGTAATGGGGGAAGCATTTTATATACTATCTTGTTTTCATATTCTTCCCTAGGCATCTACTTTCAGCTATCCTGGGGACAGTACTCAGAATTAAAATGATCCTTGGTTTGATCCAGTATGACGAGCTCTTATGTTCATATCATGAAAGCCAAAACAGAAGAGATACATTTCTGAATGGAATGTGGCAAGTATGTGGATTTCTGAGGCAAAGAAACAGACTGGCTTATAGCTTGTGTCCAGCATCACAATAGATTTTTCAGCATTTAAAGCAGTACCAACTGAAATGGAGTTTGGGCTGCCTCCAGATGAGCACCAGTAAAGCAGCCTCATTAGATGAAGTGTCCCAAGTAAAGCATTGTTTTTTTTTTTTCTTTTTGACTTAGGTGCATTTGGATGAAACTCCTTCTCTGCAAGACATGATCTATAACTTACCATCAGTAAGGGAATCTCCAAACTTAAATAGGCATGACTACCAAAATGCCCTCAAAATAGAAGATGGAACATACGTTAGGCAAAGTCAATCAGATCCTACAAGCGCAAGAAGGATTTGACAAGATCTCAAAGATACCTCAAATGTACATCTAGCTGAATAGGGGTTGGAGTATTTCTCATAACAGAACTAGACCTGAAGAAAACCTTGACTGCTGCAGAATCTAGGCATTACTCCTATGAACACTTAGATCCAAAGAGAAGTTGGTTCCTAAGTGAAGATGCAGTTTCTGACTATCTACCCTACATTTTATAGCTCTTACAGCTTCTAAAGTGATACTATTTTTTATAACAGAAAGTCTTATTTTCTTTTCTACAAACAAGCAATGTCTGTATCCAGTCACCTTTGATATGAAATAACTGAAACCCTTGTTGCTCTGGACAAGCTGAGTAACTTAGTGATGTTCACGACTTGAAAGGCAATTAAAATATCCATAGCGCAGCCTCTGTTGGGAGCGAGCCACACAAAGAATGAGCCACTTCTGGCTTCTACAGAAATGAGGTGTTTGAGGGAAGCATACAATGCCCCCAAAAAGTGGAGCATGGACACTAGGTGGTAGAGGGAGCACAACATCAAAAATTCTCCTAACTAATACTTTGATATTCTAGTTACATTATTGATATTCTTAACAAACTGAAGTAATAAATAGCTAAGAGTAAATACATATTGTGTATATTTGTGTCTATGTATATTTTTAACAGCTCCATGGAAATAAACTAGTGCATTACGTACCAGAATACAATTTTTCCTTTTACCCTTCAGGAATGGGATCAGTAACACAAATGTTTATGTAGAGCAAAACGTAAACTAGCCTCAGATATAGCAAACAACTTCTATTGACTTGAGTATAGTTGTTACACTGAGAAAGATTTAGAACATTTTATTAAAAGCATTTGTTGCAATAAACTAAGTAGTTAAAGAAATTCTAGTAGTGTACTCACTTGCCAGCTAAACCACCTCCTGGTGGTAAATTAGGGATATTCTCCGCAGATAAAATACGAATAACATGCGCAAGATCAGGCATTCCTTCTTCACCTGATTTTTCCATAATTTCTATTGTAAAAACAGAAGTATTTAGATTACTGAACTTACATGACCCATTTCTTAAAACAGTAAGGTACAAGACACCATCACTTAAACAGACATTATAAAAAAAAAGTTGCATGTAAACGGGACTTCTAAAAAACGTTTTAAGTAAGCTATATTTGCACAGTGCACAGAGCTAATCAAATCCCTATTCTGCCTTTGCATTATGCTTCTAGCCATTCTCTCTCTGAGAAACTCTTAAATAGACTGAACTACTGGTTGAAACATCCTGGGGACAGCAGCCTGTTCTCTTCCACAAAGGTGACAGCTAGGAGCCTGCTTCAATTACCTTCCCATTGCATTGCAACACACACTCAGAAGTTATTTGCCATAAAGCCAACACTTCCCAGGAATTCAGTCATACTTCATTGTGAATAACACCCTGTACTCGCAAAGTCCTGAATCTCTGGTGCGTAAGCACCAAGACCATCAAGCAAAAAGAAGATGACAAATAAAATGGCCCAGTGGCCAAAACAGAATACAGGAGTGATGCAACACGCAACTGATGATGTGGTGTTCCATTTTCAAAGCAGACATATCTCACTAGTCCAGTGCTAGGACGTTTTTCTGCCTTGGGAAAGAAATACCTAAAGTATGAAGTCAGTCTTCACATGTTCTTACTCATCAAAGCTGCTGTAAGACTAACTTGCAATAGATGCATACGTATATTCACATATGCATAATGCTACAACCTTCCAGACATCAGCCTCAAGTCATTTAATTACAGTCATGGCAGAAAAAGATTCACTTAAGTTATCTAAAGTTGTAATGGTATGAATGTATCACATACTTTAAAGTCAAAAAAGTTAAAATTCTCCTGAAAATCAACTAAATTAAGGAATATAGTGCCATTTCATGTGGAGACTGACTCAAAAAAAAAAAAAAAAAAAGCTTCAGAATTCTTCCTTCCCAACTCCCGTTTGTACCTTAAACAATACCTCATCTAGATCAGTCTGTATCATGGCTACTATCCTAAATTAAAATAAATAAATAAATAAATCACATTCACATTAAGTTTCTTACAATCAATTATTTTCCACTTTGGATGCCTGGTTTGGAACCTACAATTAAAGTGAGTTGAAGCTGCAACTTCAGTTTCTGAAATTAGTAAAAGAGCACATCACCTACTTTAAACACTGCACCCCAGGTTTCCCGGTACTTAAATCTCTCTTGATGTCTGTTATATACCCATAAAACAAGGGATATGCAGACTTCACTAAGGACTACTGAAAACAAAAATGTGTTTAAGGCACTTGCTCACTCTGTATCAAGGAGATCTGTAGCAATGCCCCCAAAAGGCAATTCTACTTTCACAAGTTATACTACCCAGTAAGAAATAAGGCATTATGCTTCTAAACTGCAATTTTAAGTCAGCACCACCAAAATCTTTGCAATGAATGAGTGGGGTATACTACTAAAAGTGGTTAAACATTCTTCTAAGAAACTTTATAGTATATATATATAACTTTTATACACCTATTAAGGATGAATCATGGCTAGCAAAGGAAATGACAGCTAAGTCTGTGCGCTTGTGTCATCTTCAGGCTTTGATCACTTCTTCCATGCACATTCACACACACAAACCACAAGTCCTCTCATAGATCTTGTCCTTTTGTGCAGTTCTGCCTAGCTAGACGTAGATGCTATCACTATAATATAAATGGTGCTGAGTCACGTCAGATTGGAAACATGTCTCGTATATACTGCCTTTTATACCAACAGCATGTCTGGTTCTGTACAGACCGAAATTAACAAATATCAAAAATCACTAAGAACTAAGGCTACAGAAGTAAGCAATTTGTTAAATTTTAACCGAAGCATGAGATTTTTATATCTTCTTAAAAGCAAACTAAAGCAGTCAGAACTCGGGATTGTCGTGTGTTTCTTGGTACTGCAATCTTCTGCTTTATGCTGTATAACCCTTGGGAGCTCTGAACCAAGAGCACCTTCTCCCCATTTTCAGAGGGTGCTCATCAGGAATTCTGGTGAAATTGGCCGTCTCCTTTTTCTCTTGGTAATTAGGATGAGTAATTTTACCAAAACATTTTCCCACCCCTTTCAAACAAAACAAACAACACACAACAAAAAAACAACAGCAAACCACAACTGAATCAGCTCCTTAGTAAAAAAAATATAAAAAAAAATCCAAGAACAAAGCAAATGACTTCTTCTCACTACACATTAGTTAACAGATACATACAGCCGATTTGTTTGACAAAGATCACTAGAAAAAACAACCTAATGTTTTCAAAGCCTGATATACACATTTACAAGGTTTTCACTTTCTCAAGGATATTTAAAAAAATAATTGCAGGGTTATTTTTAACTGAACATGCAAACCATGACTGCAGAAACTTTTCTACCACTATTGCTAATATAATTTAGACACCTGAAGAATCACTTCCTGATGTTATCATACATGCAAATCCATGGAAATCCACTACAAAACAAGTCTACTACTTAATCCTAAAATAATTTTAACCAAAAGTTCTTTTGACTCAGAGATAAGCATTTTGAAAACCCCAACCAAAATTTATTCCAGTTTTATATCAATGCAGATGCTTCCTTAAGTTTAAGTCCCCTACCAGACAGCATTACAACTTCTTACACTACAGCATCTCCTCTGATTTCTAGCTGTAAGATTAGGACATGGAAAAGAATCCACTCTTCTCTATCAGGTCCAACTCCAATGCCTCAAAACAGCTTTATATAAAGTACATATTCTACATACATAAAATGCACTATTCAACTTACTGTATTAATTAAGCATTTAACTATTAGAACTACCTAAATCTATACTGAAGTGCCCCCTATTTATGATTTGAGGTGTTGGTTGTTGTTTTTCTTATTTTTCTTTTTGAATTTCCACATCTGACACACCCAGAAGTCAGAGCACTGACTTGTATCTAGTTCTCTCTCAGTAAGCAATCGGTGGGTCTCAAAAAACAAATGACAAACCAGATGAAAACAAAAGCAGCACTTGAAAGCAACAGTAAGAAAAAAGACTGACCTAGCACAACTTTACTATCCAGCACATTTGCATTACTTTGGAAATTGACCAATTAAGTAACTCAAAACAGAGCAAGTCACGGTCATAAGTAACTTAGTCACAAGCCACCAAGCACTGCCTCATAGGTATTGCAGAAATACTCTTGAATTTACAGCTCTGGAATGGAGTTACACACAGGCCATAGACATCAAGATCCAAGCTATCAAAATGTTTTAGTATACAGCTTTGAGAAATCTAATGGCAGAACTCTCTCTTGCTCGTTTCTTTATTTTCTGTTAACTCTGTGAAGATCTGACAGAACTACTAGCTTATTGTATGAATGCACAGGATCTTGGCATTCTACTTAGGAATGCATAAAAATGATTGAAAAATAACACATGCAAGTGTTAAACTGCTTTTGAGCACGGATATTAAAACAAGCAAAAACAACAAAAGCATGCCTCAAACAATGCCTTTTTCTCCAAGCCAAACCTTAAAATGCCTAAACAGAGCAGTGAAAAACCGGTTGTCTTAGAGGTTTGATGGGATAGTCCCAGTCAGCTTTAAACCCAAGGTTCACAAGAGAACAGAAACACCCCATGTAGAACAGTGTGCATTCATGAAAAACAATTACCATTGATCAAACTCAAAAATGACATTCCTACCTTGCATTTTTTTCCCTACTACTCATACTTTGGACCCTTCTTTCTTACACTCCACCCCCCCCCTTTTTTTTTTTTTAAATGAAAGGCATTTCTTCTTTTTACTTTTGAGAATCCGACCCCTTTCTAAATGATTCTCTCCAGTTGTTTGAAACGTTTTGTTCAAGTTTCTCTGTATCTGAAATAGTACTCCAGGCACAAATGTAATGTAGAAATTGCAGTCCAGTAACTTCCTTTCTATTACGATACTGTGTCAAGATGTCAATTTCAAAGAATTTATGAAGTATGAAAAAAATTGTTGGAGAGAAGACAGTGGCAACTACTTGAAATTATTCAGAGTTGTTTCCTTTCTTTTCTGTGGTTCCTGATAGAATTTCCTCAAATATGCTAACACTCATTCCTTGCTAAATACTTGACATTTAAAGGTCTTGCGCTCTGGCCAATTCACTGAACACAGAATGACACAGGGAACTCATGTAGGAAAAATCAAGAATAGCTGAAGCAACAGAAACTCAGTCTTTGAAGCAACTTGTATCTGTTGAGATCTTCAGCTTATCAATCATTTCAAGTTACGCTTGGGATGGCTCTGCATCAGTGCAGGTTACAAACTCTCCACTTCTTTTTGCTGTGTGTAATGTGTTAAATATGATGAAATAGGTTAAATATTTTTGCTCAGAAGTTATCTTGATAGAACAGTAAGTCAGTTATGCTACAACACTAGCATTGTTACTAGTAAATAGTGCTTCCTACATCATTTTCAGTTCATTTCAATCCAGTCAATCTGACTATAAAGTATTTGACAGCTTTTCTATTAATGCTTTTAACATTCACAAAAGCAATAAAGTAACACTGTAGTTCTATTTATCTTCCACCTGTTTGCAAATTGAGAGAGAAGCCCCCGAGAAGCTAGGCATACTAATTCCTAGCCACCATGTGTACACCTACCTAACTGCTGACAGTGAAGGTAACTGCTCCTGGCTCTCTCCCAGAGCCTATTAACAGCTCATGTCCTCCCCTCAGACATAGGAAGATAATAGTTATTTATCTTAACTAGTCATCTAGGAAGCCCAGGATGCAAGCCAAGTTCTGCGAAATGTGCTGAGAGCTCGCATGTGAAGTGACCATTAGCTCTCCCTAACCTCAGCAGAAAGGCCAAGTATGCAAGCCATGTCAGTTTAGATCCCATTTAAACAAGATGGGCAGTGGGGAAGACACCACATCGTACACACCACCAGCACATGCAGAGGTAACTGTGTCATGGTCTGAAGGCCTTCGCAGAGGGTGTTTTTTTTAAAAAGATTAAGTCGATGTAACTCACGTAACAGACCTGTCTAGATTACTGAGACACAAACAGGGAAAAAAAAAATAAATCTAAGTACCTCATTCAGTTACATAAGACTAATAAAAACACATCTAAACAAAGAAAACGAGTGCAGCCATTTCACACAGATGAAAAAAATAAAGTATATCCAGAAAATGTCATTTACAGCATTAAGTTAGTATCAAAAACCCTCTAACTTAAGTGGCAAAGATGACAGTTGTCCACAGCAATTCGGTTGCAGTGGCAGGATAGACATTTA
Organism: Anas platyrhynchos; assembly: GCF_047663525.1. Classification (NCBI taxonomy): domain Eukaryota; kingdom Metazoa; phylum Chordata; class Aves; order Anseriformes; family Anatidae; genus Anas; species Anas platyrhynchos. The sequence continues at coordinate 40,542,417 of NC_092589.1, forward strand.
ACTTATCTGTTGCATTTTATATTGAATTTGTGTTAAGAAAAGTTAAGAATGGTTTGCTGTCGTTTTTTTTTTTCCTTTTTGTTTGTTCTAATACATACACTCAGAAGTTTCCTGATCTCCTCAAATCTACAGTGCAGGCTTACTTCCCATTCATACTTAGTCCTACTTACTTGGATACGAACTACTTTCTAATAAAAGCAGGTCCAATCCTTTAACATCCATTACAGCACACTGAAAAGCCAGTGGAACTCTTAGATCTTCACATAAAAGCAACAGGAAAAACAGAAGCGGAATCCACCTCACATGTGACAGTGCTGAATTCTTATATTAGTAATTCTCAAATAGTTTTAAGGAAAATTAGTATTTTCCTCTATAGTTAAAAGATACCATCAGGATCCACATTGAGAAAATTTAACAAAGAATGCTCAAGCTCAGGTAGTTGGCGTCCAGAGCTGTGGTTTTTGTCATAGAGACCTTGCTGCAGTCTCAAGACTGCAGGTGGGAACCAGCAGGAAGTCATCTAACTCCCAGACACCTTGGGATTTAAATTTACAATTACTTCCACAGAACACTACTGCACAGTCCTGTAGGTGCCAATGTTGCATTCTTCTACATGAAAAGAGTACTATCAGGAAGGAAAAAAAAAAAGTACAATGCTGAAACACTGGTCTCAGCACCTGGCACAAATACATCTAAGGTGGCTGCATGACTCATTGTCTGTCTACAAGAGGAGCCACCTCTTTATGAAGCACTGTTAAACCTGGATACAGTCATAAGAATATGATAGTCCTGCCCTGAAACAAGTCAATAAAGGGTTCAAACTACCTCAACGTTCTTTCTCAGCCTGTGTGTTCTTCCGTAACCCATCTCCTTCCCCTGAACACTGCTGCTGTGATAGATGCAGCAGATAAATCAATAAGCTGCATCATACGTAAACGCATACGAAGTATGAAATACGTTCTTCAGTGCTCTTCTGATTAGATAACAGAAGTTACAGAATGATAACAACCAGGTTTTCTAAACCTCTGAAGACTGTTTCTCTCTAATGAAGCTCTTTCACAGCAGTATCATAGCCACATATGCAACATCAAGACAAACTGTTCCAGGAACAGTTCTTTTCATGCTTGGGTTGATTCTGCAAAAGCCTATGCCAACAGATGATCAATATTACAGACAGGCTAACTTTCAATATCAACAACGAACTTCAGTCAGTTCTACCAAACTGAGCTATACTGGGATCACTAAATTAATCAACAAGAATAAAGAGCCCCAAAAGCCACTACACACAGTTTTTTTGTCCAACCTTACAGCAGCCTTAGCCAATGATAAAAAAAATAATAAATAGAAGCAATAGTTTGAAAGTCAGTTTTTCTGACATTAAGAACATGGCAGAAAAGGAATAAACATACAAGGGCTAGCCTTTCATTCTGCTCAACTGTTCCTTTAACTGTTTCTGAAAATGTATTCAACTCTTTGAAGGAATAAAAAGAACTATAAAATCAGTGAATAAATGAAATTGGTTAGTGATTAAGTCCAGTCCTCTACAAGAAACATCTAGATTTGCTTTTATTGCAACTTTTATTCATGCACACACACGCTTGGTAAGCATTCAGAACCAAAAGGATGATTTAAGGCTCTTGCATCCAGATATATTTTGATCAGTTACACTCTGTACAAGTTTTCATAAGTTATTTTTCAAACTGACACTTCAAAACAAACTCAACTTCAAAACAAAACAACTGGATTAAACAAAAGCAGTTAAAACAACCTTGATAATTAGGAGTCCCTTCAAAAAAAAATGATAAAGGTTTTTCTTTTAGTCAAGCTTCCACAAAAGAAATGGATCACGTATCACAAGCATCCCTTTGTAAGCAAAACACTAACAATAACACTATTTAATTAGCTGATGTAAGCCTCTGTAAGGTCAGTGGTTACTTCTGTTTTTACAAAACAAAATCCAAAGATCTAGGGTTTTATTGAGAAAATGCATGTGGTGTATGGTTTACAACATTTTTCCTCATCATAAAGTCATGATGGCTTGTGTTGGTTTTGGTTTTATGCTCAACAACATTAAGACAGCATTTTTAATGAAGAAAATGGATTTCTTACCTTCAACCCGTGATTCCAAGTGCTTATCCAACTCTGCATCTTTTTTCACTGCCTCATCTGAGACCTTAGGAGCATTTGAAAAACAAACTAGTACAATACTCATGTTATCACGACTCCCCTATGCGACAAAGAAAAAGAAGAGTTAGGCTTTTGAGATTTCATCTTTCCTTTTTCTATTCTTGCTACCAGTTGTATTTTTTACTTAGAGTACTGTATCCTAGACTTACCTGGGAAAAAGAAGCCTTGCAACGAAAGTCTTCGATTAATAACAACCTCTCTTTCTCAACTAAACTACTCATTTAAATTGATTTTCGCTGATTTTACATTGTTAGTCTGAGCTGAAATTATTTAATGTACTTTATGTGCCAACGGTTTAAAAATAACATCTCCATATAAAATAACCATTTAAAACCATTTAAAAAAAAAACAGGCCAGAAATTAAACTGTCATTTAACGTTAACCTTAAGGAAATTTAAAAAAATATTCATGTTGCAAAATGAAATGCTGAATATTCTAAACTCCCAGAATAGCTAGTTTCAGCTACTAATGTATAACTTTGAAAACATTCACTATGGCTGTTCAATAGGAAGTACACGTTATACGTCATGCACCTTGAGGAAAATGGGTAAATTACAAAATAAGAATTCATTTAGCATGGCCAAACTAGCACTACAGACTATCCTGTGCTCAGCAGTATCAGCCAACGGCTTTTGCAGATAATAATTTTAATGCCAATTGTTCACTAGTAAGCTCCAATACCACTTTCCTCCTCACCTTTCAAAACTACAATCCATAGCCAAATTTTAAAATTACAATTCAAATTTAAAAACAAAGAAATCCAGCAAAAAAGCAATTTGAACTCCTGGTTTAAAATCAAGGGTGGTTTTTTTTTGGTTTTTTTTTGTTTGTTTGTTTGTTTGTTTTTGTCAAGTTATCTATTCTTGCTCTTTCTGTCAAGTTCTCTATTCTTAAGCTAAGTTTGAAATCTTTAACAAACATTATGTAAATAGCTCCTTATCCAAACTAAACCAGAAATCTGTGTGCCATTTTTCACTGCACATTGTTTCTCTGTAATTCCAACCCTCGGGTAGTTCCTATCATTTACCAAAACAACTCATTCTTCAAAGGAAATTAGGTAGCAATCCAACATCAGAATAAATTACTTCAGAATGTAGGACTTGTCCCAAAGTCCCAATGCAGGACTTCATCCAAATTCCTTTTTGTATCAAGCATATGGAGACACTTAGTATTTTACAATAGATAATACTTCACATGCTGAAGACCTTCTAATCTTGCCACAAACTGCTCAGATCCCCGATCTTACTTTAGAAAATAAGCATGAGGTTATGTCTATTGCTTTCCTGAAAGTATACTAGAGTGACAAGTCATTAATGAAGCTGATAGAGTGCTTGCTCAGAAAAGCCAGGGCATTTAAACCAATCTTAAAACGTTTGACATCTACTGCAATACAACCCTACTTCCAAAAAAGTTACTTACAATTAAACAGTAAAGGGTAAGTTCTAAGTTTTAAACCTTCCTCAAAACGGCATGTTTGGTCTATGGCTTCATCAAGGAACTTTATTTGCAATAGTATGAGTTACACTTCTGAGGGAATGCTGGAAATGACAAACGTTTGCAGACCAACCTGCAATATCTCCTAATGAATTTTAAATTTGAGGACTGTGAGCAAGCTCAGATGAAGAAGCACTACTTTTGCATCTGAGCTGCAACAATTTGCTGAGGACACCACTTCAGATGATAGACAAAACATACCCTAATGAGGAGATAGTAGTACAAGCACAGATATTATGCAAAGGAGAGCAACACCACCCAACTCAAAAGAGCAGAAAAATACAAACCTTGCACAGAACGTACTTTTTTTAAGTTATGTTTTTAAAAATCATTCATTTTAAAAGTTGGAAACAAAATTTAGAGCTGGGACCATATGCAAACATTGCACTAAACATTTATTTTTGCAACTGCCATCACCTCTCCAAGCACAAAGGATGAGGCTATACACTTTTCAGCAAAGACACGGTCAAACGGGTACAGAAGTTTGAGGGTAGGAGCAGGGAGAACAGGAAGACTAGGCCAGAAACTGCTGTTAACATTGTACCCATCAAAACAGAAGATAAATTTAGAACATCTGCTTGGAGAAAACAGTTACATACCTTATGTAAACAAGTGTCCACTACCCAATTGCACACTTTTTCCAGGTCATCTGATACTTCAAGTCTAGACTTAACAAATTCACAGAGCTCTTCGTTGCTCATTACATCCCAGATTCCATCACAAGCCAAGATGATAAACTCATCTTCTTCTGCCCTTAAAATTTCACAAACCTCTGGCTCTGGAGAAACAAGTTGTTCTGTAGGGCCTTTACCGTCAACACACTTGTAGTCATAGTCCCCCAGAGCTCGAGAAACTGCCAATGAACCATTAACGCGCTGAATCATTACACTGCCTCCTGCGTTCTGGATTCGCTCTTTCTCCCTTGGGTTGCAAGGTTTGTGATCCTGTGTTGAAAAACAGACTTGTCCATTCCTATAGAGAACAGCACGTGAATCACCACAATTGATAAAGTATACATGCTCAGGTGAAATCATAACTCCCACTGCTGTTGAGCCACTTCTGTCCATCCCATTTCTGAGGTCTGAGAAATTGCGCATATACTCATCAATTTTCAAAAAGCCAGTTCTGATTCCACTCTTGACATTTTCCACTGAAGGTTCAAGAGCAGATCCAGGTTTTTCTGCCGCCCTAAAGTCTTCATTGTTAGTGATGTGTTCTAGTAAGTGTGTGGAGCAATAATTTGCAACACGAGATCCTGCGTGACCATCATAGACAGCAAAAAAGGACCAGTCCTCTAAGCCGTGAGGAATACCCACAACAGCTGTGTGAGCATCTTCCATTTCCACTCTCCATCCCTGCATACTGCTGAGGCCATAACGCAAGCCATTCCCTGCACCATGAGCATTATGCTTTTCAGTTTTTGGTTTATCCAAAAATGCACCCATGTTTATGCAATAACGAATCTGGAAAACAGAGAAGAAGAATCTTAGTTATAATTCCACCATGCTATCTAAGTTCACTCAGCAATGCCCATTTTGTTCTCCCTTCCCTTTCTTCTTTATAAAACATATTACAAAGCATGCACATGTGCAAAAAACAACTGTAAGGTGGAGGGAGGGATAAATAACAAATGACATTAATGAAATTGGAACTTACAGACCCCTGTCTGCCTTTCAGGCAGTTTGGTATCTACTTCATGTGCACTGGATTTTTTGTTTGTTTTTGTCTTTAAGACCTACTTCATGAAAATTAAAATGTGCAAGAAGGCTCTCCATATGAAGGTAGAGTACTTTACATACCTCTGCAGCCCAATTTTGTCATTCTCTGCTGGAAAAACAACATCCATATTACTCTTATTCTCCTTCCATTTTCACTAGGGCAATACTAATAATACTAATAATAATAAAAGCTAATACTTCATAAATAAGTACCAACTGACTTGCTAGCTTTGTGTGTACTGTGCCACTTCTGTAATCTTCTAAGCATGGCAAAATTGACAATAGAGAAATGTAGACCACTCACCAAAGCAAAGTATGATTACAGCACTTCCAAAGAAACAATAAGTCATTTCCCACTTTGACACGAAAGAACTTTTCACAGGATTCTCTTACTATATTACTTACTGCTTTGTAATACATTTCAATTTTCACCATCCCTAAAAGACATTCATGTGGTTTTAAGTTCATAGATGCACTGATCTTGATTTTAAAACATACCCAGTTAAAACAGTTACGAGCCCTCTAAGGGAAAAAAATATTCCACAGAAAGTTAGCTCCTCAACATTTGGAGATCAGCTTCAGAATACGTGAAAGGCATCCTCAGAGAGCAAGCTTGCAGATACAAGTAACCTACGCTGAAGCTTTAGACGACTTCCAACTTCCTCTCCTATAGGAGAATAGGTCATCCTACGCAGGCCTGAAAAAACACCTTGCACTTCACCAAGTCAGCAGGGAATATTTTCTTTAACCCAGAGACCCTGCAATACTTTTTTTTATTTCCTCCAAAAACTCAGAAAACTACTTGTCATGCTAACAATGACTGTCCCATGAAACCCTTAGCGACTGGCTGTAAAAACGATAGCAACTTTCAAACAGCAAAAATCTGAGAGCCTTGACCGATTGCGAGCAAGTCAGTCACTAGCGCTCCCACACACTAGCACTCACCAAAAACCTGTGGAGTCACGATAAACTGCTTTAAGAGTTTGTTACCATGTTAGAAAGATTAATGATTCCTTTCTTCTTTCATTCCCCTCCACTAAAAATATTTTCATCATCCATAGCTTGCTCTAACAGCAGAGATGAAAGGAAGTAGCACACTGCAAGGGGCAAAGCTTATGGCTAGGTTCCTCACCCCACCCTGCCAGGGTCATTTCAGAACTTTCAACCAGATAATGCAAACCTCACACTCTGCTCCAGTGGCCTCCATGTAGGGCTGAGGATGCCCATTATTCCGCAGACCAAGACTTTGTTTACCAGTTATACTTCTTTTGAACTGTATTTCTCACTCTTACTGTAAATTTAGACATGTCTCCAAATATTGCAGCAACTCCCTGTCTGTTTTACTCTTCAGTATAATTTACTTCCTTAATTCATGTTTAATGATCTTTAATTCAAGTGCTACTAACACTGCAGAAGGATGAACATGGTTCTGGTATTTTTTTTTATTAAAAAAAAAAAAAAAAAAGAGAGAGAGAAAGCACTTGGCTAAATCAAATCAACTGAGAAGCACCAGAATTCAGATGGCTCTTATGTTCAAGTACCATGTTATATTCTAATTACAAGCCTTGGAGTTACCTCTTTTGAAGATCTTTTCAGAAATGTAGAATAAAACATCATCAATTGGATTCCGAGTTTAGACACATCTGCTAGAGGAAAAGATTTCTTTACTAATCAGCTAAAGGAAATGGAGGTTTTGCATGTACAGTGTAAATTCTAACACTGTGCAAATACCCACCTCTAGCTCGGCTCTGAGCTACTACCATGATTTTGATCACATTAGAGAACTCTATAATTGCAGACTAGTTGATTATCTCTATGTACCAATCTTCTGCTATCACAAAGTCTGGTATTAGAACACAAGTCTTGCACTTAGTAAATTGCTTTAAGCTGCTGTTAAAAAACAACACTCGCGTGACTAAAGAAATATATCCTAAGCTTTGTACGTGCTCCAAAACGAGCTTTCCATGTACAAGGTACGCATCTCCAGCTGCAGCATCTACAGTAAACTCAAGTCACAAGAACACACTACAAAGTTGCTGCCAAGTTTTTTTTACTCTATATAATTTTTATATAGTTTTTATAGTTTCTAAATATAATTAGTTATTATATATAATGTTATTTTATATAATTTATATATATATATATAAAATTTACATATAAACAGAATTTATATATAAATTCTCAAACTAGACTTCGTAAAACAAAACCAAGAGTGCCATCCCCTTGAAATGATAATTAATTGGCACATCTTATACAAAACGCAAGAATGATTTCAGACCAGCAGTGAATGTTCTCAGAAGACTTCCCATTCATGAAGCCCTTTCAAACACCTACTCTCCATCCCCAAGCTCCCCTAAGTCCCCCCACCTTCCCTGTCCATCCAATATTATGGTATTATCCAAGGAATTCCACAAACAAGAAGCCCCGTTACCTGTACTCTTTCTCTCTGCAGTCATTATCTACAGGTCTCTTACTATCTAGGATAGTAGAGAATGAAGTAAGGAATCACATGGCTGCGTAAAGAAGATCAGAACTCATCTAGCTACAAAAGCCGATGACCTGACTACTGACTGTTTCATACATATGCATTTATACTGTATAATACTAAAGTCAAAAGCACGGGTTCCACATCTTAGCTTCATCTGTTTCATAAGTAGCTTCTGAATTGAGTTCTTACTGCTCAGAATGAGTAAAAAAAAATGAAATATTGTCCTATTTGCAAATATATTTTTAATATTACATAAGATATTTAGAATATTACACATATTTAATAAAGGATGTAGAGACAGACTTACAATCAATATGTAAACAGTAAGTTTAGGTATCAGCTTATGGCTGGTCCTAAAGACAAATACCAAATACATAGAAGAAATCTTTCTATTACTGCGTATATTATGTATGCTACACAACGCAGCAGCTGGCTTGAAAATTAGCTGAAAAAGTCAAACCATTTATTGAGCATGGAAGAAAGAACCAGCCACTAAGTTCTTTAAAGCAACATACATTCTGCAGATCAAGAACGGAACCCTAGGTTTCCCTTCTTGAAATAGTTTTCTCACCTCCAAAAGGAAAAAAAAAAATCACCTGCTAAGTACCAATAATGTACTAACTACTAACAGTAGCTTTTGTAAGGCCTTCAGAGGAATCTCAGCAACATGCTGCTAGAGCACTAGCTCTAGCACTCTACTGTACGCTCTTCATCTCTACTTTAAAACCAATCGTTAAGTCATTTCCAATCAAATTCAATGCTGCAGGTCTCTAAGAAACCTGACGTTCCTTTCCCAGGAAAAAAAAAAAAACACTAACCCAAGACATACTTTTCTGAAGTCCAAATGTGTATTCTTCCCTAATGTTTCCTACCTGATGTAAATTTTACATGAGGTCCTTATCTAATACACAGGTAAGGCAAACAATAGTTCAGTCCTAGGAAACCAAAGTCATCTACACTTTTGAGGTGTGGAAATAGAAAGCATAAAGCCGAAAACCACACCTTCTGACACTGAAAAATTTGTGGTCGGTCTCCATTTCCCCACAGCTACACACTGAATACATATATTTGCATTATATCAGCCCTAAAATAAACAGTCCTAAATATCAGGTCTGTGAACAAGTGTGAGTTTCTCTGCTTAAAAGAAAAACAACCACACCCTCTGATTTTCACCAAGATGTACCCATAAAATGGTAAAGAGTTCTTGCTCAGCTCCAGAACATACATGATGAGTTTATTTTCCACTCTATCACAGAGGGGGAATAGGAAGCTACTTTTAAGGAAAAGCATGCTTCTTCCCACATAGATTAAACTGGCAGAAATAACACTCGCTAGTTGCCATGAAGGCATACAAAAATGTAATTAAATAATACAGTCTATACCCATGCATTTGTAGATACCATAAAATAATTTCCAGATCACTTGAGGGTTCCAAAAAGAACTACTGCTTTGATAGCCAACAGTCCCAAAGACAATAATGGGTCTTTTCATATAAGGAGAATGGGTTAAACATCAACCTTTTGGGCTAAGGTCGTAAGAGCATATTGTAGAACATCTCTTTCCTCAGAAGGGTTCATTCCAGAGACTAGCCATTTTTAATAAGTCAGTGCTGTGGAAAAGAAATAGTGCCAGTTTCCTGTTACAATACACATGTGCTCCTTCTGTTTAAAAAAAAAAAAAGTATGTTTCCACAGAAATAAATGCTGCACTAGATACTAAAAGTGCAAGTGACAAATCACAATACCTATGACAATTTCAAAGCTTAGTGGAAGTGCAGGAAGAAGCAGTTTGTCTGGTTTAACTAAAAAGACTTAAACTGGCCTTGTTGAAAAAAGCCTCTCTCTAGTGTGAAAGAGACACATGTGAGATGTGCCTGTACAAATGCACACATGCACACTGTAGATTGTTTTGCTATCTGTAAAGGTTCAGAGTATCTCTCCATTTACACGAGAAATGCAGCATGACAGAATATTCAAGTAAATATAAGACTATACTAAGTAGGTAAATAGAAGTTCATTTAAAGAGTAAAATCTTCAAAGATCTCTATTTTGATCCCAGAAAACTTGGGATCCCTTTTGACTTACTGACCTTAGAAAATACTGGCATCAAAAAAATACTACATCAATTTACATTAGGCAAATAGATACTGAAATTCTGAGCAATAGCTCTACTTGAAGTTTGGCTGGAGCAGCTACCTACCTTCAGGTACTACAGCACAGGCACGACCTGAACTGCAGTTATTGGAATTTCAGAGTGAGATCTTAATATTAAACGTTCATTTAAAAAATGAAATGTGAAGAAAGCCAGTAACTGATCGTTACTTATGCCCATGTACTATGGGGTTTGTTTGGTTTGAGTTGTTTTATTTGTTTTTAAATAACCTGTGGGCAAGGAGCAGGTTGGGAGTCAACATCAGAACTGGTCCCAGTGATAGCGCTGACCAAAGATTCACTTTGTACTGATATGAAGAAATTGAGTATGAAGATAAACCTCTAATATAGATCTTACTACCAAAAACTTTTCCTGCCACAAGTGCAATAAGCTTTTAAACCAGAAAGTTGAAAATGTTGCCAGCTAGCCCCCAACTAGCTGACAGGATACATGCCTAGGAGCAACAGCCAGAACTCCAAAATGAATTTCTGCACCTTTGTTATGGGGGAGAGGAGGCTGGAACAAAAACACAAGGAAACCCACACTGTGCTACTTTTAAACCAGCAAGATAAAAAGGAGGCAAGATTTCAGAATATGCTTCAGCTACTTTAAAAGTTGGTCTGGAGGTACTACACGATCACGGGTGGTCTTTAATGCCGTGGATTTACATCCGTTCTCAACGTCTGCAGCAATTCCTGAAAATAGAATTTGCTATGCCTCAGCTAGTCACCACTACCTTGTGCCAGCAATTTCTTCTTTCAGAACTGCTGGCTGAGATGTTTTTGCTGCTGCTCTTCAAAGTGCCTCACTGAAGAGGTGCAAAATTGGCTTTAATATTTCAGAACTTTGTGACTTTGGCTGTACTGGATTTAGAAGCCAGCAGATCCAAGACAGCAGTAACCTCCTACAGGGAAGACTGTGGGAGTGAGTAAAAAGGAGCACCAGGAGCTAGTTTAAGGACCCAGTACCTTTTTAGCTAGATTGTTAACACCACAAACATACGTATGCTTGTGGTCCAAGTGGCAGATAAATTTTAAATGGCTTGGTACATCAAAAATTTGAGATTCTAAAGTTCCTGTGAGGCAGACAATGCATTTATGTAATCAGAAATACACACGGAAGCACTGTGCACTAAGCTTTGGGGTACATTTAGTGCTAGGTGCAGGGTGCATGTACTTAAGCTACTAACAAAATATCGCAAAAGAATTCAGGGCTGAAGGTGACTGAATTCCCTCAATGCCAAATCAAGCACAAGGAGACCAAGAAACTGTTTTCCGAGATTTGAAATAAGATGAACTTCAAGTGTGAAGCTAAAAAACCACACACAAACCTTAATTGGCCCCTTGATTTCAGTTTCTCATCAAGTCACAGGGTAAGAAAAGGTGACTAGCTCTAGAAATCACTTTCATAGCACTTGTTAACTCAAAACATATTTAGATTATGCTCTCTCCCATTCAATTTCATAACTATCGAGAAACTAAGTTTAAAGACTGGTATAAAACAAAGCTACACAAAGATCTGCACAAGCAGCTTAAGCAACTACCAAATATGCACTCATAGCATAGCAAGTGAATACACCACACACAAAGTGACAAATATGTCCAAGTTCACCTTTCCACAAGTTCATTTCACATTCAGCTTTCTTGCACCTTATTAAAACATGAATGAAGCCACACAACTGCAGATCTTCAAGACTGGCTTATGTGACAACTGCTTGTCTCTCATGGGTAAGTTCCACGCTTTTATGCTGTGGCTTATTTTTCTGGAATGCAGTTTGGTAGATGCAAAGGGACAGATCGTATCTCAGACACTCAAGATGAGTGGGTGTCTTGAAACAGGAAACTTGAAAGTGGACTCTGAACCTACCTGTGCAATCACAGCAAATAGTACAAAATCCATCATCAATGCTCAGGCTGACATATTTTACAGTCACCAAGCCTTTATCAGTACATGCAGTACATATCAGTACATTAAGTACATCCCTTACATAAACTGCAGAGGTCAAATTCACAAAGCTTTGTGAAACAGAAAGTATGTAGTGTTCCCCCTAGTTAGCTACGCATAATTCTGTGATTGCTTGTGTGGCTTCTGACATCTAGCAACCCTCGGTCCGTATTGGCATCTCAACTAGGGACTTGCCAAAGGAAAGAAATGCAGATGAGATGTCATTCTCAGTAAAGAAATACTCTAGAGCAGTAAATTTCTTCATTTAATGTCACTCATCTTAGTTTTCTAGGTAACAAGTTCAGATTTTCTTTATCAAGATTTCCTTCAAACATAATGAAGTCTGGGAAACATAATCCCCACCTCAGAAACACCAGTTTTATTTGAGTTAGAGATTAACCATATGAAAAGTGACATGTAAGCCACAAATACCCAGGCTGGTTCACTTAGTACAACACCATCAGGTCCAGACAGTGCAAAACAAACATCCTGTTGTTTCTACACCTCCAGGGGAGCAGTGAAGGCTCAAGCATCTACAAACCAAGCTATCTCTGTGCAAACCAAGATGGCACAAGGAAGCGAATACTGAAGTAAGAGTTTGGTGCACAGGCACTTAAGTGAAATGTGTCTGCTTGGTTCAGATATTACCAAGTCAAGCTCATCAGCTCTGAAGTCACATTTCATCCTTAACTCGACCTCTACAACAAGGCGTGGCTTTATTATACCACCCAGCGGACTGCACTGCACTTGCTTTTTTTTCCTACTGACCATACTACGACAAATTCATTATGAATATTTATATACCAATATGAACTAAAATTCCTTTTGCTCGCCTCTCTCAGCTCATACTTCCTGTGGCCAATAAGCACGTTCTCCCTTCTGAACTGCACTAATAAAAACAGAGATACATGCACAGCATTTGGATATTACAAAGCACTGATTTAGTATAAGAATGACCCTTCCCTAAATAAAGTTTGTAGTTACTTCTACGTAGAATCTTCTTTCTTCCCCTAAATTCAATAGAAAACCAGCTATTTTATGTGTTAAAATTACTTTGTACCTTCTCAAGCTACCACCAGCCAGGTTTTATTAAAGAAGTAGCATGTAAAATTTTGAAGCAAGAGCCACTATTCAGCCAATACATCACGGGTATCAAAACTGAAGGATTTATTTTACTCATTAGCACAAAGCAGTACATCACTAAAAATGAGTTCTTCCTTATCCTAAATTTATGCATTTAAAACAACTTCTCTCATCTTTTTCAACATTCGTTTAATTAGGCAGACACATTTTTGTGAGAATAAGGCAGAAATGAATGCCTAATTCATACCATCAATTAATTGTTCCCAACTAGCTCTGGAAGACCAGAATAATTGTTCTGCAGCAGGTCTGCAGAACCACAGTAAAACACTAAACCCTTTATTTACTTAATTGAGGGGTGACTTGTTGATTCACACACACAAATCGGAGGAAAACACAAGGGCTGGGCCAGATGAATGCTAGAAGTCCATTCCAGCAAAAAATTAGTCGATGATACTATAAGAAGCTGTGCTTTTTTTCAACCTGTTACATCACTGCAATTTAAATATAAACATTAAATTATGCAATTAAAAAAACAAACAAACAAACAAACACATCTGAAAACTAAGCCAACCAAAACCCACGAAAACAAAACATTTGAACCTTTCTTTCATTACAGCAGCGACAATCAATGCCACCTTCCTGGCACAAACTTGTCATTGACCTATGCATCATCCAACCTCAGAATAAGACATACGAGACTGCTCGATATCAACATCCCAGACTCTGGTCCTGACACTCTTGAGAAGTACAGCCTAAGGCAAACAACTCATCCTGTCAAAGATACCAAAGGGTGAAATCAAGACTAAAAGGCTTTAACTTCAGCATAATTCTGCAGATTCAGCATGTGCAATAAAGCAATTTGATGGATAGTCTTCGAAACACACAATCCCTGTTTAAAAACAGAAGTTCATCATTCAGAAAAACAAAACATGCAGGTTCTGTGACATTTATGTTGTTTTCTGTGCTTTATTAATACCGCTTTGTAGCATTTATCATGTTCTAAAAAGGGAGTAAAAGAACAGATTTTTAGGTCCCCACACACAGGTTGAGCAGATAGTGACTGAAAGTGGGACAAGAGTTATCAACATCACCTCGCAGCCTGTCAGATAAAGTTAGGACAGAAAACCAGCAGCCAAAACATTTTCACTGACCTGGAAGAAGACATCAACCTTTCCCCTTGAAAAGGTCATTCAAGAGTTGAAGTGGACTTGTAACAACAATTTAGAGATTTTCTGTAACTGATTAAAAAGGGTAACTTAAGCAGTACTGCTGCTATTAGCTCATTTAAGGAAGTACAAACCTCGAGGGGAAGGAAAGCCACATGCAGACAGTAAGCTGATTTCAGCTCACGGTGGCAAAACACTTCACGACTGACTGACACTATACCATCTTTTGTGTGAGAAAACAGCCTCCTCAAAATCTGGGTCAGCATGCATTTGGGTGTTGAGAAATTACATTTCTTCCATTTATTAACAGTGCTTTGTACTGTAGCAAAAAGAAGCTATACTTGGTTATATTTTCTCCCTCCCTACTTTAAACAGGATTAAGCAAAATTCAAATGTAATTAAGGAAGAAAAAACATCCTTTTACCCAATCTGTTCTCAAATTTATGGTTAAAGACTTAGTCAATTACAAATTGCAAATTAAAACACAGCGAAGTGATTATACCTTCCCATAAATTTCCAAGAGGCAGAATTAGTTCTTACCTGTAATCACAACCTTGTCAAGGTTCTAGTTCAGTGCTGAGAGAATTAGTTTACATTCCTGATGCCAAGAAGCACATAACAGAATGACTTGCAAAACCTTGAGATAACAGTACAGGACACAACATCTGCTTTATTTTGGTATTTCCTAGAAAGAAACAAAGAAAGCAGTTAGCTACTCCAGATGGCACACAACAGATTTGTACATGAATTTAAGAAAAAGCTGTATTCACCAAAAACAGAAGTGCACGAACTAAAGCTATGTCTGGATATCTAAAACCTTTCAATTTACTCCCTAAACAGCATATTAAACATAAATGCTAAGGAAAAAAAATATCCAATTTCCTTCACCAGCACAGGCTAGCACTTAAAAAGCCATCCAGCCTATTACCTGACATTCATGTCCCTAAACTGAGTTACAGAAGGAACAGCTTTTGCACGCCTGCTAAGAGAAGTGCTGTTCACCTGCTTAAGTGACAGAGTACTCACAGTGTTTGACGAAATTGAAATCCACCAAGTGTAGCACGTCTAATTTGTAAACTCTCTACTTTGCTTGCTTAGATGTAAAAATGCATGGGGGTTTTGCAACTGAAGTTTAGTGCCTTTCTTTTTAAGTACCAGAACTCCTCTGAAATAACAATCATCATACATCTTTAAATGTAGTTTCAATAAAATTGATCATAAATTCAGCTTCAAACGCAGAAGTATCAGGTAACTAACAATTCAGATGTACGTATCTCCACAAGCATCTAGACATCTAAATCCCATTATTTTCAGCAGGATGCAAATGCCCAAATTCCTTCATGGATCAGAGACTACACATTTAACCTTACAAACCACTGCATCTTACAAAAGTTACCATGACAGTACACTGGTAGAAGGAACTACCCCAGGAAGAATTCTGGATAGCAGCCAGCTTTGTCTGGGGCAGGAGGGAAATACAAGCCTTACTGTAACGCTGTGATTCTCGACTGATTACAGCACACTGAAAGCCCAGCCAGCACTGCCGGGCTGAAGGAGGCACAAAGGGGACACGCTGCAGGTTTGGACTTTAAGGCCAGGGACTGAAGAAGCGAGCTATGACAACATTTCATGACAATCTGCCTCTTCTGAATGGTAAACTTGTCTTTTTCAAGCATCACAAAGCACCAGTTTTGATTCTCATACAGAAGGGATACTCTGCTACTGCTTGAGGAAGAGCTGTAAGGGCTCAGTTTTATGTGCATGATGTCACGCTGCTGCAAGCCCTTGTGTTCTCCCCATCATTCTCTCTTAGGCACCACAACAGGATGGATGGTTCAATGAATCAAGCTAAGCCAGAAAAAGTCGATTCCTTTCTGTAGGTTTAGCTCTCTGAACTAGCTTGAAAATGCCTTTCAGGCAAGCGCCAGAAATGCAGAACCAGCAGCTGCTGCCAATTCAGATTTGCTCTGAGTATTCCGAAACTACATGTTAAGCAGCATCCGCTAAATCATTAATGGACTCTGAAGAACTGTTTTGAAATAACTAGACACCAAATGTCTTAAATCATTGTACCGGACCACATAGCAAAAGCTTTCCTCCAAAAAAGTTACCAAGTCCATCGGTAAAAAAAATAAAAAATTAAATTTTCTTCTACACCTGAGAACTTCAGGAAAAAAATAAGCCACAAAAAGCATGGATTCACAAAGTTGCAGGTAACAGCACAACTCCCTCTTTTGAAGTACATCAGCGCTTCTTAAGTGACCGGGGCACTAACGCAGAACACGACCCCAATACAACGCCTTTCAGCCAGCCTCCCCCAGCTCCAGAAGACGGCCCTAACCACGAGGCTACAGGGAAGGTGCATGAAGTGCTCCAGCCTCGCTTCTTCTGATGCAGCAGCCTCTGGAAGCGGCAGACTCACAAACACCGACACGAAGACAAGCATTATGCTTCCCAGAAGCAGAACTCTTGATCCCTCCCAAATTCTTCTACTCTAGAGGATGTGCAAATGTTCATCTGACAAGGGTGACTTCTAGCCCGGAGACTGGACACTTATATTAGGGTGGATTCAGAGAGAGACACTTGGAGCTATGAGCATCTTACCCCAATATGCTCCCATTCATACAAATTCTGTCCACCCAAATTCTCACAAGTGTGGAATAGGGGTATTCAGTGTTTCAGAGAAAACAAAAAAGAAAACTCAACAGATACCCCATTGCTGAACACTGCCCAGCAAGGGGACATGATTCCTGTTACTTCTGTGCAGCAGTGCCTCTTACCTCTCTAAGTAAGCCACAGGTTTTTATTCTGTATGGAGATAGTTCGGTTCCTGATGCAGCCTGGGGACAACAAGCTAATCAAGACCCCAAAAACTTGGGTGCAGAAAATGCTGATATAAGCAAATGAAGTGGTTTTACATAGGTAGACAACCATAAGCTACGTCACAAAAATAAAGTTGAATGCCTCCCATTAAAGATGTAAAAGAATTACAAAATGTATTAAGCATTTTATATGGGCTCCTTGAACATTTGGCATGTCTAAACAGTTATTTGAATAGGACCAAGTTTGTTACTAAGCTTCTATTTTTATTTTTTTGCTATTAAGATACTAGTACCATGTTCTAAAATTTTGGGTAGACCTGTGTGGTGCCAGGAGTTGGACTCGATGATCCTTATGGGTCCCTTTCAACTCAGGACATTCTGTGATTCTACCCTGCAGTAGCATAGTTTTTAATTGAGCATAACTAAAACATCCCTCGGCTAAAAGAATTTGAGTTTAACCATGCTTAACAGCATTTTCTTCAGATGCAGAAGACTACACAGCCAGAGCCATTGCAAATAAATCACTGCTAAAGAACTGAAACCAACAGTCAGCAATAACCACGTTAAAAAAACACACTAAGCAGGCAAGAATCTTGCCAAGTGTGAAGAACCCCACCACTGCGCTTTACAGAAGGGCAAGCAGCACATGCTAGTCTTTCTGATCATTAAATGCATCTTCAAACAGCCTTGATGGTAAAGCACTAACGAACTTCAAGCTGAATCCAAATGTTAAAGCAAGCAAAAAACATCCCACCGTCCAGTCCTTCGCAAGTTTTCAGATTCTGGTCAGTCAAGCACCAGAAATACATTTCTTACGCAGTTCCACAAACAGCTGCAGCTGGCTTTGTAAAGGACAACCAAATCATTGCCGCCTTAAAATCAACCAACCCCACTCCCTAAGCATCATGAAAAACAAAGTGAAATGCAATGTATCGTGTTTGACTTTATAACACCAAAATACTACCACTGCTGACATCATCCCTCCCAACTGCGGGTGATGCAGAAGTTAATAGAAGATTTTACAGAAGTAGAAGACACCAGATGGAGAAGGAAAAGCGCAATCCTGTGAGCTTACTGCAGGTCAGCCAGTATCCTGCAACTTCCCAACTGCGTGTTGTCAACCGATGGTAAAGCTAAGATAATATCCCCTTCCTCATGTAGACATTAAGCGACCTGATTTTACAGTAAAAAAGAGCACGTACCAAAGGAGTGCGGTAGCTGTGCAAGTACACGCAGTAGTTCTTCGTTAACCTACATATGGCAAAGCCCAAACATAAACGAGCAATTAATGTCTGTGTAACTACTTGAGGCAACGTACAGCTTCCACCCTACAGAGCAAGTTGTTCATCTTTTACAGGACAAGATGAATGACTTTTTCTCTGCAGTTGCTGAGTGATTCCTGGTTCTATACAACAATATCGTGAATCAAGCAAAACTGAGCTAAGCCATTCTTTGTGATTTTTTTCCACCCAAATGCTGAAGTTCCATCAAAACATTAATTAGTGCAACATCTAAAGAAAAGGGAATGAAGAAGAGTTTGAAATTAAGACCTGTAAGAAGCAAGTTAAGTGCTTTAGCCTTTTTCAAGCAGCTAAACTAGCATCCAGGTTTTGCTAAAAGTACAGCAGTACTTTTAGGTATAAAAGGTGTAAAATCGAGGGTTTCTTACGATGCTAAGTATCTTGCAGTAAATTTACTTGGGTTTCCGGTGAATATTTAGATCAGCAGTTTGAAGCTGACAGTGCAACGTCTAAATTGCAAGTTAATCAGTTGAACTATTCAAGCCTGAATTTCCAAGGGGAACAGGTGATTAGCATTGTATTTAGCAGCAGCACAAACCTCAGTAATACTAGGGGCTTGGCAGTCTGGTTCAGTTCATACTTTTAAGTATTACTTCATAAATGCTGGGCTTCGGTCACAGCACCAGAAACATGGCTTTTGATACATCTAGAAAACAGTTACAAAAGATGCTCTCAAGTTTTTTTCTGCAGACCTATCTTGCATACAGATTTGCCAGGCACATTTTGAATTCCTGAATTCAAGTCTGCAGCTGTCTTGGGTTAAGTTTTTGAACACAAAATTCACATGATGGCTATGTAGATGCCTTGGCAGCAGAGGCAGTTTGAGCAATATTTGCTATCAGCAGCTCGTTCCACATTAATCCCTGTTACTCAGCCACATAGATAGTTCTGCTGGTGTAAGTGAATGCCTGAAGCAGAGACTGTTCATCTAGTTGATGAGTAACTCAAACTCTGTTGAATTATACAAGCAGAAGATGAAGAAACACTGCAAGCCAGCCTTTCTAGAATTGTGAATACACGTATACAATCCATGCTCACCTACTGGGAGCTCACTAGCAAGCACGTCTATACTCCTATAATCCAAGAGTCCACTTGGTTTCAGCTACGATTAGGAGAACTCAAGCACAAAGATGAAATCATCTCAAACAGTTAAGCTGAAGATCTTTTCCAATGTCCAGTTTCAGGTATGTTTAAGGCAAAGGCAACCAAACACACTCCAGTAAAAATATCCAAGTATATCCAAGTATATTTGATTTTTCATCAGAACTAAGAAGGGAGATGATGTTCAAGAGTTAAAAATGTATTACACTTACATGCTAGTGTTCTTACAACACATCAAGACTACAAAGAAGAACTGTAAGTTGATTGTACATTGGAACATGTACTTTGAACTAATAGCTGTTATCATACACTACGTCCACAACGCCAGATAAATTCTCAACACACATTATGCCATCCATGGCAGTTCAGGAGTAGCAGGTAGAAGTGTTCATATTCAGCTGGGACCTGAGTTCGGTTTTTAATTGCTAAGGCCAGACTCTGCCAGCATCCATCTTCCTGACAGGGATTTGAACTCAGCTCAGGCACACCAGTGACTTGCAGAGGCAACACCAGAATCCCGTTCACTGTTCGTGAAGTGCCCCTCTTTTGAACACATTCTTATGGCATATCCCCATGAGGTGAACTTATTATCATCTTGCTCGTTAATTTGATAAGCGGCAGTAGCTAATGAGTCAGTTTGAAGTTACCCATCCATTTGTTGCCTCTGTGAGCATCTGGCCTTCAAATCAACATCTGAAAAATATAGTCACTGCAGGTGGATTACTGAGGCTTTGTCAATATCCCTCTGCTTCAAGCGAGCAGAAATCACAACCTAAGCACTGTCAAACATTCTGAGAAAGAATTCACCACGCCTGTGCTTCATGATGTTATCAAATTACATATATTAAAAAGTTCCCTGGGCTGAAATGGCATGTCCCTTAGCCACGGCACATCCTTCAACAGCACCTCACTTAACACCGAAGCCAGATGTCTCGCCCTCTCTAGCTACTCCAGCAGTACGGAAAGAACATGCTGAGTTTGTCAGACCTTCCTGCAGCAGAAAAGCAAGGTGCTAGAAAACCGCAGCATTATTCACATTCAGAAGTAAACTTGGGAATAAAAACTTGCTCTGTCGATTATGAAATAGGAACGGCTTAGCCCTTTCTTGCTAAGCCATTCAAAAAAATAAATAAATCTTAAGACCATAAAGAACCCTTACAGAAGCAGTTCTCAGGAAAAACACGAGAAAGCAACAGATCGGTCAGTTCTGTAGCAAGCGTGTGCATTCAGATGAAGAACTCCCACTGCTACAGACTGCAAAATATCGTAGGATGAAGACATACAGAAGATGTGACATAATTGTCTTGTTTTATTGCTAGGATACAGAAGTTGACTGTGCTCCAACGTGCCCTAGCTGTGGATAGGGGCAGGAAGTCTGACAGTTTTCAGAGTGACACCACTGCAAGTCTCTCAGAAGAAATGCTCACAGAGTGGAAGAACAGCTTCTCGGCAGATGACTATCAGAAAGAATTAAGTCCTCTGCCACTTGGTAATGTGACTAAAAACGCCACAAATAGATCCATTTATAGGTTTATGCACAGAAGGACTTCAACGTAAAAAAAGGTCATTCAGCACCGTAACAGAATCACCAGACCTTTCAAATCAGTAACAGAGCACAAATATTAACACTTACTATGTTACAGCTCTTTCAATGCTTACTGCAAAGCAAACTTGGAAAGAGAGAATTCAAACACCTGCTATGTCAACTAACAGCCCGCACGCACACACACAAACTTGCAAAAGAACTAAAATCAAATACTTAAGTAATACAGGAACTGAAGCCTCCAAATAGGAATCACTCAGATACATCGTTATTTTTATACCTCAATTAGTTTTAGAACCTCGTTTTTTCCTTCATCTCTTCCATGCTGAGAAACTTTTCAAACCTATTAGCAAAGTTATTTCAGTAACAGTACTGTAATAGTGTGAAGAGACTCTGTGCTTAAAAAGACACCTTAAAAATTTTAAGTGTGTTCATTGGCCTCAAACTCTCCTTGCTAACACAGACTGACCACCTTCCTGACTCAGCCCAGTTCAACTGATCATTTCAAGTGAGGCACGTCATGTGCTTTTAGGAAGTCAGTTATAACCCAATGCTTAGGAGAAGCAGCTGGTTCTACACGGTATGTAATGATAGACTCCCATGCTGTAGCAGGGTCGATTAGAGTTGTAATCCCACGGTACGCACTATTCAATCCAGTGTGTTACAGAAAGTTACGCTTCAGACCACAGATGGCTTTTCAGATTAGGTACAAAAACACGGTACTGTCCCCTGCATTTTGATAGCATGCCCTACTTCTTCTATATGTTGAAGAAGCTTTCTAAGACAAAAATCTTAAGTCTAATCAAAAAATTACTGTCTCTAGGAACTGCAGAGTGAAGCAAATTTCCATTACCTTTGTTTCTGGCAGCAGTCTCCAATATCGTTGCCTGGACACATGGAATCTTTTTCAGGTATCTGCATTGAGGCTATCTGAACTGCTTCACTTGTCATCTAAACAGAGGAGTACTTGGCAAGCAGCAGTCATTTCGCAACTTGCAAGCTTAAATACTCGAATAGTTTTGTCCAATTAGTACTGCAACTTCAGTTTGACAACAGATCAGTTTGACTCACTTTTAATCAATACCGTTTAAAGTCTTTTGGTTTACACTGTATTTTAATGAAGAAGTTTCAAATGTATCTATCGAGGCAATGACTCTTTTAATTTTGCCACTACGCAAGTGTTATAATACATGTTGAAATATACCTGCAAAAATTCAAAGGGCAATTTTAGCGATAAGAATGTTAAAACTAACATGCAAAAAGACCATGCCAGTTCAGAAGAAATCAATAGTAGAGATGGGGCTCAAGGGCTTACAGGCAGTCGATGCAGTTATGAGAGGTCTACACAGACTTGACAGCAAAAAGGATTCCGGGAAGCAAGCATGTTAATAATTCAATGTTTATTTTATGCTATTCATCAGGTCAGACATCAGCTGCAGGCAGTTTTGCCTAACAGATTAAGACACCATCTCCAGTTCCACAAAGATTACTGCTCCTACACCACTGCTGGCTGCAAGACACTGCCTTGCTGGGAATGCCACCTTCACACCACAATGAGGAAGACAACACGTGCACTGTAGCAAGGGGGTAGACACCCTACGCTGCTATCCTGTTTATAGGGGCAACGTGCCAAGATAATTAAAATTATGTATCTAGATCTTCCAAGGCTTGCATCTCAGTCTTACCTCTTTAGGAAATGTCAAGCTTAAGCTGTACGTACGCTTATACCAGGTTTAACGAACTGGACTAAACTAGGTATCCATAAAATAAAAGAGGGGGGAAATAAGGAAATAAGACTATCCCTTTTGCGAGCCCTTAATAAGTATTCAGGCCTTTACAGAATGATAACTGGAAGAATTTGATGAATTTAACAGTTTAAAAAGCAAAGTAAACATTCAGCTTGGGGATTACACAGGTAATTCAGTAAAATCTACAACATAAAAAAAAAAAGAGAACCACAAAGGCGCAATGAATAAGAAATAGTTCTGTGAACAAAAGCCTGCTGACCTGAACCTTCAAACAACTGCTGAATTCAGCAAAATAAGCGCCAGCTTCAGTAGTTCTGCCCAACTCACTGCCCCCACAAGACTGAAGGGCTGGCATTAGGCAACCAGCTGCCCACATTAGGCACTACTTGTACTTTACAGTTCCCAAAACATTTATGTCTTTCCAACTCCACATGAAGGTCTCCACCATCTGTTTTCCAGCTGGACACTGTGTGAGGAAGGGAATACAAGGCCACAATCTGCTATCTGTAAAGAATATCTGTCTCCATTCTTCTGAAACACCTTCTCAGTGCCGCAAATATGATGCTAGCCCAGTCAACAGTAGAGTCCACCAACACTCCCTGAAACTGGTCCCACCAGAGCGAACTCCACTGTCTGCAATGCATTTTATCTCCCCAAACCTAGATGCACTCTCCATTCTTCCCTTGGGGGCTTGGAATGATACGTTTTATTAAACATTTTATTAAACTGTGCACGGAAGCTGAAGGCGATGGCATCACCCTGCTGACTGATGTTAATGACTTCTACACTTGATCAGAGCTCTCATTTGCAGGGAGATGACAACCGTACAGGTGCTTGAAGCTACGGCTTTCCTGAAATACATGCTGCTACCATTCCTTCCAACTCCTGCCCTCTGATTCCACAGTTATTCCCTGATATTTTGAACTTGACCGAACATGGCATTCCAGCTATAATTGCACTAAAGAGAAATTCCAATGAGCTCAGCGCAGGCCCTTCCACTAAACCAAAGATGGTTGCTTACATGCACACTTCAGTAAGGCATTCCATTTCTTATCATGCAAATTAGCGTATCTGTTTTAGAAGTATGAACACCTGGACTACCAAAAGCCAGCTTTGCATAGCAAACACCAGTTGCATGTACCAACTTGCTTAACTGTTTGAGTTAAAGAACGCAGACACAGCTTGCTTTTATGCACCTGATCATAACGAATGTCCACAAAATTATGTGGTATTTAATGCTTAATTATTCATAATATTCTGCAGGAGAAGTATAATATGCAAGAAAACTGACAAATGAGAAGTAGCTCCATTTCGCAAGCCTCGGTATTCATGCTTTTTGCCATCTGATCATGGATAATTTTGAAAGTCTTACCTTGAACGCAGTGCAAAAGTCAAATTTCTTCCAGATCTCTGTCCTTCTGATAAGGATTCACTTTAGAGACTCTTCCTTGTATACTAGGGGGTGAATAAACCGGAAGAGCCTCTGAATCTGAAAGCAGTAAGATGGAAGAATTGACCAATTTCTTTCCCGGGTAACGAATTATTCAATCAAATCCATAGCTCAAGAGCTGCTTAATAACAACTTCTTGAGGGGAACCAAGAAAACGCATGAACCACTGGAAGTGGTTAAGTTAGTCAAGAAGTCCCTACTTGCAATCTTCTGCTGTATTACGTCATACATGAATGCCTTTTGTTTGGTAGAGGTAAAATGTAGCAGGAGATTTAAGTTAAACCATTAAATGGCGAGTATCTGCCAAAAAAAAAGATCACCATCATCTGCACCACCCTCAAATAGGTGTATGGAAAGTCATTTCTAAACCAGGAACACATTGTGAGAGTGCGAGAGCCTGCACATGCTTCACAGGTGCATGTTTAAGAGGAAAGAGGATGAAAAAGCCTGGACATTAACACAATCATTTACAAGAGTATATACAGATCCTGGACTCAAAAAAAAAAGGACTAAAAGTTGGGGTTCAAACTTTATCTCAACTACAGAAACCATACCAAAGAATCCTGTCACTAGCTACTGTAGATATCTGTAAAAGCCGAAACAGAAAGACATGCGACTATTGACCAAAATTACCTTGCTAATAAGAAAGAAGCAAAGTTGCTTTCCTCACAAACTCATGAGCAAGGATATCACAGTTAAACCCACCCTGCCTAGATATACCAGTATCCAATTTTGGTAGCTTGAGTATGGCCTTCCATTTTCAAGATGCCCATGCGTAGGATCTAGGAGTAGTTTCTTTCCAAAGGCCGGGCAAAGAAGGAACTGGGCCAGTCTCAGTCAAAGTCATGATTTGCTTTTTCAGCATCTTTCTTCCCCAAACCAACAACTTCAAACAAGAAGTGTTGTACATATTGCTTAGCTTTACTTCAAAGTTGAGAATAATGGGTGAAGGCAAGTGAACGACAAGACACATCAATCACTACAAAGCTCTAGAACAACTTGTTCAACTTAACAAATATTCTTTATTTCATTCTTAGATGATGCTATTCAATGAATGTACCTTGCTTACTCAATGCTTACCAACTGACACAGATTTCAACTAATTCATGATTAATATCAGACATCGTCAACAGGAGTAGCTGATCTTGTCCAAGCTATTTTATTTAGCAGCAGTAGAAATACCTGCCACTTGCACAAGGAACCATGTTTCTAAATAAAAGAGAATATATCCCTTAGTTTGGCTACTTACATCTCAGATGTGAGTGGTTTTTCACAAAAAGATTTGGGTTGAAGGGGACCTAATAAGAGGTCCTCCAGTCAACTTCCTTCTCAAAGCACAGCCAGTGCTGAGCTCAGACCCTGCTGCTCAGGGATTTATCTTCTCAGGTCTTTAAAACCTCTACAGAGGCAAGCCCACAACCTCTCTGCTGTGGGATCTCCTGTAACCTCTTAACAGTCACCCTCACCAGAAAAACTTCTCAGCATACACCCTCCCATCCCAGTTTATGACCCAATCTCTTGCTTTCCCACTGTGCATCTCAGTAAAGAGACTGGCTCCATCCGCTTGGGATCCATCTCTGTAGATACCAGAAGTTTGTTATCACCCCAGAGGCCCAAAACTGGGCATGATATTAAAGATGCAGTCTGGGAACACGTGGAACAAATGCCAATTAAAGGGGAATAAAGCTGTTGGTTATAACCCCTGCCTGACTTGTACTTAGTCCACTGTTTGCCAGAAGCAGCTCCTTGTCAGTAGAGAAGCAACGCAGACAGCCTCCAGCACCACAGGAGGGTTTCTGTCCCTAGAAGCAGGATTTGGCACATATCCTTGCTGTATTTCATAGATTCCTACAGGCCTGCTCATCTTCCTGAGTACCTCTGGATGGCCACCCTGCCTCTGAGGCACCTTGTTCCGTGTCTGCCACAAACCTGTTGAGGGCACATCCCATCTCCTCCTCCAGGTCACTGGCAAAGCTGTGAAACTGAGTAGGTCACAGCAAACCCCGAGGAACTGCTTGTAACTGGTGTCCAGGCAGAGCACAAATGATCAACTGATACCCTTGGAGCCTGACTCTTCAGCTAGTTCTTCACTTGTCTTCTCATCCTCCCATCCAGCCTATAAATAGGAGTACGCTGTGGGGCACTGTGTAAAAAAAGCCTTGCAACAGTCAAAGTGACATGCACTGCTCGCCCCTCAACCAGGGATCCAGTCACTTCATCACAGAAGGCAGGCAGCTGGTCAAGAACATTTTACCCTCAGTAAATCCACTCTGGCTCCTTCCAGCCCCTATTTTCAAGGGCCCAGAAACGTTTTGCTACAGGCTGATATAAACTACTACTTGACAATGCTACCCAAGCAAAGCACTAAATGTTTTTAGTACATAAAAAAAAGTTTTCTTATGTAACATAGCAAGGATGCTTGAAACAGTGAACAAGAAAAAATTGAAGTCTCCAAGCTTCAATGATTTGCAGAATTCAGATGTTCCAAAGCCTAAATATAAGGATTCAGTGCATAAAAATAAGCTGGTCTCAACATGCTGAACACAGCCATCAAGCCACAGAGTTTCTGATTAATTTTCAAGGTGTCTAGCAACAGGGCAGTAACAACAGAGGATATAAAAAGGAAAACCTGGTATCACTAACTCCACTGAAAACTCGTAACAGACTGGTAGCAGAGAAAGGGAAGAACAAAAGGAGTTGAAATGAATAGCAAGTGGTCAAGAAAACCTATGTGTTTCACTATGGACATCCAAAAAAAAAAAAGCATCTCAAGTTGGGATTGCTTACATCTTTTCAGATGACTTGACTTCCTCTCATACCGTACTGAAAGCTAATCCTTCCTAATGAGACCTCTGAACCTGAACAAATTCAAGAACTCCTGAACACAATGAACTGCAAACCATAGTTGATACCTAGTTGATAGCGAAAACACGACCCACGTTTCACACAACAGTCTCTCTTAAGTTCCCCAAAACTGGTGTTCAAAGCAGGGAGCAGATAAGCAGCTCTAGCTCCACATTACGCAGCGAACAATACCAACAGTGGATGAGCAGAGGCAATTCTCTTATCCCCCAAGGAAATCTGCAAACATGACAGAAGACAAAGAAAAACCTCTTGGCTCCCTCAGGAACTTTCTGACAAACTCCTCACCGTGACCTTTGCTATGTAAAGCTTTGCTTTCTGCTGTATTCTCATGTACCTACAGAATAAAGATCTTCTTGTCAGCAAGTGTTGATATTTAATTAAACTGGAATGACCACTGTGAAGGGAGTCAGATCATCACCCGTAGCAGCCTATGCATTTGGGGAAAATCCAAGAGAGAGGGCATTCATAACTTAGCCATCATAGAGGTTTTAACATCAATATTTAATTGCATGTTCTTTTACTTTAGTTTAACAGTACAGCTGGTGACACTGCTAACACTGTCAGTTCACATGATTTCCAGTATTGTCTTCTCTTTACATTTTTCTCATTTAAATAAAATTTAGTATCTCTGATCATGTAACCTGACATTGTTTCTATCCTGACTCATTTATTAGAGGAAGTTCAGAGCCATGTGACAAAACCCCAGCTACCTGCAAAGAAAGCATCAGCAGTAGCATTCCAAGTAAATTTATGACTTCCACTGGCAAGTCAGTCATCGGGTATCCAAACCATGAGCCCTAACAACCTGTGTCAGTAAGTATGTCTTAAGAGAAACTCCTTGGAAACATCTCAAGGCTTAGTCTTGCAACAATCTGCCTAAGCTGAACTGATAGTGCTATAAACCCACCTCAGAGAGCTCTCTTTTTCTGCACTGTATTAGCACTAAAAAGCAGTAAAAAAAAAAAAAAAAAAAAATCAATCTAAGGACTGTTATCTAAGAAGAATAGCAGATGCTCACCAGCTAGGCAGCACATAACAAAATGCTGTTTGGGCTGAGAATGAACTCCCAACTAAGAAGAGACAAAAACAAAGCTAGATTGTGTACATTAAGCAAGGCAGCTTCCAAGATGTTACATCCATTGTTTTTAAACAGCTGCAAAAAAGTGACAACAGGGCCTGGCTGACAAAGGAAGCGGATGTGTCTAGTGCCCAGCGCTGCCACCGAGGTAGCATTAGACTTGCAGACTAGAAGAAATTCCGAAAGAAAAAAGCAGCTTTGACCCAATTATATGCTAGCTGCTGCTTCAGCTGTGCTGGGTTTTCTTCTGTCCTGTCCATTAGGGTTTGAAGGCACTGCACTTCGGCAGTGAAACCAAACAATCCTGATTGCTTTTCCCTTCTCAATGGAAAAATGACACGAGATCATTTTAGCCCAGCCTAATTTTCCATCTCTTCTCTGAACACGGTAGCCAGATCCAAGTATGTTCTTTCTGCCTCCTAAAGACCTTTGAGGAATCTTTGCTTCCTCAGACCGAGAGCACAGCAGTTCCATGGCACCTTAAATCTATACCAAGAACACACCATGCATTGAGCTTTCCTCTATCTGTAGGACTTGGAAGTTTGTAGTTTGCTGTGTTTTTGCTGTTGATGTTTTTTGTTTGGTTTTTAATAAATACCATTTGGGGGAGAAAGCTTTCTACAAAGTGCAGGGAAAAAAAAAAACAACAAACAACTATAGACTGAAGCTTCTTCCCCTTCCCCAGTCCTGTCTCAGGAAGGAACACAACAGGAGAAAGCGAACTCAAACGATGTCGACAAAAATCAGGAGAGAGAATGACAACTGAAGGCAAAGCAGCACAGAGGTCAGTGGGCAACTTGTGTTTGCTTATTTTTACCCCCGGCAGTATCAAGTTGTGGTACCTCCATCCACAAGGCCAACCATCCCGGTAGGATTGGGGCAGCCAGAGCTTGGTAATAAAAGGCTGCTGATAAAAAGCTCTCACATGATGAGCTGAAACTATCAGAATGCTCAGCCCAGCACTAAGGTAATAAGGAAGAATACTTGGCTGAACTCTGCCTCTGCAGATAGTCCATGGACTCGCCTATTTCTCAACACATTTATTATCTCGGTTCTTTAGAAAGTATTTTGGTTTTCTAATGCATTAAGTAAGAGTATTACTTTTGAATTCCTCTCCTGTTCCATGTTAGTTTCTCTCCTTCAGACTTTGACCCAAGGAAAGGAGAGGATAAACACTGCGCAGGAAGAATCAGCAGCTCTGACGTGGGAGCACAACAACGGTGCAGAAGGCAGCTTGCCCACAGGTAGGCCAGGGTCACTGGTTCTGGCTGTACCAGGGACAACTGAAGATGACAACTAAAAAGTAACAGGAAAGGACGATGGAGATTCCAGCGGAGCATGTGAGGGCCATTACTTACTTTAGAGAGGCTTCAAGCAGAAATATGACAACCCATGACAGGTCTGGCATGCCCGCTTTGTGTGCAAGAGCTCCTGTTTTAACCAGACCATCAATAAACAAGCAAACAAGCCTATGGAGGAAGGGACAACATGGTAAGGTGTAGTAAGATGTCTTCCACATTAGCTCCATGTTCTTTGTGGAACTGACAAACAGACTGGTTTCATACCGGGACAAACCTTTCTAAAAAAGTTACTTCGGTTACGGAACTGTTACCCCATTCTTTTGTAAATACACACAAATTTACCTCTGATAACCTTGACCAAAACAGAGAAGCAACAGTGAAAAAAGATCACTTGAAGTGAGTAGTTCTTCTCCTAGATGGAGCCCTACTTGGCTTCTGCACAGATGCAGAAATACAGAAAGCTTTTCAGGTTGAAAATAGCAAAGTCACCAAGAACATCTGAGAATCAGGTATTTTTCAAGGGTGGTATTTTCCAATAATAAATTAATAAAGGGTTTCCGAAATACAGTTTCAGAACAGTTCCCCCAGTGACATTTTGTGACCATGTCATGGGCAACAACAGCACCCAAGCTCGTTTCAAGAGCCTGCACCTACACTGGAATTGTATTCCTTCCCTTCTGACCCTGTAGGTTGAGCCCCGTTTCACTGCCTGTTCA
The DNA here is from genome assembly GCF_047663525.1 of Anas platyrhynchos. NCBI lineage: Eukaryota > Metazoa > Chordata > Aves > Anseriformes > Anatidae > Anas > Anas platyrhynchos. Next base: position 40,572,573 of record NC_092589.1, read on the forward strand.
AGAAGTTGTTCTGACCATCTCCAGCACTGCTCCCTCCCCTGCAAAAGGCAGGAGATGCTAAGCTGACGGCATTCTTTTTTTCTTGAGACTAAAACAGTGCTGTAACGGTAGTCAAAGCCACACAGTGAGCTGTTATGGTTAACAACAGCTACTATTTTGAGATCATTACATATTTCAGAGTCATTCTTCTCTGGCCTGGAGTTTCTAGTGTTTTGTTGTTTGTTTTTTTTACTCATATAAAGTAAAAGAAAATAAAACATAACTAGGAAGGCATAGATGTGGTTTAGCATAAGGCATACCAGAGAGATAACAGAAGTGAATTCTGTTGTTTCACTGTGAAATAAAGGTAGGATTCAAGACATCGCCATCATTACGGCAGAGTCCTGTTTTTTTTCCCTACATCACACGCAAGACAAATCATTACTTCAGTTGTAAAACGCAGAAAAACGTAAAACTGCAACTTTCACCATTTATCAAAAACTGACAAGCTCTCAGGCTGGTGTGCAGAGGAGACTGCACAGCTTTTTGACTCCAGCAAGTGCTGTGAAAGTCTCATTCCTGTGCAACCACCCACAAGGGTAGCAGTGTGCTTGTCTTTTCCTTGGTCCCACAACCAACTATTCAAAAAAAGTCACTTAAACTGCTTCCAGTTTCTTTACAGTGTATGGGTGCCCCGAATCCAAAGGAGGGTTGGCTGGAAAACCTCTCACGAACCAAGCAATTGCTCCTATTAAAGCACCTTTTTCATGACAGCGCCTATGAACCCCTGGGTCATCTTTTAAACTGCAATTCAATTATAGCGCACATACAGAGGATTTACCAAGTAAGTCTCACCAAAAAAACAACACAGTTAACATCTCTAGTTATTACTTCCACAAGATCATTGGCATTTTGCGTGTACAGGAATGCTATTACTTGAAGATTTATGTACAACCACACACTACTTCAGAACAAGTGCCCCTCACAGCATCATCAGCCCCAGCCCAGACCTCCAACAACTTCAATAAACTCTTCGGGCAGACTAAGGGAAACAACTGGAAGCAACAAACCCGCACCAAGCAGTGTGTGTAGTTCTGTAGCATCAGCAACACAACCGTGGTTTGGGGCTTTAAATAAAAAACACACTCTAAGCAAGCACATCACAAAAGACATCTTTTCAGAGGAAACAAAGTGAGACAAGGAGTCTCTTGCCTCGTGTCTCCTGGAAAAGAGGTGAAGACATAGAAAACATGATAAGCTGGCAAATGGGTAAGCAGCACACCTGAGGAGCCAGGTCAGTACACCCAGGGTACTGGTCCCACCAGTACTGGATGAACTTCCTACGGATGCCTGTCAACCCCAGCTGTAATTAGGCACTATTAATAATTCCTCGGGGGTGACGCTTCGGTTCTGACTCAGAACACCCCGAGCGCGATGCGCTTCCATCCCAGCAGAGCGCACGGGGTGCTGGGGCTCCATCGGGACGGACGGAGTTTCTTCGCCTCTCGAGGCACCGAGCTGATTGAAAACACAAAGGCACTCTGGGTTTGTCTTGCCTACACACGCTAAAAGCAGCACATTCTTCTCCTGATGTCAGCCATGAGCGTTTCTTTCTCAAATGGCCCACGGAGAATTGAACTGATGCCGGGCAGCAGGCACCAGTGCCTGCAACCAGTACCGTACCTGCAGTGGGAGCTGGTACATGAACGAGCAGGCAGAGCACCTTCTCACTAGGAAGAGAGATTCCTTTGGGAATTAGAAGAAATAACACAAGTCCTTTATTACTATTCTTCAGTGCTTTGAGTATAGACACACTTAAAATAGAAGCGAAAAGAACACTTTCTTCAGCTTTTGTACACTGCAGACAGAACTCAGTCTGCAGTCCACTCAAGCCTGAGCACAGTACTTGTCAGCTGCAAAGTATCAAGGCACATTACGAAGTTTCAACAGCTTTTCAGGGTCATGAGAGTGATCACAAACAAAAATCCGCTCTCCCTCCAAATCCTAATCCACCATCCTCAAAATCTAACCCAGCTGTACTCTAGGCATCAATACACCATTCGTCTTCAAAACTCTCATTCAGCCCCTCCCAGAATCATGGTCCAAAGATGCTGGACACGCTGTGGGTATTACCAGCCTCACATTCGGTGTAATTAGCATGTCAGGGACTCTCACGAATTTCATCTGTCTTATGGAGGAGAGATTTTTAGCTGCCATTAGGAGTTGCCGCCACTGGAAGTATCATGTCCTACCTCTAGACAGGTTACCTGGAACACCAGGGGCAAAAACATAAAATATTTTATCTCTTCTAGAAGAAAATTCAAATCAGTGGCAAACACAAAAAGGCAACAAAACAAGAGCTACCATTAATGAAAAGATCAATAAAATATACCCATAGAAAGCCAAGTGTTGGTTTTCCTCCCTTACTCCCCAGCAGTCTGCTGACACTGGCCACAATTCCTAAGTTAACACCAGGGTAAATACTTCAAGAAATAATCATATTGTACAAGCTTTGCAGAAATAAATGGTTGGATCAAGGAGAGACAGCCCATCCAAACTGGTGCCTCTTGAGGCCAAGTGCTGCAGAGTTCAACTTTTAATAGCAGTACCATCCTTCCATGCACATGTATCATACAAGTGCCCCCAACACACAGAAATACTTTCAGGGCTTGCTTGCAATATTATACGTAAAAGAAATAAATCCAACCACAAGACATCAAGCCACAGGAAGCCGCAGGAAGCCAGACTTCATAAACCTGTTGCTCAGCCGGCTACTAGTTTCATTCTTGATTAACTGAAGTAAAACCATGAAAGAGCAGCTTTACAGAATTTACTGCAGCTGTAATACCGGTCATTTTAACACAAAACTGCAGAACCAGGGACAATCACCTGGGAAGCACAATTCAGGTACCATTCAAGAAAAACTAAAACCTTCTGTAGAGAGCAGGGGACAATTTCCACAGGCCACGCAGCAGCACTATCCGCATCAGCGCTTTAGTTTGGATCAGTAAGGCACTTTCAAGGAAATCTGAGTCACCCCACTTACTGTGCTTTGGTTTGCATCTCGGAGTGATTTCTAAACACAAGACTGGACACCTCTCAGATTAACCTAAACCAAAACTCCTGGAGAACACCTAATGGCCAGCAGGGTTTGGGGTATGTTCAGTTCACAGAGCCAGAGCACAGCTCATCTAGAACAAAACCCCAAGAGCTACACATACAACTGTGGACACGGCCCATGTAACTTGGTTCCACCCTACAGGTCACCTTCAACTACAACTCGCTGCTCGATCATCTCAGAGAGCTTCAAGCAGCAATAACTAAGCTCGTAGGCTGGAGCTGCCAACAACCCCCTCCTCAGCCCTAAAAAGAAGGGCTGCAGTGGGGATTTGAGCATTTCTTTTCCTGGAGTAACCAGAGCAGGAGTGTTGCAGCACTCATTCACTTTTGCTTCCGCCCCTTTGTAGTGAGGAGTATCAAAAGCTGGTAGGACACATCTAGGAAAGTCTACTGATTAAAAACAAAAGACATCTCATGCATCACCCACATCTCCTGTAATACCTTCTAAATAACAGCAAAAACACAATTCAGTAGCCCACATCAATGGCTCTGCTACAGCTCGTGGTAGGACACGGAGCACGTGCTCAGTAACACTCGGTACTTCCTGCCCATCAGCACAGCCAGCAAAGCTGCCCAGATCGGAGTGAGTTCTCCTGGTGTGGGAATAAGCTCATGAACACTTTCTGAGTGTATTAGAGGATTCCCATCATGTACATGAGTTTCAGTTTCCTTGCCTCAGTTCTTTCGAAACAGTTCGATCATTTTAGATTTCTCTTTCCAGTCACCTGCTTCTCTTTTGCAGCCCTAGCTCTTTCATGCGAGGTGCTGAGTCCCTAACACAAAACCTGGCTCTGACAGCGCGAGAGAGCTGGCGAGAACAGGCCCCAGCAATAGGGCATGCATTGCACACAATGGTCATAAAATTACCATAAAACGTTACCTCCTCTACTCAAATCCTCATCAGCTTAATCCATTAGCTGCCTGATAACAACAATCAGTTCACACGCTAACAATGCAGAGCTCTGTTTGCTCTGCACTCGGTAAAGGTCAGCTTCCTGCACCGGGGTGCAAACAAAGCCGCCGAATTACCGAAGGTGCTGTTCTGTGTTAGCACACACCAATGCCCTGAGAGCTACCAGGACACGCCGCTGCTTTCTTCTGTGACTTAATCGGAAGTTTGTGGTCATTGACTTGACACGCGTGTCATCGTGTCACACACGGCAGAGCCATCCTCAGCTCCCCAGCAGCCGGGTCTGAAACAGCCATAAGTGAACTGGCTGTGGTCCTGGGCTGAATTCCTGTTATCAGTGCTCGTGAGAAGAGGTTCAAGCACCTAGTGGTATTATTTAGATGTATGAGATCTCAATGAAAAGATCATTTCCCATCAGAGAAGCTGAGAACCTACACCACAAGCCAGTAATGCAGTGCCACCATAAAAGGAGGAACTGAAGTAACGTTAATGAGAAACTAACGGTGCACGGGGAAAAAGGGTAGTGGGTGCCACTTGTCCTAGCAGAGCAATACGTGGGCCTCAATTACTTCCTCAAATTGTACGAGTGGCTGCAGCAGCCAAGACTGGGGGGTTCCCTTCTATCAATTCCTACACCAAAAGCATCTGCGTGCTTTCTCTCCCAGCGTAAGGGTTGCCAAGAGCCAGAAGACTGACCTCCCCTACGCTGACCCGCTGCCCTCCCGTTTCACAAGGCCAGCAGTGCCTCAAGAAGCTGAGGTGAGCTGAACAGCCAGAGGTCATCCCCTCCACGGTCATCCCATACAAAACTTTTCAGACCAGTTTTCTTTGTGACTGCCACTCATTAATTCCTCAGAACTTGTTGGGCTTCAGCACAGGACACTGCCCTTCCAACCCCACAAGCACACTGCAGGACCCATGAGGCCCCAAACGCTCCTCAGCTACAACATCTACATGCCAGAGTTGAAATTCCCCAGGCCAGAAGCGATCAGTCTTAGAGACTTGCCAGCTTTCAGCCAGTTTGAAGTCTCCCATGCTAGATATCTGCCCAAGCCTGAAAGACATCAGCCAAATAGCTGAGGAGTTTGCAAGGCTGTCTTGTTAAACGGTTTGGATTAGGGTTTTGGAAACTCAGCATCCTTGTTCTTGCATCAAGGGCGTGTTTTTCATTGTCCGTGCAGACAATCTCTTTTCCAAACTCTTACAGTTTGACATTGATACTTTTTTTTTTAAATTAAGAATCTGCAATGACATTATGTCAGATACTGCACCTGAACTCCCTGAAGATTACAGGCATACGAGATGTACTGAAGACCAGGGCTAAACCAGAGCCCTCCCAAAGTTTCAAACAACATTTCTCTTGCCTTCACACCATCAGCAGTTAGGCAGTGAGGAAGAAGCCCCAACAGTTCACACCCTGTCGATCTGTAAGCCAAACCTTGCAGATGACCAAGCATAAACAAGCGAAGCACAGAATGAAGGAAGTCACGCACATGGAAGGAGCCAAGGCTACAAGAATTTTTACTTGAACAGTTTTTCAGACAAATCCCCATTGCTTGCCTCCGATTTGGTGGGAAGACTGACATTCGAACCAAGGCTCTGGGGCTGCTACAAGGCCCAAGATGTGGAGGATGCACCTTCACAGAGAGGTGAAGAGATGCAGGAGTGAACCCAGAGATATGAGAAAAACTTGTTGGACAAGGTAGCAGGAATAAAACAAATAAAGAAAAAAAATATACTTAGTACCAACACTACAAGGCGACAGGCAGAAAGGATCGGTTTTAGAGCAAAAAAACACACACAGGCCTGCAGGACCTATTAGGGTACTTGCTTCCCAGGGCTCACACATGGAGCCTAGAACTTGGACTCTTTCAGTGTGGCTTACCCTGGCACCTGGGGAGACCGTGCCTGCAAAAACCAGCAGCTCGTTATCTTCCAGAGCTGCCTGAACACACCAGCTCTCTTTTACTAAGCTACAGCAACAGGCCCGTGTGCCACATCTGTGCAGCCCTGCTGGAACAACGAGCCAGGAGATGCTGCCACACAACGGATTCCAGTCTTAGGATTTTTGGGGGAGAGGAAAAAAAGGAAACGTCCTGCTTCAATGGCTGATATTCATGATTATAATATAGGTACTTCCGACTGATTCATTCTTTTTACATCCAATATTGAGTGGATTATTACAGAAGGGGAAAGACAGTAGAAAAAAAAAGACAACACAGGTAAGAAATATTGACCGCTCTCAGGCACCCCCTCTGAGAAGAGCAGTTCTTTCATTCAGGATCTTAAAAGACTGTGTCCAGCACTTAAACTTCACAAGCTTTAACTTCAGCTGTGGCGGGTTCGTATTTATGCAAGGCAGGGTCTCAAGCTGAGTAAGAGAAGCCAGGAGCCCACATTAGCAACCACCTCTGGAAAAATGGATGTGAACAAACCAGCACCCACCCGATGGGAATTCCACACGGTAGCATTACCCAGGGTAACTACCAGGAGCAAGGCTTCTCTTGGCTTTCTGTGGCTCTCGGCCTTTCTAACTGACCACCTCACAGCTACTGCAATCAAAGATTGGCTCTACACACTGCCCCAACCGCTTTTCTCATCAAAAAAAAAAGTCAAATACCTACTTCTTTCCTTGTCACCTTCCATTTTGCCCTTCACAGCCCCTACAGGTGTCTCTGCCCTACTAAGGCCTGAAATTCCTCCCAACTCCCAACCACATCCTTCAAATATGCAAGGCCTCCTCCTGTCAACCTCACAAAAAGCCACGTGCTACATACAGCCCACTCCACAACATTAATTCAGGATCCCCACGTATTGATGTTCTGTGCCTTGTTCAAACCACACATCCCATAAGACAACATCCTCTAAACATCTGTGCCAAACGGGAGATGAGGGGCTGTGGAACCAAGCACATACTAACACAAACCTGCAGAACAAATGATACACAATTGCAACTTCTCCTCATTTCCACCTGAGCCAAGCAGCCTCACATTCCAACACAGAGCATTTTTTCACAGATCTCTGCCCCTCAAGTGTTTTATGCACCAAACCTCCTTCAAACACAACCATATGTCCAGGATAAAAGACTTCATGTCTTCTCAGTGCACACACTCATGTTAAGCATAAATGTGTATCAAATCCACAGGCACAGACACATCCCAGCCCCTGAGCCCATGTGCAGAGGGCTTGTGTGTATCACAGAGTGCCTCTAGTTAGCTCCTTACCTCTCAAGACCATTACAAGCACCAGTTTACACTTAATGGCCAAGTTACCCACTGGAACAAATAGAACAAGATACAGAGGGGGAAGAAACAATGAGCCTTTAACAGGAACTCCATGACTCCCTTAATCTGACAGTACTCCTAGCAGTGACAAGTTGCCTCATCTTCACTCACTTTTTTCCCCGTTTCCGCGGGCTGCCACAGCTGGGAACTCGTCCCCACACCAAAAGGAGCAGAGGACGCCCACCACCTCCCACCAGCTCAGCCCCAGCTCACTGCCACTCCCCCGCCCCCCATTTCAGCTTCCCACACCCGCGGTCAGAAGGCCTGCCCTCTCTCTCCACACAGACCATAGTTCCCACTAGCTCAGCACTACGAAGATTCCAGTTTCCTTTTCGCACAAATGCCATTGCCCTGGTACACACGTGGACGCACAGCCTACGGGAAGCTTCGCCCTGTACAGGCACAATCCCCACGAACTCACCCAACCCCTGCATCTTTCCAAACCCACGGAGACCTTTCAGTGCCCCCGCTGCTCATTTCTACTTCTAAATACCCGGCCAAGCTCCCTCACAGCCTCAATCTACAGTAAATCATAGCAATTTACCCACAAGAATGAAGCACTGATGCCCTTACAGACAGGAGCTTACACTGCCTCACATCTGCCCCAAGCACGGAGGGGCTCCTCCAGACACCTCCCAGCCCATGCGCAGCCTTTTCTCCAAACAGCACTGTTGGGTCCACCAGATTTGGCAGCTGCCAGGAGTTGTCCGTGGCTCAACCAACAAACACCCTGGCTTTCCATGCCATCACAAGTAGGCCATCAGCCCACAGCTCCTGCTATGCTCCCAGGACACCAACCACACGGCTTGTTGCCCTGGCGTGCCCCCAAACACCCAAACCGGGGTTCTCTCCGCTGCTGCCAGCCAGCCACCTCCCTCAGCCCTCGACAGCAGCGGCCGGCAGCCGGGCTCGCAGGCAGCCCAGCACATGCCCGCCTCCCCGCGCACACCCCAGCTCCTGTTACACGCCGAGGTCTCGCGCATTGCGCCCAGCCGCAGCGGCCCCCAGCACCGCGAGTCCCCGGCCTCGCAGCAACCTGTTGCCTCCGCGCCTGCCAGCCGGACCCGTGCTCACCGCCCCCCGCCCCCTCCTCCTCCCCCTGGCTTATCCCCATCCCCGCACCTCTCACAGGATTAGCTCCCAGCGCTCCTCGCCTCCCCGTACCCCCCCCATGTGCCTCCCCACGCCGCCCGCACCCCTGTGGCAGCCGCACGCCCCCCACAGGCCCCCCACAGGCCCCTCGCCTCCCCCCCCCCCCCCAGGGCCCCCTCACACCGCGCAGGGCCGGGCCCTGCCCCCCCCTCCCCCCTCTCCCCCCGTACCTGTCGGGGAGCGGCCCGGCAGCGCAGGGCCGGGCGCGCTGCGGGGCGGCGAGGCGAGGCGAGGCGCAGCCGTCCCCGTGAGGCGCAGCCCTCAGGCTCGGCCCGCCCCGCGCCGGCCGCCGCCGGCCGCAGCCGCCGCCCGCTCGCGCAGCCGGAGCGCCGCCCGCAGCGCCGCCATGTTGGGAGCCCCCGTCCCGACGGCCGCCGCCGGCCCCGCCCTCCCGCCGCGCGACGTCACCGCCCCCCCTCCCGGCCCGCCCCCTCCCTCCGCCCCGCGGCCGTCCCGAGGTCCCTATTGGCCGCCGCCGACGTCGCTCGCCCTCTTCCCGCCCCCCCCCCGCCGCTATTGGGTGACCCCGCGGCTCGCGCTGGGGAGCCTCGGCGCCATTGGGCGAGCCGTGCGCCGCTCACCCGCCGGCCCCGCTGGGGAGCGCCCCCCGATTGGGCATTCCGCCCCCGTCTCGCCAGCTATTGGCCGCCGCCCGCGTCAATCACGGCGCCGGCGCGCGCGGCGCCTGCCTTTCTCCGCACTTCTCTTCGCCCGGCCTCGCCGCCTGGGCCGGCCGGACGGAAGCGGCTGTCAGGCGGCGCCCCCGCCCCGCCCCGCCCCGCCCCGCCTTGCCTGCGGCCCATTGGCTGCCGGCGCTGCCACTCCCCCGCCGCCTCCCTCGCCCCGGCCGCCGCTGCTCGGGGTGGGCGGGAACCGGGCGGCGGGTGCCTCCTCCCGATTGGCTGCTCCCCCTGCCAATCTGCCCGGGCCGGCGGGCCCCCGGCGGAGCCGCGGCGCGCGCGCCGCTCCGCGCAGCGATTGGCTGCGGGGCGCCGGAGGGGCGGGGAAAGGCGCGCGGCGCCCCCCGGCACGGAGGGGAGGGGAGGAAAGGTGGGGGGGGGGGCGGGAAAAATGCCCGTATGTGCGCGCGATGACATCACCGGCAGCCAATCAGGGGGCGCGGGGCAGGGGGCGGGGGCTCGCGCCCGCCCGTTGGGGCCGCTGCGTCGCGTGCCCGGTGCCTCACAGCCACCAGCCCCCAGCGCCTCAGTGCCCCTCAGTGCCTCACAGCCCCTCAGTGCCTCACAGCGCCCAGTGCCTCAAAGCACCTTAGTACCTCACAGCCCCCGCCATTACCTCGGAGCTGCTGGTGCCTCACAGCCCCCAGTGCCTCATAGCCCCCACTATTACCTCACAGCCCCTCAGTACCTTACAGCTCCCATTACCTCACAGCCCTAGCCATCACCTCACAGTCCCTGCCATTACCTCACAACCCCCGCCATTATCTCACAGCCCCCTGGTACCTCACAGCCCCGCAGTCCCAACGCACAGCAGCCAGCCTGGGTCACCCCCCGGACCCCCAGCTCCCTCCCTGCCGCCCCGTGTTGGGTTTATGCCGGCCACACAAGGGGCTCAGAGCGGCTGCGTGCCCCCCACCTGCCCCTCGGATCCCCCAGCCCAGCGCTGCCCATACCAGTACCAGTGGCTGATTGATGCCTTGTGCCCTCTCACCGTGTGCTGGGGGTGAACGGGCACCGCTGTCAGACTTGGGGCCATAGGTCGAAACTCAGCTTACCTAGCGCTTTTATTTATCTGCCTCAACTTTTCTGGAGCATTGGAAAAGCCCTGAAAAAGCCTGCAACTTGACAATAGGGCCCCTCTCTCTTCCACATAGGCACACAATGGGATTATTTCCCAGAGTTACATCCACAGTCCAGAAAATACGCAGCTTTTGGCTGTAAGGTCACTGACACGCAGACGAGATAACCCTTGCCTGGTGCTCCAGAGGCAGGTTGAGCAAAGGGCACAGGAGCCGGAGCTGTGCTTTCTGCAGGTGCAGTGCACGTGTGCTGCGAGGAGGCTGGAAGGGTCACCCCAGCGTGGTCGTGCTGCTTCCCGCAGCTCTCTGCTCACCGACAGAGTTGATGGACACCGAAACCTCGATTGCCTCTGAACAGATGCTCACAAGCAAGCTCAGAAACAGAACACTGAGACCACGGATCGCCCTCTGCCATGGGAGACTTGCTAATAGACAAGCTAATTTGAGTGCCCAGCCCCGGCTGCCAATCAACCTAGTTATCCTTGCCGTGTCCACATGATCTGGGACTCAATATACTTTTATACATCTCACTAGGAGGGATTCGTTTATTTATTTATTTTTGTGTGCATGTGCTTTTCCTGAGGCTTACTTCTAGAGGTTGTTTAAATACAATTTATGTGTTATTAAAGTGATGACACATCTGGCTAAAAATTGCTGTATTTTCTGGTCAGTGAACATAAAATTCATTCAACATAGATAATTCTTGGGTTGCAGTTGGAATAGCAGTTTTTACCTTAAGTGATTCACTGGGAATTTTTGGAAAGCCTGTCACTCTTGAAACACAGATTTCAGCAGGTACAGAACTGAGCTGTAATTTTATCAGGTCTCTGTTTACAGCCTCCACTTTGCTACTCGGCCACCTGCCAGCGAGATACCACAGGCAGCATTAGATAATCCTGCCCCGTATGACCAAGGTATACTCAGCTGATACTGACTCCTCCATCTCGTTTACTGTAGCAGCCATTCTTCCCACAGTGGCTACTAAAAGCAAAATGTACACAAATATCAAAGAAATAGCCTTTCAGTTGTCATTCAAACCATCTGACCCTGTCTTTCTCCTTGCTCCCAGATTCAGCTCGGTCTTATCCCCTTCATTTCACCTTCTGCTCCAACTGCATATACAATTTTATAACAGGTTCTGAAAAATATGAAATACTTCCTCAATACATCACCTCAGTACCAATACAAACTTTAGAGAATTTACTGCCCAAAATAATAAATACTACCCTATGTTATTTTTAATACAATAAATTCTATCCCTTACTATTTCCCAAACACAACCTGCATAAGTGTTAGAGAGAAACTAAAAATCTGCACTCCACATATGAGTCCTTAACCCAGCAGAAACAGCACATTCCTAATCACTAGAAAATGTGCATATCTGGCTGGTTTACGTGGGCTAAAACGAAATGCTGCCGTTGCTCAAGAGGTGTGTGTGGCAAGAGGCAAGGATCACAGTGGCAGGCAGCAGGGGCGGTGGGGTGAAGTAATAAGTAGGTGAAATAATGGCTGTATGTGGCAATGCGGAGTTAATGGCTAATCGAGGGATTTTGTGGCTTTTCGTGGCTGGCCTCAGTTTAGCTTCATGAAAGATTGCTAAAGCTGAATATTTGTCTGTGAGAACGTGTGTGCATTGGATCAAGAGTAAAGCATGTGTGCCTGGAAGTGTATGTACTTTCATATATATGCAGTGTCTATCTGATTCTCAAAGCTGATGCAAATAACTCTAGAAATGTTAACTATTACGTGGGAAATAGACTGTGCGGGATAAAGGTAATTCACAGACAACTTCTGTTTGATACTGCACAGAAGAGCAGTGAAAGTATGTTCTTACCATACAGAGTTTTTAATATTCCCATTTCTCCATATTCTACTTTTATTGGTGTACAGATTTGACCCTTTAGGAGTAGCTGTTGATCAATCTTGACAATTAAATTTGTTTCGTGTTCAAATGAATGAGCTGTAAAACAGCTCTTGACAAAACATCAGTAACTTTGGGAAACTACTTGAGCTGAAAACATTTTTACGTTATCTCAACTTTCACCGCTGTTTATGAGCTTTAAAAAATCAGTGTTTCATTTGTAGCATACATCAGTCCAGTGGGCTAACTGGCCTTCACACTGCTTTGACCTCAAGGGAAAACTGCTCTAGTTTCACAAGAAAGCGTGCCTATGTACTGTGAATATTCATGGTGTATGAACATTTTTTATCTGTGAAGCAAACAAGTGCTTTCATTTTCAGCTGAGTAACTTCCCATGGAAATTGATTCAGTAAACAACAGTCGGTAAGTTCTTCATCACTTCCCTGGGTACCCCTTCTAGATTACACCATCTGTGAGGAAAGGAAGGAAATCACCACAGCTAATAAGGCTGTCTTCATATGAAGAAATGAGTACAGAAAGTTTGGAAAGATTCATGTACCATTTTGTCTTCGTTTTGCTCAACAAGGGAAAGATTAAATGCTAATACAGAGGTGGAGAATAGGAAGAATGTGGGATGGGTAGCAAAGAAAAAGGCACATAAACTGAAAAACAAACAAACAAACAAACAAAAAACCCATCCACTAGGTAGTATTAATATTACAAGCTAATAGTTTGGACAATAAATGCTGCTCGTAGCTGGGGCCAGACATTCTTGGATGTGGTACTCAGTGAATTCCTCTTTCAAACTGTCACCAGAAGTAAAGTGTTTTGATGATTCAGGAATATGCCATCAGAGGCCTGACCGTCGATAATAACCCTAGAGCAGGTGATCATAAATTGTGCGATGAAAGGTGGAGGTGAAAAAGAATATTCTCAGTGTCAGAAAAACAGACTTGATAAATGAATGGACGTGGCAGTAAAACCAGCTCATGTAAAACAGAATAAAAAATTTGGATGTGGAAGAAGCCTTAACTATCTTAAAATCAAAGTTGCTAATTCCATTGTGATTCTGTATCATGCACAATGCAAAAAGGGATATGGGAAGGGGCTTCAAGGCCTAACTAGGAGAGAAACAGCTGCAAGGGAGAGAGAGGTATGAATTATAAGCACAGAGTATAAAAACAAAACAGAAAAAGAAAAAAAAAAAGTCTGGTTCAGGAAAGATCTTCAACAACAATAGATATGAAAATGAAGGGAGAATTTATCTGGAAAATCAGGTTAATTTAGACCTTGTCCCTGGTATCTGGAAAAACAGCCAGATGTTATCCGTCTTTTTGGTAAGAAAGATGTAATGCTGCTTCCCAGTGGGGAAAAAAAGGGGAATTAGAGATACTCTACATCAAATTCTAAAACTAAACACATATTTTATCTTAATTTTCAGTAGAGATGGTGATGCTGAACAAGAGGCTAGAGGACAGGATGGCTGATAGCTAGGAGGGAAAGGAAATCAATTGCTAGTATCACACATAAGATGAAAGTAAAGCACACACTACAGCCTCTAGGCAGAAAGAATGGATAGATAATGCCCATTCCAGAAGTCGGGAAAGAGTGTCAAAGGAAATCACTGGTCTCGTAGTAAGCTTTTTAAAATAGGCATAAGAGGAGAGGACGAAGAGTAATGCTTGTTTACAACAGGTGGACCTGACCAGATTAACCTAATATCTTTCTTTGATACTATCATTCACCTTCCAGATAAAGGAGGAGATGGTAGAGCAGAGTAGTGTCAGAGACTAGTGTAAGCAATGGACTATCCACAGAGGATAAAGCAAAATAAACCAATCAGAGGTGAAGTATCTGAGTAAATAAGGGGTTGGTTTGTTTTGTAAAAGGTCAGTTTGGGGCTTAAACCTAGATATTTTCATTAATGACACAAGAAGGTGGTAGGAAATAAAGTTGAGCCAGTGCTAGGAGGTACCAACAGTAAGGAGAACCTGGAAACCATACACAGTTAAACTGATGGAGAAATTGAAATGCAGCTAACTTCAGGGGTACAGAAGCAAGATCTCTGGGGACCAATATCAGAAATTTCCTCTAGCAGCTGGGTGCTCATCACTTCAGGACGATGAAGAAGGACAGAATATTCTCGTTTCTTAGAGCATGACAGGGGATGCCATTCAGCTTCAGCATTAGAACGCCAAATGCAATCTTAAACGTGGCTGGGCGACAGGTTAGGTGCCTTCACACAGGCACGTAATTGGCACTGTGGAAGTGCTTATTTGGAGCTCCACGCAGGCAGCCATGAGCTGGCTCCGAGATGTAACACACTGAAGGGGCTGATGTGCCATGATTACTCCTGTTGCCTTCATTTCAGCTTTGTTCATGTTGTTAAATTGGGTAGGGACAGACAGCCACAAGCTGTCAAGCCAGTTTGTAATTAAGCCATGACTTAGCATGGCTTAATAAGTTACTGCTCCACAGACGAGCTGTAATAACTGCCTGTGTGCATGCTCTCAGCTTGTCCAGCTGCTGAAATAAAATGTATTAGTTTAAGCTGCTATCCTCTGCTAGTGTCCCAGCTGATAAGCAGTAGTTTGGGTTGGTAACAAAATCACTTGTGAGCGTACCTTCGTGCTTTTCCTCTGTGCTACAGGGAAGCTCAGAGAAAAATGAATGTAGGTAGCACAGGAGGTAGGTGAGTAGTGTTAGTATTGTGAACTTTTTGCTCTGAGACGTCTCCTTTTTCTGCCTAAAATCTCGCTAAACTCTACTATGACGTTAGAACATCATTTTTTGCTTAGCCTGCTCTTACCCATCATCCCCAATGTGCTTTCATCATTATTACTGCCCTGTCTGGCTCTTCACCGACTATCGGGACTTTGGATTACTTTTTCTACCCTTTGACTGAAGCATTTGAAGAGAGCTTAAAATGCTTTAAGAGAGTTCAAAAGCTTAAGCATAATCAACTGTAAAGTACTTATGTTCTTATCTTTTAAGCTTATGTTATTGAAGAAGTCAATCAAGTTTGGCAAGCAGGCTTGTTTTCAGGCTCCATAAAATACACCACTTCTGGTAACAGTATCCTCTCAATTTTCAAACACCGTATGGAGACGGCGCTTTACAGCAGACACCATTCTAATGAAAATTCAAAACGTAAAGCATGAGATTCAAGAAGAAATTACACCATCTGAAGGGATTACCATTGAAATACACTGCTTTTAACTTAGATATATTTTCGTCTATGCAATTCCATTGCTACCTTTTCCTGCCTGGTCACATTTCTGTCCTAAAAATGTCTCTAACAGAAAACACATGACAAGGGGTTAACTGCTTCCTACTTAATCTCTGTAATGTTTTCCTACTTTATACGGAATCACCATTACTCTGAATTTACTATTTCACCTTTCTTTACTGTGACTATGAGAAGTAATTGCCTGGGAGGGCGGCTCCATAAAACTGGTGACATTTTAGGAATACTTTCCTACAGTCGTGCTGCCCATGGTTCCTCTTTCTTCCCACTTTGGAGGGAGAAGAGCAGCGTGGAGCCCCAGCCAGAGGTGGGGGCTGCAAGACGCCCCTCTCACCTCGTCTGAGAAGGAGAAGCTGCCTAGGATGGGCAATGCATCCAGCAGGAGCAAGCTGATTTATCAGCATGGTTTGTATTATTTCAGGACATTTCTGGTGAGGGCATCCAGCCCGGCTGTTAAACGGGGATGGATGAGACTCATCATCATTCCGGGTGGAAAAACCATCAGCAACCAGACTGGGTGGTATGGAGGGCTGCCCCATCCAACACTTGAAATGTACTGATGAGCAAAGTGGGTCTTGAGAGGGTTTTTTCTTTTTGTGAAAAGTCTTTCTGACAGAAACTTCGTGTGTGTCCAGTAGGTCACTGAACCTTTTACTAAAACACCAAATTGCAGCAGGGACTGAGTAATTTATAGACATGTGCACCTGATGAATACACACTCTGGGTAGTTAATTTCAGAAGTAGAAAAGGAAGGCGGCAAGAAATGAAACAAACCAAGACAAGCAAGCCCACAGCAAAGGAAAGGCCTCTGTTTCTCTAACATCTCCTCACACCTGAGCAGTGCTCACTGGTATCCAGCCCCAGAAGCGGCCCAGCAGGCTGGGGCCGCAGACGTGAGTGGCTGCGGGCTTGCTAATGGAGGCTCTGGGTGGCGACTCCATCAGTCACCAGCAGCATGCCCACCTGGTAGGAACAACAGGCCGCGCTCCGGATTGCTGCGAGCAGGACGGCTAACTCTAAACAGAGCCCTCACCCCAGCTGTTACAAAAATAGTTAATGCTTCCTTTCCTGCATTTTCATGGCAGGGTTTGCTAGGGGCTGTCACTGACCAGCGGAGTGGCCCAGCTCAGGTGCTCTGGGGCCACTTCAACCCTGAGCTCTGGGCAGGGAGCTTTGCCTTCTGCATGCTGAACCCAAGTAGGGCCCCTGCTTCGTCTTGCAGTACCCACAGGTCAAAAATGAGTTTTTAATATTAAGACATATAATCACGTAATGAATCTGCACAGAGAAAAGCAAAGCAGAATGTAGGCCAGACTCCATGTTGTTATTTATTCAGTAAGTTCTTCCAATTAACAGTGGCTTTTTTTTGTTGTTGTTGTTTGTCAGATATACCAGCAGAAAGAACAACTGCTTTAAACATAAATATGCTGTATTTAGCCTTTAAAGTATTGTTAACCCTTCCTTTGTCTAGTTTTAAATCTGTCCTAAAAACGTGTACATTTCTTTTTAGCATATCCACTTGAACATTATTTATGGTAAGGATATTAATTTATATAAGGTATTCTTCTGGCTTCTAGAAATTACGTTAGCATCTGGACAAAAAAAAAAAAAAGAAAAAAGAAAAAAAGAAAATTAACGCTCAGATACATTCTCACCATGGTGACCTACAAGAGAACTGTCACAACAGAAGCTGCTGTTGCCACTACAATTTCCAGAACTCCTGCTGTTTGTGTTGCTGCTGAAGAGAAAATCCACTGCCCTTTGCTGCACTTAAAGCTCAGTAAGATCAGATTGCAGCTTAAAGATAATGTTCACTCTTTACTGTATGTCACTATCAAAGAGAAAAATACGATGGTCAAAATATGCCAACCATAGTAATAGCGTCGACGTTAAGTATGCTGTGCACTTCCTTCGAGGTACTGAGTGCTCTGACTCCCTCCTGTTTCGGCAAAGGGAAACTAGCATCATGATGAGAGCCTTTGGTTTCAGCTCTGCTCAAGCCAGAGTACCACTAATGCCAGTAAAAATACACTCCATGGAAGAAGTAGAGGATGGACTCCCCTCTAAGGAAAAAAATAAAATAAAATCTAGCAGTGTTTTTGAAATACAGAAATAAATGATTTTTTCAGTTATCAAAGAGAAAATACAAAATAAGAATAGGCACGTCTCTGCACAATTAATGTTACGAATTCTGCTCCCACGCCCCTCCAAAGGACTGCCAATTAAGACAAGCATATATATTGCAAAAATGCCTTTCTGCCAATAGAACAACCAAGCCAGTGAAATGTGTAAAGCGTACCTTTTAAACAGGCTACCTGTTTCCCCAGATAAATAAGTGCATTTTAAATGGCTAGAAAAAAATGCCTAATTTCAAAGACAATCCAAAACTAGTTAGAAAAGGACATTGCATTTAAAATGTGTACAGAGAAATGAGCACAGATTCATGAATTTTACACTCTGTAGTACAAATATGAAACAGAAATATCTTGCTGGTGATGGGACTTGACATGTTAAAAGCAGCATTTCTGGAAGTGAAAGAGCCCCCAAAAGATCTCTCCCTGGCCTTGTCAGTACCAAGAAACTCCAGAATAAATAACACAGAGAAACTGCTGGAATAGCTATAATTAACTGTGGCTAAGGGAATTAGAGTTAGGAGTTACTATGATAGCATAAGACCTCTGAAATGATAAAGTGAAAAAACGAGAGAAATGAAAATGATTTGAGAAAATGCTGCAAAGCCTAAACTGATCATCAGTATTAGTGATGTCTCAAGTGTGAACTCTAAGAAGAGTCATCCATTTTTCACGAGCTGTGAGGTTGGAATCTGATGTACAGTTGATATTTTTGTTATTGAAATGTGTAAGGTCTTAAAAAGACAAAAAAAAGAAATTTCATAATAGAAGTTATGGTGTCTGGGGAACGGAGACCCAAATCAAATTGTAATTCAACAGACTTTCTAAGCAGGAAGGTAAATCTAAATTTGGAAATCAGTGTGTCAAAGGATCATTGCGTATCAGGGATGATTCATTTTTAGTCAAGCTCAAACAGATTTCATTTGCATTCATATAAATAGCTCAGGTTGATCAAAACTCCCATACAATATATTAGATTTTTCTCTAAGCTGAAGGAAGCAAGGGAAGTGAAATGGTCTGAAGAAATGTTCTGAAGTTTATCCTCCCTTGCAGTGAGGGAAGTCCCTGGTACTTTGTGTGGTGACAGGCAACAACCAAAAAGAGAAATGCAGTTGTACCATCTCCTTGGCTCCCAGAGACAAGTTATGCCTCAAAGAGATCCTCTGTGACTATCAGGACAAACTACATTTTGAAATTGGACTTTCTTGCTTTTACGCTTTTTTTTTTTTTTTGTGTGTGTGCATTTGTTAAGTTTATTTCCAATTTGTAATCAGAAACTTAACCCTTGTTTTGCTAGTAGAATCTTTTGTTTCTTGTTTAAGTTTGCCTGGTAAAAATGATTTCAAGTAACAATGTCAAACACCAGGCGTGACTTCTGAGAAAGCACCAGTTCCAAATGAATGAGATGGCACACACACCTTTAGGATACCCACAACCTGGGAGAAATTTCAGAAACTAAAGCTTTTCTTAATAAGTAGCAAGAGTCAGTGTTGCAGTGTGGGAAGAAGTCTGTTCGTGTGGGTATTTGTTGAACAAGTCAGATTGTATAATTGGAGGTACCCAGCTTAGGTTAAATTTTTTTGGAGGTTACGCAGTGCCCTGGCACTCCCAAGGATGAAGTAGCGCAGGGACAGAGGCACAAGGCAGAAGAACGTGTACAACTCCAAGACAGTCAAGCAAGGGCACCCCAGGGAGCCACGGTGTTCGACTGCCAGGAGGAGCCAGGTGAATATCTGCCATTTAAAAAAAAAATAAAAAAAATGATTCAAGGCATGTAAATATTACCTTCCATTGCAAAATGGTGTAAGAACAACAAAATGGTGAGAGCTGGAAAAGAAAGAATGGCAACAGGCACTTGAGAGCACTACTGTGCAAAGCTCTTCAACAGTAACATGCTCAGATTTTTAATAATGTATTTGAAAAAAATAATAAGAGCGGCTCCACAACTGAAGTGCAGCAAGTGCAAAGATGAGTACGCATTGGACACTTCCAAACACACTGCTGGCACCATCATAACACAATACAGTTCTTAAAATCTGATGCAAAGCAGAGTATAAGCTATAGAAATACAGAAAACCTCCGGGTCAGTTTATTCAGATAGAGAGAGACCTTTGGATACAGGCTTTGCAGTTGTCTATATTTATCCAGGAAAGGCTAGTGTTAGCTGAAACACCATAAACCACTTAATTGCAATGCTAGATGGGGCTTGGGAATTTTCCCTCCTTGAAAAACCATGTTATTTTTTTCAATTACTACCACATCGGTATTACGTTATCGCTGTGTTTTTGCAAATCAAGAGTAAAAGAACAGAGGATGCGGTATTTACAGAGACATCGAAAAGAGCAGGGGCATTCAGTCTGCAGCGACTATGACTTCCAGGTTTATTTATACTGTCTGTAGCCCACAGGAATAGGCTGTAGGCAAAATGACTTGCTCTGGTAGTAGCAGTGGCCTACTTACCAGCATTCTGTCCGGAGGCCTTTTCCCAATCCGGCAATAAAACAGAGGAAAGACAAGGGCTACTGGAGAAAGAGGGCTTTTAGAAATGAGCTACTGTCACAACCATTAAGCCAGTAGTCACTCTTTCCTCCTCGTAGGTCTGTGGCACTGCTTAGAAGGAAGGGGATTAACAGCATCTGAATTCCTCAGCAATAGTAATCTACTCTCAGTTCCTACATTTCAACAGCACTCATCTCTTCAGGGTGGGAAACTTGCTGCAAGCAACCTATTGTATTTATTCTGTAATTAAGGCACTTCTAGAGAAGTCTCGTGTCCTGCAGCAAAGGATGGACCACAGTATGTGGCCTTGCTATACGGCTTACTCTGAGCAAGAGGCTTGGATGCTCAGAATTGGGCATCCCTACTCGGGAGCTTCTGACAGAAGTTCAGCAGGGTCAAGTCCTTTGTGCATGCCTGTCTGGTAGAAACCATGGTTTCAAATAAAACTTTGACTGTGATTGGCAGTGCAAGAGCAGGAGGAGGAACGTTAACAGGCAAAACATGCAGGGACTGATGGAGGGGCACGTATTGCAACTTCTGTTCAAACCTTGTCTTACAACTGTGTGGTTCTCCTTGTGTCATGCCTTACTATATACAGAATCCTAATGGCTGCTTGGGGTTGGAGCAATGAAAAGAAGAAGTTACACTCTATTTTCGAGCACATTTAACTCAAACCACAAAACCAACAACTTCTGAATTCTAGTGACAGAATTACAAGAAAGTCCTGTGCAAACAATGATGTAGGCAGGAAGGTGTGACTAAAGATTTCAAGTCTGGGATTTTTGTTTTCCAGAAGAAAAACAAAGGACTCTATACCCAAAGTACAAGAAAGTCAGTGGAGCAGAAACCACAAGGGACAAAGTGTCCACTCATCCAGCACTTTCAGATTCAGAAGACAGGGCAATTTAGTGAATCCCAGAGATCAGAAGACAGAATCATAGCCGAACTCATGCAGATTAGGAATCATGCCTGACTGACTGCAGGAGCAAGAAAAATAAAATGCACAGCCCCATCACACTGTCAAAGCTGACATACTTTTGAGAAATGACAAATTCCCAGAGAAAGAGCATGAGGCTTGGGGGCATGAACTGCTCATATCAGAATACTGCAAAGGTGGAGTAAAGTCTGGAGACCTTACCAATTTACTGAAGCATCAGATCGCGTTCTTTTGGGGGAACATTCACTCCTCTCATTTTCTGTTGCTTGAACATTCATTAGTCATTTGTCAGAAGAGTTTAAAAAGCAATTTGTGCAGCAGTAGTCCAAGCAAATTTTTTTTCCTCTTAGTCTTTGTGTGGAGGGGAAAGCATCCCAGGGTGAGGATAAGACTATTATAAATCCCGATTTAACAAATATATGACTCTGTATGAAAGAGTCCAAGAAAGTAGAGAAGTATTTATTCGGTTCCAAGAGCTAATCTCACTGGCATTTGTCTTTTCAATCCCTGCAGCTTCTACTGTAACAACAAGAAATACTTCTCAGGCTGCTACATCACATCAGATTTTAACAAGAACTCAGAGAGACAAACAATTGGACTAATCATGTTGCCAGTAAAGTCTGCCATACAATTTCTACTTATTTCAGAAAAAGTAAAATCACTCTGAACATATTTGTAGTAGCATTTAAAGAATTGCTTTTCCACCTAGTTTTTTACCATTTAATTCTGTTGACTTCAGTGGAGCAATGTATGCTTTTTCAGCTTTAAAGACAAAAACAATCAGGTCAGTTCATCTTTTTATTAATTATTCATTGCCTAAGAGCCTGGAGATTTGTCACAATTGAAGCACTACTGCTAAAACCATAGCAAAAAGGCAGTGGTTATGTATTAGGCCATTAGGTCCACAGCATCAGTAAATTATCACCGTTTCTATATACCTGCACCATTTTCAGACAGACCTCTGTATTCAGAAAGTACAGTTGCACTTATCCACGTTATTTTAAAAATTGATTTCAATGGATTCTGCAAAACATAATCTGAACACGCATGTAATAAGACATAAATACAAATTAAGGCAACTGTTGAAGAAGTGTATCTGTCTCTGTAGTTAAAGCCTACTAAATTAAATTTTAAAGAATTCACTCAGACTGGAAATCATATCACTGTGTGTGGGCACAGAAGAAAGCTCAGTAAATTCTGGCTTGGTGGGTGAGTCAGCATGAGTCATCAGCAGACATACCGTCCTACGGTTATATGAATCTGCAAGGTACATTTAGAAACATTTCACAGTAACAAAATAATGCCATCCTCCTGCTTTTTGTCTAGATAACATTAATGACAGTCCCAACTTTCCTAAAATATTGTAGGTGTTCTCAGCTCAACATGTGAGGTTAAAAAGAATCCCTCTTTATTTTGGTATTTTCATTAAGCAGAGCTAACACAAATATGAAAAGCCTCTAAGAAAGCCTCAGGTTGCAAGTTCGTAGTAAACACAACATTTACATACTTGCATTACACTGACTGGCAACTGAGCAACACCTGCTTTTCAGGTGGATTTCTGATTACTTGATTGAAACATGCAGAGTTTGTTTTTCTCTCTTCCAATTTTAATTGTTTCCATCACTCAAAATTTCAAGTGGATAATAAGATGCTATGACAAATGAAGTTATTTAGCTGATATCACCAACCATGTAATAAGCAAAATAGTGTCAATATTGTTCTTGAAAGACTTTTTAATTGGGATATCTTATAGAAAGACTTCTGAATATAATATAGATAAGGATTTTTAAGGCTGAAACTATTCCTGTTTTCTCCTCTTCTACTTTTCTTAATTTTCATGGAAAAGTTAAATGGTTTACTCTTTATATTTCATTTTCCTCTAAAACAGGTTTCATTCTGTTCCAGTATGCCATTCTGTATATTTCCCAGTGCTCCATAATTGTATAACTCCACAGGAAATACATTTTTTCCCACTACTTATCATACTCATTTTAGGATCTCTAATACTTACTTTTTCTTTAGTTTTGCTTAAGATGAGGGAAATTTGATCAGTAAAATGGCTGCACTTACAGTCTAGCGAACAGAACAGGTCATTCACATAGAGCTATTTGGCTGGCTGACCACCTAGCACCCCGGTCTGGAAACAAAATCCACTGCTAGAGTTAGTCATCCATTTGGATCCCACTTATCACAGTGATGCCATACAGATGCAGCCAGATTCACATCAGCTAATCTAGTTACAAAACAAAGGCCCTGGTCCTATCAGATACGTTAAAATCTGTGTAAACAGAAATGGCTTAGCCTCTTGTTTTTAAACTGCAGACTCTTTTTTTTTCCTGCTCTTCCAATAGCTTAGCAAATGTATTCTGAATTTGTTCTCTCATTCATTGCAAAGGGAGGATGTTTCCTGGATTTACTCCTAACTATTGTGTTTTGGTTTACTAATCAATTCTTTTCCTAGCTAACTTGTCTGTGTATCATCTACTTAGGATTTCAGACAATTAATGTTGTCATTCATTCAGTGTTGCTTTGTGTAGAAGTCTTAGTAAAAACTTGTGCTTTTTATTATTCTGTGAAGTAGATGTTGTGTTAATTCATACACTAAGTAAAGGAGGGTACCTGTGTGCTGCTTGTGCTGCTACCTCTGGGTATTTTTTGTAAGGCATTAACCTTATTTAGAACTTGTCTACTAAATTATGGTCCTTGAGATGTCAGATGAGGAAATGCCAATTTTGTGAATCCTGTTGAATTCATGAGCGAATTAGTGTCATTAGGAGAGGTGGCCCCAGGCACACCTTGTACATGAGCATAGGCCCCTTGAAGACCTCACAAGAAGCTCTGAGGGCAAAGGATTGTGTGAGTGTCAGAGGCACCTTCAGATCGGACTTGGGCTTCAGCATTTAACCCAAGTGAAATATTTTACCCAAACTCAAATCTTGTAGGACATTTGCTGCTGTAAACTGTAGAGACTAGAAAATGTTTTCTGCAGATAAAGTGATTATTGTAAATATATTTGTACACAGTATACACTCACATACATGCATATAGCTATCTTTTTGGAATATATTCTCGTTAGACAGTCTTTCCACAAAATGTCAATACTCAATATACTTTGTACATTTTAATATGTATTTTATACAAAAAAAAATGTAAAGCAGTGCCTATTTTCATAAACTCATTTTCAAATGTTACTGGAAGCAGCTCTCAGTCTTCTGACGAATTACTCTTTCTTCAGCACTCCCTACAACCAAAGTGGGTTGATGAACAGTAGTTTAAGCTATAAAAATGAGGCAAATTCCCCATCTCCTTATGTTTTCCGTCAGCTACTGAAGCTCACATTTACATAAGATTTGAAGAGCAACTTTCCAAGCTTGCTGAAAGTAGGGGAAATCCACCCTGGTAACCATACAACAGGTATAAAACAAAGGATTTGTCAAAGATGATTTAATACCTGGCTGTGGCAAATGACATAACAAACAATAGTTCTTGAGTTACCTTTGCGGGAAGACTCCTCTTCTATCGGAGCCTGAAGGAGCTATATGGAATTTCCTTTTCTTCCACCACAGAAGAAACCTCAAAATTGATGCTCATGGATTCACTCCTGAAAACTTCAAGTCAGACCTGTGGAGCTGGAGATCTTGTGAGTAATCCAATGAGTAGGCTTACAAGTAGGAAAACCACAGGTGTTTTCCTTCCCTCCCTTCAATGCTTTCAAGTGTATTTAAGAGTGAATTCCTCTGCCACATGAAAAAGCCACAATCCCTGCTCAGCATCTCACCTGTTTTGGAAATGAAAGCTGGAGGCTTCCTGAGTGCTGTAGCATCTCATGAATGAGAGCTGAAGCCAATCTCTACTCACTCTTATTCAGGCCATCGGAATAGAAGAGCTAGAGTTGTGTCCAAGTCTTTGGAATCTCTTTGAGTTGCTCCTTGGTTGGCCTACACAGACACTGAATAGGCATCTGAAAAAAAATAAAATAGGTATGTCAGTGCCCTAAGAATTCAGGTGGGACTTCGGATGAGGCAACTCCAGCCTCCATGACTGGGTAGTGAGATGACATTACAAGATTTCAGGAAGGTTTACTCCAAGGGCTTAGGGCCTTATTCTTAAAACTAGGCATAGCCCCTGTAGTATTTTACATAGTGTTGATTTTCTCATTCAAATAGTTCCTGAATGTACTTATGATATCATTCTGTATAAATAACTGTGGATGAATTTAGCTCGTGTTCTGTGTCCCTGTTACAAAGCGACTAGTAGAGGCTTTTTCTATTCTAGCAACGGGAGGGTTTCCTAAGATGAAAATGCTGAGTAATCTTGGTCATTTTCCAGTATGCTGCTTCATTTAATGTAATTTAGAGCATCATTTTCATGCCTGCAGCATTTAGGTAATCACTAGCTAAGAGTTGCTGATAGTATCAAATATTCAGCTCTGCCATGCAGACCTACTGTTACATTTTCTAGCTTTGATAAATTGCATGTCAAGATCAGGTACAAGTGTTTGCTTCAAATCAAAAAGAGAGAGAGAATGAAAGGAAAGAATCAAGATCTGGAGCAACAGATTGGGCTAAAGTTTTTCATTAGTTTGTTATCTAAAACAGCTACTTTAACACACAATGCTAGGTTATTATTCAGCATCTTTTTTATTTGTTTCATTAAAAAAATCAAATTTCTAAAAGCAAAAATGAACAATGACAGAATTCTGCTAACCTTGTTCACTGACAGTGGCCCTTGTACTTTAGCAATGTTCAATATCACTTTGAGCTTTCTTGCACAAACACAGTGACCATACAAAACGAAGGGCAGTAGGGGATCCGACAGTGTTTTATAGGTCTATATGTTTGACTGTATGTGTATACGTATATATTTGTGTAATTCTGATTAAAAAACAAATGTAAACTTGACTGAAAATGCTGTCTGAGTTGATTCATGTGCATAATTTCCCCCCTTAAACCTCTGACAGCAGCCACTGCTTGGCTCAGGATGCTGCAGCTACAGGCAGGGAGAGCAGAGGGGTGGAGCGGGCAGGGCACTGGAGACACGGACAGGAGACAGAAAGGCTGGAGATGCGTGGGTGATGATGAGGTCCTCAGAGCATAGCTGTATCTGAAAAAACAACTAAATAAATGCCAGTTGTTTTATTTTCTCTTTTCACACACCAATATGTTCGTGTAGACTGACCGTGGGCAGTGCTACTGTCTGGAGGGAAAAAAAGATATGCAAGTGGCTGAGCTAGCTTTTACTGGGTGGGCAAGTGGGAGGCAGTGAGGAGGTAGCAGTAGAACTTGCAGATGATACATGCTTAGGAAAAAAATCACATCAAACACGAGCACGTAAAAGCTGCTGGGTGTCACAGTGCATTGTGCTGAGCCAACATTGTTCTGCTCTCTGAACTGATTGATGAGCAGATTTGACATCTAGCAACCCTAGCCGTGGCACGTGATGAGCAATTTTGGAGAGGAAAAAAAATAATCCACCGGGGAGGAGGTACTGGGTACTCAGCATGGCCAGGATAAAGCCAATTCCCACCAGACCAGGTTCCTAAAAAAGTAGGGGTAGCCCATACAAGTTGTCTGCAAACTAAAATATTCCTCAGGTAGTGCAGCTGGGTATGTGAATTTCATTTTATACGTTTGTTTCTTCCCTTCCTTTTTTTGGAAATTGAAAACACTTCCCTGGCAAATTCGTATAGCTGTCAGCTGGCTGAGGGTAGTGCTATCAACTATTTTGCTGCGAGAAGTCCTCCCAGAAGACAAAAACCTGTGGGCTTTATTTCTTTTCACATCACTGATTCATCGCTTGCCCTCCTCCCCCAAGATTTACAGTACATCAGGACCTGACCGGAGGAGTTGTCTGTCATACTTCCAGTTAATCAATGACCTACTTTATTATTACATTTAAAGCATGGGCTGAAAGAGCGGCTTTCTGCATTGAGTGAAGATCTGATCAATAACTGGCATGAAGGACACTGCAGGGAACTGTGCTATGGAACAGAGAACGGTTTTTACTAAATGTCATTTCATGACACCTCCCCTTGGTAGTCCAGTCTATTTTAGGTACCGTAGGACGTCATAATTCCAGTTACTTGTTCAAATAGAGATGCACGGATTGTGGAAATCTACTGAGCACTGAACTGGAAGCCTTTCATGCAGACATTAGCACATTGCAGAAGAAAACAAAACAAAACAAGCTTTGTTATTCACCTTTGATTAATTTCATGTATCTTCTCAGGTATAATTGCAAGTGCAATATAATGCAACTGGTCTTAGCAAGTTAAATGGAAGAGTCCTGAAAAAGTTCTTCTACTGGACTAATAGACTAACATAACTCTGCTGTGAAACTAATTTAATAAGACTGCTACCAATTTTTGGCAGACCTGTTCCTTTGTGTATACTGTATCAAACACTTTGTTTAATTGCAAAATTAACATTTATTTATTTTATGCAGCTCTGCAGAACCACAATGAGGAGAGAAATTAATTGGATTCTCCTCTGTCTCATGTATCACCAGGAGGATTACTACTGTGTTTCTATTATTTGTACTGTACATAACTAATATATGTGTATACACACCCAGTTATGCTTCTGCAACCTCATTCACCCAGTAGCTTCAGTGGATTGACATCAGCCTAACCAGAGACAGAAACCATCCACAGAAAGCTGTAGCTGAAGAATGATTTGACATCTTCTATTGTTGCTAACAGTACAAGAGTTGGAGAGACCACAATTTGAGATCCAGGCTAAATTTGCACAGTTGATAGGTGAGTAATGTCTTCAGTCTGGATTCATCTCACCTACCTGTAGGCAAATATTTCAGTCAATGGAAGGTTAAGTAGACCTCATGTCTGTATTGGGTTAGCTGGGAGTGACAGACAGAGTCTGTCCACCTAAGATCTGAAGCATGTTCTAACGGTGCCTGTCTTGCTCACGGGAAGCCTTGTGAGACCCTGTTCCTAACTGGACACCTCAGGAAGCATTAGCTGTCACCTGCCAAGGCATTAATGCGCTCAAGGAATGGTCCTGACATGGGGGAGAGGACTGGTAGACCTTTTCTCTGTTGTAAGAAAAAAGAATTACCTAAAATTTTATGCCAGTAGTTACTTCCCCATCACTTCTGAGAGGAGGAAAAAAACACCACCACCAAAAAACAAACCAAACCAAAAACCAAAACAAACAAACAAACAAAAAAACTATTACAGCTGAAGTGTGTGGGTTTTCCAGCAGAGAAAGGGGTTGCTGCTGGAACCAGCTTTCTAATGATAGCAAGTACTGCTCAGGGGAATGGAATCTTGTGGAGCCAGAAGAGGTGCATGTTAATGAAACTGGGGTGAAGCCCAGCTGGCCTTATCATTTTAGTTCCTGCCCTAAAGGGGGACAGTTCCCTCTGTGTTTGGGTTTGTTTTATTGAGAGAAGAGCTTCTGTCATGGCATCAAATCATTTGGAGAAGCTTTATATATGAGAAATGCCAATACCTGAAGCCAAACACCTAAACAAGTATCACAATTTCAGGTTCTTGCTAGCCACACGGCTTTGGCCTTTTGCCAAGCAGTGTTTCAGAAAAATGTATTGCCATATAAGCAAATGATCTAAAAATGCCTCACGTTAAACTAAGTGATAACAGGAAAACACAGCAGTATGGGGGGGAGTGGTTAAAGTGGGTTGCCGAATGTAACAAGGGCGACTTTGAGGTTGTCCCAAAGCATGTGTCCTTCCAAAAGAGTAAACACACGCTTGGGCTGAGGAGTCAAAAGCTGACAAACGAGATGAGAGCGACACGGCCCTCTGGTGTGCCAGAAGTTGGTGTATCTTAACTGTCACAGCTCAAAGGGCTCCAAAGAGCAGAGATGCCACGACTGATGATTAGCATGAAATTTATATAATAAGATTATGCAGCAAGGCAGTCCATTTACTTAGTTGTAAACTGAATAATTAGATATGGAAATTAGCAGCCATGGGTCACAAAATGCCACCATTTTCAGAATAACCTCATTGTAAGAGCTGATCTAAACTGAAAAAAAAAAATCAAGGAACCACTGCAGAGAATGTAACACATTTAACAGTGGAATAAACTGATATTGAAAAGATGGCACTGCAGTGAAATGAAAATCCGCTCCCAAAGCCCACCTATATTTGTGCAGACCTCAATATATTAAATCTCTCTGAAGGGCAGTTGTTTTTTTTTTGGTTGTTTTTGTTGGTTGGCTGTTCTTTTTTTTTTTTTTTTTTTTTTTGGACAGCTCAGATCAGTATCCCTGTTGCAAACCCTTCTCCTGCCACTGGTGCTGAGAGCAGAACTGCTGATGTTCTGCTTCACTCAGAGCGGGCAGACTTGCCAGGAATTTATGGTTCCCACCAAGGGAAGCAAACAAGCTTGTTAGTTGGCTGATGAGTTAAATGCAAGCTACCAGGCCTTTTTGCCCCCCTTGTTCTTCCCACAGCTGTCCTATTCTGTGAGTGAGATGTTCTGCTGCTGAAGTCACGTAAGTAATAAAATGGTGCTGTGGTGTGTCCACTATTGATTCTCTGTCTCAGTGACACAGACCCTGCAGGCTCCAGGCACCTCTGAAGCCTTTCAGTCAGATGGTGATGGAGGATGGCTTACAACACACCCCTGAAACACAACCTCCTCCCTTTTGCGCTTCTCGCTCTTTAAGTTGCTCCCACCTCTCTCAGCAAAACAGGGCATGTGCCTGGAATCTGGCATTACCAACTGAACCCTCAAGTTACTAACTGCAATTGAAGTGCTGAGTATCCTGAACACTCCCTGGAAATTTAAGTTCCTCTGTGCTTTAGAGATCAGAGATCTACACCTCACGGTACCTGTGCAGAAGAGTGACGAACAGAGCTGTCTTCTGCACTGCTGGTGACTCAGGACAGCCTTCCTTACCTTTCTCAGACTTGACTGGCCTCCCCAGTGCAAAGAACCTCCAGGATCAGTCCCCTGTAGGGTTCGTGCAGCCTGTAGGAGAGTCACTGTGCACAAAGAACATCAAGAACAAGCAGACCTAGAGGAACGGGGGAAACATGCTCATGAGGTGTCTGTGGACTGATGTCCACGTTCTTAAGCTATTTCACAGTGCTCACCAATGCACGTCCGGACCAAGGCATGCAGAATCCCAGGCCAGAGATGTGGCTGCAGCTGCCCTGGTTGGAGCAGAAAACCTACCAGAAATTTGGGGAAGACACCATCTTTTTCAGTGTTTGTGTGACTTGGTTCTGCACGAACCAAGGGCTGAATCTCTCCCCTGAGGGTTTATTCTCCATTTTCTGTGGCACTAATGTTAA
This sequence comes from Anas platyrhynchos, assembly GCF_047663525.1. NCBI lineage: Eukaryota > Metazoa > Chordata > Aves > Anseriformes > Anatidae > Anas > Anas platyrhynchos. The sequence continues at coordinate 40,602,735 of NC_092589.1, forward strand.
TCCAAGTGGTAACTATGATTTACACAAAGCTTCTGACTTACTCTGTTGTAATGTTAAACAAAAAGATCCACTGGAAATGCACCAATAAAAATTACAATAAAGGCCAATTAGGTTCTTTTTTCTCTGACTTATCCACACAAAGAACATTTTAAAAGGTGAATTGCGACCGAGGCACCACTCCAGCTGGGATGAGGATAATTTGGGGCTGGTAACTGTAATAGCTTCTAAGTGAAATTCATTTGCAGCCAGTAGTACAGATCTAACTGATTTTCATCTGCACTTTTAATAAAGCAATTACAAAACAGCATAGTCTCCAGCATGTTAAAGTGTCCAAAGCTGGGACAGAAATTAATAATGTAATAGGGTAAGGCACCTAGGGTCTGGATAAAGTGTCCTGGAATTAGAAATGCTAACAGTTTGTCTCGTCAATAACTGGATTGGTATAACCGAGGGCACAGTGGTGTGCCACAAAGCCCATTCTGCACTTGAAGTCCCTCCAGAACCTGAAAGCCAGCCCTGCCACATGTCTGGAGCTTCCCAGCACCATGCACCCTTCTAGAAAAATGCAGGATGTTGGACTGCTGCAGTCATCTAACAGTGCCGATATTCCTGATATATCTTGCCAAAAAAGACCAGGGTTATGATAATGGAAACCTTTTCTTCCTGCTTTTGAAAGGATTCATTGATTAAGGATGAGACCTGACATTTGTGCTGAGACTTCCAGTGTCACAAAAAGGCTGAAAAATCTGATTACAGTTGAGGTGAACCAGGGAAGATCTCAAAAAGCCTTGCAAATTTCAAGAGTGTTCTGCTGATGAGAAAGAGCTATTCAGCAGGTCACAATTCCATGCAAGATATTAATTTATAAGGAGAACGACTAGGTCAGAAGGAAAGCATAAATGAATTGTCACTTAAGAAATTTCTACACTGAATAAATCAAGCGATATCTTTAACTTAACTTTTAATAGACTTAATGTCTTGGGATAACCTTTCACAGTCTCAAAGAACTTATTCACTTATTCAGAAATACTGGGCATAGCTTTTAATTTTGCTGTACTACAGCACACTTGTTTGTACAAACATCCAACCTACCTTACATGAAGTTTGCAACTTCACTGATGTTGCAGAGTATTTAAAATACTTGGATGTCAGCGAGTCAGAAATTAAGAGCATTTAGTATTAGTTATTTGCTATGTTCTTTCTCCACATATTTTAGTCATACAATATGCATGGAAAAGAATGAAAGTAGCTAGCACTGCTTTCCTGAAGACAAACAAGTCTTCTTCCTTGCACCTCTCAATCTGGCCCTGCAACTCTGGCTGTCTGCCAGCCAAGTTAGTGCTGGTATCATGTAGGCTAATGTAACTGTTGAATCACTTCACTAAATTTAGATCCTTGTCTCAGAATTGCCTCCAAACATTTAAATGGAACATACAAAGATGCTTTTCAGGTTTTGTGTGGTTTTGTTCTTTAAATCAGACACATGCTTTTAATTTGGCTTTCTTAATTTTTCAGTAAAAAGGAGTTGTTGTTCAGAGTTACTCATTCAACAGTATTAATTATAAATATTTTAGAGGTCCTTTCCTAACATGACATACATTCAACACTGGATATCTGATTCTCTGGGTACTGGGGAAACTTAGGGAAAGGTTGTTTTTTCTGCTTTGCCAGCCAAAAGGAGAAATGCACACCATGACACCGTGCAGCTCAGCACCATAGATGTATAACCCAAAACACAGTAGGTGTGGCAGCACTGCCTCTTCACAGCCCATGTCCAGAAATACCCAGTAGGAGAGTGACTAGCAGATACCAGAGCCCTGTTTGGCTTATTTCACCTCTCTTCTTCTCTCACTGAAAGTGCTGAAGACCTGGGGAAGTGGAAGAGGCCAGCGAACCAGGCTTACAGTCACACCTCATGGTCCTCTGTGACTGATTTCACACTTTGGCTTTGAACTGACTTTGTGACTAGTTGATGGTATGATTGTGTGATGATGAACTACATAGGCAGCATAAAATCCATCCTGTTAGTCATTACAAGCTGACTGATATCTGGCAGATAGACACCGATTCACTTTGGGGGGACAGTCTGACCAGCGGCAGGAGAGCTTATGGCTTGGAAGGTGTGACGCACTTTCTGGTGTGCAGATGTAAGCTCAAAGCAAGTCGCACAGACTTGAAGCTCTGGGAAAAAGACATGAAAGGGGTATTTCTCTGGGAATAAGCCCCATTTTCTGAGCTAAGTAATGTACCATCACTTTTTCTTTAAGGGATATTAAAATGAAGCTGTTTATCAGAGCATAAGCTCATGGCTGTTTTAGAGTTCATTTCACATTGCACATATTGGTATCTGACTGTTTTTAGAGACTTCCCTGCAGCAGATTTTCAGAAACTGAAAAGAAAGACACCACATGGAAGTGGGTAAATGACTATCAAAACAAGATTTATGAGACTCTGTATGAAAGCTGCTGTTGTAAACAGCTATAGTTGTATCATGAGCAGGACTCCACACAGAGACGAACAATCCTGCAGTTCTCTTAGTGGCAGGTATGCGAGGCTCCTGCTGCTGTACTGAAGCAGGCAATACGTCTGGGGGAGAAGCAGAAAGTTTGGAATGTGCTATGGTTACCTCCTCAAACTCCATACATCACTCAGGGTGCAAACAGCTGATTCTACTCATGGTTTTTGTTCTTACAATTCATGGTTAATATTAACTCAGTAACTGTGGCAGCTAAGTTTGTTTTATTCTGTATAATTGCACAGTTTATCCCAGAAATACATACCGTAGCATCCCTTACATTTTTCTCTGAAGCATCTGATATTGGCCAGGGTCATATTCCAGATTTTTTTTGACCAGCTTGGAAATTCTTCCTTGTTTGATTAAACAAAGTCATAACACTTTCCTTGCATATGGCAAATAGTCACACTTGAAGCTTAGAAAATAATGGTAGTAGTATTTACCCCAAAAGAATCCAAACAAGCTGTAATATATATTTATACACACACTTACAGATATGTGTATACGTAAATATATAAGTGCAAGAAGCGTTCTCTGAAACACCACCCTCTCCAAGGTAAGGGACAGCAATTAGCTAGTGCTGAACTCAACCCATAGTAGCAGAAGGAATGGAAATTTTGGCCTCTAGAGGCCAAAAAACAAGTTCATATTTTCAGTGTTCATGCACAGCATCTCTGATGCTCCATGGCTCAGCTGAGGGCATGAGGCACTCCTCAGAGCAGAACTCCTAAATGGGTGCTGCAGAGCTGTGAGAGGCTGAGTTTGTAGCAAAAGACTGAATTGTTTTCATAGCCAGAAGCTGGAGAAAACTCACAATGGAAGCCTTGAAGTGGAAAACGTAGTGAGGGAAGCAGGGAGATAGTGAATAAAAAAAGGGCGAAACTAGGCCCAGAGACATCTGAGAAACTCATCTCTCAAATCTACTGATGTTCATCAGTGCAGTATCTGAGCTTTCTGGGTAGCAAGTGATATGTTTTGGGGAAAGAGAGGTGAAATGGATTATTCAGAATTAAGTACATCATCTGAAAACAACCCAAACTTCAAAGACACTCACAGTCATTGGCTTTTTCTATTTAACTCCATTAATGCTTTAACTACATAATTCATAAATCTTCTTCTTTTCAAGAAGAGAAGATACAGTATTCATCCAGAGTTGAATATGAACCTCACCTCAAATATCCCCATTATACTGAAAAGGGTTTATTTCCATTTGGATCTGAATTTTACTTCTCCTCTCCTTTAACATTTAAAAATGCTCAGACATCTGGAGGAAAGACCTTCAAGTCTTATAATGTTTCCATGTGGATCTGGATTTAAAACCATAGCGGACACGAACCCATCATCTACCCATACACTAGCACAGCTTTGTCATGCAGTTACACTTTCAGGGATGTGGTCTGTAATTTCCCTGTGTTATCTGTGGCCCAGACTACAACACAGTGTTTTCCACATGCCAGAACTGAATTGTCAGCTTTAATAGTAATTTTACCAGCAAAGTCACTGAACTGGCCAATGTCATTCATGGTTACACTCTACAATGACATTTGGACTCAGATTGAATTAGATTAGTTAAAGCTTTATTGCCAAAGCGAAACAAATCACTTTAATTAATACTGCAAGCTGAACGAAAGCTGAAGCATGGTAATTTTTGTTCTTTCTGTAAGGCCTACCTCCTTCGGTACCACAAATATCTTTACAGCTTGGTGTGAGATCATCTGCTCCAGCTGAAGTCCCTATTAAAATCATTCTTTCTTCAGTCAGTTTTGGTGGGTAACCTGGATATAACTTCAATATACTTCAAGAAAATGGACAATAATTTCAACTTTATGCCATGGGGAGGGACAAAAGAATACAAAAGAAAACCTAATGGTTCTAATTCCTGAGGTGGGAAGGATTCCTGCATGAGCATAAACTGGAAATGTTGTTTGGTGACCTTTTGACAAAGCACCAGTACAAGTCATAGCATGGCATTGCTCGGGACTGAAGATAGGCTGTTGGGCTAATAAAGCTGCATTGCTGGCAGCAGCCAATGTTGGGAGGGCAGGAAATTGGAATTCCAGCAAAGCAAGGTGGAAATCAGGCAAGAAAATCCTTTATGATACACCTATCCATCAAAAACAATTCCAGTTAACTGAAGATATAAATGTGAGTTAATTTTCTGAAAATATTTTTTCCACTGAACTTCATTCTTCACTACACCAAAACTGGAAAGCAACATTCTCCCTGCATGATTTTCCTAGCATCAGTTTCCAGGTAGTGGCTCAGCATATGCGCTATTATTTCCCTCTGCACTGCCATTTGCTGTCCTTTCCTTGAAGACTAGTCAAAACATCTGCCCTAAGAGTTTGAATTACCTGACTTTGGAAGATATTGCTGTGTATACAGCGTCAAGTATGCACATGCCCTTTACAGGGCTCATTGAGAATGAACAGCTCACCATCTCACTTGCAGAATATGATGCACAGCCCAGTTATTGTTGGTGAAGAGATCTCACAATTTTTCTTTTCAATGGCAGAGTGTTTTAAGGGAAGATTGAAAGAGATGAATGGTGCTTATAATCTGCAAAGTAGTGGCCTGCTCTAAGTAGAGGTGTGATGTGAAAAGAAGTGCAAGTCACAAGTGGGAGAAGATGACAAAAGAAGTAGGCAGCACAAAATGCATGGAACAGATCAGGGCTGACTCATACAGCTTTCCAGTCTGTTTATTTCTTTGGAGGACTGCAGAGAAATCTCTTGGCCTTGTGGACAACTGGCTCCTGCACACAGCTCTTCTTTGTGATTTTCCGCCATTCTCTAAGGTATAGACCTCCTTCCTTATACACATGCCCTATGAACAAGCTGGGAATGTGCAAGAAAGAGGGAGGAAAACAGAATTAAGGTATTTCTGTTATTCCGCTGACCTGCAGGGAATTGGAATTAACCACTCCATCCTCATGCTTGTTTGTCCTTTAACTGTATCAGTATCATCTTTCTCACCTTTGAAATAATCTCCTTGCTACTGAAAATGAAATCCCACAAGCACCTGGTACTGGCAGGATCCATGCACAGGAAGGAAGGAAATGACAATCTGCATTATGTGGACTTTCAGGAGCAACCACGTGCTGGAAAACCAGACAATTCAGATGCCTTTAAGATATCACATGATATCTTACAGAGTGTGGGTAGAGTTAGGGCTTAGGTAGCCAAAAACAAAAAGAGCTTTCAGGAGAGCGCTTAGACTAAACTTTTTACAGCCTGGAAACTTTGACATCTACAGAATGCAATGCTTAGTTATTCAGCCTCTGTTTACATCTCCTTCAGATCTAGCCATCTGCTACACTTCAGCTGTTGTGTTTTGATGCCAACCGTCCTGTAAGCAGGCTTGCATTGATCAGATTCCATCTAGCAGTGTAGCTGCTTCTTGGTGAAAGCCTAGCTTAGTGGTTCCTCTCTTACTTCTGCTTGTAGATGTGAATATTGCTTTCTCATCAGAATCAAACTGTCATAGACATCTATTACTTGCCCACATCCATTCTTGCAAGTCCATTCATTCACTGGAAGTTCCTACTATGTTACTTTGTGTGCCACTGCTGCAAAGTATGAAAGTACAGACAATCCATACATGCACGGATATGACACTTAGCAATTAGAAATTCACTTCCTTGCCTCTTTCACTGGCATCTATTATATTCTCAGCAAAATAAACCATTCAGTATATTAAAAGTGGGTCATTTTTAGAAGTTATATTCATGGACAGAGCTAGAGTTGACTGAGACACAAAGATTTCCTTAGACTATTCTTTTCTCTACCTGGCTACTTCTCGTTCTTCTAAAATCTAGGTACATATTTTTAGATAATATTTCTTAAAACATGGACATCATTTAGAGGAACTATTCACTAAGCTATTAAATCGTAACTATGCAATGAATGTTAAGGAGTGGGAAGAAGGGAAGGTAGGAGACTTGATAAAATGTAGACAGGTAGAACAAGAGATCAGCAGGAGTGAAACTTGTTATTCATTCTAAGATAGTAATGATGCCTTCAAAAAGGCTTTTTTTTTTTTTTTTTTTTAAGCTGAGGTTCCGAGTCTCTTCTTGCATACCTTTAAATTATTACTCATTCATAGAGTCAGAAACATTCTGTAATAAGTTCCCTAGTCTGCCAGAACAAAAGGCACAGCAGGCATTGTAAGACTGGAAATGTGTCTAGCTTTCTTTTCATGTTTCATCTGCCTTACTCCCTTCCCATCCTGTGCTTGTTTCCTACCTTTTCAGACTATTACACCTTGCAGGAGGGCCTGTGCCTTTTAAGGCCAGCATTTAAGACACTGTGAGCACACCAATAATGCAATAATGCAATCGATAATAATGGGACAGATCCTACCATTGTTGCACCACGGAGCAGCTAAGCAGATAACTAGGTCTCATAGTACATTCATAGTAAATTTAGGGTCTCAATCCTGAAAACATTTCCACAAAGTTGTGTTACACAAATTAGTAGGAAAGTCCGTGGTCGTGAATTGCAGCACACACATATGTGCTTTCAGGATTAAGGCCCAGAAAGCAACAGGGTACTGTTTATTTTAATCCTGTTCATTACGTTTAGTGAGTAGAACGACAGCATGATTTTGCTTTGCTTTGTTTTTGTCATCACAGCAGCTTCCAAGAATTCAGGAGTGAACCGCTGGCTCTGTTGAATAAACTGCAAGCTCTTATTGACTGCAGCTAGACCTTTTAATCACAGTGGTTCTTACCGTGATTGCACAGAAACACTGAATTCTTCCACACAATGAAGAAGACAAAAGGATTTCCTCAGGTAACTTCCACTACTGAAAGAACAGGAATTACAAGGTGTATTTTCAACTTTGTGATGAGGGTCTGGGTTTCTGTTATAAAACAAACACAGCTTAATATGCACTTCTCCCCTGATCCTCCAAAAGCTGGTTAAAATGTACCAATTAACCTTTCTGCTGAATATACGATGGACAATACCTTGCTGCTCAGAAGTACTCAGTCAGATTCTGAAACTACAGTTTTTTATTACATAGAGGGAGAAAATATATATATATATATTAATTTGAGGAGTTGAGGTAATAATCATGAAGTCTCTGTAGATACAGCACCCAACCCACCAGCATCCTGGGTAGCGCTGCCTTGCCATGGATTCCCTCAGGCATCATTTAGATGTTAAAGGCAGAGGACCCACGTGCCATCTTCACATTGCTTCCTTCAGCAGTTATTTCAGAGCTTTTGCTAAATCAGTGTTTTTTAGCATGGCACCATTTGAAAATTTAGCTAGGGTTGTCTAATGAACCTTTACTTAATTCATCCATTTCCACTCAGAGCGTGCTGGGCAAAATTGGCCCCAGTTCCCCTGCAGTGACCAGTTATGGCCACTTCCTGCTGCAGCATCATGTGTGGTCACAAAGCTCCTCTCACAGCAATGTAGGACCTGTGCAATGGCAGTATGGCTGTGGGAAAGCAACATCGTTGAGGGAGCGGTGATGTATCTTATCAAATCAACACACAGAGGTGCAAGAAAAAAGTAGAGCATCTTTTGGTCCATGGCCTAATCCCAGAGGACTCATGCGGATGGCACAGATTTTGCGCTAAGCATTGATGGAACTGTGTCAGTGCCACATAGCAGGGAGGCCTCACTCAGTCTGTTCATTTCTTGAAGACTGCTGCAGCTTCAAATAAAAGTCCAATTGGCTTTCATTAGCGTACATATCTCGGATTTCAAATACCCTTAAATCATGGAGAAAATAATTGAAAGTTACTTAAAGAATGGATACAAGAAAGATGGGGAGAGACTCTTTATCAGTGAGCATATCAACAGACAAGGGGTAATAGCTTTAAACAAAAGAGGATAAGTTTTGATTAGATCAAAGGAAGAAATTTTTCACTCAGAGGGTGGTGAGGTCCTGGCACAGGCTGCCCAGAGAAGCTGTGGTTGCCCCATCCTTGGAGCTGCCCGAGGCCAGGCTGGATGGGGCTTTGAGCAACCTGGTCTGGTGGGAGGTGTCCCTGCCCATGGCAGGGGGTTGGAACTGAGTGGTCTTTAAGGTCCTTTCCAACCCAAACCATTCTGTGGTTCTATGAAAAGGTTAGATATTTCATCACATGGAGTCTGATGCTATCTGTCTTTCACGGTGTAAAAACGTTTTCTTGGTTCTGTGTTGTTCAGGTTTTTTCACATTATTCATAGCTACATAGATGAGGTTTTGCTCTGATGAATCACTTACTCAAGGCGTAGCATAGTTTTTGCATAGCGTAACAAGGTTCTTTAGTCTTGTGATGAGGATAATTTCATTAAATCTCCTACAAGACTTGAATGAAGAATAACCAGATTCTTTCCAGTGGTTTATAAGGTGATTGCTGTTGCAAAAGATAGCTCAGTTTCCTCTAACAGTTCATCAATTTAGAACAGCAAGGTTTTCCTTGATGCCTTGTCCCAAACTATGTAGAAATTCTGCATAAAAGTCCCTATAGAATTTTTTATTTTTTTTGTTAATAACACTATTCGAGAGAGCTGCCCTCTCAGAGAGCACTATTTTGAGGACAACTGTGGAAAGTCAGTAAAGGAAATATGAAAAAAGGTGTCTGGATTTTCTTTGCAACTATGCTCACAGCATGGAAGGCTGCATGCATGTACAAAGGTCAAGATAGCATGTGGGAAGTTTGGGGTGTATTTCTTGCAAAGCTTGAAACGAGAGAAGAAATAATGAACATTGCTCCAGACCTTTCACCTCTAGATGCTATATGACCTCTGATTTCTACACAGTGTTTCAGGAAGCTCTAGTAGGATTGTGCAAAGACAAGAATTTCCTAGCCAAGAACGAAGATAGCTGCATGCAGGGGTTCCCTCTCTTCACAGATATTGGAAAAATACATTCTTCCCATTCTCCCCCTTACTTTGTGTCATCCTTTTCAATTCACGTTACATGTTCAGTTCAGCATGGATCCAGAGTTTCAGCCAACATGAAAAAAGGCCTGTAAATCTGACGTGCATGAATCTGCACAGCAGATTTCAGAGGGATTCATAGTTTCTAAGGCAAATTGGAAAGTATAATCCTGGCTATTTTTTAACAAGTGTTCCTTGACTACAGGACTCTATTGGCAGAGCCTGCACAAAAATATTGCCTTTAAATGTCTGTGCCTAGACATAAAGAAGGCATTTTGCCAAAATGAAAGTGAAAATCATTGGCCAAATTAGCATCGTGTGATCTTAGCTTTAAAATGACCCTGACGCTGTATAAACAAGATTACATAAGGGTTCAGAGGTATGTGAAGCAGTTCGGTAGTGCCATCTTGAGGGAAGCTCCTAGATGTTATGTTCAATTCCAGATTTCAGCACATCAGCATTTGCCCATATTTTCTTAGTTGGAAATAAGTCAATGAACTACCTCAGAAGAGCACAGTACGGCAGATTCAAAAACGCATTAAAACATGCCCTTATTTAGCAGAAGAGGAGTCAAAACCAGCACTAATGCATTTCTATTGCTGCAGAAAATTATAGTCTGGGAAATAGAATTGTAATGTTTTGCTCTTTTAGCTGTTTATCACAAAGCCACTTCGTAATATGGATTAAGCCTTGCAAAACATTAACGCTAATTTAGACCATAAATATCTTTGTGTCAGAAGGGAATATACGGAGGTAAGGAGATGAATACAGAGTCTCACATAATTTTGTTTATCTTCTGTAATCTTTATCTTCATCCAGGATGCAGAACGGGATCCATTTATGCTAGTCCAATTTTCAGTAGAATAATAACCACACATCGGAAATCAGATTGATTAATTTATGAAGTAGCAAATGGCCAGAATTACAAAAGAGGATGCTTACAATTACGATCTGCTTTGCTTTCCACCCATTCCTATCTTCCCTTTCATATTGGTCTGGAAGTGCCATACACCATCTGGTAGGCTAAGATCAGAAAATGTCAGAAGTGGTTTTCATATTTCAGATCTGTCAGCTGGTGACAGCTAGGGCGGTTTATAGATCATGCAAATTTTTTCATTTTCATTTTTTACTGGGGAAGGCTCTCTTTCTTTATTCCATAAACATTTCCTGACCAGAGGCAGAAATGGCAGCAAGTGATGTTTTTTGTATGGAGTTTCTTAGTTTTCACTGTTTCCTTCTTTTAGTGAGAACATATTTACAGCTCTTAAGCTAACACAAAAAATAGTGCATGATCTTTAATAGCTTAGATGTTGATGACTTGTTACTTGACACGCATAATCACCAGAGCTGACGTATGATTTATTGATTATCTATGAAAGAATAGACAGCTGTGAACTTCTATGCCTCAGTAAATATCAACATTACAGGAGTGCAAATGCATGCAGTGTGCGGTCTTACAGCCATGCACAGTTCCTCTGGGCCCTGGACATGGAACTAAGCACTAAACATACAAATTCACAAGATACAAGCACAGTCACTTTTTGCTGAATTTAGCAGGACAGAGGACATTTTGCTCCTATGGGAAGCTCCAACAAGTTGTGCAACTGTCTTTGGAAGCAGAGAGAAACAGGAAGGGAGAAGGAAGGAAGATGCCTTTCCTTTCAAGGAAAAATAAAGGGAAAGGGAGAAATGAACACCTCCTTGAATGTAACTGCAGAAAGCCTCAGAGTAATCGCAGACTGAGATCCTGGTATGCTGGTGTGATATTCATTTCACAAAAATAAGTCTGAATGAATAGGTTTTGGCAAGGTAAACACCATCTTACTTTAGTTATAGGATGCCTTGCTCCGACTTAATCTTGACATTCTCAGAGTTTGCAGAGTAGTCTGTCCATGTATGACACCGTATGCAATTATTTTTCACCCACAATCTGATGTTAACTAAATGGCTAATCAGTGAATATGCATTAAAAAACAAACAAACAAAAAACAACAAAGAAGTAGAAAACAGTAGTTTATAAGCCTCCTCCAATCAATCCCTAAAAAGTGCTGAAGAAAATACTTTTGTGTATATTCTTTTGAAGTATAATTTGCTTAACGGATATGCATAAATGCATATTTTTGATTAAATGGAAACTGACTGTGCCCAGGGATCAGTATGTATCCTTTATTTGGCTTTCTCTTACTGTCTTACATCCTTTTCACTCTTTACTCTGAGTCAGATTTTTGGGAATAAAAGTGATATCCACTGAACAATAGCAGTTTATAAAGGTGAAGGCCTGCCCTCTGTCTTCGAAGTCTTTAATACCTTATTGTTAATCAATATGAAGTTAAATGTTCAAAATGATATTACCATAACAGTGTGAAACTGAAGCATAAGTGAAAGAAATAAACATGCTAGTGCTTTTTAGAAGCAGATACATTTTTTATCACCAGACATTTCCCCCATTTTCTGAATTTATTAATAAATTTTATTTCCTTTATTAATTGTTTCTCTAGGAAACTGCCAGGAAAGACTAAGAGACTATGTCTGTGAAAAATACCCAAGACTATGTTAATAATTTATTGGTTATGTGAAGATATTTAATATATATATGCTTCAAATCATTATGAACTAAAGAAGTAATAACACTTGCTAAATTTGAGGCAATACTTCTTCCTCTGTGGAACTAAAATTATTTCCTCATGTACCATCATATACTTTTCCATCAACACGGGATGCAGATAAGCAGTTATCAAAATTACTATGTAATGTTCTTTTATACTATCCTCACCATAATTAAAACCACTAGCTCATTCTGCTCTGGGGAGGTTTGTGCACATGTACCCCACATACACACGAAAGTAGGAAATAGGTGTGAAGGCTCTATTTCTGCACTTGTTTATAGCCTTTCTTTCCAAAGACTGAAAATACCGTTCAGAAGATCTCCCTTGAAAGAAGGAAACATACTGATGGGGAGGGTATGGCAAATCTGGGAAATGAGTCCTGGATTACAGCAGGTTTCCCAGCTCTCCTTACATATCCTGCCCAGCCACAAAAGGCTTTCAAGAGGAATGACTAGCAAGATGTGGTGCATGGTGGAGCTGCCTTCTGTCCTTCTGTGCTCAGAACAAGACTGTGTAAGACTCTTGTATACCTCTGGAAACAAAGGGAGAGTTTTGCCATTAATGAATAAACTCTTTTGTTCTTGTTCTTGTCTTATTTTTTGTGTGTGTGAGCATAGGAAAAACACCTACAATCCAGGTGTGAATAGTACTTGTATGTATTTACCGCTTCTTTTAACTTGCTTTCTCCTACTTAATCATGTCCAGACCTAACGGTCCAGATCCTAACCAAGACCTGATGCTAGATCTGCGGTGGCCAAGAAAATATCACAGAGCAGTGGCCACTCGTCTCCAACAGAGCTGTGGAAAAAACTTTCACTGAAACCGCTCTAAGGTTTTTCCTGTTTGTCATTTTGTTCTTTGCATTTTTCCACTTCCAAGTAGATATGTCTGAATTGGACATAGTGGCTATGAATTAAATCAAACTGCATGTAAAAATGCCTCGTGACTTGAAAAAATGTGAAAAATCACATTTTCAGTTTATCCATTGCATAGAAATTACCAAAGAAATCAAAGCTTGGGCCATGGAGGTGATGCTAAATACAACAGAAATACTTTTAAGAGAAATACACAGAACAAAGAAGGAGCTTTTCTTCAGTTAAGTGCCTTAATTGGTATCCCTCGCTCCATTTCCCATTATATGATATCCCACTAGACACATACTAAGTTGATATCAAAGAAGTATTTGTATCATCTGAGTTTCTATTAGAATTTTCTGTCTCTTCTGTTTCCAAATAACTGGTCTGTGATTTGGCAGTTTCATTTAACTGCAGTTTTTAACATTGGCAGCCAAGCTCATAGGTGGAATGATTTTTCTGAAGTATTAAACTCGAATCCCCAGTTGTAGAGTTGCTTCTCCTGCCATTTATGTTAATTTTAAATGGATGAATGTGCCAATGTAGTTTCTTGACCTACACCACTGTCTGAAAACTGAGAATCATCTGCTTTATAATGTTAAATTGCTCCTACCACAGCTCTGTTTCTCAAAAGTAAATTCTGCTTCAAATTCAAGTTTCAATTTTAACTTCCAGGACTTACTTTTCTCCAAAAAGAAAATCAAGTTGCCATTTCATTTTGTTCACATATTCATGCTGCAGTCAGACATTCATGTATAGTGAATAGGGAATTATTGTATGTGGTGGCGTTAAGTATTTTGCTGGTATGTCAGTATGATGTTCCCATGCAGCCAAGAGGCTATTTGCCTTAGAAAATTTCCAACAAATTTGCCATGCCAGTACTGTGCTTTGCAGCCACTCAGGGAACGTGCTGAACAGAGAAGCGAGAAAACAGAGGGGCAAGGAAATACCTCGAGCAGATATTTGAAGTACAACGTGATAAATACTCAGTTTTTCTAAGTGATGTATATGGCTTTTGAATAACCCATAAAACTTCTCAGGACTTTGTTTATATCTAATGATACCTGCAAAACACAAACTTCCAGATTTTCTTTACCAAATGGCAACATACAAACAGGCACCATGATTCACTTCAGAGGAGGTTCTACAAGGATATACATAAATCTGAACAACAAAATTACACACGTTTAAATGAAGACTTAATTAGACACGATGTTTTAACTGTCTCCATGAAATACTGTATTTGATTTGTGATTGCATTTTAACATCAGTTATTTCTGACTCTACATACATTAAAGGCTTATTCATTCATGACTGGTTGCAAACAATAATCTGATAAAGATCAGCTTTAACCCCTTGCATGACAGCCTAAGAAAATAAGACCCCAATCTTGCTTAAGGTCTTAGCAGGCTATAATAAGACAAAATACTACAAATTTCTCCTATAATTTTTGTCAGAGGTCATCAATCCGTATTCAACAAAACCATCATTGATATTTGATACCAATGAGTTCCTAGTTCACTGGCTAAAAAAATCATATGATACATTAGGCCTATTCTTTTTCTTATGTGAGACCCATAATTAATAGGGCCAAATCATTCTCCACAGATAATTAATTCTCATATAGTTTCACAGGGTGACTGACATTTCATGTAAATACTTCTTTGGATAGGAGAACGCAAAGAAAAAGGGCTTAAAAGCCAAGCACACTGTATTTTGCATCCAGCAAAAGCTCTTCATCACTGTGCTGTTGCAGACCTTTTGCAGCACTGCATTGGCACACATTTCCTTCTTGTTTCCTCCTCCAGCCCCTTTGCAAATCATGGAAGAAACAGTTTGCAGTTTGAGAGAGGGAAGAGATCAAAAATGTTTGAAGAATCAGAATGAACAAAAGCCAAGATTACTGAAAAGTTTCTTGAAAGCATATTGCAAAGTGTAGCATCTGCGTCACTCTCCTGCAGTGATAACATCTCAACACAGTCTGTCGGTATTTTTAAGCAAGATGGCTGAGCCAACCCAACACACCAGTGTCACCAAAATGTGTAATCCCATTCCCTCTTCCTCTTCTCTGGGGGAAGTTCTGCCACGCACTGGACTATTGGGCTGGGCTGACTTGGTTCACCAAAGCCACAGAAGGTAACAAAACATACCTAGAATGCCATGTCAATTGGGTAAATCAGCTCACCAAAGGAGCAGAGAGCACCAGACCTTGCCACAGACGTGGCAGGTGTGAAGAGAAGGGGACTAGGGCTTCTCCTCATCAGCAGTGACCTGTCTGCAGAACCTACCTCGTTCAGATCTGCCCACAAGAGTCTAATAGCCAGCAAAGAGCCTGACAATCTCCTTTCCTATCCAAGGAAAATAAGAGGGCAGAGAGGATGCAAGACACTCATACTTTCTTTTCCCATCTACCTTCAAAAGCAGAAGGCAGCACTTTGTTCATACGCCCTTGCAAGGCAGACAGCTGTGCAATTAGGCAGCTGCCTTTTCCACACGACAGCTTTGAGTCAAAGTTTTAAAACTGCGGGAGCAATCCCTGCGAGGTGGTTTGTGTTGGCTATTCCTGCAGTGGGAGAGAGAGAGACGCTGCCTTGTGTCATAGTCGTCTGGGACAGACACCTAATAGGTGTAAATTGCTTCTACTGCAGAGCCTGCAATGAAATCACAGCTTACGAAACCTGGGGGTCTGACCTCATTTCAGCCAGAATTCCTGCAGAAGCAATGTTGATGAGATCACGCAGTATGTGTGCCGGCGTGGCTATCTGTATTTCCCATTACATTTTTTAACTACTTCCAACAACATTTAGGCAAGGGACAGAGGTCTTGGGAATGTTAAACTCTCACAACTTCTGGTTAGCAAGTAAAACAGCATGGCTATTAACCAAAGGAAGGGCTGAAGCGTGAACTACACATTTTTAGGTATTGCTGAGTCCATGTAAAAGCTCAGCCTCAAAACACAAATGCAAGAAATGAGGGTTCATTGGTTCTACTGACCCTACAGAACCAGCATCCATACAAATCCTCATATAGACTGACCATATAGGGCTGCCTTCAATATAAGTCAGTCTTCCAGCTGTATGGATCGAGATTTAGTTTGCTGCTTACAAGAAGACAAGTAAACAAAGTCAAAATTGTAACATTATTCAGACAGGTTCCTTCTTTTCCCATAAAATACATGAATAAAATACATCACAAATAAAACACAAAGATTTATCTCAATTGGTTTCTATAGAACCTGCAGGATTCCTCCAAAATGATAGCAAAATCCAAGCATAATTCCCAGTTTTTGTAATAAGGTTGTCCAGTACTTAACACGTGTAGGTTTCAACAGGTGTTAATGAATGCTGAATTTATTACCCTCTTAGTATAGAGCTTTGAAGCTTTACCCATTGTCTTTTGTAAACTATTTAAAAATCAATGTAAAGGCATGGGAGTAAAAATGTAAATGTTAAACAAACCGATTAGGCCACCAGATTCAGCTACCTGACAGTCCAGGGCAGTTCTCTATGCGCTCTAGCAGTCTTAAGCAATTGGACAACCAGCACTTCCCCTTACATTATAGTTTTTTCAGACCATATGTTGTGTGCTTCATTTCATTAATTCAGCCATGTTTTTTTCCTCTTCCTTTTTAGAAAAAAAAAAAAAAAAAGATTGCAGCACTCACATGTCAAGCTGAAGAAGACATTATTCTAACAGTAACATCTAACATCTGTTTTTGGCAGGCACTATGGGCAGTTGGCAGCAGCTCTGCAGTTCCCTCCTTATGTAAATGATCATGTGCTGGTGGCTGTCTAAGCTAACACTGCTAGAAGACAAAGAAAGGAAAAGTCCTTTTCCTTTTAGTTGATTCTTACTGTTAGTTAGAACATAAGGAATTTTGCATGTTGAGCTGACAGCCTCATTTTCACTGTATGTGGGCCAGATCTGGCTTCAGGGGAACCAAAGAGAGCCCTGTGCAAGCAGGGATATTCACTAAAAAATTTATCAAAGAGAAAAGAGTTTTAGGGTCTTATTTATGCACAGATCTATTTACTGGAAAGAAGGAATGCGAGGGAACGCTGCCTGATGCAGAGGCAGGGAAAAAAATATGTTATGCACTCTCCAGTCCACATATCAGATGCATCAAATCTTTCCAAGGCTGGAAGACATATCTAAAATATGGGTTCACTGGATGCACAATGGCTGTTCAGACCTTTTTAAATATGTCTGTAAAAGACAGCAAATACGGAGCCCTGCTTATTGTGAAAATTGGCGCTCTGGTGGTCATCACATAGAAAGTACAGCATTGACAGTTCTCCCTCTCCCTTTGTGTGTTGACAAATTGATGAACAGAACAAAAACAGGATAGCTGGAGAAATTCTGCCCTGTGTTATATGAGAAGACAAACCAGAGCGTTCCTGTTAACTTAGCTCTCTCTAGAGACATCCAGCCTGGGAAATCCCAGCACTCGTAGCTCCTGCTGAGATACAATTTCTGAATATACTACTTATCTGACATGTTTCGGATGTTCTTGTAGTGCTCTCAGCTTTTGGGGCAGTACTGCTCAGCCTTAGTTCAACAGGAATTTTATCACTGACTCTAGTGAGAGCACGAGAAGACCTAAGGGTCTATCAGCACTGCACAATGCAGTTGTTAATTAGGTTTTCAGCTACAAGGAGCAGGCACTGGCCTGAGACTACAGTTTCATATTAATTACCCAAAGGTGTTCTCAGAAGATACTTCTGTGGTCCTGCCTTCCTCTCTGTCTTGCTGCGTCCTCCCACCTTGTAATTTTGTACCTGCTCTGGCACTTCTCCAGATGCATTTTAAAGCTGAGGCAGGTAGCTCAACTGGGCAAACATGGATTCTACAAGAAAAATAGGCTTTACAAGCCTGAGCAGAGCTCTGTGCTAGTGTAGTAACACTGCTGGTCCTTCAGGCATTCCAGGAGCTCGCATTTCTTGCCTCAGATGTGCATTGTGCCATGTTGACACACCTTACACACACCAAGAAATGGCTGAGAAGGCCTCTGGATCACCAATTTGAAGCTTCAGATTCTGTCTAAATACCTCTAGAAGTACTCAAGGTATCAAGATCTTGACGTCAGTTAGAGATGTTTGTCCCAGCTGTCTGCACACAGCCTTGCCATCACAAAAAGGCCTCAAAGTTGTTAAAACCATGTCTCTGGGTAACTATGTGGTAAGTATGTGTTGCCATGCATTTCGGCTAATCTCGTTTTAATAAAAACAAGCAATTTTAACATTTAGCATCTAAGTGACATAAATGTCAGTATGAGAGGCCAGTTTTAACACTATGTAAGAGTCCAAAGAAAAAAACAAAACCATGGAGCTCGATATAGTGGATGAAGATCTGTTCGTATTTGTCTTCTTATGCTACTGCTCTTCATAAAAGGAGAGCAAAAACATTTTAAAATCTTGGAAAGCCCATACTTCGTCGTGTTCATACACAGAAATTTAATCTGGACATTAAAAAGATAAATTTCATGTACATTTGGAGTTGGGGCCTTGACTCTATTTTGGCTCAGTTATCATATTCTGGGTAATTTTCAACTCCAGACATTTTACATAGTAGACGACAAGTTTCTTTGGCTAAATGGTCACATTCAGAAGCTGCTGAGTACTCTCAGTTCCCTCAAACTGCACTAAAAAGCTGAGAATGCCCAGCCACTTGTGGGACTGGACTTCAACTTGTTGCAGTAATTAGCTAATCTCTTCAGTAAAATGCTGCAAATTTTCCTCAGGGATGTTAGAATGCCGCAGTCCTTTGTACATTTGAGAAGCCTGGACATTTCACTAGGAACTTTTTCTGCATGTTTACACTGATCTTTCTATCTTAACGTCATCTTAAACTACGCTGAACAATGGTGGGAACATGCTGTGCATATTGCTGCGAGAAAAGAGAAAAGAATGAGCAGAAGGACAGTAGGAAGCTGAATGATGTGTGAAAACGAGAATATGACTAAGTGACTTACCATTCAAATTGCCTTTCACCAAATGTGTGTAATCAATTCCAGCGCAGTAGGGATGGTTTACATTACAAAGGCTCTAATCATGGATTTGTCCAATATCATCCTTCCCAAGAAGTAGCCTCAGATGCCTGAAAAATATATACATGAATTTAGTAACAAATACTTGAGGTTGGACCACTTTGCCTTTACAAAATGATTTGTATTCAGATTTTAGGTGTCCCTGCCGAAGTGATTTTATTCTCAGGGAGCAAGAGTCTTCTCAGTACTTGCAAAACTATGCCTACAAATTTGACCAAAGACAGTACTTTGCAACAACTGAGATAACAACACTAAAAGAATTTTATATTTTATTGCATTTGAGTTTTATATAAAATGTAAAACCATAACATTCACAGTATGCCTCACAAGGAAATAAAACAGTATTTGGAAAAGTCACCAGGAAAACAATCTATTGCTTTTCAAATAAATTCATGTCCTCTGAAAGCACAAAAGACAATCATTTTAGATTTTAGTAAAGAGGAAAAACCCTGTATTCAAGGCTGCACCAAAAATGATAAGCCAAACATCTGAGGCCTTCATATTCAATTTAGCAGGGACAGAACATGTGAGAGATCCTCACCAGAACTAGTTTAAAATATATTTAATTAGCAACTCAGCAACAACTTTGATTCATTTATAATTTTACAACTATGTATTCTCCCTTTTATGGAATTTCGTGTTCCCTCAGAAATCCAATTTTCTACTAGTTCAGCAGAAACTTTCCCACCAGCTCTAGTTCACATCCAGAAATCACAAACCTGCTCTGAATCTCTAAAATAGGGAGATTTTAATGTAACTCATTATTAAATGTAATTGAATTCTTGTCTTGAATTAGAATACTGTAGGAAAAAACGCCCTGGGGACTTGATTTGCTCTGTTCCAACCTTATTCCAGGGTAGGAAGACATTTATATGAGCCTTCAGCTAGCATATAAAATAGACGATAGGAATGAAAGTTGTTTAGAAAATAGGCTAGTGTTGTGAAAAGCTAAAATATAGAGGCTATTAGCACTGAAAAACTACAGGTATTTGGCAACAATCTAGAACAAGCCCACTGACATTAATGGAGTTTCTCCCTTTTTGTCACACTGCAAAGTAATATCAAAACTTGGCCTCATTTCTGAAGTTACTTCCAAATTTTACTATACTCATTGCTGAGAGAAAAATCTGCTCTTACAGCTCTCTTAAATGAGTTCAACATAATTACATCACAACCTTAATAGCATCAGTCTCAAAAATTTTCAAGTTTAGTGAAAAACATAGAAAAAAATACTGAGCTTCCTTATCCTTATGTAAGCCTTCTATTGCTATTTTTTCTATTGTCATAAGTAGCTGCTTGCTTTCGGTGCACTACAAAAGAAACCTCTTTAGACAGCTTTCTGCTGACTACTTCTTTTATCTGTAAATGCTTTCAGTGACTTGTTCACATATCTTTTTTTTTTCTTTTTTCTTTTTTTTTTCTCCAAGCAAAATAATCTTATATAGCCTCAGTGAACCTGACAGTGAAAAGCACTGAAGCTGGACCGCACAGGGTCATATCACAGCTTACTGAGAAACACAGGGCCACCAACAGGAGATAACCGTGGAAAGCACAAGGGTGCAGGATGGCTCTTGCTTCAGTCCTGCCTCAAGGTAACATCTCATGAGTACCCACTTTCCATTCCAGTAATCCATCTTTGTATAATACTGTTTACGGCCATCAAGAAATGCAGGCAGCCCTCATCCCATTACTATTTTAGCTCCAGGGTAAGGCTTATTTTTCTTATCTACAAAGAGGATATTAAGGAGTGGGATACATGCACATAGTTCTCCATAGGTTTATTGTGTTCAGCCTGCTACCCTGTCAATCATGCCATTTTTGTTTTGTTATCACTTTGCTTAGTTTAGAGCCATAACCTCAGGCTACGGTCTCATCAGATCTCACAATCTAAATAGGGTCAGGCCAGGTCAGTATTTAGATGGGAAACTTCCAAGAAAACTCTGATGTTTGCAGAAAGAGTACTTTCCCCCATGCCATGTTCTTCATTCTCGGTCAGTATCCAGCAGTACTGGATCAGCACCAGTGAGTGAAGCAAGTCACAGTAAAAGATTTCAAGACATTTTCAGTGTTAGCAGACTCCATGTCCTGAGTAAAACCCAGCTGGAGTATACTGAGTCTAAACCAGCAACTGTTGTTATTTCTTTTTTTATTTACCCTGCAAGTCTGTGATTGCTTTCATTACCTGCCTGCAGCTCTTTCTGCAGAGTCATTGATAATTTCCACTGAGGGCTCCTAGCTGTGGCCCAGTATCATCCCTCCTTCTTCTCTAGGCCTACTGTAACTCCTAATGCCACTCATCAGGCTCATCTTCCAATTACCTTCGCAATGACCGCCTGCATCTCAAGACATTGGTTATTTCACTACATTTACTGTAGGTACTCTTATTTCGGTGGTGTATTTTGGTTTTCATTTTATGTCATTAACTGATCTTCTGTTACTCTGAACTGCTAAAAGCTTTCTGTCCCATTTCTGAGTTGGATAAATTTATGTGGCAAATCAAATAATTTCCACAGAAGTAATTGTTAAACTAAATTGAGACCCTTCTGAGTGGAAGTAAATTGCTTTAGTTATTAGTTTAATTGTAGATCTTCTTATCATTAGCAGCTTTTTAATCAACTTCATGTTTTATTAGGTTAGGGCACCATCCCATGACAATGCATGGTCAGTAAAACCATCGCAAGAGAAGAAACTATGGAATGAATGATGGAATCTGCCCTCGGTTTTTATGTCACTCATTGTCTTTAATGCCATTCGGAATATTAAGTTTTACACTTCATGATCCTGGCTACAACTTATCCATCTCATCAACATTAATGCTTGAGTTATCATCATGGAAGATATTTTTGTTTCGAATAAGGACTGTAAGTCAAACACCTCATGACTTGCTGAGGAAACTTGTGCAACTCCCTTTAATATGGTACATGTAGATAAGTCAGTTGGTACTCTAGTTGTTTATTTAAAAGTTAAAACCACTGTTGATGACTCAGAAGCATATACCACCTTTATTCACAAAGGGTAGTACTGTCTTGCACATGGGAGCAATGGGAGTATTCAGGAAATCTACTTCACCAAGTAAGAATAAACAAACTTGTGCTTCTGATGTCACAACTTGGTGCTAGCTGTATACTTTATTCTCCCTTTGTATTTTCAAAGGATAAACAGATAGATGAGAACTCTATTTTTGTTGGTGAAACGTTGCTTCCATTACAGCTATGAGGCAGGAGGCAACGTGACCTTCTAACCAGCACAAGAAACAGAGAATTGGGATACCTGGGTGTTTTTATATGGACTTTGCCACAGCTGTCATTGTTATCTTGGACAAATCAACGTTTCTGACTATGATATCCAGCTTCCATAGCTTTGTCTACTCACAAGTACCTAGTCAGAGTGCTGTGGAAACACATGAGCTCACAGGCACATCAGCCTGAGGCAACATCCTCATACCATTCCTTTGATTACACTTAGACCACCATAGAAAAGAATTTTCATGGTGACATCATCTGCCCTCACTGTTTATGTCACTCAGCACTCCAGTAATAAAATGAGGTTAATTGGACTAACCGAATACACATCGGAAAATCCTCTGGATATCTCAAATCAATAATTCTGTGTAATGTAGTCTGCAAGTACATAACGCATCCCTTACGGATAGATATGGTGTGCTC
Source organism: Anas platyrhynchos (assembly GCF_047663525.1). Lineage (NCBI taxonomy): Eukaryota > Metazoa > Chordata > Aves > Anseriformes > Anatidae > Anas > Anas platyrhynchos. The sequence goes on from NC_092589.1 coordinate 40,625,302, forward strand.
ATGTATTTGTTAGCATTCTACTCTTTGGAAAGCACCACTTAAAAATAGTAGAGGGGGGCTAAAATCAGAGTAAAGTACTCTTTAAACAGGTCTGAATTCGGATCACAGAGGTTAAATGATTTGCCAAAGACCATTAGAAAAGAAGCAGGACCAAATTAATTTCTTCTTAAGATATTTTTTTCCTTGATTTAGATTCTTTTTTTGAGTACACAGTAAAACTACATTAAAATTTTGCATTAATTTAGAAATCCCTGGAGTTATAAATAATGAATTGTGACTACATCATTTGAAAACAAAGGGAAAAATAGATAGAATACAAAAAGCTTTGTAAAGTATCTGCATAATGCAACATATGCCTTAAAGAAGCTGAATATGATATGTTTTCTTAATTCAAGTTTTCTCAGTATATAAATCCTCCTAGAGAGCTTATGGCCTGTTCACAATGCTCTTGACCCAATAATGAAACTTTCCACAATACTGCAAACAGAAATAAAAGTGAAAGGCACAAAAAGAACGGGTCCATTGGGATTTATTCTAAACAGTTCTGTATGGCAGCATCAGTCTAAAGTTACCAGTTTTTATCCATTAATAACCACTGACTGTTAAAATATGTCACAGATTCTGATAGCTCCCACACTGCAAACATGCTGCCTTCTTTTGTCAAGAACCACTTTTAGATAAGGGCATGTCACAGATTACTCTTTCTGCTGTTCCTTCCTCACCATTATGAATCTCAGCATGTAGTCCTCATGCCTTACAGAATTTCACAAGATCCTCTATGTGATGCAAAATTTTCACTTTACATGGACTAAACTACCCCATGACAATTCTCAAGGGACAAACCCTCATCAACTGACAACACTTAAATGTGAGATACAGAATGGAGAAAACTAATACAGCTCCCATCTTATTTTCACAGCTGGACTCATGAATTTTTGACCCCAGTATGTTAGACATTAACAGGACTGATTTTTGATTCAGCGTTTAAGCTTCACTTTGACTTTTTATTCCCACTGCCAGATGATTACTATCTCTGATCACACTATGAAAGTTTACCAGTCACAAATCCCTATAATGTGTAACCTTTATACTGCCTTGATTTACGTTAATCTGATCTACCAACAAATGGGCTCATCTGTTTCATTCTGACAAAGTTGATTTATGTTGACATGTTGACTTTTGTACTTTGCAGTGCTGCATTCCTTTTATTAGGTTTCTGACTTTCTGTTAGCTAGACTGGCTTGCCTTTCTTGCGTTTTTATCCAGCTGAGAGGTATTGCAGTGCTTTTAAAAATTAGGACATTGAACTACTTCAGTCAATAAATTTGCTATTAATTTGGACGGTACAATGAAGTTCCTTTACACTTCCAAATATTTTAGTGATCTGATTTCCTTTTTACTTTGGTTGATGCAAATCATCAATAATGCTACCGAAGTTATTTCTGTTACAGTGGCAGAAAGGTAGAAATTTAGAAAGCATTGATACCTCATTATTTTAAAAGAATTAGAGTAAGGATTGGTACTGAGTGGTACCAGAGTGCAAAAAATTGCTTTGCTCGCTGTTCAAAGCCTGCACTGTCAGGACAGGAATCCCAGCTTCCTAGAGAAAGCTGTGCTTTGTGTCCTGATTCCCCTCCTTCAGGAAGAAGGAACACCTCGAGGCTCTCACTGAGGAGCTCATACCCAGATAATAACCCCGGCTGAGCAGAGGTTTGTAACTGAACAGCAGAGACTGGCACTCAGCATCAGTGCAGCATAAGGATTGTGTGGCCAGGCCTCTCATGATGGAAATGGATGAAGCACTAATACCAAAGAGATACATGCATTTTCATATAAAAGTGAGGTAAAGAACACCTAAAAATACTTCAGTGAGACAAGAAATTCATGAAAGCGTTTATTCCTGATAGCTAGATGAGACACATTTTTCAGCTGAGTGATGGGGTGACATCCCGAGAAAGCCAGCTCTTTGCACACTGTGTTGAAGGTATCACAGGTAATATTTTAATTTCTAAGAACTTCCAAGGATTGTACATAGAAAAGGTAGTATGTGTTTTTCAGGCATAATCAAAACACAATTTGAGCAAGATTTCACAATACCGTGGTCTGGAAAGCATCTCAAGATCATCAATGCCAATGCAATTAAACCAGACCTTGAGCTCTGAGACCTCACCTCATAAATGGGCATTCAGCCCAGAGGAGCAATTAGAGCTAGTCAAAGGAACCTCCCTGAAACTCATCTTGCATGGACATTGGATCTTTAGCTCCATCCATTTTGCTCGTTAAACCCGATACTCTTCTGCCATACTAGTTCCTAACATAGACCACTTTGCCTAGGGGTTATTGAAATTATGGATTTTTCATTCAATGATCAAATCAAGAAATGTCTTAAAATATTTTTTTATTTGGATCAAACCAACATGAAAAATGTATTTCTAATCCCCCAGTATAAAAATAATAGATGATGGAGATAGAATAGAGGAGGAAATGTCAATTGAAAATAGTTATGCATCCAATTTCTCCTCTTTTGATGAATTACCATTTGCTTTAAAATGTTACTATTCTTAGTACTCTACTATTTTCATTTGATTCTGCTTTATTTTCACTATTATTTCAGTGATATTTTCTTTACACACAAAAGGATATTTTGAAAAAAAGCAAAAGCTATAGAAAGAAGCAGGCTTTGGAAGGATCACAGGACAGAGATTTCAAAACAACTAGACTGGCCCAGCTGTGCTCTGTAACATCACCTACCTTTGTTTTATTTTAAAACTGCAGGGAAAAAGAGATCAAAATCTGCAGGTGCTTATGCAATCGAAAGACATGCAGAACTGGCTGTGATCCTGAGGCTAAGCGTGCCATCTAGCGTTGGATATTGTTTGTCGAAAGGGAAGGATTAATTAATCTCCTCAACGTTTACAATATTTGTAATATATCCTTCATCACTTACTGGACAGGCTACTGCTACCACACATGTATTTAGTGCAAAGCTAACCACTAGCAATAATTTTGGACCTCCACCATATTTAAGCAGTATGTGTGAAGTTTGTGAACGACCTGTGTTTGAAAGCTGCTGATCAACATCCAGTAACAAGCACATGCAAAGAATAATGAGCCTTCTGTACTAAGACACGGTACATTTCAGTGAATACAGTTGCCCAAATTTACAGGATCTTGGATACCTGATCCTGTAGACCTTGCATTGATCGCTTAGTTTAGGAAATTGCTGGAACCGTTGTTGCTGTGCAACAAATTGTAACACCATAGTTTTCCTGAAACTCTGGAAAGAAGGACTATATAACCCAATTACCACCTTCACACAATAGTGAAAAGGGTGATGAAAGTTGAATAGGTGCAGACTGCTATTTTTTGTTCTTTTGATTCTTGTCAGCTACTCCATAATCACTGATGAGACAGCAGGAGCGGCAGAGATGCTGACAGCCAAACCCATTGCGCCCCTTTCATTCTGGAAGTTCTCTTAGCACAAATATTCTCTTATTGCTGAAGACCAAAAACTTCTAACGCTTGTTACCATAAAGTCCCCCTAAACAATTGCTGGAACCTCTCATGGCACAGTAAGGTCAAGTGTGAATGCAGCTTATCACCCCTCAAATTTAACGCATTCCCATAAATATGAAAGAGGGATAAGGTGTCATTTGTCAGTTGGGGTTGTCAATTGTCAATTGGGGAAAGAGGGGTAAGGTGTCAATTTTTCATTGTCATTTGGGATAAGGTGTCGTTGTTTCTTTAGTTGTTCCATTTTGGGCACCTCAAATAAAGATGCCAGAAATCGTGCCTGAGCAGGGCTGGAGGCAAGAAGTTGAGTGGCAGTCAGAGAGATGTTAAAAAGACTGCCTGTAAAAATCTGTGGAAACAATTATTTAAGCACCTTTCATTTTCTTGATGTATTGATAAAATGAAGGCTGGTGTGAACGCAGACCCCACACTGGAAAATAGAATAAGGAGAGAAAAAGGAGAGGAATTTGAGACATTTAGTCACATTTCCCTGTTAGTTTAGTGTGATAAAACAGCACTATTATTATCTGCAAAGTGATTTCACGTTACATCTTATCCTCTGTAAGTCAGGCTGCTGCCAAAAAAAGTCATTCAGATTGCTCTCCTGTGGTGCTGTGCTCTCACCACTTTCCTCATGTCAGATCTAGTGATCCTGCAACATCAGATTTTGCCAGGTCAGTGAGTTGATCCAATGAAAAACTAACTGGGGGGAAAAAAAGTTTTTGATCAGATAGCCACCAAACCCAACATCCTGCAGCCCTGCTGTATCACTGTATCAGGTGCTGGGGCAGGACGAGCAGCTCATCATTCAAGGAAAATCACCCCTTTTAGCAGCAGCCCACATTCAACTGGTTTAAGAACAAATGAAACTACACCAAAGAACATGGTACTACACGCAGAACAAAGTATTCACAAATGGATGTGAAGTATGTCCCTTCAAGAAGCAAAAACTACCAACACAGGGGAGTAATTTTGTTTTTTTTGGGGGGGCACATAAATATTGAAATTAGAACTATTTGTAATACAGAGAAAGTGATAATTGTGGATATTTAAGCTGCATCCTTTGAAGGAAAAAAAATGCTTCTTAATCAAATTAAAAAGATAAAATGTTTTTCTTTTCAACACACGTTTTTTTTTTTTTCCATTTCATTAAGATTTTCTTGGTCATAAAAATATGACCAAGAATATAAATATAAAGAATATATATTTAGAATATAAATATAAAAATATGACCAAGAATATGACAGAATATTAAAAAGAAGAGAAATAAAATTTCTTCAGTGTGGAACATCAGTCTTGTTATTTTCAGTACAGCGTTGTTTTTAATCACCCAAGCCTCTGAAGCTGAAAGCAATTGGAAACATTGGGAGGTACTGAATTTGCAGTGATCTTCTCTGGATTTAAAGAAAACATATCTTTGTGGGTAGGAGAGCACCCACCCTAGCAGCAGTGCTCAGCCCGACTGTCCTTCAGGAACATGCAGAGCACCCAACTCAGTCCCTGACGTGGTCAGAAGCTTCTGTGCATGCTCTTCCCAGCAGCGATCCAGTTCAGCTACTTGCAGTGAGCCTGAATGGCAAGGTCAAGCAGGCAATGCACAGCAATTTGTCATGTCCCTCACAGCAAATACTTCTGGAGCGTGTTAGAGCAGGACAAGCGTAGGAAGCACTATTTCAGACTTTGATGTAAAGATACAGGAGAACCATCATATCCTTTCTCAAATTCATTACCAGTGATCACAGTAGTAATTCAAAGACCAAACTGAGGACTCATTTGCACTGAATATTAATACAGGTGTAATAGATAAAAACTGGCAGGAGTAGTTTTCAGAACAATGCACCTGCCAGCAACAATCTTTGAAACAAATCCAAGTCTACTTGAGCAGCTTCTTTCCCTTTCTTGAAAAAGTGACTTGCTATGTTCAGCTACATCTTTTCAAAAGAAAACATTTGGACTCTTTTATTTTATAGACTTTGATCTAATGTCAGAATGGTAGTGATTTCAGTGGAGGTAAGCTCTTAAATAAGACTCGGGCATTTAACCATCTTTCAAGATAAGGCTTTAGTGAAGGAACTTACTTGACAGTTTGAAGATGAAAACCTCCTTTCATGCCAAAAATAGAAAGAATGCACCATTTTGGAACTGCCTTGCCTACTTGCCTTACTATTAGGTTGCAGAAATTGCCTTGACTTTTACAAAGAAGCTATTTCCCATGTCATTTGGCTCCTCATCTCCATTAAAAGGTGCTTAAAATATAGCAGGGGACTTCAGTTCTGATGTCCGCTGGACAGAAAACAGACCAGTGAACAGTTCACTAAATACCAACAGTCACCATCAGTTCATAACCAGAGCCTGCACAGATGTAGCTCCATTGAAATAAATGGAGTTCTGCAAGCAGAACACTTGACCTAAGGACTGATTCTGAAGCAGTCTGATATCAGTCCTCTGAGACATTCAATCTACCTACAAAAAATTGCTCTTAACTTGAAGAAAATTATGGAACCCAACTTGCTTAACATTTTAATTTTCATTTAAAAACATGTTCAAAACCTGCACATTAAAACATGCAATTTTGATAGTAAAATACTGAGAATTAAATTGCCCTTTTTCTACATGAATCCTTTAAGACTATCCTGTTACAAACTCAGGATACCTTTTCCCATCAATATCCTGAAGCACCCTTTCCCTCACTTGTTATACTTTGGTAAAAGAATACTTCATGCCCTCTCCATTACTTTCATGCTTAATGGCATTGCAATGAAAGAAATGACACCTTACAGAATTAGGACCCAGACTAGCGTCCCTTGGAGGCTGAATTTCAGATCATTATTTCTGCTGACACCGTGCAGCTGTTGCAGAGATTTTTTTTTCTAGGAGCAACTTCGATTTTTTTTTCATCTTATTTTTTTTTTTTTTGCCACAGAAGTCTTTAGCGGGAAGAGGAAGGCACGGCTTGTTGGATCAGTGATGTAACAGCAGCTGACAGGTGGGTTTCAGGGAACTCTCTGGGGCCATGGCCTCTTTAGTGGTTTTACCACTCTAAACTCAATTACAGCGGAGTTTCACGCTCCACAGCAAACTCCAGTCCTTTTTTGATAAAAACTCTACAAAGTAAATAAGTCATGATGATGATATGGGTCTACCATTTAATATTCATTGAAGTACATATGTTTGAAAATTGGAAGCAGAGTTTAATCCATTTTCATATTTATATCAACATGAAGCTTTAAAAAGGATATCTTTCCTTTTCTCTGAGAATCCTGACAATTTCTGGTCTGACAAGATAAATAAAGATGTACAAAATTCACTTTGAATATAAGGAGAAGACCCACAGAGATTTAAAATGCAAACCTTGAAGTATATATCTTGAACCTATTCACTTTCAAGAGAGAACACGTCTCCCTTCTGTTTGATTTTCTGTTTGATAGAAATGACATAAAATACTTTAAAGGATCCAGGATTCTTGATGCTGTGTGCGTAATTTGATCACAATCTCCTTATATCTTACTGCAAAGTGCACTGATGGTGTAGCATAGCAGGTTAATAGATTTTATAAAAGGACTTTAAAATTTATGACCAATTTCTACTCTCATTTAGACATATGAGCTAGCACTAACTTTTCTGTCTTTGATACACTTGAAGTTAAAGCACTCATCAGAATTCAGTTGTGTACAGCTATGACAGTTAAATCAAAACACACAAAATGAGTAGTCTATATGAGAACTACAAATAAAACTGACAAAATAAACAAAGCATCAGTCTCTGCTTCAGAATCCCTAATTTAGAAAAAAAACACCTCATATAGCATTAAGTTTAATCATTATAATATCAATCCATTTTTCCTGCCCATGTTCATGTATTTTCAAAAATCATCAAAAAATAAAAATTGAAAAGAAGGTGTAGAAAAGTTTGCTTTGTCTTCACGTTTTATTTCAGAACTCTAAAAGATAAATGAACCTGGAGAAAAAAGAGTTAACATAATGATGTCGTCTTTTATTTGACTGAATGTTTAAGCATGGTGCTACGGCTGATGGCACCTTGTTTAATAATGCAGTACATCACTTCCTAAGGGGACAGGGCTTGATTTGAAAACTGAATATGGTGCACTCTAAATTCTCTTCCCTGAGGAAGGCTGACTAACTGATAAGTGCCATGAGCTAGCGCAGGGACTGATTCTGTCAAATCAAGCTCAAATGGAAGGCACAATGTAGACTCTTCTCAAGTCTTAGTGAAGTAATTTGAGCAGACGTTTGTGACATTAGACAGTGCATCAACTATGGAATGCTGTAAAAGTTCACTGTCTTACTACAAGGTGGTCTTTAGATGACAGGATAAAGAAATCAGTGCAAATTTGTTAATGTAACAACTTGGAAAAGCATGCTAAAAATGTCACTCTATTGGGATATGTGATAAAATGTATAGGGAAGTGACTGCCAATTGGGTTTCCTTGAGTCCTTTATTAGAACTCATGTAAAAGGCAGAAAAATAGAGAAACGCAATAAACACACAATATATATTAGTTGCTATCAATCACTTAGATTTTTGGTTTTCCTGAACTAGAAAAAAATTCCAATAGACAGCTTAAATCTTTGAACATCTTGTCTAAACGAGGACTGAAGAATAAAAATCTTTCAAGTCAGGAAGAAACTCAGACAGGTTGAGAAGGGGATAAAATCTGTTAATCAGACATAAATAACGTGACAGCATGAAAGGACTGACTTTCAACAAACCTGCAAGAAACTGGAAATGAATGGAAATAACTCAATAAATAGAAGAGAAAATGGGAGAAAACAGGAATTTATCCCTGGCCAGTCATTCTTGCCTGATCTCATGTTTTTCTTCATTTAAGTAATTGGTTTCTGATAGTATGAAATGAGGAAAAATTCTGCCTGGCTTCCAGTAAAAAATTTGACAAATTGCTACCTGGGAAAGTTAAAGATGAAATTAGTGAAGAATAACATGGTAGATTAGGAACTGATCAAAGAGGATATAATAGCAAACAATGTTGAAAATTAGCATTTCTACTTAGAGCAAGTATGCGTCTTAGAGCAGTGTGTGTCTTCCAGGATATTTTTGAAAACAAACTTTATTAGAAGTTCTGTGACCTTAACAGAGAAGTAAAAGGGTACTGCTGAGATGGGTAGGTAATGCCCAGCTAAAAGAGGGAAAACTGGGAAGAAATGGTATATCACCAAATGCAAGACTGTGCATCTGGACACTCATAATATATATATACATATATATATATATACATATATATATATATTTGTTTTTTTGTGAGCTTGAAATTCATCATCTTGGTAAAGACTGGTGTAACAAGTGATCAGAGGAGGAGTGGCAATGTCAATCCGATGCCAGTGTGAGAAAGGCATCTGATACCAAGCTGGTACCAGATGAGGTTTTTCTGTCAGAGCACTATTAATATAATGGTGCAACACAGCTGGTGATACCCTACCTGGAATTCAGACCCATATTCCAAAGGCTCCATTTCAATAGTTTTAGGTATATTTTATTAAATAACAACTCTTCACGTCTGTTTTGCAAAGCTACCAGCTCCTTGGAGGTGTCACAGAGAAACGAGTGATCCTTTGCATTTGATCCTTTCCACTCTGCAGGATCAGACTCTTAAAGTGACTTTTCCTTGAACCAGACGGATGTCCTGTCCTCAGTGCTATTTAGACAGGACAAATTGTGATTGCTTCAGGAATGGAAATACTGTAATACTAACAAGCTTTATTTTAGCCCCACCACAAAGAAAATATTTTGTAGAGGAATGATGAAGTGTATATGCTTACTTGCTTTTTCTTTCTTTCTTTTCTTTCTTTCTTTTTCTTTCTTTCTTTCTTTCTTTTTCTTTCTTTCTTTCTTTCTTTCTTTCTTTCTTTCTTTCTTTCTTTCTTTCTTTCTTTCTTTCTTTCTTTCTTTCTTTCTTTCTTTCTTTCTTTCTTTCTTTCTTTCTTTCTTTCTTTCCTTTCCTTCCTCCCTCCCTCCCTCCCTGTCTTTCTTTCTTTCTTTCTTTCTTTCTTTCTTTCTTTCTTTCTTTCTTTCTTTCTTTCTTTCTTTCTTTCTTTCTTTCTTTCTTTCTTTCTTTCTTTCTTTCTTTCTTTCAACTGGGGCTGTATGGAGCTCTATAACACCACTTTCATGAGCAGCGTGCTCAAAGGAACAATTTAGGCCAGTATCTGCGAAATGTCTTCAGCCCAAAGTACAGGTAATACACAAGTAAATACATTAATAATCTTGTATTAATGGACCGCAGAGAGAATTTTCAAGGGCATTCAGCATTTGTAGAACTTGACAACCAGTGATATTAATGGCATTAAATTAAGAATCTGGAAAAGGGAACATCAGCCACCTTATGCTGCAAAGATGGAGTAAAGATGCAAATGTACATGTACTTCCAGTGCAGGTGATACTGAGAAGTTTTGCAACAAACTCATACTCAAGTTTTAATTCTTGGAATTCTGCTTCTTTGCAGTGCACAAATGTGTGTTGTTCACCACCCTAGTGATCCTAACCCTTTTTAATCCAGGCTGATCACCCACAGTACAGGCTGGGGGTGATCTGCTGGAGAGCAGCTCTGCAGAGAGGGACCTGGGAGTCCTGGCAGACAAGCAGGCTGACCATGAGCCAGCACTGTGCCCTTGTGGACAAGAATGCCAACGGTATCCTAGGGTGCATTTGGAAAAGCGTTGCCAGCAGGTCAAGGGAGATGATCCTGCCCCTCTAGTCAACCCTGGTGAGGCCACACCTGAAGTGTTGTGTCCAGTTCTGGGCTCCCCATTAAAAGAGGGACATGGAGCTACTGGACTGAGTCAAGAGGAGGGCTACAATGATAAGACTGGAGCACCCGTCGTACAAGGACATGCTGAGAGAGCTGGGCCTGTTTAGCCTGGAAAAGAGAAGACTGAGGGGAGACCTCATTAATGTATATAAATATCTGAGAGGAGGGTGTTAAGAGGATGGAGCTGGTCTCTTTTCAGTTGCGTCTAGTGACAGGATGAGAGGCATCGGGCACAAACTGAAGCACGGGAGGTTCTGGCTCAATAAGGGAGGGCACTTCTGTACTGAGAGGGTGACTGAGCACTGGGACAGGCTGCCCAGAGAGGCTGCGGGGTCTTCTTCTCTGGAGATGCTCAAAACCTGCTTGGGTGCCGTCCTGTGCAATGTGCTCTAGGTGATCCTGATTGCCATGGGGGTTGGACTAGATGATCTTCAGAGGTCCCTGCCAACCTTGGCCGTTTTGTGATTCTGTTTTAGAAAGCCATTTAAAAATTATATTTGCATGTGACTGGACTTTATTACAAATCATAAGGGTCATAATATTTAATATGGTATATTATGCAAAAAATCTGATAATATTCATAACAGCCCTTTCCAGCCAGTCTGAAGTGATTTTCTTTGAAATCCTGAACATCTTCCTAGACTGCCACTCATTTTGCAAAGAAAAACAGAATAGAGAAGTGACAATGGCATCATAAAACTTCTTCCTTGCACTTTCACGAGTTTGATAATGTAGTGTAGTTGCACACAGAAAGAAAATGGAAGCATCCCCAGATAATGCCAGTGGCTACCCTTGAAGCATTTTGTTTTAATATCTCTATGCCTCGGTTTTCCTATTTTTATGGTGTTGATAATATTCACACCAGTAGGCTGCTGTAAAGCTAAATTTATTATTGTTTGTAGAATGCTTTTAGAGCATCCAAGTGAATGAATGATAGATATGCAAAACAGAACCTCTAGTAGCTATTATTCTCAGACAATTTCTGTTGAATTTATATAAAAAGAATACTGATTATTCTCAGATAAATATTCTCAAACAACTTATGTTGATTTTTTTTTCCCAATAAAATGGAATAGTTGTTTTTTTTTTTTGCTGGTTGCTTATTTTTTGTTTGTTTGTTTGTTTATAACATTATAAATAAAACTGCTTTGGCCATCAGTCATTAAAAAAGTACAATGTCCTTTCTTGTTTGTTTGTTTGTTTCCTCAAATAAACAATAATAAATTGAAAATACATCAGATGCACTCAGCCTCTGCCAAGATATACAGGCACTGAACATCTATGTCATGCTGACATCTGTTGCATGAGCATGGGCTCACAGTCATCATTGCCTCTTCTTGTCAGTAAAATGTTAAAGCTTTCCAAGCACGTATTTGCTTTTGATGTGTAACTTTCAGCAAGAGAAATATGCAGAAAAAGACAGTGACCATTACCTTCCATTACTTTTTTTTTTTTTTTTAAACAAAACAAACTTCTGGTACTTGTCTAGTACTATTCAATCCTGTTGAATTCACACATTAGAAAGAGCGTTTTAGCATATTCTTCAGAGTATGAAAAGACCCTCACTTACTCATTCCAGTCATGTTCAGATCAAATAAAAAGAGGCAAGATATGCTCTGATATGCAGGACTGGAAGTCAACAGAACTCTGTGTTTAGCTCTGCCATCCATTCGCTTTGCAAATTGAAGTTCAGTCATAAAACTCTCAATTTTCATTCTAATGAACATAAATCGGCTGCTGCAGTTCCCAAAGGACAGCCTGACCTCCTCCCACACAGAGTAAGAACCAACCCCTCCCTTTGAGTGTTGGCATTTACGGCACAGTGAACCATCCAGTGCCCAGGTTCTGCTCCTCATCACTTGCACTGCACTGCCCACCCTCATCTCTCCTGAGCTCCTCTGGGCACAGCACCAGGACTGGCTGCCCTGAGGTGGACCCCCTGCCATGCTCCCGCCCAGCTCAGTGCAGCCCCACAGCTGAGCTCAGGCTCCAAAGCCCCCAGCCCCTCCTGCCACCGTCTGCCTTTACCATGAGTCCATCCCACATGCGCTGGCTGACCACTGCTCTAATTCATCAGACAGCCATCTTATAAGAGACAGAGAACTACTGGAGTGAGTCCAGAGGAGGGCTACAAATATAATTAGAGGATTGGAGCACATGTCATATGAGTACAGGCTGAGAGAGCTGGTCCTGTTCAGCCTGGAAAAGAGAAGACTGAGGGGAGACCTCATTAATGTGTACAAATATCTGAGGGGAGGGTGTTGAGAGGAGGTTCTGGTGCAATGAGGGGACACTTCTTTACTGGGAGGTGACAGAGCACTGGGACAGGCTGCCCAGAGAGGTTGTGGGGTCTCCTTCTCTGGAGATACCCAAAGCCCGCCTGGATGCCATCCTGTACAGTGTGCTCTTGGTGATCCTGCTTGGCAGGGAGGTTGGACTGGGTGATCTTCAAAGGTCCTGCCAGCCCCAGCCGTTCTGAGATTCTGTAAAGGAACAGTTGATGGTGTCTTGCCCTTTGCATCCATGCCATGATGTAACCTACAGTAAGACCAGCAGTAACAAATTCCCACCTATGGCCAGTCATACCTTCTGGGCATAAGCCTGAGCTACTGCACACCTCCATTTAATAGAGTCAAGATAAAAAGACTTCTAGAGCCCCTATGGATATGTGCAAAATACACACTTGTTCCCTGCACTGAGTAAAATGCCCCAAACTGAATGATTGACAAATTGTATGAATATTTGCTATACTTTCTCTCAACTGACCCATCTAAACCAGTAATTTTAATGTGTCTAGTTCTGTACACTCCCAGAACAGTTATTGTTTGAGATTTATATGTAAGCTTTTCATTCTTTCTAGGCCAATCTGCAATATAAACTAATACAGACACACAGAAAACACATGAACTTCATTTAAGGTCTTACCTGGATCAGGCCCTCTCACTGCTACTTTAACATACAAGACCAATGGAAATGCCCAGAATGAATATACGAGCTCAGAAAATTTGTTGCTCGAGAACATAAGGACTTGTGACACACCCAGAAATCTCTGTTTAGAAACATCTGTATAGCTTACATCTATGCATAAATGTAATAATTAATGAAAACTGAGTGAACAGGATTATTATTTTTTAATTGGTATACCATGATCACCCTACCTGCTGGAACTCTTCACACACACAGAGTAAGAGATCCAGCACTATAAAGTAGCAAATCAACTGGGCAGCAGTAATTACAATGTGATCCAGGATTATCCTTTCTGTTCAGGCGCTTAGAGTAAGCCATAACCAGGCTGGGTAGAATAATCTGCACATGTGAACACACATGTGAGTAAACATGCCTGCAGATTGCTCTGGTCCCCTTTCTGAAAGTCTGGTTTCTGACACTGGCAGCAGAAGTACAGACTCTCTCTGCTTGGAATGGAAAAGGAGACATGAAGAGTTCTTAACTGCAGGAAGTTTAGGGGGAAACCAATAATGTAGCAGAAGGAAACTAAGAGAAAAACAGGTTTCTCATTCTCCAGTGATTCTCCACATTTATACAGTGCAGATAGGCTGTGAAGGCTGTGAAACCTTATGATCTAACCCTAGGCACTATTGACTTGGCACCATACTGCTTAGTTTTCCCTCAGATCAAATAAAATGCCTAAAAATAGCAACACTTGCCAAAACATTTGTGTTTTTAGCTTTGCTCAGTTGTCTTAACATTCATACCTCTTTTCTTTCTCTGTTCTACTTTGTGATTAGATTACACTTCTCTTAGTTGTGGGACCTAGGATTATGACTGAGCTGGAACTGGAGGGAATACAGCAAAGTACTCAGAAAGGGAAGGGGGAATATTTCTGACATTCCTATCAGTAAGAGCAAGTAGCAATTGACCAAACATGCTGTATGTCTATAGCCAGCTGTTACACACTGGGTGAATGGCCCTTGATCTCTCCACGCTGCCTTATTGCATTTCCCACATGGCATTACCTTTGCTGACAGATTCCACCCTCCTCGTCAATTAGGGTTGTCATCTTGTCCCTCAGGCTGCTCTCTGGGCTTCTTCAACTGATCTTTGTTTTACTTTTATTTCTGGATGCCATGTTATCGCTGTCGCCAGAATTTTGTATGTGCAGTTGAGTCTTTATATAAGCCTAAACCATAGCTCCTCTGTTAAAAAAAAAATAAAAAAATTAAAAAAACATTAGACATTGGAAACAAAATCAGACTGTATAAATTCTCTGGCTTTACTTGTGATCACGCCTCATGTTTTTAAATGTTACATCTTATTCTTTACATTTTTTACCCCTTCCCAGTTGCTCTGAATGACTTCCAACCTTGGTGCCAACCACTGCAAAAAGAATAAATCAGGTAGCAACTGGTTTCAGCCCAAGTCTACAGTGATTCTTACTGGCATTGCAAAGCTTACTTGAATTCACAAGGGGCTTAAAAAGCACTGAGATGGCAGAGATTGTTGTGGCAGAAGCAACTGGAAAATGTCCTGAGATTGAAACACAGACATATTAACATCACCCTTGTGGACGCTAATGACTTGCACTTTAAAATGCCAGAGGCTCATACTGCCAGCTAAAACAAAGAAAAAACACATTTTTAGTCTCCAAAGACTTTAGATCTTTCCAAACTCTGAGGGCAAATTCAGCCATAATGTATTTTTGCAGTAGAGCTGGGCAGCTCATGCATGCCACTGGGGGAATCATTGCCTGGAGTTGCTGTAGGCAGTGTAGTCGGTATAGCTAAATAAAACAGCAGCTGAAAACCTTTGAGAGGTTAAACCAGTAATGAAGCATTCTATAATGCAATGCAATCAAACCTAAACAGTCTGAAGGCATATCTTACTGACACTCACAACCCCCATCATTCTCGCTGAAATATATTTAAGGAAGAAAAACACCAAAAAAAAAAGCATTTCTACAGGAACTTTACAATTTAAATTGACGCATAATTAAAAAAATATTTTAATATTTTGATGAAGTAACAATGTCCTACATAGACATTTCTAGATGGAGAATTCTTTTAAGAGCTTAGTAGTAATGGCAGATTGGAAACTTTTGGAAACTGTAAATGTTTAAAGAGCTCTACTCAAAGAAACAGAAAGGTAACAGGAAACAAGGGAAAATAGATGCTGAGAATAGAAAACACTAGGAAAAGACAATCAAACACATGGAATAAAAATCTAGTGATTCAGTGGAAAAATAAGTGTAGGATAGTAAAAATACAAAGGCCAAATTAATCCTCAGTGTAAATGTAATGACAAACCAAGTCCAAGAAACTTCAAGTGGACTGGGAAAAAGTGCAATTCCTTCTTTTTTAAATCTTTTTAATATGCAAGAGAAAAAAAAATCCACATTTTATTTGTTTACATTTGAAATGAAAGCCATGTGTACTTTTATCTTCACAGATTCCATGAATGGCTAAACAACTGGCAGGGTAAGATGTGTGCTATATGGACTGCATTAAACCTGAGTTACTGAGAAAGTAATTTATACCTTGCCTAACTGAAAATACATTTTCTTCTTAAGAATGAAAATACCGAACTCATGTTTTAGAGTTTCCTTAGGGAACTACTCCTACCCCTAAAATTAAACACAGCATTGCCTTCTATAAATTTTATGACAAAACAAATGAATTAAAATAGAATTGCTTTCTTTTACTTCCAAATTAGATTTCAAGTAATAGTATTTCTCAAAATAGAATGAGAATTCTCAAAAAAAAAACGTGTTGTCAAAGTCAAGTGAGAAAGTATTAGAAAAAAAGGCAAAAAAATCACAAAAAAATACAGAAGAACTTCATATGGTCTTTCCTGTATATAAAAATTCTCACAATTGAATTCAGTGTTGGTAAGTGAAAAGTATTTGCTTAATTAACTTCTGGGTCTATGCCCCACAAATGCTTAGGCACATCTCATGGCTCATGTACATCTCAGTAATGAGCTGCAGGTACAGTTAAATCTGGAGTTGTCAAGTCAGTGGTCTAAAGGTGAAACATGAAAATCTCTGTGGAGTTCCTTTTACTCTGTAAAAAAAATGTTTTCCCTCTCAATTTAGGATTTATATATATTTAAAGGAACTCTCATTCCAGTAGCACAGGCACCCGGGCCCTAGCTGAGAGCCAGGGAGTTGTGCATGGCCTGACTTGGGTCAGACAACCAGCAGTGTAGCACTAATTTCAGTACTGCTCAATGAGAATTTACACTTAAATAAGGACCAACACCTGGCTAGATCACATTTGAAATAGTGAATTTAATATTTAATTGCAATTTTATGAGCACTTTAAGACAAGATAAAATAGCTTTATTGCTAAACACGACATCTAGTTGCCATCAGCCTCTTTGCTTCCCATTTCTGCATAGGCCCACTCCTTTTCATCACCTTGTGTCGGTACAAGCATTCGTGTGGCCGTGCAGTGTAAAGTTATCTTACAACTAACCCAGACCAATACACCCACCTGGTTCGTTGAGCAACTATGTAAACACTTGTGCCAGACCAAAAGGATGCGGTGGTTGAGGACTCTGAGGCAAAATGCAGGTAGAGGGAAACATTTTTAGTATGTCCTTCCTGCCAGTTACCTCAGACTATGTTCACGCAATAGCCTCAATTTATGATACGTAGCCCATTGCCTCAAACAGAACAACCACTTCCCACTGTATGAAGCTTATTTATTCTATTTATCAAAATTCTTTCAACCTTTTATATAATTTCCCTGACTGCAGCTCTGTCCTTGCCTTTCCCCTTTCCGGGAATTTCTGAATTTCTCCACTAATACTGGAGGCTAACATTCATTAAGTGTGTGTAAGGATTTAAAGCATGCTGGGGATGGATGTGGCGCAGCCTTGTCCTAACACGCTCTCAACGCAAGGAGCCAGCAGGCCACAACCACCCCACCTCAGGGCCCTCTCCCTGCTCACAGGGAGCAGCCACCGGCAGGTCCCAAGGGGGTAACTGCGTCTCAGGACAGCCCACTTCCAGCAACCCTTTCCTCATTCCAACGTACCCAAACGTACCTATGCTGAAATAGCATGGCTGGTGTCCCTCTCTACCAGCTGACAAGACCCAAATCTTTTTGTACAAGTGAGACATTTCCACCACTTATTGCTCCATGTTTTCTTCTAATTCAGTCAGTGACTTCTTTAGGTTTTAAGTACTAAGCTGAGAACCGCCTCTGAGGAACCTTTCAGTAGATTATAATTTATTTTGCTGGCTCCTCCTAGCAAACACACTTTGTGCACGGCCAGATAACTACCCTGAATTTACTGCTGAGGAGTAGTAACCATTCCCGAATTGGTGTCACTAAGCCACATGCCCCACAGAAGTGTTCCAACACAGTTGTCACCTTTATCAACTGCGCTGGTCGTCCTGTCAGAACAATACCAAATTCATCTGACCAGGCCTAATTCCTGTGAAATCAAGCTGCTTAACACTAACTGTACTTAATACACAGCTTTTAATTCTCTGGAGATGAAGTCAGCCATCAGTTGACCCGCTACTTCCTTCAGGCTCCTTGCCTACAAAGCTGTCTTGTATTGCATTTCCCCAGTCACCCATCTCATCGCTTACAACCACGGCAGATCATTCTCCCGATTCTCTGCAACTTTTCACATTTTCATTTAAAGTCAACATCATTAGTCCAGACACGTTCATTAAAAAACTCTTGGTATGATTTGTTTCAGCCTGATTACATAAAAATGAGTAGTGCTAAAAAGCAGGCCTTGTATCCTCTTCACTGTGGGGCAAAATTTTGTTGTTGTTGTTCTTATATATGGACACGTTGAGCTTTGTTATGAATTATAACTGTGACATTATTAAATACTTTTACATCTTCTGCACTGCAGAAGAAACACACCTTTTACTAACAGAATTCCTCCTTTTTCATACACATTTTTGAGAATCGATGCTTAAACCTGATAGCTATGTTGCTAATTAGATAGTAATAAATATCTATATATATTTTTTTTCGAATGGTGACTACAGAGTACCCGCCTAATGTAAAGAGTTACACTAGGTAGTGTCCACAGAGAAGTTCTGAATAACTGACGATTACACAGCACCTAACCCTCAAAGAGGATGCAAGGCCATTTAAGGTACCATTTAAGAACTTCTTATTTTGTTTTTTCCTTGCTAACATTTATTCCACTCAAATATTAGAAATTATGTGGGAAGAAATTCTTACTGCAAAGGATGCAATATGCTCTTCCCTCTGGAAACAAACAACTTTTACTGGTACTTTCTGAAGAACAGCAATAATCAAGAAACAAAACAGATGAGGACAAAGCTCTTAGCTAAATTTTATTTTAAGGCCAATATTCAAAGTCACTGATTCAGTAAAATAATCACGAAGTATTTCATGCCTTCATTGGAACATATATTTGCCAACAATAAGCAGAGGATTTTGCAGAGTGAGCCCACATTTGTAATAATTCTTTCCACGCTGCTAAAAATACCACCTCTTTTGCATGTTTTTGATTAGCCACACAAGCCTACAGAAATACAAAAATAATTTTATGCCACAAGAAGTCAAGTATTTAAAATGGTTTATTAGACAAACTAGGGAAAAGTAAAAGGGATTTCCCCCCCCCTTTTTTTCCTCCTTTGCAGGGATCACTTGTGATGCACATTGGATATCCCAATATATTTGACTGCTATTTTATCTTGATTTATCCAGACAGTATCTGCCCTATGGGAAATACTTGAACTTTTCAGCCTTCACACATTGTAGCACTGGGAAAATATCAGCAACACAACCCATGTTGCTGAAACAGGTTATTCTCTCCAGTTGAATGATACCCACTCCAGCCAGCCTAACTGACACTTACAAAAAAAATCTGTTTGATAAAGTCTGCAACATTTTATGATAAACATTTGAATAATACAAACGCTAAGCAGTTAGGAAAATATAAGATACTCAGAATGACAAAGAGAATTCAAGCTGAATTCACACTTGGATTTCACCTTCATTAACTGAAAATTTTCCCTTGAGCTGCTATTTTGTCCCTAACACACTGTTTACACACAGGTCTGGCTAGAAAGATGTTTTACCATAGATGTGCACTTCTGGAGAAAAAAATAACTGTCTCTCTCTCTCTCTCTATATATATATATTTTTGCTGATTCAACAAAAAAGTAAATAAAAACCAATGCAAGGAGCTAGAGTAACATGAATAAAGCCATCACTTACCCCTACTTATGGTAAAAATACCTACTTATTTTTTAAACTCAGCAGCTCTGGAGTAAAGGAGAAAAAGCTTTCAAAAACAAAATACCAAACAATACCAATTTCCCCCTAATTTAATCTATCAAAAATCCACCTCTTTGCAGAGAATGTCTACCAAGTTGTCCGATTTGTAGAAATTTTCTACATAATTGACTTGAGTTATAATTTTTTCTTGTAACACAACCAGTACTTGAGCTTTGAAAGAAAAAGTAGAAAAATAAAATTGCTTCTGCCATGCCTTTACAATTGGAAACATTATCCTTCAGGTAGAGCACTGCTGTACCAACATTTAATTTGTCATTTGAGTTTACAGGTGGGTACAAATACCTAGAAAGAATGATGGAAAAATTAGCAAGAGAAGAATATCTCAAAGCAGATAAGCTGTGAAAAGAATTCAAAACTTTTTCCATCAGTGGCTGATTTGTGATCAGATTCTTGTGCTGTGCCCTTCCAGATGTTATTTACACCTCTCCTGGTATTTCGATCTGCTCAGTTTGTCGCCTCAGTCCAAGGAAAGGGAAACCAGACCAAAAGACAGTAGGTAGCTCTTACCACAATGAAAGCTAATTTGGTTACTGTTGATAAAGGTAATAATCCAGCTACCACTTTTGATACCCACACTTGAATGACCTGACTGAAACTAAATAAAGTGTTTTTTAGACAAGTGAGCTGTATAAATGTATAGCAGCATCTGTGCTGCATCTGTCTCTGGCATGTATATCACTGCGGTAGACATGCATGAGGTGTACATATACCGTATGCTTACACCAGGGGATTTAACACTCATTTTGAATGTTTGTGGGTTAGGTTTTGCAGACTCAAATTTCTGCCCAATTTCTGAAAAATAAATAAATAAATAAAAATTCAGAAGCCATTAAGATAAATCAGTGCATCTGTAAGAAAATCTCAAATATTTCTAACCAAAGCAGGAGCCTAGATTTTAGATGCTCTCACGAGATCTGTCTTACATCCAGAACTCTAAAAATTTGTCATTGTTTGGGATAGGAGGAGACTTGGCAGAAAGAATTTGTCAGTGTGCCCACTGATATAGAACAGTATAAGGATTCTTATCTAAAATTAACGCTGCAAGTTTATGAATCATACTGTATTCTATTTCCCAGTCCAGCTAGCAATCTCTGTGATCTCTGAATCATTCCACTCATTTCTCACCAAAACATGAAGCATGCATCAGAATCTGAAAATGATTTGACTTACTGGAGCTACAGGCAGCTGAAATAGTTTTACCTAGTACCCTACCTATTATTTTTACCTAAAGCCTGTCTTACCACTTTCTCCCCTCCAGCCTTCAAAATAACCAAACTCTGGGACATGATATTCTTTGCAGTACAGCATGCCCACAGTTAAATATGTAAAACAATGGCAGTGAAAGAAGAATCACAATGTGATGCACGTGCATCTGCATCTTAATTCCCACTTTGTTTTTATTTAAAAGCAATAGATTAAATGCTGAAGGACTACTAATCACATACAGATTTATGACTGTTTTGCAGTCTTCAGTAACAGTACAATATGCAAATCCCTCAACTATGATTCACTGCAGCTCTAAATATACCTTCTGACAAAAGCAGCTACCTCAACTTCTCATTTTATGCAGCTTATAGAAAAATTTCAGATGTGACCCAGTTCTGTCACAACCATTTTCAAATTGTGATCCTTTGAAAACTAACTGCACAAAAAAAGCACCTTCTTACTCATCAGATCTACTCCCCATAGATAGCCAGGATAAGATCTGCTGACTTGGTTACAAAGATAAAGGCTCTGCTACTTATTAAAGTTTCTACTAGCCTTGCAAAACTAACAGAGCTGAGGAGAGGAGGGAGCTAAATTCTTTTGCATTTGGACGTAATTATTTTACAGTGCAGCACAGCTCTAAGTCCTGAGAACCACATTGAAGATCTGGGGTATGATCAAGTAACAGCAAAAACATAAAAAGGACTTTTGCCTGCAGAAACATTTTAACTAACACGTATATATGATAAGCAGGGAATTTAGCTCCTTTGCTAGGGATTAAGTCACCACTGGGAAGGCACTGGTTTACATGAAAGCCAAGCATGCTTTATAGGCAAATCAACAGGACCCTGGAGCAGCAATTTTCCATTCAAAATTGCCTAGTATCCGTCTCTCTCCAGTTCCCAGGCTTGCCTTCTTATTTGTCATTTCAACATGAAACTTAGGTATTAGCCTACATTTTCTAAGACTTGGTGCTTTGATTTTTTCCTTGCTACCTAATTCCTGCCCCAGTACCTCTGCTTCATTTTGTCACTCTGCCAGACCCAGAACAAAGCAAAACATTCTGCTGTACTGTCAGAGCTCAGGCTTCCTTAAATCCCCAAACTGGCTTAAACTTAGCCACACTTACAGCATGGATGAGGGCAGCTTTTTTGTGTGTATGTGTGAGGGGCAGCAGTTGATACTTGAGAGACCAACAGCCACAGGCATCCCAGCAATAAAACTTAATCTTAAACATCCATGAAATAAAAGCATGAATCTTCCCACTATTTTCTCACGAGTGAGCTGTGCTTGCTTTCATCTTGTTTCTGTGTGGTGAAACAGCAATTCTTTTTCCATCCATAGTTAGCACCCATAACAGTTGTTTAGTTACTCTCATCTCAGATATTCGTCCTTCCTTTCTATCTCTTCCTTTTACCTTAAATCAACAATTCTGGTGCCACCCTTCTCTACTTCCCTTCTGAACACATTCACTCGTACCACCTCCATCTCACTTCAATAGCTTTTGAGCTTCTTCACTGTCATCCTCTTGAAATAAAGCTTGACTGGTTGTGAAAATATGTTGACTTCAATACTATTTGCAGCCAGTGATTTTCATGGAGAAGCTGCTTTGCAATATATGTTAAGTAACTCTGGCCAAATTACAAGACTTGAAAGACACTGAAATAAAAGCTGGAGGCTATGCAGGATGCTGGAAAATATTGCTAGCCCTAAGGCACTAAGCAACTTGAACTCTAAAAAGTCATAAATTTGTTTTAAAGCAATTACAGATTTTTTTTTCTCTAAATTCTTTGGACATGGTTAGGTTATGTTGTAAGTATTCTGCAAATGAAACTGAAAAATGCACTTTCACAAGATACCAGAAATATCAAGAGATTGGACAGAAAAATGTGAGGTTTTGCAGCAGCATTCCTGAGAGCACTTTGAAGTTGATCCCAATTTCTCCTCTCAGACCAAAGTGAAAACGAGGCATTAAAAGCATACAAAAACCTCAGCAAGTGTGAATTTAGACTAAGATTTTCTTCGCTTGTGCAGAAGAACATCTGTACATACACATACTTATATCTAGATAGATATAAGCACACTGAGAACCACATTCATCATGATCCTTCTGCCTCTCACTGCCTTAAAAGCAATCTCTTTCAGAGGTCCTATTGCTTCAGGCTGAATTACATGAGTAAGATGAGGCAGGAAGCTTAAATCAACACATTTGGTCAGTTTTGGAGAATAAGATATAAAGAAAGGTCACTTTTTGATTTCTTCATCATGTTCCCTCAATATGTATTAAGACTGCATGTTCTTCAAGCCAGGATTTCCATGCGTTGTCTAAAATCTAAGGTAATCCTTACTCAGACATCAGAAATAAAACCTATATTGATCCTAACAATACAAACATAAAGGTATCTCATCATCTTCTCAATTCTGTGACCTACCTTCCCTCAAACACTCTGGTAAATTCCAAATTACTCCCTCCATGGCAAACTTTACTGCTAGCCCATTTCCCACAATGAACAAAGCCATCACAGGTGTGTTGGAAACTCTGCTGCCTCTCCCCAATGCACAGCAGAGGCCACGCGCCACACTGAGCTGTGACTGTGGTGGGAGGACGGCTGCTCCTACCTCGCTGCGCTGGTGTTGCCCACACAGAGCTGCCTCTGGATGCTGGCCCCGTAAGGTTAGGGGACGAGAGAGGACAGGCAAAAGCATCAGGATGTTCCCCACTGCTGACACCGCCACGTTTTGTACCCATGTGAACCTGGTTGTTCCATCGGAATTCAACTATTCTGCCAGACAGCTCAGACTGGTGGAGGACACCTCCAAGTCCTGGAGGGAAATGTGGAAATAACCTGGGCCCCATCGCACAGCTTGCAAATAGAGACCGTGTTTCATTGTTTTCAGAGGTCAACATCTCAGAACCCTCTTAATATGTGATAAAGGCTTTCAGCCATGGTCCTTGATATCCTTTTACCCTCCGACACACAGCGGCCGCATCCGAACTGCCTAAAGGCAATGAACAGCCCTAATCCAATGCTGATTCTCTTCAGTTTATGTTACAGTGCAAACACATCAAAGCTGCTGCATGTCCTCTTATGTTTCTTCCACCATTTCAAAGGCATTTTGACAAAGCCTGAGCCATTCACTCCAAGAGTTTTTAGCGCTCAGATTCCAGGGATGCATTTATAGTGTATTTTTAACTTTGTCTTTTCTAGATTTCTCCAAAGCCACCTGTGGAATAAGCCACTGTTTAAATCTGTTTCGTACATATGGACTTCTATTTCAAAGTATGAGGAGTGAGTGAAAGGAGCTCTAACTACTGCATGTTATTGTAACTCTTGCTTTGAAAATTCCACTTCAATTAAGTCTTTGACTAACCAAGGTACACCACATTTTCAATTAATTCCTCAGGACCTCCTTTCCTTTTCACACCAAGCAGCTGTCCCAACTTCTGCAGTGGGGTCACATCTACGACCTCTCACTTGGCAGTGAAAAGACTCTCAGAGCAGCCTGTCACTTCGGATCCTGTTACCCACTTACTGGATTTTCAAACAAACACCTTTACATGTTGTCCTCTGGAGGGAATCCTTGTTCTCCTTCCAAACATTTCTTAAAGTTGTTCTTTATTGATTCAGTAGCAGTGAAATCTCTGCAACAAGAACCTATTTATTATGCTGATCAAGGTTTTCTCATTCAAGGTTGGACTCAATGATCTTCCAACCCAGACAATTCTATGATTCTGTGATTGTTTTCCTTTACTCTTCTATTCACTTGCTCCATCTTTTCCTGTCCTTATTGGAAACACCTCTGACATCCTTGTACAATCCTTACAGCAAGCTCCAACACAATGGGGCTCTATTCTTTAATCCACAATCAAATTTGATGAGCACATCTAGAAGACAACCTAAGGATTAGCATGTACATATGCTACTAGGTTGGTACTTGGGTTAAAAGATTCCTCCATTTCTTCCTAATTAAGACTGAACTCTGCCTTCTGTGAAATAACAGATACAGCAGCAGACATTGTAATTACTAATATCACAAGTACCATCTTACTAGCTTTAATTCATGCCTTAAAGCTTGACTGCGAGAAGCGCTGACAATCCAGGGTTTACTTATAAATAGCAGATGTGGGTTTTTGTAACTTGGAACAACTGGGCCCTTTTCCTCTTGGTGAGACTTTTACACCTCTTAGCAAGTGTAACAGAAAACAGATGATTAATTACACAGATTGTAGTTGACTTTATAAAAATCAACGTTCTGGTGCCAGGTCTGCTCCTGGCATATTTGCAATCTGTGGCAAAAAGTTGTGTTTTTTTTTTTTTTTTTTTTTTTTTTTTTTTTTTTTTTTTTTTTTTGTGTGTGTGTGTGAAAAGACACACTTAATTTATGAACATCCATCTCGTTCACTGTTTTGTAATTGTTTTAGGAACCGGCTCTAATGCGCGTGCCAAAATACCAATGCAGACGGCACCTGCTTGAAGTCAACAGGCTCAGGCAGAGAACTGCAATTAAAAAAAAACTTTAATGCAGATCCTTCCCCCAACCCCTCAGCCCCCTTTTTCCCTGAGGGAAGCAGCGGGCGACACTTCAGGAGCTCGCCCCTCACCCGGCGCAGTGCCGCGCTCCGCGCCTCAGCCCTCCCGCCAAACCGACGTGCGCGCGCCCGCTAACGGCCACCAACGGCCGTCCCCCAGGCGCGCGCACGTGCGAGAGGTGACCCCCGGGCTCCGTGCCCCCCCCACCCCCACGTGACTTCCTCCCGCCTGGAGAGGCGGGCGGCTCCTTCCACCAGCGCCGTAGCCAGAGGGGGGAACGGAAGGCGGGGCCGCGCTTCGCCAGGGCTCCTCCAGCAGCGCTGCCTGCGGCTCACCCCCGCACGAGGAAATGGTTTCTCCCCCCGCCCCCTGCACGCAGGTCCGGAGCGCCGGCTGCCCGGCGGCGCGCATGCGCAGCGGCCGTCCCCGCAGCTCACGTGCTCCTCCGGCGGGCGGCGGGGCCATGGCCGCGCTGCTCAGCTCCGCTGGGCGCCTGCGGGCTCTGTGCGCGCGCCTCCGGCCCCTGCTGCCCCCGCGTGCGCCCGGCCCCGCCCTCAGGTGAGGCCCCGGGGGGGGGCGGCGCGGGGGGCGCGGGGCCTGAGGCGGCCTCGGGTGCGTGGGGCAGGGGGGGGCGGCCCCGGCAGCGCCTTGAGGCGGTCCGGGAGCCCGGCAGGAGACATCCCCGTGCCGAATGGGAGCGCGTGGTTCGTCTTCTAACCGGTGGTTAACCCGTAACCGCCCCCGCGGCGCCGCAGGCCTCGGGGAGCCTGGGGCAGGCCTGCAGGGGAAGGGCCGGGGGGTCGCAGCAGGACCGCAGGGCTCGTTAGGGGCGAATCGGGAGTAAAGCTTCCTACGTGGTGTGATTCAGCAGGGCTTCGTGCTCATCAGCTGGGAGCTAACTTCTAAAACAGCTCGTTGCAAGATGCGGTGCTCACAGGACTTCATACACGCCTTGGTGCAGGTCTGACAGGACTTGCTGTTTGGGGACTGTTTCTGTAAGGAACTTGAAACGCGCTTTGTACAATGAGGTTTTGGGTCTAACAGCTAGGCACTGTCACAAATGCTCCCTTCTGCTTGCTCCAAGTGATGCTCCTCTCTGTCCCTTAGAATGAATGGGGTCGCCTGTGGGATGGTTTAGGGATCTTGTGGAAACGTGTAAATTCTTTGTTAGATTTTATTAAATACACGGGAAATGTGCTAGGTAGAGAACATGTTCCAGTGATTTCATTCCAGAGATGATATTTTCACACAAAATCTTTGTCTTTCTGTCGCTCTAAGGTGTGGGTTTAGGTATCGTGATGTACAGGGGATGCTCTAACACCAAAGTGCGAAGCAGAGGTAACGCATCTGAGCAGAAATTACACGTACACGCGTATAATTTCAGTTTGTTTTATAGTTTAAGTAACTGTTCATTGTTGTGTTTTTCTACCTAAGCCTTAACTTCTGGAAGCGGGTGCCTTTTGAATAACTAGAGTGACTTGGGCGTATGGACCACATTTAGACTCTGCTTGCTGCTGAGGTCTCAATTAAAAGTGAAATGCAGCCCATTTCAGTAAATTACAGAGAACACTGATGAAGCCATAGCTGTTACAGCGGGAGTAAGGGGAACTGGCGTAAGAGTGAATAAATAACAAGGAATAACTCAGCATTTGCCATGAGAACTGGGTATATGAAGTGCTCTGCACGTTTACATGTTCTTGGTTCAGTTGCTTTAGCACTGAACATAGTGAAGTCAGTTTAGATGCAATTTCGGGACTTTGATTACAGTTGTGATTACAGAAAAGTTGCAGGTCCATTTATTGCTTGGAAGATGTGAAACAGCAACTACTCCCATTCAGGCAAGGGTTTTAATTAAAACATCAAACTGCTCTTGGATTTTCCACGGCAGTCCGAACTACCACCGCCAGCCCACAGAGTACAGAAGTGGTGGCTGGACTCTGGGTTGTGCCTGTACAATTCTCAGAGACCCCCAGGGCACTTTGCTTATCTGCTCAGAGCCAGGGTGACAGGCACTGGAGAGAGAGGCAGTTTGTAATGCAAGTAAGGCTTCAAATTCCATGTCAGGACTTCGAAGTGCATCTGCATCTATAGTAGAGTGAGGAAGATAGATTTTAGTTGTTCTCTTCTGATGCCCTCTGTTCCAGGAAGCAGTTCCTGCTTTACTGAAGTGTGAAAGGAAGCTGCAGGGTGACCTTCGGTGGCTGTCAGAAATGGACTGTAAATGGCCTAGACGCATTGTCCTGAGAGTATGATAGCCAAAGTACAAAGTCCTGCAGTCTTTACTGGCAAAGAAAATAACATACAGAGTACCAAAAGTACCACCCGTACGTTGCTAGGTAGAATGCACCCGTGTAAGCCTGGCAGGGATGCCTGGTATAAGCTTGGAGCCATAGTGGAGAGGCGCAGATAGATGCTCAGCCACAGCAGAACTCTCAAGTGATGTGCTGTTAGCTCTCTCTGTAAGTTTAAACAGTTCAGTCAGATGTAAATGTAAGTGCTCCATAGAACAGGTAATGGCAAAGAACTTCTGTCCTGTTTGCTGGATAAGCAGCAGGTGAATTTTTGTCACTAGTAGACCTGCAGTAAAAGGAAAAAAAAGGTCTAATTCTGTTAGCCATGTGCACAGGGCTGACAGCCAACTGAAATTTCTCAGAAGCATGGCAAGGGCATCTGCTGTAAGTAAGCAGCTATGCAGGATGTCAGAGGACGAGTTGTGTAGTCAGTAGGGTCTGTTAATGAGACTTCATAACCTGCAGTCAGATTGCTGGTGTTTCTCACAACTTTACATTAAGTTAGCAGTTGGCCATACTCCTTTCTCAGTTTTAAACTTTGTGTAGGGCCTTGGATATACCAAGGTGGTGTCCTTCTGTGACCCTATCTGTACCAGTTCTTGCTGGTTGTAAGAATCTGTAAATGGAAGAAAAAGAAGAGATAGGACTGTACACCCTGACTACAGGATTGCACTTTGGTCCTCTGCATGAGAATTTGAATTAAGGGACAGATCAGGGGAATGGAAGTGATACTGGGTGTACAGTCAGAATGCAGTGCTAAATGTATCTCTGAAAGATGGTTTTTCTGGCATTGTCTGTGCATTTTGCTTCTCTGACAGAGCCAGCTGTGATGTCATTTGGATGGAATGGATGTGCTGCTTTCAGGTGGTCCTCCTGCAGTGAATGATGGCTCCTGGTGCTCTGCTGCATGCTGCCACACTACAGCTGAGCCAAGGGAATAAACTCTGGAAGTATTTCCCATCTAATTTTGTGTCGATTTAACCTGAACTGACAATAGATGGATATCCAGTTGCATTGAGCAGTTGAGGAGCAAAAGCCTCATATAAAATCTAAAGGAAATGTACTGTTTCATTTGTCTGCCTGTAGTATTAAGTGTGAGATACACTAAGCTGTGACAAACCAATGCACCGTACTTCAGATCTATGACAGTAAACTGTAGTCAACATTATTTCCAGAAGAAATCCGTTTCTGGAACTTTGTTCGTGGAAGTTTCACGAAGGGAAGAAATGTTAAATGTGCAGCCTGATGTGCAGCAGTTAAGAACGCTGCAACAAACAATTCATCTGATGAGTGTTCAGAGGATTTTGAGTTAAGTTTATGTTTTGGGGAGTTTATTCTATGTGCTCCAGGTGATTGCCATGACTCGATGATACAGCTTGCTGCTACAGGAGACTAAGTGTGGGGGGAAGCGTACCAGCTCCATCCTTCCCAGGCTGCCACCTCCCCCTTGCCCGCCAACTTGTCCTTGGTCTGGAACAGGGTGCTCCTTGGACCTGTCATGGGGTGATTGCATTTGCTGGGGTGCAAGGAAAAGAGTTTTGGGGCTGCACTGGATCAGTTAAGGATCTTATGAGCCCCAAAAGGGTGGAATTATGGGCCAAGGGAAAAGAGGGACTGGAACTGGTGCTGCTGGTGACTGTGTTAGATCAGTCCAGGTGTGTTGCTGCACTGCAGTTTGTTAGGCTCTTGAGGTATGGATCATAATAGTATTGCTGAGAAAAAATCTACATGCAAGTGTCTCTGTGTCTTTTGCCTTGCTGTCACTTCTTTAGTTTAAGATTCTCATCTGTCAGGTCAGATGGTGGTTTCCATGACTCTGGGGAGCAGAGCAAACCATTCTGCTTGCTAATTTCCCTGAAAAGCGAACTGTTCTGGAGTGAAAACTTGTGTTGTCCTTGTCAGGCCTGTTAGTTGTTGATACGTTTCAGTGAGCTTGTACGGGACTGGGGCATGCTGGCAAGATGGGAAGGGGAACACCTTTTTAAAGAATCCTGGTTTAGATCCGGGGGACTTGATTTGAGTTTTGGATAAGCTGCAGTTTAAAAACCCAAATGACTCATGGTTTGCTGCATGTTACAATTTTAACTTGTGAATTAGTTATGCAGAGTTCTTAGATGCTTTCCAGGAACTGTGTCATTTCTCAGTCTACATGAAAAAACAAAATCTTCTCTCTTCCCACAGGATCCTGCTGTGTGGCCCTGAAACAAGAGTGCAGTGGCCTAACACTGGCCTTGTATGTGACCATAGCTGAGTCAGGGGAAGCACTGAACTTTAAAAAATTCAAAAAAGGATTGCACAGCCACCATATGGATATTTGCCTCTCTCTATTAGAGCTGCAAAAAAGTATTTGCTATGCCACATAAAAATACTGAATATTAAGTTCTTTATAAATTAAAGAAGTTAAAAGTATAGGAACTAGTTTTCAGAGTACAAGCCATGCTCAGAGTAAAATAATGAAAGCCTAAAAGGGTTAAAATTCATCACTGTATGTAAAAACACTCCAGTCATTGATTAAATTTAATAGAGTCAAGAGTACATACACTGAGTGAGACCCCAGCATAATCCCCTATGGTGGCTGTGCAATCCTTTTTTGAATTTTTGTAATTTGTCAGGCTTTACAGAAAGTAAACCTCCTTCTGTTGCCAGGCAGACAACTGGAACCACCGTTTTTAATTATTATTGAGTTTTGGGAAAGACAGGATGCTTTTTACTCAGGCTGCTGTTTAAGATCTCTGTTGCTTCAGAGAATCAAACGCGCTGCGTTTAGACTGCTCTGGAAATACAGAATACAAGTACATCAGTGCAGTGCTGGGATTCTCACTAAACCCTTGCAAACACAGAAAAAATGTATTGATTAATTAAATATAAATTCCCAATGGCTACTTCATCTCTGCACAAGTTGTTCACTAGTTTAGCTTGAATTTTTTTTCCATAAAGCTATAAGCCAGAATGGAAGGGAAAAGTTACTGTTGAAAAGTGAAAGTTGTATGTTGGGTTTAGGAGCATATAATTGGTTAACCTTTCCTATGTGGGCAAGATCTACACATTTAGTCCTCATAATTGTAGAAACAAAGCTGAAAATGATGTAAAGTACAATTATGTAGAGGCTCCAACGTGGGAAGGCTACTTGTAGTCTTGCAGTAGCAGGAGAGAATTCACTTCATAGAGTTTAACCTGTTCTTTAGAGCTTCTCTTTGTAGGTACAAAGAAACACAATTCTGAAGCATGCTAAAGAGAAAGTAAACGTTTGGGGAAGAATGCTAATCGAAACACATCTGAAATTTGTCGTGTAGCTCTGTATGTTTGCACGTAAAATGTTTCACATGGAAAGGATTTTAAAAGGCTGTTTAAAGGCAACTGCTGAAATACTTACACCTATTTCAGCCCTTGGAGCGGTGTCATGCATTTTGCTGGGTAGTGTAACATTTAGTTCTGAACACAGTCAATGAAAGTAATAGAAAAAATACGGCTATACCTTAAGATTATGTAATCTAACATCTAGCACTGAGGCAGGAACAGGAATGTCAAGGTCATACATGATAGATTTTATCCCCCTCATCTATTTCACAAGCTTCCAGATGAGTTTGTCAAAGTATCCTGTTCTAATATTTCGTAACAGTTAACATTATCAATATGATTCCTGATGGATTATGTATAGTTGTGTCTGTCCTTGCATAGAGGAGATGTTCAAACCAGGCTTCCTGTGAGTAACCATACCATGACAAGCAGAGTTATTCCCCCGTGTCTTATCTGGGTTGCTTCTGTTAGGAATTCTGTTGTCTACCTAATTGTATGCCATGGAATGTTTCTGCCTTTTTTTTTTTTGTCCAAATTGTTCAACTTCCTTTTTCATTGAATTTCCTCTGTTGATTTCAGACCATTTCATCAAGTAATCAGGATGACTTTGACATCTGAAATTTTCCATCTAAGAGTTTGCCGCCATTACTGGTGTGCTCTCATCTACAAGTTCTATAAGTTTCCTATCTCCTCTGCCATCCAAATTGTTAATGCAACTTTTGAATGGGCATGGGGTCAAGGACTGGAGATTAGCTGAGTGAGGTCCATTAATATCTTCAGAATAGTTAATGCTTCTAAAAATTACTTAGTCCATTCTTCTGTTGTCACGTTCCCATCTCCTTGTTAAAATTTACTTAGTTATGGTGAAATGGTTAAAAATTATGTCGTATGGTTATAATTAACATTTTTTGAAAGCTAAGCAGAGTGTGATGTCATTTTTTTTTTCTATTTTAAGATGTATCTACATTTTCTAAAATAGTTACTCTTCTATTTAGAAGCCTTTCTTGCTGCCTTTTTATGTGACTTCCAAACTGAGATGTTAAGTCTGGCTTTTTTTGTTTATTATCATTTCCTTTTTTTTTTAATTCTCCTAGTCGTGTGTTTCTCTGCTTATAAAAGTTACGGAGAAATTGCACAAGGTTGCTAAAGATTCCTGACACATAGATAACTGCTTCATTAATATGAGTTCCCCTGTGTTCTTTCTTCCTTCACTTACTTGTCTCAAATCAAACCTGATTCCGGTTCCCTTAGTTGGTCGAAGTTTGCATTTTTGGAAGCTTTCTTTGCGGTGCTCAATTTGTAGAATAGGGAACTCTTAATGTGTTTTGTTTTTTTTTTTTTGTAATTTTCTCCCGAGTTTTGTGTTCTTAGATGATTTCTAGTGATAAGAACCAAATTCAAGGCTGTAGATTCTTTCAGCTTCATCCTGCTTGTGAATTCACAGGAGTTCTTAACAAATTCTTCCTATGGATGTAAGCACCCTAGCATTATATGGTTTCTTAAGCCATACTATGATATACACAAATGCTGAAAGCCTACAGGTGATAAGAAGCACTCAAGTCTTATGCTATGTGTTATACTTGAGAATGATAATGATGCTTTAGGTGGATGCTAGTGAAGGCTGAAGAGTTCCTCAGCTTGTTTTATACTGCAGTACTCTTCTCCCCGTGTGTCAAAAACTTGGACTTGGACTCCCATGTTGCTATGCCTTGAAATGTCTTCAGTCATGAGAAATGAACAGAAAAAACAGATATTTCAATTTTAATCTGAAAAACATTTTTTTTTCTTGCTTGTGCTTTGATTACTAATGGGATTCAAAGTGTAGATTTCTGTATTACGGAGACAGTGAGCCCTGTGCTGCTGCTTGCATCCAAAGTGTTTTTTCTAACCTGACTTGAAGTACTCTGAAACGATTTCACATAGCTCTTTTAATGGCTGTATAATAGCGGATGATACGATTTTCTTTATATCTTTATGAATAAATAAATAAAGAACTGATGATCATTAGTTTTGTTCTTACTGTTATCCAGTGGATAGCTTATAGTTCTGTAGTGTTATTTATGTGTCATTAAGGAATACATGTCAGAGCCATCTCATTTGATTATTACACCTGAGGGGGTGGAAGTTTTCATATTTTGCTGTTAGTCTTACCTTGTACTACTGGATTTTAATCCAGCTAGCCTAATGATTTCTGGTTGAGGGAAAGTACATTGTGACTGGTTATACGATGAAGTAGGAGGAAAAGGAAGGAAGCAGGGAAAAGGACGCCTTTGGAGATGGAGATTTTTAGTGAGAGATGGCATTGTTAGAGTAAGTTTTGCTAAGCTGACAATTCATTCACTACGGAAAGCCGTGTTTCACTTCCTTTTTCTTCCTGCTTCCTCTGATTTTTAGTCCGTTTCTTTTTTTTGTGGTTTGCTGTGGTGGGTTTTGGACATAATGAGCTGTTTTTCCACTTGTGGGAGCTGCGTGTGTGTCTGAGCCGGTGTTGTGCGAGCTTGGCCAGGTGAATCTGCTCAAAGAGTTCGCTGAGGAATGTGAGGGCTGGCCCAAAGGAAAGGGGGAGGCTTTGCATCGTGGACATAGAATTGAGACTGAAAGCGAACTCTGTTTTTTGGCAATCTTTTTTTAAATTCTTTTTTCTTTTCCCCTTTTTCTTCCTTGACCTTTCTCTGTTGAAATAAAATGTAGGTAGTTTGCTGGCCTCTGGAAGTTATTCAGGAGGATGCTCTCAGTAAAATCTGCCTGCTTGAAAAAGCTAAATCCGAGCAGTAGTGCTGGTCCTCGTTACTGAAGGACTCCTTTGAATGCCTTCATAAAGCAAACACATTTTCTACCTCACTGTTCTCACAGCTCTCTTAGGAAAGAGAATTGGCTTCAGGCTGGCTGTGTTTGAGGAGTTCAACTTGAACTTACCTTGGGGCCTGCCCGGTTAGCAAACCAGGATTTCCAAGGGCCGGAGAAAAGGCATCCCTTGGGCCGCGTCCTGCTCACAAGATGCAATCCAGCCACCCATCAGGTTCTCCACCACACCCTTACCTGCCCCCTGCTCGGGCTTTTAGCCCTTTTTTGGCCATTCAATGGCTTGCAGCCAACAGCGGCCTGTCTGCGGGCCTCTTCCCTGCACTGGGGTGCCTGCGCTGAGGCCTTAAGCTTGCCCATGTAGTTATGCACATCAACTTATTTTTTTAAATAGCTAATTAAGTGGTGGGCTCTTAGCGTTTTGCTTGAAGTAAGAACACTTCTTGATGATATTTCTCACAGTTGCACTTTATTTTGAGAAAATAAATGCTGAAACAAATCCAGTGTATGTTTGGTTTATGTTGCAAGATGACAACAGCGTCATGTTTGCTAATAGAAATCCTTCAGAATGGAGAATGATCTCGTTTTGCTTTAAGCTGTTAGATAAGCTTTGTTGTCTACAACACTGGCCTCTGAATTAGTTCTTGTGTATTCTAATTGAAAAGAAGGATACGATTAGCTGCCTTCATTTGGTGTGTTTTGGAAGAGTTGTCTGACTGTTTTTGGAACAGGTTTTCAAAAGCATGTGAGAGCTGTTGTGAGATCCTATAATGGGACTATAGACTTACAGAGCACAGAGATGATTTAAAAAAAAATTATTTATGTAGGAATAGTACTCAAACCACTTACCACGAATTGGATCTAAGTGAAAATCTCAGACGAACAATTGTCACTTTGAGAAAATAAATGTGACTCTATCGTTTGTAGTAGAAAGGCTTACTGTGTGCAGTGAAATCAGTCACCTGCATTTGTTTGTTTACATTAATACGGAATGTTTTTGAGAAACTGATCATCAGCAAGAAGTAAAGAGCGTTACCTTCCTGACATTAAGTATGACTTGTGTAGTTGCAAGATGACTCTCAAGAGTGTAATCTATATTCTCCTTTTTTCTTTTTATTTAAGCAGAAATGTAGTTTACCAACCAAGGTTCCTTACAGTTGCACCTCAACAGCAGGGAAGTGTTACAGAAGAACCAGTGTCAGAAGGTCTGAACAGAAGGGCATGGCAGTTTGACTGGGCATTAAATAGACTGGATAACTCTGTCAGAAAAACTGGCCGCATCCCGAAAACCCTTCTACTAAAAGTCTTCCAGGAAATATGCAGAGAAGGTAAGCTGCTTCTAATTCAAGTTAAAGCTAAAGTTGTGATAAAACACTTCATCAAAACAAGGAAATTTCTGAAGGAGTTGTGATTGTATTTTGTCTTTTGGATGTTGTTTAACCTTCCGCATGTATTGATGAACAAACTTTAAATGCTGTATAGATAGTATTCTGCTTTAAATGCACACATTTTCTTTTCAAGGGTTTTTTGTCTTTGGAGTTTATACTACTTGTAGAAATTGAGTGTACTTCTAAGAAATCTTACTACGTTGCCCTGGTTATTACAGTTTCTTTTTTTTTCTTTTCTGTTAAACTTTTCTCATATAACAGTGTTCTGAACTCTTAACAGGGATTGTATCTGTCTACTTCATACAGTATATTTTGTCTGTAGGAAGCCATGGTGTCCTTGAGAGGTCATTTGTTTTAAAATGGAACTATACAGGGAAATGTGGAAATCTGTCCCCAGGTTTCTCCATTATCAGGTAGCTGTGGATATTCAGATTAACAAAGCTTTATTTATTTATTTTTTCAATAAAACAAAAATAAACAAGCGAGGCATTGTTTGTTCTGACAGATTCAATGTTCCTTTGTCTAAAAATAGCCAGACTATTAATCTTTTGCAAATCAGGTAGCACAGTTGAGATTTGGTACCTGTTAGGATGAGTCAGCAGAGATATTTTATGAATTGAGGTGTTGAATTGAGGTGAGAACTTTGAGTATACTGAACAATGACAACATGTATTGTTTTGTTTTAATTTTAAACTTTGCTGTTTATCCTGGAAGTTACTGTCTTATTTATTTATTTGGATCGTGGTCTTAAAGTTTTGAGATGTTTAGATGTAGAGCTTAGGGATATGGTTTAGTGGGAACTGTTAGCGTTAGGTCAGAGGTTGGACTCGATGATCTTGAGGTCTCTTCCAACCTAGAAATTCTGTGATTCTGAAGCTCACTGGTTAAAAGATGAGTTTTCAATTCATTCTCTCTTTTTGTTGAACATTTTTAGTTTTGTCTTTCTGCTTGTGATATCCTTTCTGACTGCTTTTTCTTTTTTAGGTATAAATTTATTAATTGCAAATGTGGATAGACAAGGATTTTATGCTTCCAAGCTTATCTGCAGCCACAGTTTTCATTTTTTGATCAGTTAGTTTTTTTAGGAAGCATGTTAGTAAACAGTTTAATCGCTCATAGTGGTTTCCTTTAGTTATTTAAGTATTTTTTGTTTGGGTGGGCTTTGGAATTCATGAAAACAAAAAGCTTCAAAAGGTTTCCATTAAAATAAATGACAAATCTTAATTTGAAAAACAGACCTTTTTTATTTTTTAATAACAGCAAATATTTTTTTTAATAAAAATATTTTTGCTTTTTTTTTAATAAATGCAAACTTACCAAAGTGTGGAGTCTTGTTTATTTTTTTAAAACTATGTGTGTTTTAATGTTCTTCCATTTATAATCATAACACAAAAAATACACCAATGCTTTTGATGCAGATCTCATCTTATGCATTTCCGTACTCATACTACTGATTTTTTTTCCAGTTTCTTTTGACTTTGAATTACTAAGCCACTTGTATAATGTATGTGTAAAACACTGGCATCATGAAACTGGAGGTACTGGCATTTTTGCCACACTAACTTGATTGTATGCAGAGGTTTACAAGTTAACAAAGTATATTTCGTTTCCCGTCACTCCATGATGTTTTCACAAGCTCAAATCACCATTTGCAACTTGTACCTGCCCTCTCTCACTATTTTATCTTATTTATCGTTTCTCATTATTATTTTTCCCCCACTACTGTGTGTTTCTGTCCAGATGAGCTTACTCTGATATAGCAAAAAAATACTGACAATACTCTGATATAGCAAAAAATAACATTTTTTCCTATAGATTGTTCTAGTGAAACCCAGTTTACGATAATGATGTGATATCCCGCATTTGTTGGTCCTTTTGTGTATCAGAAGATCTAATTCATAGACTGCCTCATACCTTTCTGTTCTTGATTTTTTTTTTTCTATTTTGCCATTATTTTATAGCTGTGTAGCTGTTCTTATAGCTCTGTATAATTGTAATAATAATAATAAAATATACCTGTAATATATAAAATCTACTTAGAGTAATAAGCAGCAGCTGGAGATAACTTTAGTGGCAACAGTTCCTGTCTCTATGCTGGGCTGTACACAACTTCAAAGTGTTGGCATGAAGACTTGGAAGTCATTTACAGAGCACTTGTGATGCTGCAGACTTGAGGTGATTTTGGAAGTCTGAGTCATGCAAGTCTTCATGTGTGTTTGTGTTTGGGATAGGAAACCTTAAATAACTACTTTTTTTTTTTTTGTTGTTAAACATTTAACTTGTATGCAAACGTACATCTCTGATCATTTTTTTAAGTATTCTGCTTTCTACAGGAATCCTCCTTTTGATTATAAATGTCTGTGTTTCCTTATAAAGATGTGATTGAAAAAATCTTGTCTCCAATTTACTGGATAATCTGATAATCTGCAGTTCTACCTAGTTTTGCTTTAGGAGTAGTAGTGAAGTCCAAGGCAGTCAGCTAAGTCCATACTTCAGTTTTTGACATCTCTAGGGTTGTGTACAGAAGTTGGACGGTGTAGATGTTTCTAGTTTTCTTCATTATTTTCTTGATATAAATTAACTCATTTATTTTATGTTGATCATGGACAGAAATGAAAATGGATGCTAATGAGAATTGGGAATTAAATTTGGGATGTCTCAGAAAACCTGTTTTGAAATAGTATGGAATTGATATGAAGTATTTTGCAATTTTAGAGATTTACCAAAAAGTTGCGTCCCTGTTAGAATTAGTGGGAAATACAAACTACCTGACCACCTGAGTTTAGGATTTTGTGTTGCACTTGTGTTTTTTCTGCTCAGCAGAGCTCAGTATTGTACTAATTGAAACGTTTTATCATGAACCTTCTGCAGCATATAATATAGTGTCATTGTTTAATCATTTGGGTATCCTGTTCAGTAGAAAAGTTCAATCTTGAAAATTGTATCATTTACATAGGAGGGGTTTTTTCTCTTTCTGTTTTTCACTTCTATTCCTAATGATGGTCTAATGTTAGCGCTGGAGATAGGATTCTGAGATACCATTCATACTTCTTGCCAGCAACATCTCTTTTCAGCCTTAAGCTTTATGAATAAAATTTGGAGGTTAACAGCACTAGCATAGCAACAGGAGAAGAACCTGAATAAAAAGGCAAAATGAGTAGGGATATAGAGGTTTTTCCTTTCTGGGCAATTTGAAAACTTGTTTATTCATCTTCATTGATGCCACTAAAAAGTAAAAAGAGCGTCTGTCAGGTGGGTGAGTTACAGTAGTGTCTTGTCATCTTGTCCATGCTGTCTTGTTTATGTTAAGTCCTGACATGACACACACACTTGTAGAGCTTGGTAAGGTGTGACTTGCATATGGGTTCATTCAATGTTTATTTCATTTGAAGAGAGATGCAGTGCAATGCTTAAGGAGTGTGAACTCTTCTCTACTGCAAGATTGAAACCACCTTCTTATTCAAGAGCTATAAATAGATGTAAAAATAACTAATTTTTGTAACGCTATTTGGAAGGATGGGTGCCCAGCACTGCATAAATATATACAGTATATACAATTACTTGGACAAGTTAGCATCAGAACCTATAAGTCCTAAATTTAGACAGTAATATTCTATAAATAAACTTAAAAGTTCCTTCAATGTTATCTTTCAAATGAATCCCAAAAGAGTGAAAGTTTGAAAATAATACACTTACTGAAACATATATTTCCCAGTGGTTCTTACATCTGACAGACTTGTGGCATTGTTGTTTCTGTGTGTGTCTTTGAGTGACTACTTCTGCTTTACTTGAGTAAGACCTATTAATAATGTTATTTTTTACTGCAGGGTGTCCAGGGAGTAATCAGATCTTGCTTTTGTTGCGAAGTTGTGGTGCTCTGTTACCAGAGGTATTGTCATCTGAAAGAACAGAACTAGCCCATACGATATGGGACAAGATGAAAGAAATGGGTAGGTTAATTTTGTCAGTCCATCCTGCTGGAATAGCAGTGTGCTTTAGTTGTTTACTTTGTAATAGAAGATGGAATGCATCTTAACAGTGTTTAAATGTTACGTTATAATGGCAAAACCTCATTAGTAAATAAATGCTAGGTTTTCTTATTCAGGTGAGAGTTATTTCTTATTCTGGGAGTTATACTGACATCTAGGGGTGTTTATAATAAATCTAAAGATTGCTGTTTCTGATGCTTAAATCAGATTTTCACTCGATTTTGATCATTGTAAGAATGTGTTGTACATCTCTTTTAGATGTTATGTTGATATAGGTAGGCTGAGTATTCCTAGTGCTACCAGCTATTGTGTCAGATGGTTTTTATTTTTAAGTTAGGCATTTGTCTATACATGTTGCATATATTAACTGATTCTTGATAGTAAAATTACTAAATGTGTGAAATGAATACATCCGTAAAGGCTGCAGAATAGTGTGCACACCAGCAGCAGTGCTTCTGTGCTCTTTTTAGGTTTTAGCCTTTTACAAACAAACGTGTTAAATAGATGCCTGTTACTGTAAAGGTGGATAAAAGGAAGCAGACTGATTATAAATAAAGTTTATCCAGAATAAAATTGGTAAGAAATTAATTACCTAAGAAAGCTGTAAAATCATGTAAAATATAGAGCATCTACATTCAGTGACAACGGTTGAAATATTTCCTTAGGTGCCGTCTATGACACAAGCCATTATAATGCTTTACTTAAAGTCTACCTCCAGAATGAGCATAAATTTTCTCCAACGGAATTCTTGGCCAGAATGGAGGAAGCTAATGTGCAGCCCAATCGAGTAGGTATTTTTAATAGTAATTTTGGTTAATATTTATTGGATAGAAATCATTAACTTCCCTTTTTTTGTTTTCTGTAGGTTACATACCAAAGGTTGATTGCTGCTTATTGCAATGAGGGTGACATTGAAGGAGCAAGGTATTCTTTTGCACTCACATTTAAAGAAATCTCTAAGAAAACTGATTATATTCCCCACCATTATTGTTATAACTCACTTCAGGGTAATTCTTAGAAACTGAGTAAAGCAAAGAGGATTCATTGTAATTTATTTGAGTACTGAATAGCAACTTTTTAGAGATAGCTGGAACCTGCATCACAAAAATGAAAATAAACCATAAGTGTGTGTTCAGATCAAATTGTATTGAAGCTGCTAAGAAAATAACTTATGACATTTTTAGAGCAGGTGTGGAACAAGTATGAAGTTATAAAAGCTTACTGCCTGTATAAGAAAATGGCTACTTGCGAGGGCATTTGAGAACGAAGTGGCCTAAGGAGTAAATAGTAATGATTTTTTTTTTGTTACACAGGGCTCACTGGATATTCCACCTAACATTAATTGCATTAATTTTTAGCAATGCTAAGTTGCAATAGTGAGATTGCTGGACATGTATAATAAGGAAAAAGGAGAATAGAAACAAACAAACAAAAATCTCAGCCCCATTATTTTGCCTATGCATATTTCAAAATGACAAAGATCTTTCATATGAAAAAAGACCACATTATGCAGCATGCCTAGATAAAATATCTCAGTGACATCAGTATTTGTTTTTGTTTAATACAGTACTTGTCCAACAGCACAGTTATAGCGCGGTAGTTTATTTTCAAATTAAAAAAAAAAAAGTCTTTTTTTTTTCTTTTTTCAGTAAGATACTTGGATTTATGAAGAGCAAAGATCTCCCAATCACTGAAGCAGTATTCAGTAGCCTTGTCAAAGGTCATGCAAGATCAGGGTAATGTTAATACCTTTTTAAAAAATAATAATTTACTTTTTACTTTTATGTTTTACTATAACGAAAAGTGACATTGTACAGGAAATTTGTATGCCACAAAATAGCATAATGGTTTTGCATAATGTAAAAGATTGTCTTTCTACACGTTTTTGAAGCAAACAAAGCTGTGTAGCAAAGGAAACAATTTTTCTTGTTTCTGAAAATGTTTTATTTCAAGATAAATTACTGTACTTCTGTAATGATTTGTGCTTTGGTGTTTTAGGGTTTGCTTAGTTAAGTAGGTTTCTCTGTACTTGTTGCAGCCTTTGTTTCCGATTCTTAAGACCTTAATGAAGTAAGGTGGAAGTGACAATAAACAATTGTGATTAGATCCACTGATACTCTTTCTTTCGAATTCTTTTAGCGATATCAAGAGTGCAGAAAATATCCTTTCAGTGATGAAGATGGCTGGTGTTGAGCCAGGTCCAGACACCTATTTATCACTGCTGAATGTATATGCTGAAAAGGGTGATGCTGATAGCATCAAGAAGGTATTGTGAGTTTGAGTTTAAATACAATTTGTTTGATCTTTTGTTCAATTTAACTTCAAAATGCTTTTTATCCATACAGGAGGAGTCATACTGATTTTTTTAAACTTGTTTCCTCATAGCAAAAATTATTATTATTATTATTTTTTGCATCTGAATAGCCAGTTGACTGAAAGCAGTCTCATACTTTATGAAAAATATTTTTTTATTGATGCTTGCTTTTGGCAGTAGGAGAAGATCTGGTGAATAGTGTTCGCCAGTGAGTGATTTAATAATTCGTTTTTTTTCAAGGGGCAATGATTGTATATGATACATATAAAAGTAAACCTTGATTATCCTGCTCTCGTTGAAAGCATAGAATCCTTCCAGTAGAACTGTGATTTTTTTTTAAGGAGAGTTCATACCTGCAACTTACATGTTCATAGTGTCTGAATAAGGTAATGCTGCTTTACAGCCCTTTGTGTAGTTGATCATCTCAAGTTTTGGACCACAACCGCCAGCTTTTGTAAATTTTACTTTTTTAATATATTCTGTTTGAAGTCAGTATAGAGTTTATTAAAGTTAAATATCTTACTGTTTTCAGACTCTAGAAGAGGTTGAGAAGACTGAAGGGTACCTTATGGATAGGATTTTGATGCAGGTGATATTTAGCCTTGCCAAGGCTGGATATCCTCAGTACATTGAAGATATTAAAGAACGTATAAGATTTGAAAAGGAATTAATTCCAGGTATGTACTTGGTTACTGCAATGATACTTTGCTGCTCAGGATGGTGAAGGGAAGCTTTTTTTTTTTTCCCCCAAGAATGCCTAATGCCACCAAAAATAGGTAATTTTGTATCTTGAATATGGAATGAAAATACTATTTTGGCACTAGTTTGTAGATTCATTTATGCTGTTCTTAATCGTGCTTTCTGAAATGTAAATTATAAACAAATTTAATAAACCAATTATATTTCAAACTAAAATATAAACCAAACATAAAATACAAAGCAATTCACATACTAAAATCTATGTATCATCTTTTTAACTTCTAAAATTCATTAAGACTTTACGGAGACTCTTAAGGAGAGCAGTAATTGTGGAGTCCTTTCTTCAAACAACACTATTGTAACTCCTGTTGTGACAGCTCTTTGTGAATATCATAAAAAGGGAGACAGTAAACACTGACTATAGTTTTCTCTATCTACAGTTAAAGTCACTTTTAGATCCCAGTATGTGTAGTCTGATTGATAACTGTTAATTATACTCATCCCTTTTCCTTTTCTTTTTATTTTTTTTTGACACGTTTAGATTTTTTTTCTCTTATCTGGTATCCAATCATGCTACAGTGGTGATGGTTTGCTAATCTTAGGAATGGTCTTTTTAGTGCAGTAAGTGAATTTTGTTGACAATATAAATAATTCTGAAAGATGAAGTTTCAGATTTGATTGGTGAGTCATGTTAAAAGGTATGTCGGTGATACACGAAACTTACTTTCCTAGTTTTCACTGCTTTTAGTGTATTTTAATGTGAAAATAGTTATATACACTATTGTAATGTTGTTGTTCTCTGTCTTTCTGTCTCCAGATGCGATGAACCTCTGTTTGACTCTGATAACTCATGGCTTTGAAGATATAAGTTTCCGTATTTTGAAGTCTTACAATCATTTATCACGTGATAATGCGGACCAGGGTAGCTTCTTCTTACAACACTGTGTAAATAGAGATCTGGTATGCAGCATAATGATACTTCTTTTGTAATGCACTAGTGATAATATATTTAATTTAATGAATCCATGGAAATGGAAAACGGTATTTTTTTTTTTTATAGCTCTTACAGAATCAAAGGATTTTAGTATTTCATGCCAATTTGCATAATAAAATGAAATTCATGAGGGAAGCCTGTTTGGGATGTGTAATATCAACTTCCTAAGCATGAGAAAAATCTGACAGTGTAAACAATTAGAGAAATGTAAAAATATATTAATTCTTGAAATTCTTTGCAGCCTTTGAGCAAGCTGAAGCAATTTTGTAGTGAGTTAAAAGAAACAAAAATGCACTCGGCACCGTTAACATTTGTCTTGCGTTGTGCTTTGGAGGCCAACAAGTCAGGTACTTTGCTTATTTATTTATTTTACGTATGTTTATTTAAAGTACTTGGTCACTGTTTAATTATGTTGTGAATGTTTTTAGCCCTGGCTATTGGTGTGATGAAGACCATGAAAGAGGAAGGCGTGCCACTCAGACCTCACTATTTCTGGCCACTGATGGTTGGGTTCCAGAAAGAGAAGAATCTTAAAGGTTAGCAATATGATATGTGTTCCTCTTGCTTTGTTGTAAACCTAAGGTACAAATCTTCACTAAAACACCACTTCCAAGATTCACCAGGCTCTTGAATATAAGTGAAGACCTTGCTGCTTTTCTGTCTTTGTTGCAAACTTTTTTTTTTTCCTTCAGAAAGGCTTTTTAAACCCCCCCCTTTCTTTCTCAATCGTGATACAAATTTAGGTGGCTTACCTTTGTATAGAAAGATGAGCAAAAGAGTTTATCTTTTTAACTCTTCACATTCTTTCTGCCTTTCAGTGGTTCTTTTCACTCCTCATTACTTCCAAGAGCTTACTCTTGAAGAAACTGAAATCTGAGAGAAGCATTTAATAGTAAGGTGGTGTTATAATAGCTCTCTTGGACTGCAAATCCAATTCTTTTTTGAAACCATCTTATTATGTACCTGATAAGCCAAATGTGAGTTTAGTTACAATAATAAAAACTGCAGGAGAACTTACGTCACTGAATGTACGAGCCTGACCTGACAGCATCCTGATTGAAGGACAGAAATGCTCAATCTTTTGGATTCTTAAGT
Source organism: Anas platyrhynchos (assembly GCF_047663525.1). Lineage (NCBI taxonomy): Eukaryota > Metazoa > Chordata > Aves > Anseriformes > Anatidae > Anas > Anas platyrhynchos. The sequence goes on from NC_092589.1 coordinate 40,669,463, forward strand.
AGGTTCAAGCATTTAGCATGCTTTCCCCTGTTACACATGGGGATGTCTACAGGCTATGAATAAGAATTGAACAAATATTAAATTTTAGAGTACAGTATCTAATTCTTTGGTTTGCGTTATTGGTAATTCAGAAAGAATGGTATTGTAAAAAGATGCTTTTAACAGAAGTACTTCCCCCTTGGGGAAACAAAAAACTGTCTTTTTCATCTTATCTCACAGTATAATGTGCTTTAGAATGAGATGCAGAGTTGTTAGTGTGACACTGGGTGACAAACAAAATGCACAAACAAAAAAAAAAGTGCTTTTAGCACTCTCTTCATATCGCAATTTTATCTTAAATATACAGTCACATTCCAGTTTGGAAGAAATGCTGAAACAAGTATTCCCTAATTGTTTCTGGCTATAAAAATGTCTCAAATCTTTTTCAAAAAGCCTTTGTGAAAACAATATTCAGTTTTTATTAACTCTTTAGGATCTGTTCTGCTAGACTACTACCCAAGTTTATCTTCTTACAGGTTTTCAAGAGCTACAAAGTTCAACGACATTTTAAAAGTATCTCAGTGTTGGTTTTAGGTGGGTCATTTGTGACTTACTTGGAGTGCATTATTGCCACAAATAAGTAAAATTAAGCTGTGTCATACTTCTGTATAGGCAGCGGGTGCTGCCTACTGAACAGAAAGAGGTTGTCTGTTACTACAATGAAAGTTTCACTTCACTGACACAACTCTAAGAGATGCTGAAAGTGTTAGATTTAGACTTCGCTCCCAAAGCTGAGGCTATGTCTGACCATTGAGAGAAACTCAAGTTTCAGATCAAGGTCTCTGGCAAGTTCAGAAGTTTCCTTAATTTCAACTCCTACTGTAGAAATTGGCTGTACTCTGGCTAGGAGTTACTGCTGGAAGTCATGTAAACAAACTGAGAATAAAACTGTTGCAAAAGCCCTTGACTCTGGCTTTCTTTAATATGCCCTAGAAAGCCTGTCTTCTTCTGTCTGTAAAAGCAGTGGATGCATAAACTACTGTATGGCTGTATAATAGTAGTGTGGCTTTGCAGACATGGTTTTGTAACCTCATACTTAGTCTCTCAGAGTTTGAATCGTCAAGTGTGAAAGTTACTACTCCATACATAACTACAAAGGCCAGTGATTTTGCAATTCTTAAAATATGTGAGAAGATATCTAAGCATTTTTTTCTGCAGTGAAGAATCAGTGGAATCATTCTTGCTGCAGTGAAACAATAGTCTTTTTTTTTTTTTTTTTCCCATTTTTGAAATTTAATTGTCAGTAAAAAGAAAAAATAAAGAGACCCACTATCTAAAAACACAACCAATATAGTTGAGGTAAAGTAAATAGGAGGAGAAAAAAACACCCTGAAATTTTCATAGAAATAACAGAGCAGAAAATAATGCTTCAGTGAGAACTTAAAGGTGACAACAGACAGTAAATGAGCAGAATGGTGCTTTCTAGCAGTGAAAAATAATAGGGCTGTGCTGAGAAAGGTACAGACAGACACTGCATCACATCTCGTACTAAAAAGGAGGTAATAATTGCTTCATCTACAAAGTAGCAATGCCTGGCCTAATGTGTATAATTTTGCATCTCAGTATTGGTAAGACTGAAAATGAAAAGAACTTTTAAGGGGGGGAAGAAATGGTAAAAATCTGATAGGAGGTAGACAATGGACTAAATCATTAAAGGACACAGAAGAAAAGCAGCAACATACCTAGAACTGCAGGGTACAAATGCCTTAATATAATGCATGTAATATGACCCAAGCAATTACAGAACTAGTAACAACATTTAATTACACGTTTATCTGAGGTTAATTATAACAAAACCTGACACACTATATCAAAGAAGGTTCCCTAACTTCTGTATTTTGCAGCTGAAGGTGAAAGAAGTAACAGTGAAGTGGTGGCTAAGAGGAATAAAGCTAAGCAAGGCAATTCTTTAAATGTACTGCAGAGAACTTAACCACTCTGAACTAGCAAACAGATCTTTTCAGTCATTTTACACAGGCAGATATTTCAGGTGGAATATGCTCGCTTTTATTTGCATTTGATATGAAACTTGATAATTACTTATTTCTGTAGCATTTATCTAAATAAATGCTGTTAGGCTTGGCAATGGAAAGTATGTAAAAGGGTTTAAAAGAGGTATATGCAGTAGATCAGAAAAGGCTTTTGAGATTCAGCTTGTATCAGATCATAGTAGCAGGAGAGTTGAGCAGAAATGTTTTACTTATGCTGGTAACTGGACATATTGGCTCCCTTCATATTTGTGGAATCACTTCAGGTATTTTTGAGGACAATTTTTAAAAGTCAATAGTGTATTTTAATTTCATTTTCTATTAAACTGTTGTGGTTTTATACACAAAGCATGGCTTGTGAATGATAATTCAGTTTTTACTTTGCCCCAGGAAAAAGAAGTTGGATGAATAAGGAAATAAGGCTCTTGAGTTCACTGAGAGCAATGAGTGCTGGTTTCCCTAAGTAATTACTACAGGTCGTGTTTTGTAGACAGACCTCTCCAGCCAAGAACTTTGGAGTGCATCTCAGATTAACAACACAGCAAAAATACTTAAATATTACATTTTTTTCCTGTACACGTCCTCCCTTTACAAGTTTTTTATTTGTTTAGAGAATTGCTGTAAGCACAGTTATGCTTCACTTTCAGATATTGAACTGTACGTAGCTGCCTTAGTAATTAAATTCCCCCTGCTCTGGTGGGACCATGTTAGATACAAGGTGCTACTTCTTGTGAGAAACTTAAGAAATGAAAGGGGGTCTGAAATGTGAGCCTCTCTTTTCTCTCCTTAAGAGGCAGCAAGTTGCTCCGCTCTATCAGAGGAATACTATGATCATCTTGTGATAAATCTCTTATTGTATTTCTTGGTGTTTGGATGTACTTACTCGAGGCTGGAAAGATGCTTTTCTGCTTCTGCTGGGGCGTTCCAGTGCTGTTTCCAGTGCTGACAGAAAAGGAGAACGGAAGTGTTAGGCTGTGTTTTGTTCCCTATTTCTGTCTTCTTATAATTCACTTATATAATTGTGGCAGTTCAACCCCTGGAATCCATACATACCTCAGCCCATCATCTCAAAAACCTCTTCTTGATGAAGCAGGGAAAGGTGACTGAAAAAACTCTCTGAACCCGTACAAGTCCAAGGAACCATTGTACGTATTTGAAAACAGGACTCCATCAAATTTTGATTTTTTTTATACCATGAATAGAAATTTTAAGACTTCGTGGATAGGCTGCCTTTCATATTACTCACATGATTTTTTCCTCAAATGCAGAATACCACTACCACAATATCAAGTGTTCTATATAATTTCAGGATTTAGACAATTGCAAAATATTTTTAAATACATTATGTCTCATGCAGACCTTTTGAATGAACTGTTACATGGTCCCCAGGGACTAATCCTTAGTATAAAAAAAAAAAGCTTTCTCTTAGTAATCCTTTTATTTACAGAGTCTTTTTAGAAGACTATTTGATTGTGATTTTTCTTTAGTATCTTTGTGTGTTTTTTCATCGCACCCAGTTTTCTATAACCCAAAACAGGATCCGCAAAGCAACCCATTGAGGTATGGGTGTACAGTTGATAAAGAAATAATTATTTTTAAACTAGTGTTTATTTCATTTTCCTCATTTTTTTACTTTGTTTTTGTGTATATTTTGTAATGTACATAATATATTAGTACAGTAATACGTGTATGCAGTTTCTAAATACATACACGTGGGGGAGAGCACATTCTCAGAAAAAGTCCAGAGACCGGTGTTGTAGCTAAATGTGGTTGCACTTCTGTCCTTTGTAGTCTGATCTTTGGTAGCTGGGAGAGAGAGAACACAATAGTGTACTTTCCAATACTGTTATGAGATGAAACTGGTATCTAGAAAGTCAACATACAATAATGCTCAAACCTTTACTCATCCATCCGTTTGATGATATCATAGTATTCTGATAAAAGTGGGAATGTTTCACTGCTTTGTGTTGCAGAAGATATTTATATGGTAATAAAGTAGTTTCTCCTCTTCATGAGGTAGGAAATGTATGTGAAATTGTAGGATTCGGTGTTGATTTTCATTAATCTATTCCAAAAAACTCTCCACATCAGCTATTGTAGGTGTGAAGAAGTGTGTTGCTGTTCTTTCAACTTAATTTGGCTATGTACAATGGTTCTGTTGGTATACCTCCTCAATTTTCATCTCAGTCTTCTGCTGGTGTCCTAATCTTCATACGTGCACCTACCTTCTGAGGAGTTGTGCCAGGCCATGTAACTTCTGTGACAAATGGGTACTTGGGAATGGCTGTGCTTAACAAAGCAGATGTCTGCTCCATTCTAGGTACAGAGTTAAGTATCTAGATCTAAATCTCCTGAGTTCACCACACCTTGTTCACTGTGTTAGATACCTTGCAGTCTTCAAATCGTACCTTAGTGATGAGGACTCAAACTCAGCTATTTGGTAAAAGGTTTCAACACAAGAGGGCTTAATACATATGTTGAGAAGTTGAAAACGTGGAATCGAAGCTAGCTGTTAAATTTTGAAAGGTATCAGTAAAGACTTATTGTAATTAATTCTATATTCATATTTTCACAGATTCTGGGCCAAAATCAGAGTTTTGTTTAAGGCAAACTCGAACAGATGATGCGATTTTAATCTAGTGTGACTTGCCTGCATGTATTTGCAAGTGCTCAAAGGGAATTCACATTTGATTATTTGCACCATAGTGCACTGCATAAAATATTCATGGAAGTGTCACTTTTCCATAGGTGGCACTCCAGGGCAAAGACAGGGACTTTGGGAAACTTTGCATTTTTAAAGTAATAAGTATGAAATGCAAGTTGAAAAAAACATATGCTATTTGGAACTGGTGTCCTGCAGCAACTGACAAGTCACTTTTAGACCAGCAAAAAATGATAATACCTGTATTGATTTTGACAGGGGTTCAGAGTTTGCTAGCTAGGGTTACTGTAAGAAGTTTCTCCAAATCAAAAGAGGGTGAACAATTAAAAAGCATGAAATATACTGTAAAACTGTATGCTCTCATTGTTAAGCTCCAGTGACGATGTTACTGGATCCAGTAAGATCAGGTATCGTTGTCTTCAGATGCTTCTCTACAGTAGCAATACGTGTGTAAATTGATCCAAAACGTGTAAAAGTTGTAATGTAGCTTCACTGGGGCTTGGGAGACTCTGCCCTTTCTCTGATTTCCTGTTTGAGTCTGATGCGTTAATACAGAAAGTTAACACAGACCCATTTGTTTATGAAAATGTTGCTTGCTTTGAACAAACCTAGAAAGAAATCTTGAAAGCTTGCCTTATTAATGTTGGGAACAAAGCTAAGAATGTTGATTTTGTGTCTTGAAAGTCATTATATTCATTACGCTAAATTCCAGGTCTTTTTTATGCACAATAATATGGACCTTCTAATATATAGCTTTAAAAGATGTTTTGCAAATACAATATAGAAAATAGCTGTGTACTAGCAATTTCCAAGCTAATGAAGACTTTCTTGGTTTTGATAGTGCATCATGCAACAGGAAATTTAGTAACTCAATTTCAAGCTTCACAGTTAGGAACTTTATTAACACCTCAGATAAAAATGCATTTTTTTACATGGTAGTTTCAAGAAACGAAACTGAAGAGACAAATCTGTTTTTGAAAAGCAACATTTGTTTTTATGTGTTTCTCAAATTTTCATTTTTCTGCAATGCTTAGCTTTACCAATTCTGTTTTGATAGGTATCTTTGAGATCCTCAAAGTGATGCATGAGTTGGGGGTGGAAATCGATGCAGAAACATACACTGGCTATGTTCTTAAAAATTTTCCTGATTGCAAAACCGCCTGTGCCCAGCTGAAGGTGAGTTTACATTTAAAATTCATAAAAATGATCATTGCAACACTTGTTTTTCTGTGCGAGATTTGGATACTAGTAGTACTCTAAACGTGAATGTGTATGATCAAGTCTGTTTAATATATTGAGAATACTTTTGAAGCAGTTGTTACATGGGTGATTTGTTTTATAATGTCTTTCTCCTGCTGTGTTTTCTTTTTGTTTCAGAGTTAATGAAAATATTTTCCTTGAGTTTTACTAGCTTGCTGTTCCTACAAGTCATAATAAATAAATGAATTACATTCTTTGTTTTTATCAGTAATGTTTTTTTTTTCCAGTGCTGTTTTTAATGAAGAATTCAGAATTGCAGATTAAAACAATTGTACTGTTCTAGCATATCTAGCTAGCCATGTAGATGTCTGGAGAGCACTTTTCTAGGTTCTCAACAGCTACTGATACAAGAATGACAAGGTCCTTTGGGAAGGAAGAGTTTAAAATACAAAGTATCAGAAAGTTTTATTGTATGTACTTAAAATGTTTTTTATTGTTTTTGCTGTAGGAAAATAACTGCCTTTTTGAAACTGTTGGACTCTGTGTAGCACAAATTAGACATGAAGCAGCACATGGAAGACTGAATAATGTTCTTTCTCTGTGTAAGTGTATTTCACGTTGCATGTTACTATATTCTCAGTGGTAGTGCTGATAGGTTGGTTGTAGGTGAAGGGATTTATGTGCACAAAGAAATGTGGGAAATTTGTGCAAGGCTTTTGTTATGTGAGGTTCTCTACGACAAGATGTCAGACTTGAAACCACTAGTTCTGGACAACATAGTGTGGTTAAATTGATTTTTAGGATTGAGACTGGCCATAACATGACATATATGATATTTAGCAAAGCTGTGTTTGTGATATGGTTGTGAACCCCACATATTCTGGGAGTGCTTAAGGAAGCAATAGGCATGGACAACAACTGTTAAGGCTTTGGTGCAGGGATTGTTCTTGTTTTCTGTTTGTGGCATCAACTACAATGGGATGCTAGTTTAATAGCACTGCTCAGAAGTACTGCAGAATAATTTATGAATGAATCAGCTTTAAATAACTGACTGCCATTGACGTTAACCTGAGTCTGGAAGTTGGGTAGGAATTTGACAGGGTAATTAGGTCATGAAGTTATTTGCCTACTATACTGAGTCCATAATAAAACCCCTTAATCTTGGACTAAATCTGATACAAAAAGTTCTCTTTTTGAACAACAGTTTTGTTTGTGTAAGACTGAGGGAAAAGCTAAGGCAGTCACTGACTTATTTAGCTAATACTAAAAGATAGTATGCTGTGACCCCGCAAAGCTGTGCTACGGCTTGGAAAGAAACGTTAACTGTAAGCTTGTACTAAATCAGAGTAGTCCTGTGTTAATCTGAAGATGGTAAAAGTTACAGTAAAAAGCAGTTTTTAATACTAAACTGGAAAACAGAGTCTGTATAAAGGCTTAAATCACTATTTTTGTATTTCAGTATATAATGCAAGTGAGTGAAAAGGAGAAAATGAAATGAGTAGGTATTAGTGATTTATTAATTGTTGTAATGAAGATTTATCAATTAAGTGAATCTTTTAAGGTTCACCTTACATTCTGCCATTACTGTTGTTAGTTCTCATTACAATAGAAATCTTAACCATGAAAAAGTAGTACTTGAAACAGCCTTGAATTCTTTTTTTGAAAGGCTAGTTATTTATTAGCAATAATTTTTTTTTTCTGAAAAGTGGAGTAGGATTTGGTAGGTTTTTGCTTACATGAAAAATTATAGCCCCCCCATCTCTCCACACTCATTTTGGTTAAGTAAACTAGTTGCTTTTCATTGTGTTTAAAGGCACAAACGTGTTTGTACGTGGTACAAGATAAATATATGTGATCCGGCACATACGTAACGTGCTGCATTTTGTTTTACTGTCATGAAATTATTCTCACATAGTGAATTGCTTAGCTGTTGTCTGTGGCTTGAATTCAAATTTTGTAGTGGTGTTTCTTTTTACAAAGCCTAGCGTTAATAATTCATAAAATCATACGAAATTTCTTTTTGAACTTGAGCTTTAAAGGAAGGTACTCCGGTAAATAGTTTACCAAGCTGAAATGAATGCTAGTAAATCTAATTAGCACCTAGGAAATGATAAGGCAAAGATATTAAACAGCTGATTTTTTTTATTTTTTTTTTGGATTGGCTTCTTCTGCAGTATTACAAAGAGGGAAAAATAGATGCAGTATGGAAAACAGTTCAAGATTGTCTCATCAATGTAGTTAGGGGAGGTGAAGGCTGGGTATGAGTGCTGGTTGCTATCTAGGTGTATTGATTCAGCTTCTCATACCTTATAACGTATAGATTTCTGCTCCTGACAAGATGAAAACTAAGAAGCATCAGCTGAGGAATCTGGGCGCATAAGGCGGCGTACATGAGAGCTGCTTTTCCCCTTTATCATGCCATTCCATTCCACTTCATTGTCAGCCTCTTGATTTTCTCAGACTTGTTTGTTGCTAAGGAAACCAGGTTGTCGATTGTCAGCAGCAGCTGAGCATACTAAGATGCTTTCTGCTCGTCTTTTTATGAGCAAAAAGTTTCATAAACCAGCGGAGGAGGGTTTGTATTGAGGGTTGCTTGAAAACCAACTTCACCTGAGATTTTCCGACTAAAATAAACATTTAATCATTTAAAACTTAGTTTTCTAAACGCCTGCGCTTAGACTAAGGTGTAGTTTTCGTATGTTGTTCCTGCCTTTTATTTTGCAGCTTCGTGCAGAGCTGGTGTTTTTATTTTGGTTCTCCTCTACCACCTACCTACTGTATTACAGCCCTTGCTGATGGGACCCAGTGCATTCAGGTTTTCAGAGGGTTTAGGTGTGTTGTGATAGTGAAGTCAAATTAAGATAGCTCCATACAGGACTTAAATTCACCTACTACTGTTGTTTTTTCTGTTTTTTTTGTTTGTTTTTTTCCAGCTGTACTATTACACTGGAATGAGAAACAGTAATTTTAGAGAAGGTAGAATTATTTCCAATATCTAGCAAAGAAAAAGTCTAAAGATGAGGATACAGGTATAACAGTAAATAACCTCTCAGATCATTTAAGTTAAAATTATTTTAGTTACCTTTGTGTTCATCCAATGTTGTAACAATTCTACATGTTAATGTTTACAGCTCATGGTTATTCATAGGTGTGTCTTTTTCTCCCCTTACATGTAATTTAATTTAGTGGATAGTGCTTTAGATAGAACTACTTCTTGCTTCTTGTCAGGCAATTTACACCAGCAGAAAGAAATGTTTACAGTCTCGTGGTAAAAAGCAGTAGGATTTACATTAAGTCTATTTTAAAGCAGGTATTCAGTTTGAAACATCCCGGTAAACTGTTTGCCTGTGGTGTATTTTTTTGTTGTTGTTGTTTCAGTACTAATGACTCAAGTTTTCCTGGTTAGAGTTGTATTTTGTCTTTTGCTTTTTGCAACAGGGTATTTGGTCTTGTTACTGTTTTGCAGGGATGCTTATTTCTATTGCTAATTTGTAATAAATAAGTATATGTACATAAACTGGCCTTAAAGGTAGTGAAGAGGCAAAAATCTCTTGGAATATTTAATCTCTTTGGAAAGGAAGCAGACGTAGAGCTGATAAAAGTCAGGACTTTTTCAAATAGCATGGTATTTGAAATTTTGATTTTTACAAATGTTTGTCAGTATTTACTAAATAAACAAAATAGTTCATCTACTCAGTCCCCATTTATGTGACCAACTGACTTGCTGGTGTTCAGGGTTTTCTTGGAATGACTATTTAGAAACATTGCTTTCGTTTACAGTGTCTTCAGCGAGCACACCTTCTGTTGATTTTAACCAGTTTAGAAACAGCCTAATTAGGGGATTCAAAAGGTAAGATTGTTTTGTGAATATCCCTTTTTTTTCCCCTTTCTTTTGCCTTGTTGAGCACAAGTCCGTGCAGTTTTCCCTCCCTTCCTGTCCCTAACACAATGTTTGAGAATTTTAAAGTAGGGTTCCAGCTGTGGCGGATCTGAGGAATCTGGTTTTTCTCTACACTCCCTGGTTTCCTTACCCCTGCTTTATCTGAGCATACTGCTATTATTGTTTGTTATCTGATATTTGACAGCATATAAACTCCTATAGGTAGGAAATACTTGGAATTTTATCTTTACTTTTTATGTTGCTAAACTGTTGTGCTAATATGATTTCCCTACAGATCATTGTTAACCATTAGAGTAGACAGGTACTTAATGAGAACAAAATACCAAGAGAAGCCGGGCATACTCCACTACACCTGATAGCTTCGTTGTGCTACATTGCCACGACTTCATCTTGAGACCTGTTTGGTCCCATTTTGAAAAGAGGGCTTTATGCTACTTGCAGGGTTGACGTAAGCTTGTGGAAATATGTGTGAATTAACAAGCACTTGTATCATCCTCTTTTTGCTCCAATCAAACATCTAGGACCGAGTTTTTTTCCGTAGCTTTACACCACAGGAGTCACTTAACATAGCTTAGGACCAGAGTCTGAAAGCTGGTTTTATTGACTGAGTAATTTACCAAAATTTCTTAATGGCTGTGATGTGACTATGTTTAGGTTGGGTATTACTAAAACACAGTGGATGAATATAGCCAAAATAACTACCTTGTAAATAGCAAGTTCTGTCCAGCTGATCATGCTCTGCCAAGGGAAAAGGAGGAGGAAAAAAATAATCAGTGTTAAATCTGGGCTTGTTAACCTGGCACTAGATAACCTTGACTTCAAAAGGATAAATGCAATAATATTTTAGATAATATTTAGATGATATATTTTCAGCCCCAGAATCATCTGTTTCAGATGTTTAAATTGTTACTTTAGTTAATACGTATTTTTTGTCTGCAACTACAGAGAAATAATCAGTTAAAGTAGGGCTTGCCCTAGAAAACAAGCCACACCAATGTTCCTATGCACCACCAAGGAATGCTGGCATGAAATAGCCTGCTACACGAGAGTAGTGCAGGTGGTCAGAATGCAACTTGCAGCGAATTGAAAGCATTATCAGCTTGTATCGTAAAAATTAGCTGCTGAAGATTCATACTTGGTGTAAGCAAAATAGTTATACTCCTAAGCAGTGGAACAGTTTCTCCTGTTGTGATTTAAAGAGTTATTGAACATTTGGGCTCAAAACTCAGAATTCTGGGGCAAACGAAATATTTTTTAACTTGCTTCAGCTGACTGTTGTTCTCTCTCCTTGCCACTTCTAACTGCAGCATTTATTAGTTTCTTGTTTGTTCTTATTGTTACCTGGCTTCAGGAGCTATATATGAGGTTGGCTGTACCTGAATTTTACCTTTTTATAGTTCCTGAAAGCATGCCCAATTGATGTTTCCTTCTCTGTTTTAAACTTAATAGCGAGAACAGCCTAAGAATGAAGCTTGAACATATGGTAGGAGAGAAGAAAATATTGGTTATCACCATACATTTTTTAAAAACCTGAACTCAGGAGAATTTGATGACAAAATGCTGGTCACAAATGTTCAAAGGAGCAGAGTTTAGGACTGGCACAGGGTGTGGACACATAAGGGACACACGAACAATGCCTGCAGCATACTAGCTGATGGATTTCTGTTGAAGCTGCTCTTTCCTAGTTATTGCTTCAAAGTATTCCTGTTCTATCTACCTGAACTACCATTACTATTTCAGAGTCAAGTACTTTGGGAAATTGATGCGTTTGATATCTGCAGTTCATTGTCATGCTGTCAGTGGTGGAGTGAGTTCACTCAGGAAAGCTGAACTAACCTCACAAATGGCATTTTTTCCTCTTTGTGGACCTGTGCTCCACTCATTTTCAAATACCTGTGGCAGTAGCACAAAAAGAATAAATGGTTCCTAGGCTTGAACCTCCTAAGTAAAATAGAATCCTAAACTTCTGTAAATGCTTTGAAGTTCCACTACAGCTGTTCAGACTGACATCTTATTTTCTCCTTAAAAGAATTATAGGAAGATAAAGTAAGGTCAAAAGCTTTTGATTTTTGTTTTCTTAGCCTTGTCTAGATTAATGCCGCTTTATAGTTGTTGAGATGTTACAGCTTTTAGATAGAACTCAGATGTCCTGTAAATAACAGGAATATGTCAGGTTTTTTTGTACTTGAGTGAACTGGTTAACATTTGGTCTTGGGTTGTAACCTGATGATGTGCAGAAGTGCTCTCCATTCAGTTCTATAGAACATCAACAGAAAAAGGAGAATTGTTTCATGTTGAGTTTGTGCTTAATATGTTACCTATTTATCTTACTCCAATAAACAGCTTAAGTCAGATATTTGATTAATTTATTCTTTGTTACAAATGCATTTAGAGGTACCTGTAGTTGTCCATCTATATTAAAAAATTAATTTTAATGCACAGAAGTACTCATTTTTATTCTAAATTTTACATGTTTTTCTATGTTGTACAAATTCTTTGCTTGAAGCTTATTTTCTCGAAATATTAGACTGCAGAATAAAATGAAAAATGTGCAATTAGAACATGTTAAAATATTAGATTAAAAATAAAATTAAATACATTATTTTTAGTTACCTATTAGGAGTGCTGCATTATTTTAGGATGTTTACTAGAAACAGAGTTTAGTATAATGAAAAGTACAAAACTTATTCTGTACCACATAGGTTTAAACAATATGTTGGAATTACTGAGTTTTAATAATTTGCTTTAAATACCAAGATCCACAGTGTTAATATAGTTTGTGGGTTTTAAAAAAACACATGAGACCAGAGTAAAATCATTTTGTTCCTATTAATTTTTTATCCTTTGCTGCCCTCTTCAGCTCAAATGATGTACAGCTTTGGAGCAAGGTAAGTGGATATAGTGATGCTGTAAATAAAATCAATTTCTCTGCATACTTACGATAAGTTGATGTAAATCTGAATTCTGAGCTTGGTAATTGTAGAACTCATTAATTAGAGCAAGACATTTGTCAGTAGCAGATTATACAACTATATGAAATTTGGATTTCATATTTGATAAGTGCAGTTGTAAAAATCAAATGTGTATCTTTATTCTGATTTGCAGATCAGTGCGATTAGAGATGAAGGTAGTACACAGTTGTAGCTTTGTATACAAAGCTAGCCATGGTTTTCCTGACACTCCTAAAAATCCTTTTCTTTCTTTCCTTCCCTAAACTTTCTTCCTATCCCCACACCAGTGCACATAAAATAATAAGGCATGATTAGATTTTTCACGTTTCTGTCATTTTACTTAAAATATTGAAGGCAAAGACAGATAAAGTCACTTGAATGAAGTCAAGTGAAAATTGGTTGATCATGCCCTCTCCAGTATAGGCTACCTTAGAAAGGTGCCCCATATAACTTGATTAATAAATCTTATAGGGACCTAGAACAGAGGAGATGTTGGCAAATGCTGACTGGTTACCAAATTTGGGAAGGGACTTGCTGCTTTCTGTCTTCTATTTAATTACTGTACTTGCTGATTAATATAAGCCTGTATGTGGCTTGCAGTATATTCAGATTTTTGGGGAAAAAAAAAAAAGAAATTGCAGTTTGGAAAGTTGCTGTTTAATGATATGTATAAATAAATTATAGTCATGAGGTTCAGGGTGGTTTTTTTACCTACCACCTTCTGTTGTGTGAAGGTCATGGTCAGTGGATGTTGTCGTCCTCTGCATCTATCTTTCTTCCTTGTGTGTGGAGAGGGAAGGGGAAAAAATAAAAAGGAAAGAAAAAAGGGGATCAGTTTCATTACTTCCTTTATGAAATTAAACTTGAAGGACAGTTGAGGGCTAAAATAATGGTGGTCTGCATGTAAAGATGTACCTACAGCTACTTCTGCTATTCTCCACAGTGGAGAAAAGGTGTATTTTATCATCTTTACTAAATTTATGAGTTAAATGTAGGTGTTAGCATTTCTTATTTTACAAAGGTTAACTGGAAAAACAAGTAGTTACTTATTAAAAATAATACCATGCTTTTTTTTCTGCAGTCCATTATTTTCAGTGTTCTCTGAAATTTGATTGAGAAGGAGAATTGTGTTACCATGACTTTCTTAGTTTTTTATTAGTTGTGGTTTCTTCAGTGCATTGGTTCCTCACAGGGAGGATAAGGGCAAAAGGGCAGAAGCCCACTGTAGTTTAACCATTCACAGAATCTAGGCTGTTGGTAGAACGAGAAGTGATGGTTTCATTGCGCTTTTGGTGCTTTCTGGATTTATTTATTCATTTTCATTAACAATTAGGTGAGGATTCATTTTGTTCTGTCATTACTTAAAATACAGCTCTCTGACATCGAGAATCCGTCTCCCTCCTAGTTCTCTCAGATTACATTCTATTGTCACGTCAGATACAGCAAAATTCTTGAAATAGTTAAAAACTGTGATTTTAAATATAGATGATACAAATTGCTTAAGAACAGTCAAATGGATTTTTAAAACAATGTGGTTTAGGTGAAGGTATTTGTGGGTAGGATGTGGGGGGCTTAGGGTAAATGCTTCTTTTCCTCTGAAGTAAAATCCACGTGTTCTTTCAATTTGCATGAGACTAATGGAATACATGCTAAATTTAGTCAAAGTATAAAGAACGCAATTAATTTTTATGGATGTATATGTTGTCATTCAAAATTGCATTTATTTAGAAGGGCTATACTAGTTATCTTAAATCTAACAGAGCATGTTAAATCATGTTCCTCCGTTTTCTTCGTGCATTTGCTTCTTTCAGAATTTAAAAAAAAAAAAAAAAAGCTTTACGGGCCAATTTCAGCCTTTCAGTAAATTGGAACATAATTGTAGCATCTCCAGGAGCGACATCAGTTAATATTTGCTTTAGGCTATGTCTTATGATAGTTAACTTTCTGTAGAATGATACACAAACATACTAGAAAATCTGTCTTACTGCCATATCTCAGAAAGCATTTCAGTTTGCAATATATATTTTTAAGAAAAACCTATTATTTACCCAAAAAACACACACACCAAAAAAAGCCCACCTTCCTTGTATTTTTTTTTTTTTTAAGAGAATTACTATGATGTGGTAAAGAATAATACTTAACAGCGAGATGCTTTATTATTTTGAGAATTCAATTTCAGGTACTATTTGTCCTTGCTTCTTTTGGCTGCAATGTACGATTATTCTGTCTTACCAGATAACAGAACTGTTGTACAAGGATGAACGTTATTGCCTGACGCCTCCAGGACCAACTGGTAGAGTTTCAATTTCTATGATTGTAACTTATCCACAAATCCGTTCTTCTGTGTAATGATGGGTTTGAGGGATTACAACAGTAAACACTGATTGCTTCTTTTTGAAAGTGAAATTTGAAAACATGTGGGGTAAAATCCTGATTCTAATAATCACAGCATATTTTTGAGATACATTAGATCTTTTCCTTTTTAGAATTATAAACAAATCTTGCTGATAACGATTTATTTTTCTAATTTTATTGACCAAAATACAGATATAGAATGAGCACAGTATCAGTGTTTAAATACTTTGAGAGAAAATAAAAGCCATCTTTCAGTCTAGTTTTACCTTTAGTGGTTTTGTGCAGTACAATGGTACTTAACATCGCAAATCTTCTACTTTGAAGTATACTTTTTTCATACATGAATAATCTGTATTAAAAAAAAAAAAAAAAAAATCCTCCTGCTGGGGGAGGTTTACGGGGAAAGCTAACCATTTGAGAAGAAAATTAACTAATACTATTCCAATTCTTGAGTACAGGTCCCCATATATTTTTTTACTTTTATAGATAAAAGCCTTAGCACCATTTGATAAAATCTGTTAATCTTGGTTTTCATTGGTTAATAGGCAGCTCCTTCAGTACTAGTTATGTAATGGTTAAAGCATCTTCTATGCCTTCATATCAATATTACAATACTTAATGTAGCTTGGTAATGGAATGTAATGGGTAAAATGTACAGAAAAAATATGCAAAGTGGTAGAAATCAGTTTTTTCTTTTGAGCAGTGACAAAATATTTGTGGCAACTATTTGGGGTGGCGGGCAGGAAAGGGGGGGAAGGCCTTGGGCAGTACCACTTCTGTCACACAGCAGTGGAAAAAATAGATTGAAGTAAGATTCTGTACTGAAAAGCTGTCACTGGGTCTGAAAATAATTAATATTCCTTTCACTCACCAGTTAGATATGTGCTCCCAAACCACATAATCTCTATGCCTCAGTGATCATTGTTGCCATTTCAGAGCCTCTCATCAGGGTGACATCTCACACCAAAATGATTTCTTATAAATTAATCTTGATAACATGACAGTCTCGGTAATTTTAGTGGAATGCTTTCTCTTGTTTTTTTCCACAGAAGCTGTTGGCTATTTTCTTTATCACTTGATTGACAGCATGAGTGACTCAGAGGTACAGGCCAAGGAGGAGCGTTTGAGACAATACTTCCATCAGCTGAAGAAGATGGTACCATTTCATTTTTTGCTACATAATGCCTGTCCTGCCTGACATGTATCTATTAGATTTGAAATTGCTGCTTTTAAGTACAACCAGACCACTTCTCAATGACATGCAAGAGCTGGAGACTTGAATTACATCTGAGATAATTTCTGTTAGACAAATTTCAGTTTGGTTGTGTTTCAAAACTCATATAATTTTTTCCCCACCTCTTGCTACAGAATATAGTTATCCCTACAAACCTCTGCAGCGGCATTTGCAGACTACTGGACTCCTCTCAAGTACCTGAATTAATTAAGGTCTGTGGTTCTATGACAATTACTTTGAAGCTAAAAAATAGAGTATGTGTACTCTGTGTGTAAATATTCTCCTTGGCAAAATAAATACCTTAATGCTATGATTTATATGTAAGCCTTTTAGCCTTTCTGTGATTTTTCACTAATTGTTGAAATTATTTTCATTCTCATGTATGATAGCTTAGAGGGATACATTTAGTATTCCTTCAAGTCAGTGAAATAATGCTGCAGAATACAGGGTTTTTAAATTGCAATTATGTAATAAACTCTACAACATTTTTAGCATCATATGGTTACTTATGGATGGATTTTTTTATTTTATTTTTCTGAATTAGTGATATCTTTGTTTTACTGCATTTTAGGATGTAAGGTCACTGTCTCCTAAAAAACCCATGTCTACAGACAGCATTCCAGAAGTAAGTAAATTCACCAATGGCTATGCTTGTTCATACCAGAATAATAATAATAATGTTTGGATACGGGTTTTGGATGAAGTATAATCACTCGCTTTCAGGTCATGCAAGTATATTGACATTATTAAAATACACCGCTTGAAGTTCAGAGGTTACTTTCCAGAGTAGGAATAAAGGCTGTCCAGATTTTCCTATAGACCTGATGCTTGACCCCAGAGCTGGCTGAAGTTTCATGCCTCAGTTTCCCTGTCTGGTAAAATATATGTGCTTTGAAAGTTCTAGTTAGTTAACAGTGGCGGTGTGAGGGGTGTGAGGCTTAATTCATGCTTGTAAATTACAGCAGTCCTCTTGAGTGGCAGGAACCATATAAATCCATACTGTCTGTGATGCTGGAATGTCAAGTCTTTACATCCCTGATCTGAGCAGAACAGAGATGGAAAAGAAATAGGCTTCTGTTACCTACTTCCTGAACATAAGAACAGAGTACAAGGAAAAACAGTAGTGTTGACCTTTGTAGTTATGCTACTTAATGCTTTTTTTTTTTTTTTTTTTTACTGTATTCTGACTCAGATCTTCAATTAATATGTACTACTTAAACAGATAAAAGCATCTTAAATGATTAAAATTTTTCTTATACTATGGAAGGAGAGGATTATTTTGTCTGTCTTTTATTAAAGTGATCCGACAAGTTGTTCGGGGAAGGCTGTTTTTGAAATTGACATTCTTTCTGTTACCTCCATTTAGAGTGCTAAATCTGACGTGTCTGCTTTGGAGAAGAAACTAGAAAAGCGAAAAGCTGAAAACCAGCCTATTACAGATGTCTTGAAACAACTCATACATGCTCTTTGTGAAGAAGAGGTATCTTAAGCAATGCAGAGATAATTGGAAACACATAGCTATATTTTTAAAGGGACATAAATGACTGTATTATGGAAAGACAATAGTTAAGCAAAGACAAGTGCAGTGCTTGAGGTTTCATGGTTTGATGCTTATAAATCAAACATAAGTGCAAAAAGCAATTAAATCAAAAGGTTAACTAATTTCAGCAACACCTTGAATGGCATGTTTTGGGGTTGCTGAAGTTTGTTTACAATAATCTGCAAAGTGAATGATAGTAACAGCTGTGATAGGTTTATCATACATGCCAAATGTCCTTTCAAGCCATGGCTCCGGTCTCTTATATCTAGATTGTCAAGCAACTGATACATGCACTAGTCATTTGCAATTCAAATATTACTAGGTTGTTAATGCAGGGATTGAAATTCCATTTTCCTGCAGGAGGAAAGCTCTTCTGAGATAAAGGGTCTCTTGCCTTCATTCGGCAGGCGTCCAGCTGTAGTTTACATTCATTTAGTGTGTGTCTGTAATTTGTGGGGGTATCACCACACTTTTATTCAGTTTCTTGTTCGGTATGATCCTGCCTATAAAGCTGTATATGTAGGAACAGTAACAGTCATGCAGATGATAACACAGTATTCACTGCTGCTAAGGACATAGTTCAGAAAGAGTGATTCTCAGCTGTCTCTTTCTATGATTTTGCATATGAAACAAAAGCAAACACCATTATAAGTTTAAAGTGGTCAAATGTATGAATAGGGATGTATAAAAAAAAAAAAGCTTTCTATGGGATTATTAAGTATATTCTTATTCTTTAGGAAGTGGTTTTATTGTTTATTTGGCAGTACACTAGGTGAAAAATTGTTATGAATTCCAAATAAATAAAAAACATATTAGAACTTGGATTAATAATGTCTGTGTGGATTTAAAAAAAGAAAAGCCTTATTTAAAGCATGGTAGCAATGTTAACTAGAAAATTGACTTGGAAACCTACGCTGAAATTAACCTAGATAGTGATTTAGAAAGATACTAATTTCTGCAAAATAATCTTTACTCTGAAATTTTTCTAAAGTATTACAGCTATGTTTTCAAAATAAGATCTTCTGCTATTAAAAGCACTAAAGCAGTCGAATAACCGCACACGGAACATATAAGATTCATAATGTCATATTGACTTTTCCTCTAGTTCACATCTTTGCTTTGTTCCTTTTTTAGAATATGCAAAAAGCCCTTGAAGTGAAAGCCAAATACGAACCGGACATGGTTGTCGGTGGCTATGCAGCCTTAATAAATTTGTGCTGTCGACATGATAATGTAGAAGATGCAATGAACCTGAAAGAAAAAGTGTAAGTACACCGGCACTGAAACATGTCACAGAGATTTATGCTGATACACAGACCTTGTTGAATTAAGTAGGTTGAATATTAACCCCCTCATCCATTTTTAATTAGTTTTCCCCCACCAATGTATGTGCATTTAAAACAGGGGTGTGGTTTTTTGAAACAATTTTTTCTATAATTGAACATCAGAAACAGCTACTTTGTATGGACAATAACTTTTTTTAAATTGCAAATTGTTGTATAGGATCTGTTTTGTTGTTATTTTAAGCATAAGTAGTGTATGAATTGAAGTTAGGCTTAAATTAAGTAGAAAAAAAAATACCTGTATTCTGTGTTAAAAAAGCAACTAGAATGCTTTTAGAATACATTGTACCTATATTGTCTTCAGGATAACAGTGCTGCTTAGTGGCATTGTATTTTAGGATTAACAACAGGCATTCTACTTTAATTTATTTCCAGAGCTATGTATTTTATCTATGAAAATTACCTCCTGGCTAAAACATGTTATGCCTGGCTTATCCCAGAGCAAATTCTTTCAGCTCATCCTTTTATTTGCCCCTTTCCTTCTTCCCCTCTTCCCCTTGAAAACCTCCCTACAGTCCAGTGCTACAGGGGAGAAAACAAGTTGTGTTACTTTGACGTTCTCTCTGTCTCTCATATGCATTCATGAAGTGTTTGCTTTGGTTTTACAGTAGGTTAATAGGCAGGTGCTCATTACACTTTGCTAATGTTTGAAACTGAGAAATAATTGAGCTGTAAATACCAAGAAATTCACCACTCTGCAAACACTAATGTATTGATTTTAGCCGCACTAACATTCTCCCACAATCCCCATAGTGAGATTGTATGAAGTAAAATAGAGTCTTCTAGTGGAGCTTCACTGCAGTAGCATGGTTTTACTGATCTGCCTTGAGTATAGCATAAAATTGCTATGAGGCAACTCTTCAAATTGTTGCAAAAACAGAGGAGGAATTGGTTTTTAAAATTCCAGGAAAGAGAAAATAAATACATAGAAGTAACTTTAAAATAGTAGATTTTCACTTGTTACTGTAGGCGAATAGCTTCACATTCTTTCCTTTATAGAAAACAGTACAGCACTACCCCAGATGTGAGGACTGAGTTTTCTTTCCAGGCTTATGGGAAACAGTTTTTTCCTTTCCAAAAACTACCAAATAATTAATAAGGACGTTTGTCTCTTTAAAACTAGGTAGTTTAGTTTTCTGTTGGTGGGAAGCTGCACAGAAAATACTTAAGGTACATCTATTAAGTATATCAGATTTTTCTTTTAACACTTAGAACTTTTACCTCTTAATGCTGTTCTTTTGGTACATAGTTTTCTGGTTTTTTTAATTAATTAATTTTTAATTAGTCTGTATTTATAAAATATAAATGTCTGATACAATTTTTATTCTTTTAATTCCTAGCTTCCCTAGGAACTCACCTGTTGCTCTTGACACTGGAAAGTACATAGCACTGGTAGAAGTCTTAGGAAAGCATGGTAGACTAGAAGGTAATCCTTTGGCTTTTATTCTGTGTTTCTGCTATATAATAAAGGTATCTTGCTTCAAGAATAAAAATGTGAGTTGATATTAATGGTATATCATGTCCTGAAAAGTGCTTGAACATTTTGCATACAAATTTGCATGTGAATTCAACCAGAGATGCTTGGACAGTGCAGGCCATTAGTTTTAATGGATTGGCAAGCTTGTCATTTACATTTGCACAGCTCAGTGCTTTTTGCATTTCTGCAGCTAGTTTTTATTAGCATTGCTGTTTGGATTGAGTTTGAAGATCATGACTTATGGCACAAATTGCGTATGTGCCTAGACTAATGGCTTTGTTTTTGCTTAAGAAGGTCTGAAGGCTGAACATAAAACCTATAAACATAACCTTCTCATGAGAGCCAAGTACTAAAAAAAAATCATTTAACTTTTTATAAAGTATATATTTTTCTGTTCCTGTTCTTTTATGTGTTTGTTACTGCGTTTTAGAGTCATTCTGTCAAACTGCCTGGAAATTTTGGCTTTTAATGAGTGTTCTGCCAACTGCCTATTTTGGATTGCTAGATGTTTGCATTAAGCTGTTAGCTCTTTAATTTCTGTAATTTAGTCTAATATAATTCTATTATTTACATGATTTGGTTGATCTTTAAAAGAACCCTAGACTGTCATCAACTTTAAAACATGACTCCGAATATCGAGCTCTGTGATTTTGTAGAAGACCTGACACAATAAAAACGCGGTCCAAGCTTAAATAACACCGTAACATTTTGTATCTAAACGACTGTACAACAGAAGTAAGAAGCTAATATATTTTTTTGTAAATATAATCTTCTTTGAAATTTTTCTTACACACCTTTTAATCTTACTGTTCAAAAAATAATAAATAAAGCCGATGTTCTCTAAACCACAATAAATCAGATCATTACTACCTCTACATTAAAGCACTTTGAAAAGATTAGCTTGCTTTTAACAGCATGAGTGTCCCTCGGAAAATAAAACAATTCATAAATGTAGCCAAATGCAAAGTGGTCAAAACATTCTATCTATGCAATAATTAAGAACATTATAAAAATGCACTTATTCCATATACCGAAATGTTTGTTTCTGCCTTACTAATGAAGCTTAATGAACCTAATGTTTTAACATGCAGTCTGTTAGAAAGCTTTCATTGGCTCTCCTTGGCTAATTAGTATCGACACAGCAAACAGGCCCTATCGGTATCAGACCATTAGTCTGGCTGTATATACAGTGTAAACATATCTTTATTATCTGGCCTCGTGACAAGCCATCTGCTGAAGAAACAATGGAGTGATTTAGCAGATGTTAGCATTGAACGATAAAAGCATCCATTTAGTAGAATCTTGCAGCTATAGGGCAGACTATACAGGGTTATGTGGTACAGAGTGGGCACACAGTTCCTATCTATAATTTGTAGTCAAAGTTGCAGCAAAATGATAAAACCATGCTATTGTGGATTTATAATTGTAGTCTCGTTTAGAAATGCAAGTAGTAATTAACTTGAAATCGGCATTATACGCCAGAATTTACATTCCTGCTGGGTTTGAAATGCTGTTTTAATAGCAGTTTGTTTTCCCTACATGAAATTACCTAAGGGTCTTTTGTGTTGTTTCATTGTAGATGCTATTAACGTCCTAACAGAGATGAAAGAGAAGGACGTTCCGATCTCTGATAGAGCGGTTGCATCTTTTTTCCGCCTTCTTAATGCCGCTGCCATGCGAGGTGAAGTTGAAACAGTGAATCGGTTACACGAGACCATTGTGAACCTGGGGTTGGCAGAAACTGCTGCCCTTTATTCCCCTCTGATTACAGTTCACCTTGAAAAGTAAGCTATGTTTGAGCTAGAGGAAACAAGTTACGATAAAATATTTATTTGTTGTGTGACCTGTGTGTGCTGTGTGCAGTGGTTACACATTGGTGTGTGAAAGTGCTTTTGTATGTAAACTTGCACATGCTTACCATTCATACTTTGAGCGATCTCAGAGTATTGTGAATGAATAATCTGTTTGTAAGGTGCTTTTTGTCAGTTACACGTCACCTGATGGTATCGTTGTGGGAACAACAGGTATGTTTTATGGACGCACCAGAGGTGAAGTGGCTGTATTTTGAAATATGCTTGCAAATAAGATGGTTCTGAAGCCTGTTTGACAGGATGGCTATTCAGAGCATGCTAAGTACACTCAGCTCTTGTGGTTAAGTATGTGTTTTTCCCATCAAAACTATTATTTTGCTGAGCCATACAATTGATCTCAGGTGAGCCGAAGGGGTGTGTTTGGACATTGAAATATTTCCAATTCACACAATTATTCAGATAATTTGATATTACTGCCTATAGACTATGTTGCTGAATTTAAATTCGAGGAAAGTACTGACTGATATCTCTACTGTGATTTTCCCATATATACTATTAACACCTTTTACCACAGAAAGGGAAGTTTGTGCACTCATTCTGGAAGGAAGTATCTGTAATTCCATGAGCGCTGTTCCTATGCATAACCTTTTTGATGAGGCAGGATGTTTAAATTAATATATATATGAACTATGTAACAATTTCTAACTGAAATTGAACCAAGGATTCCTTTTTGCTTTCCTACTGTATGCACAGTCTTTTTTTTTTTTTTAGCATGTCATTTATGTACTTGTTGGATTTTAATCTTTTACAGCTACAGTGACTGATAAGTTTATTGCAGTTTGTTTCATATATGTATTAGATGTTCTTGGCTTAATATTATATTTGATATTAATATAATGCCTATAGAATACCATGAAATATTCACTTTTTTCATATTTAAGTCAACCTCAAAGATGGGTTCACAAAGTCTTCATAATGTTTTCTGTATCCAAAAATCCGTGTCATAAAGGTGGAACTCTTGGTGGATGCATGCATGTTCTCTTGTAAAAATAGTATTTTAGAGAACTAGTCCTCTAGTTATGAGTGTACAGAGTACACCTTTGCAGTCAGCAGCACTGCCTTGGTTATATCACAAGACGAGGCAGATGTTTATGAAGGTAATTTAACTGCAATCATATGTAACTAATGTGTTGGAAAAATATCTTTGCTTTACAGTGCACAGCAAGAGTGGTTGCATATTACATAATTGCTTTATGCACACTGACATGTGGTAGTACTGGGTTCTGTTCACTGGAAGTGGTATGGTGATGTGATGTGATCATGTGTGGATGCAAAGAGGAACGGGAAAGAATGCTGCTGTTTTATCTCGATTCCCAGATTTCCACATTCTTTTGTATTATAAACATTTGGTAAAACTTCTTTTAAAACTTTGTTTGCTCTTTATAAAGAGACTTGATGAGACTAGACTCTCTTTTAAAAAAGAAAGCAATTCCTTCCTGTGGAGCTGTAAGACTACAAGTCATCAGTACTCAGCTGTATAACTTAATATATTTCATTATATATAAATACAGTACAAAGAATGCAAATTTCCAATGTTTTTCTCTGCCTTCTTACAAGAGGAAAGACTTGCTTCCTCTTCGATGTTAGACTGAACAGAAGGGGCAAGCTTTTTCCACATAGTTTGGTTTGAAAGAATGACTGCATTTCACTGATTTTTATTGTGGAGATCTTGAGAGTTTTTCAAAGTTGAGTGACTGAAATAAGCATTAGTCATTTCTTTTAGCAATAGTGCTTACTATTTGCCATCCTGCAGTTCAAGTATCATTACTGAAATGCTGTCATTTAGCTGCAGATCATCAGCATGGCTCTGAAATTAGCCGTGAAATGTTTTTTTTAATGTTCCACAGCAGCGTTTGAGCTAGTGTTTTGTGTTCTTAAATTAATTCAAACTTTTTAATTGCTTGTAAAGGAATCTGGTTTGCTTTTGAAGATCTCGACAATTTTGAGTTTAAAATGTTTTCATCTAACCCTCTTCTCTGTGCCCACTCATGAATATTCTGCAATTCTTGTTAAGTCCTAGTGCTTACAAGTGAGACTTTGTAGTGGAACGTGGAAAAGAAAAAAACAGAATTGTTGATTATTGCCTGCTCTTGTGCTATACAGTACTTCGATAATACCTATTTACAGCAGGAGAAATTAACAGATACAATAAGTACATGTAATTCTTTTTCTTCCAAGAAAGCTGCACAAGCTAATTTTCATAAAACAAAAAATAGGAGTTTCGAACTTTAAGACAGGAACCACATCAAGTTTCTTATTACCATGACTTTATTAGTGCTCCCCCTGTAAAATATTAGCTCTGAGAAAGGAAATAAACAAGAACATCCTCAGGTATGAAATTTACACGTTTTACTGTTTCAGAAGTGCTTTTAGGAGAGGGAAGAAAATCTGAAGGAAACCACTGAAAACATAGACTGCATGAAAAAAAAAATTGTGTAGTTTTAAGTCACTGAGCACAAGTGGTGAATAGCTGTATTTTTAGAGATCAAAAGGCTATAGCTCATTTGTATTTCTTTAAAAATGATTGGTGCATTTTAATACAGCATTGTCCATTAAAGTATTGTGTGCTGGGTTGTGATTAATTTCATATAAAGCCATATTTAGTTTCTTATGTAGCAGATGGCGTGCATCCAGTGCCTTGACAATTTTTCTTCTTGTTTTCACAGAGTTAAATTCACCTGATTTTGTTTGAGGTGATGCTTTGGCACGTACAAGTTACTTGACTTTTAAATTTACTGTTAAAAATAGACATCTTTTTAAATTAGGTGGTATTTTTTGGCAAAAGCATCTCTGATAGGGACAGTTTTTCAGATTTTCAGCGGCTTTATTTCAGATATTTGCATTAAAACTCCGTAGGTGTTGCAATGAAATTAAGGATGTTTGGCTCTCTTACTCCATTATTGCAATTAGGAATTTAGCATCATCAGTGCCAAAGGACAAAAGTGTCTCATTTGCCCTATGGGGACAGGACAGTGATAAGATGATTTTTCGTCAAGGATCATTGGGTCGTAATTAAGTTACATTCATGGCTATTGCTTTTTGAAGGATGATTGGTAAATGACAGGCTTCATGTGCTCGGTACGGACAGTGTTCGCTGGGGTTTTTTCTCCCTCTGTCAGAAAATCCTGTTGAGTCTGATAATGTAAATGTGGCATTTTATTCTGAACAAAAGAGCAGGGAAATGAGCTATCTTGTCTAATCATTCAGTTGTTTAACACCGACTTCCAGTTTAGACTCAATTGGCTGGAAAGCACTTGACATGTGAAGTTAGTGCTGTTCGGAACGCATGTTTGAGTAAATTTTAAAGTAAGTGACAGCTAAATTGTACCTAGGGAAATTACAAAGCCTTCAACACAGTTAATTTTTTGGGGAGGATTAGTTGTAATTGCAACACCAGTCTCCTTGAAGATTCCTTAGTATAGCAAATGAACAGAAAAACATTTAGCTCTTTCAAGAGCCCGTTCTCTTTTAACAGAATAATTTTTGTAAAGCTGATTGTACCTTGCTGAATTGACTTCCCTCTACACTAACATCTGCTTCAGATTTGTAGAGAGGGATTTGTTTTACCCGTCTACCCTCCACCCCCACCCCAGAGAGTCCCTTTTTTCTTTCTACCTCTCTAGTGGTTTCAGGTTTGAGAGCTTTTCAATCAGTAAACCCCTTAGGTAAATTGCCACTTCACTAAAGCTTTATGCATAATGTTGCAGCACTTCATTCCAATTAAAATCAATATTTGGAGTCTTAGTTTTATCAGGCAGACTCTCTGGTTGGGAAAGTTGTTTATTACAAGTAAAAGGGTTAGCTTTAGTGCTGCCTTCTTGAAGCAAGAGGGGAGTGGCTTGCTGAAATTGAAGGGGGCTGTTATAGCCAGGCATGGTGTTTAGCCAGTCTTCTGCAAACGCTGAGACATTTGACTAGTTCTGTCTCCTTAGCTTTCAGCAAGTAAAACTGCCCATGCAAATGTTTTTGGAGGTTTGCACCCCTGGTATCTTGGACTTCATAGGCATCCCAAACAGAAAACACGAATCCAGAAACTTCTGTGATCTTAACTCTAACTCCAGTTTAGTTGAAAGATAATGCTGAACTGGGACTCCTGGAGAGTTACTTAAGGGGCAAGCATAATAAAGTCATGACTGAGGCTTCTCCTGTCATTTGAAAATAATAGTATAGCTTTGGTTTTAAGGGAACGTGTTTCGACACGGGGGGGAAACATACAAAGCCTTAAGTGTAATGGATATTAGCCTTGAACAAATACTGTCTGTGAGCTACTGAAAAAAAAAACAACAACTGTAGAATCTGGCCAACAGAAAATGAGGCACGGAGCATATCTGTTAACGTTATAAATAGGAATTTTGTGCAAACTGCCCCTGAAAGTCAGCTTTTCCTACGTGGCTAAGAGTATATGGCTTTATTTCTTTTCTGACTTGATCCATATTAATTAAATAGTAATTTTGGACCAGGCTTTTAATCTAGTTGTGTAGTAAGTAATCCTTTGGCGAGATAAAAGGGTATTTGACATGCATAAGTTTGTACAGAAAGACTGCCAAAAATTTTCAAATGCACAGCTGTTTA
This sequence comes from Anas platyrhynchos, assembly GCF_047663525.1. Classification (NCBI taxonomy): domain Eukaryota; kingdom Metazoa; phylum Chordata; class Aves; order Anseriformes; family Anatidae; genus Anas; species Anas platyrhynchos. Next base: position 40,696,596 of record NC_092589.1, read on the forward strand.
TTTGCTTAAAATCCTGGTGCCTAAACAGAGTTTTCTTAAAATGTGGAAATTCTTTTTTGTGCAGCTTTCTTTTCTTTTCTTTTTTTGTTTGTTAGTGAGTCATAAGAAGAAGCACACTAAAATCTTACCTGTACTTGAAGTTTGAAGCTTATAGTAGGTTTCTAATTTTCTTTCTGTTTTTCTAACAGGACTGTCTTACAAAAGTAGTTGCTGGTACATATTCAGAATTAATTGCAGTCAGTGACAATTGAGAAATAGTGCAGGTTGTTAAGTAAATCATTTTAACTCAAGTATAAGCGTAAGATTATTTTTTTAAATAGTAGTAAAAATATTTTTTGAAGAAATACATCAAAATAAGGCTGAACTTTGTACCTCTGCTATATATTTGTTGGTTGCCAGTTTTGTTGTAGATCGGATTTGCAGATGCTGTTCACTAGAAAACTCTGGATGACCAGTTGGTTGCTTGAATGCAACAGAACAAATATGTCAGATTTTGATAGATTAAAAACAAATGCCTGGTAAATGAGCGTACAAGATACTGACCTCCTTAAATGCAGAGTTATTTGGGAACCCGTGAGCTATGAGTACCAGTAACAAGTACAATATTTCCATTTTTGTAATCTTGGTCCTTTGCTGACTTTTTTCTCTGCATATACAGTATTAATGCCTCCAGAAGCATACATTTAGAGACTAGAAAACCCTTAATGCTTCTTTTTGAATGACATTCAAATTATTTGTTCATTTATTGATAGCTTTGACCTAAAAACAGTCACTTTAATCCTTTAGGAATACAGCTAAGACAATACTATGGCTGTTTGAGCATCAATCTGAAAAGCTAGATTTATCACTGAAAACTTCAATTTGAATGTGTAAATGTTGTTGTGCCTCCTTAGAAATAGAGTCGTTTTCTGTAAAACTGTTTTTTTAAGATGTTAACTGAACTTGCATCTAAAGCAGGAGAAAAATACTGATTATATAAAGCTTTATATCTGTCTATGGTAACTACCATGGTATTTCTCTTTTATGACAGTAATCTAGCCTGCAACATCTACTTGCAGTTTTGAAATTAACCTGTAATTTAGTCTTCACCCCAAATGACAAAAATTCAAATGACTCCATGGGGTGCCAGAAGATGCACTGTAAACAGGGCTCAGTAAGGGGGATAAGGTAGAAATCCGTCATCTTAGGTGTATTTTCAGGACGCCAGTATCAGTGAGCAAAATGAATTCCGTGTTTTACTCAAAAAAAAAAAAAAAAATCAAAAAAGAGATGAGATAGTATGTAGTAATTCAGATAGTTCATTCTTTGAAAAAGCAAAATGTGTGCTGCACAAGAAATCTCAGTGTGAGGAGGAGACATCTGACTTAACGTGTTTTAACAGAACATCTTAATTTGTTAAGGCTGAGATGATCGATAATAAAGTTGCTTCAGGAATGCAAAATCATCATCTCAAGTCACTTTTATTATAGCCTTTGGCTGCTTCTATTAAGTGATCTTTCCTCTTACCTACTTCCACCACCCTGTATTTGATAGTCCTTTTGAAATCTAAAATGCGGTCTTATTGACTGTTTGTACTTACTAAATTTTGTGTGTGTCATCTTGGTTTGACTCATTTAATTTTGAATTTCTTCCTTCAAAGAGTAACTTACATGTTGTTTACCACTGTTTCAGTGGTGGTCCTCTTTTTTTTTTTTTTTTTATTGGTTTGTAATTCTTTGAAAAAGGGTCTGCAGCATCTGACTTTGCTCTGTTAGTTGCACAGTTCAGGATCTGAAAGGTTACATTTGTTGGTTACTTTTTACAGTTCCAAGTCTGTTTGGTTGTATGGCTTTTCAATTACTTATTATGATTAGCTCTACTACTGAAAGCATTAATATTGTATACACAGCAGAAAAAAAGTCACCAATGGACTGAGATAACAAAAGTGGAAATATTGTACTTGTTACTGGTATTTACTGCTGAAAGGCTTGTGACTAAGTCTGCATTTAAGGAGGTCAGTATCTTATGCACTAATTTACTAGTACCATGACTCTGTGTCATGGATAGGTCAGCACAGAGTACATTTTGGTACCTCAATATATTGTTAAATTCAGTGCAAAAAAAGTACACTTTTATTACAGAAAATATGCATTGGTTTCTGACCTTTATATAGAATGGGTAAATGCTAACCCTGCAATTGTAATGGAAGAAAAGGAATGGAAATAAACCTGGTGATTTATAGCTAGTCTGTAAAGGTATGAAACAAGCATAAAGCAATCTAAAGAGCTTTGTTTAACTAGGTTGACCCTGAGGATTTCTACTGAAATAAAAATGCTGTGGAAAAATTTTAAAGAGCTTAAAAATCGAAAATGTCTAAACAGAGATGTTTGCAGATATTGTATTCTGCACAATATTACATACTAACAAGAAAAATGGAACTCTGGAATACAAACAAATTTCTGTGGAATTGGTATTTTGTCACAGTAACATACGACAGAATTTAAGAATTTTAATTCAAAAATTTAAGTGTATCTAATGATGATGCAGAGCATTTAAACCTTTGTTTAATTTGTAATGAACAGTGATCGTGAACTCAAAAATTACACAGCAAGGACCTTTGAGCCTAAAACTGTAATTCTGTTTTTATTTATGTGGCTATCAAGAATACATGATTTTGCTTGTAGAAAAACTTTATCCGTTATTTGAAAACATCTGGAATATTGGGGGTGGTGGGGAATAAAATACTCTTCTGTATTATAGATCTGTACATAAATTCTCCTTGAAATTTTCAAGACCAAAGTGGATTCGTAATAGTCTACTCCTGCTCAGTTTTGCTATTTACTTATTTTTATTCTTTCTTTTTTTTTTTTTCCATGAGGGATGACATGCCTGCTGCTCTGGAAGCTTTAATGGGCTGTTATAAGAAGCACGGGAAAATTCTTCAGCTTCATAACATCTACTGTAGACTCATAGAGAAAGGAGATGCTGATCTTCTGCAAAAAGGTTGGTTGTACGTAGTCAAGTACTGTCTGGTTATATGGAGTGCTTTCTGGAGGTTTTTCTTCCATGATAATTTATAGCATTTATGTCATCGGGAAGAACAAAATTTCATACCTTTGTGTTACTTTAAAGAATTTAAATGATGCCTAATGATTGAAAAATGGATATTGATTTTAAATGGAGAAGAATTCTGTTGTTCGGGTAATACAGCAACAAGTTTTCAAAGATTAGTGTTAATACTTGTTCTAGATATATATATCACTTCTAAAAAACAACTTTTCCACACATATGTTTCTGAAATAGTTGTGTAGTTAAGAAGACTTAAATTCACACTTGGCATAAGCCAAGGATGCCAGCATACAGTCTGTTTTGTTGAATGTAATTCAAAATGTAGTGCAGCTCAACAGAAAAACAGTTTAAGCATGCTTAGCCACAAAGCTACAGCAGATTGTGCAATATGTTGTGATCGTGCCATACGCTTCAAAACGTATTTGATATATATGTGTATGTATACATTAATGTACGGAATTTTGTGATGCTTGGAAAATAGAAAATATTAGTATTAAGAAAATTCAACATGTATATTAAAATGCTTGAATTCATTTAGTAAATCATTTTTGTTTTCTTTAGTTTCAGATTTTATAAGCAGAGAATATGGTGATATGATGGCTCTCTATGATCTCTTCTTTGCCTTCTTGCAAACAGGAAAATACAAAGAGGCTAGGAAGGTCATTGAGGTAGGATTTTAACTATAGTACTCTATTCATGCAGCCATTTAGACTCTTAATTAGAAACATTTAAAGTTTTTAACCTTTAATTAGACTTGTTCTGATTCGCGTTAATAGAATTCAATCCTAATAATGAAAAAAAAAGCCTCGACCAGCTTTATTTTGTATAATTACAGTTCAGAAGAGAGACAGTCTTGTTATATATTGAAATTGTTTCCTCACGTTTTCAAATTTGCTGTTATATATCAAAATGATATTTGCATATTAAATATCGGATTGTGGAACAATTAAATTAAACTGGCATTCCTGGGTGTAAAGTTGCTAATCCTCTTTCCGAAGGAATTCTTTGTTCTTAAAAGCACTGGAATTTAATTTGCTGCAGACCATGCTCAGATTTATTTGTAATGCTTGTCTACAAGTTAATCAGCCAAACAAGAGCTGTCTGCTACTGTTTGGCATTTAATTTAGCATTTCTTCTCTCTCTCTTTCTCTGTCTCTCCCTCTCTCTCTCTCTCTCTCTCTCTCTCTCTCGTTCTCTCTCTTTCAGGGTAGTAAGCAGCTTATAGGAAGTGGTAGGTGACAAACTTGGTCTATTTAGGATTAGTATATTTTATCTAGACTTGATTGAAATTGTGCTTACTGAAATTGATAAGTCAAAGGGGCAGCTGCAGAGTCTGCCCAGATTGTGATTATTTTTCTTCTTAACACAGTTGTATGTTGTTAAAATGCTGCATAAGTTTACAAGTTAATGTGTAGGAAGGGAGGGATCTTGCAGAAAAAGTGATACTCAGTCCTTATCATTTTTGTATTATGTACGTAACTGTAACCTATTTTTCCTGCTTTTTTTTTCTCCTTCCTAAGATAAAACTTGCTTTTTTTTTTCTAGTTCTGTTAAAATATTTGAGATACCAGTTATCCTTACTTGAATTACTAGCCAATAGAAATCGTTCTTTTAAAAAATCTGTTAACTGAAGGTCTGCTCTGTGATAGAACAATACTTCTCCTGCTTTAAGGAGGACAGAAGTGCTGAGCATCCTTTGAAAACAAATATTTTTGCTCAGAGATGGTCTTTTGGAGCTTAATCTAATAATACAGAAGAACTGAAATATCAGTATCTAACAAGACAGTGAGGAGTTCAGTTCTTTTGATAGTGATTTAAGTATATAGGATGTACAAATCTCAGAACTGGAAGTAAGAGTTTCTTAGACTTCTGTATTTAATTTCTCAACACTTCTATTGATGGCTACAGTTCAGCATTTGTGAATTGGATAGTAAGCAAATGAACAAATTATTATCAAATCAGAATAATTTAATAATTATTTTCAAATTATTATTTGAAAATGTTGTTTTAATAGGTGCCAATTTTATCTCTGCACATGTTCAGTATTTGGTGTTGAATTGTCAAGTGTCAGTAACCACAGACAGACATAAGTGTGAATCTGAGCACCTGGTATCTGGAGATGAAATGGAACTTCTCCTGTCTCTTTAGGCTCTTTAGAGTAGGATTTCCTGCTCTTACCTAGCTTCCACGAAGTATGAATTTCATCTTTGTGTATGTTGTTGAGGGAAAAATAAAAAGGTTTAAATTTTTTAGGAATACAGAAATTTAGCTATGCATGTGATTTACCAGTGAATCAAGGGGCACAAAATCAATCACTGTATCAGGTGTTATTTTTAGGTATTTTTATGTAAGAATAATTTAGGTATTTTCCAAGACTACTTTTCTTCAAGGGCAAAAAAAATCTTAATTCATATCTTGCTGGGGAAGAAAATAGTTTTAGTCCATCAACGAGTTACTGTTTGCTTTTTTTGTTTTGTTGTGAAGTTGAAGCCATGCTGTGTATAATGTGGAAGATGGAGTACTGGCTGTATGTATATCATTTTCTCCAGCAGTGTTTTTTGCAGCTAAATTTCTTCTCTTGCTGGCCATCTCAGGTAGTTTTTCTATTTTCATTTCCTGTTGAAGAAACATTCAGTAAAGGTTGATCAAATTCGGGGTCACTTGTTCTTTAGAGAAGTAGTTGCATGTTAGACATCTGTTGCCTGTCAGTGTACACTTCATCATGTACTGCTGATTATAGTGATCAATTCATTTTAGTGGTATCATTTGTTATTGTAGTATCTGAAGAATTAATAATGAGTATCTAAAAAGGTATGAATGAAAACGGGGAAAAAAAAAATCTATAGGCGCTAAGGAAATGAAGACTCCGGAGGTTATGGTCTTATAAATGGGGTTCTTTTTATTGGAGACCACTGCCTCAGCTCTCTCTTGTTACTTTTAGAAATCAGAGATCTGTTGGATGCTCCTGTGAAAGTGACAACTGCTGCTTTGAAAAAATTGCAACTCAAAACCCTAGGAAAAGAAAATAACTTTTAAATCTCAATCTCTGGTAAAATACAGCTGAATGACAATAGTAGAAAAAGAAGGGGAAGATTTGGGTGTGGTTCTTTAATAAAATAAAAAAAAAGTGGGGGGGGTCAGTTGTGTATGTACATAATCTGGTAACAAAAATGTGCATGCAGAGATAAATAAATAAATAAATATATAAGCTCATGTTAAGGGATGTTGCCATAGCAAGAAAGCTCAAAGCTCTTGGGCACAGCTCCTTGTTGGTAGGGCAGGAAGACTAAGTAGAGAATGATAGCATAAAAGACAACTAAAGAATAATCAGTGTGAGCAAAGAATGTGCCTGACTAATACCAGACCAAGTAAATTGCAGCGCATAGTTTGGTGCTGTGATTCTCTCTTTGAGGCAATAAAAGAGAAGACTTGAGGCAGAAGGGCCAATACCACTAGGTTCTGAGGCTTCATAGCGTGGTTGATAAGCTAACAGTTTGCAGTGTTGCTAGACTCTGGTTAAGGTTTTGAAGTCTATTCTCATTTGTTTTGTGGCAGGTAGCTAGACAGAAAGCCTCTCTCAGAGATCAGACCTTCAAATGAGGAAGCTTCAGTTTCTCTGCAAAGGGAAGGTGTGCTTTGTTTTAGCCGTGTCTGGTGATTACAGAGTGCTGGTAGAAGGATGTACTGGGAGATGCTCTTTTACCTCAAGCTGGGAAGTTCTACTGTTGGGTTCATCACAGCGTGATTTAGTCTTCAGTTCTGAAGTATGCATCATCTGATGTGTCAGATTTTGTCATGAGTCCTTCAGAAGTGATCATAATCAAAACAGACCTTGGTACCCCTCTCTTCTTGTCCCTTACCATGAAGTCACCTACTAGCTTGCTGAGGGGCATCATCATCAATTACACCATTGTAGCCTTAGTTCTTCCCTTACTTGTAAAGGCCGTTTAGTTGCCTTTTTGACTTTGATTTTTTCTCTTTTTTTCTCATAAAAGAGAGATAGTTAAGTAAGTAATTTTTTACTTTTAATACATGATACTTAAAGACTAAAAGAAACAGATGAATTTTCCAGTAAAAGGGATTCAGACACAATTACCTTCTAGAACAGTTTGTTTTTTTTTAATTGTCTTCGAAAATGTCTCATTTCGATAATATCTAATCGAATTTTCTCATGGAGGGTCATCTTCATACATGTTGTTCCATTGTTTCATGTAGTAGAACTTAGAGTCTGGAAGAGTTGCATGGCCTGGTATTCTTTAAGTGCGGTATTTAAGTGGCAAGAGTATTTTCTAGAGCCTACTCCCCAGAATCCCTTTCAATCCATAGCTGCTTACCTCTTTTAAGAACTGGAAAATATGAATTCCCTTATTTTTACTCAGTTGTCAGCTGCCACTGTTGCTGTTTTATTAAACTTGATCTAGCTGATGGTTGAGAGCTGGACTGATGTGAGGGTCATCCAGGAGAGAGGTGAGATGAAAAGGGAAGTTTACATCACCTTCAAGGAACCTGCTTCCTTCCCCCCACCCCCTTCAACCTGTTATTTTCCTTGCATGGTACATGGAGACTTAAAAATTAATTAGCTAAACAGTTATAGTTGTTCTTTGTCACTTGGGATCAATTTTAGCTGTTCAGTCATCTCTCAAGTTTTGCAGTAAGATCTGTAGTTCACCTGTGTGATGGTTGAGTGTTTCTAGACTTGCACTTTTTCCTTCATTTATTATACATGCTGAATGCTATTATCAAAATAGTCTCTGAATCTGTGTGTGAAGTCATGCCCATGGTCTAGACTACCCACTTGGTTCTTTGTGGTAGACTCGCAAGACGTGTACATGGGTAAGCACTGTAACAGTCCTGCAGCAGAGCTCCAAGGAAGCTGTTCTTTAAATCTGCTTTGCAAAAGCAGGCTTAGTTCATGACACTTAAGAAGTAAAAATGAACATTTTACACCTATGGCTGATATATGCAAAGTTTTAAACCATTTTCCAGTTGAAATCAGACTCAGGTTTACAGGTCAATTTTTGTTACTGTTAAGTAACGAAATAGAAGGCAAAATAACTATCTCAGGTTTATGTATCAAGTCTGTCTTTAAAACAAACAAAAACTAAACCCTACCACAACCAAAACCAATAAAAACCACCACCACCACCAATGTAAATTATTATCAGAATCTAAGAGGAAGAATTCAAAAGAATAAAGCACATGAAAGCATTAATGAGTGTTAATCTTAAATTATTAATGATTTTTTCATTGCTTGAAATGGAAGAGTCAATCAATTCTTCTTTACTCTTTAAGTAAATATTAATCTTTTGTGATGAAATGGTTAAAGCAATTTGATCTGATCTTATACACCTCATAAAAATGTAAATATAGTGGTAGCTAGTACTTGGAATGGCAGTATGTTGCAAACATAAACCAAAACATCAGTAGGCTTTTACACTGAAAGTGACACAGGCAGCATTGCTAACAGCATCTGTGTTAAGGTATGTTAATATGGTAAAACACTATACATGAATGCACCCGAAGCTTCACACTATCATGACTGGCAATATTTTTCTAAAATTTCCTTTCCTTGTCTTTTTCAGATATTCCGGTCTATTGTTTTAGATAGTTCTTCCATTAAAGGAGACACTTCAAAAAGTATATAAAAGTATCTTGGAGCTGTTTTTCATTTTCTGTTGATTCTCCCATGAATCAAACATCCTAGTATCTTCTATGTAAAAATGTCAGCATCGTTATACACAACTTTTTAGATTATTTTTTTCAAGAGCACCTGACTGTTCTTAATGACTTATCTGTATGCTGTTATCTAATGACTTGTATGGTTTTGTTTTCATTAAGGTGAGCAAAAATGGTTCATAAACTAATTTTTGATAAACATATAGATATTACCTCTTTTGTGGAATAATTAAAAAATTATATATATATATATATATATATATATATATATATATAAAATTCTTTAATTATATAATTATATATATAATATATAATTTTAATTTTAAATTAAATTATTTTAATTTAAATTAAATTAAATTAAAAATATAATTTTAATTTTATATATATATATATATACAGAGTACTCTTAAATCTTCTTTCATTTTTCTTTGCTTGTACAAGTTCAGTGGAAAATGTTGTTCAGAATACTGGCATTCCTACTGCTTCAGTGTAGTTAAGAAATGTTCATTTCCTAAGGGAAATAACCTATAAACTTGGTTTCTTCTTTTTCTAGATCTTCCTGGGAAATAACATGCATATTAGTGTGTACTTAATACTAGTTTTCTGCTAGTACTGCTCTGTAATGATAAAATGTATTTTCCTAAACTGCATTCCTTTGGACAGCAAAATACTTTTTTTTTTTTTTTTTTAATATGATACCTTTGAAATGGGTATCAGATCATTGGCATTTTTAGGTATTTATAGCCTCTTTCAATAAGTTGGTAGAGATGTTTTAATTTTTTTCTTGACAAATAATTCTTGAAGTCATTCTAAATTAGTGCACTAGCTCATGCGATTTAAAATAGTTCCTTCAATAAAACAGTAAAAGCTCTTGTTTCTGCTCTGTAGTTCTACTGGAAATGAAGGCTGAGAGGATTACTGTATTTAGGAGATAGGGAAAGATCACAGAACCGTATGGCAGAATTTTTAATAGAAAACTAACCTGCACAAGTTTGCTATCAGAAGAGGGAACTCCCTTGAAAATGTCAATACAGAGTGTATGGCTTCCGAACTCTTTTTACTAAATTTTGTGTGGAGTTCTCACTCACCTACCCTTATATCAAATATATCATGTATACTTAATAGGTGGATGTATTACACCATCTCTTGTGTATCAAGATGTTTATGTGAAGAACTGAAGAACAGGTATATATGAAATATCTTTAATGAAACGTAGTTATGGTACCAATAAATACAAGATAAGGTATTTGTTGCTGAAATTCAAGACCTGACAAAAGAACTATTTTAGGTGAGTTTAGTGTACAGGAATATATCTATCAACAGATGTCAAGTTAATTTAGGAGGTAAATAGATTTAAGCAAAGAATTGTGACATCCACTGTCAGCAGACCTTGAGATACCAGTTGCCATTGGATTTAATCTACCATAAAAACAATGATAATATTTCTACTTGATATTGAGAGATTACAACCTTCTTTCATCCAGATTGCTTTTTATAAGAATCTACATCAGAAAATTGAGTCTTGCTGATTTTATGCCAGCAATAAAAACAAAAGAAGAAAACAAACAATAAATCAACAACTACTGGGAGAAGATGCTTTCTTGATTTGTCACAGCAGGATTTTTTTTAAATGTATGGTTTAATGATGGTTACATCTAGTGTCTAAATTTACCTACAAAAATGTATGTTTGGTCTGCTTATGAAAAAGAGCAGTGGTGATTAAAACAAAATTTAAATGTCTGTGAATGTGTAATGCAAATTGTGTTAGGTACTTAGAGATACGGTGGTCTGAGATGGAGTAGTTTGTAGGGGGTGTAATAGCTTTTATTAGAGTAACTGTATACAGCTGGGAGGGAGGAGAAAGGATGAAGAGCTTTTAGACACACAAGCCCTATAATTACAAGAAAAGATTATTTTTTTTCTTATTATTGAGTCCTATTAGTCTAATAAGAGCATTATTTCTACTTATGAAACTGGATTCTGATACAGCTATTACTGAAGCTGGATTTTGTACCCATGGATGTGTGCATGTGTTAATTAAAAAAAAAAAAAGTGCTTACTAGATCAGTGCATGCTACTCAAAAGGTCTTACTTTCTTCTAAGAAATTAATATTTAAATGAATATATCCCCAATAAATAAATTTAATTCATTGATTCTAGTGGAAAAACAAAAGTGTTGACTAACGAATAAATTCATTCCAGAGAGGTAGAAAATACTGTGTTTAGAATGTGGGATCATGGCAAGAGATGTAAATCCTTCCTTGGGTCCAGGGATTGTGTTAGAGAGAAAATAATGCTACTCTGTAATGGTGTCTGGGTTCATCATGCAGTGTAAAACCGTATTACAGTGCAAAGAAAGCAAATTTTTGGTGTTTTCAGTCTAGAACAGCCTAGAGGATGTATTTTAGAGCAGGGTCTTTGCATATTTTTGATGTCTTCTTTCAGCATGATTATTGTTGTGAAGTTGTTACTCTAATGAATTTTTGTAGCAGTACTTTACTACATAGTTTCACTTGGAAATCTCATTGATAAATGTGGGCTATTCCAACAGCATACATAGCATTAAACATACATAGCATCAGTCTCTGTTGTCAGGAGTAAGAAAAAAATTTACAACTTCAGCATTGTTTTTCTTCTGGTATTTACAGAAAATAATTTTGCATCTCAATGTCTGCCTAGCACAAAGCAGGATATATTCCTGTTTGAAGAGAAATAAATAAAATTAAGTATTTACTCAATAGGTACTAATTGTGTTGGTTAAGTCAGCAAGAACTGACAGAAGCTTTGTGGCAAATACATATTTAAGAAAAAAGTGATAATATATACACAATAGTTGGGTAGTTTTTGAAGGCATAATTTTAAGTGGGGCAACTCAAAATTTTCAAAACTACTACAACAGAATACTTAACCTAGTCATTGAACATTGAAGTAGTCATACTGAAGGTACAGATTTAATTGTATTCAAGTTTTCACACAGTTAACCCTCCCCAAAAATTTGTGCAAGTGTGAGGATATTTTAGATTAGCTTCTCATCAAAGAAATCAGTATTATGTGTTAGGATGTATTTAGCCATGTTATTTATTTCTGGGTAAAATTGTTTACAAAGAACAAAAGCAATTACTTCTTTTGTAGAGGAAACCTGTCTTAATTAGAGCAGTTCTCAAGGTTTTCTTTTGTTTAGAAAGAATAAAGTAAATGAGGATCTCTTTCTGTACCATCACCAAAGAATTATTTATTTGAAATACAGAGGAGCTGCACTTCTTTCCAAGTGGAAGGAGCTGGTAGAAAAAATGTATTACTTTGCCTGCCATAGATGGGCCTAGCTCTAATGCTGTTCTGGTAGTAAAATAGCTTAAAGAAGAGCAGAACTAGAGAAGTAATGTATTTTATTAGGTAGCTGATATGATTGCAATGGGAATGATGCTTTTTGATGCACAAGTTATTTCTAGATTCCTCAGTCTTTAAAACAGCTTCTTTTATAAGCATCTGGACTATTGTGTAGAAGTTCATATGTTCAGAACCAACAATTAAATCAGATTTATTTTTAATATAAATGTTTTAACTGATGTATTTTTGCAAAACTAATGCATTGCAATTTGAAGGAGAAGGAGCATTTAAAAAGATGGAAAAAAAATTTAAGATTACTTTAACCATTTCATCTATCAGTGGGACCTAGATGGCTACAAAGGGTACAAAAACTTAAAAATATTCTTTACCATTCTGATCGGACAATACACTCACTGCTTACTAAAAGTGAGGAATTTTGCTAAGAGTTTTCACATAAGGAAAGACTCAAACATAGCATACACTGTTTACACTGTAAAAATAATAAAAAAGAATCTTCAAATAAGTTGCTGTGAAAAGATATCCTAGGCTTCACTGAAGCTGCATGGAATTTGTGCGATTTCATAGGCACTTTTGTGGAATCAGGGAAAAAAATCTGCTTTTAAATCAAGAATTTCCTATCAACTGTGCTGTTTTCACTAAGGCTTATGTTAGAGAGAGCTGTTAGAAATGACATACATCGCTTCTCATAGCTGTCTGTTTAAGGCTGTCTTTCCAGAGAAGTAACGTGACTTCTTGCAAGACATTTCTTTGGCATCTAAATCTCAGTAACTGGTTCTGGTACTGGTAACATAAGTCTATTTCGGCTGTTGATGTAACTCGTCGTGAAGCGTTTTTCTTCCTTAGCAGCATTAGCTGTCTCTTATTATTACTGGATTTTTCAGCTCCAAAGAGAAGGATGAATGGATCTACCTGTCCAAAAAATACTGTCAGAAAGCACAATGTAGATAGGGTTTATACATTGTGTCTGTTTCTTTCCAGTATTCCTGGTAATAGTTGGATGGGTGATTACTGTAGAACTGTTTCTCTAAGAAAAGATAGAACATTAGGAAAAAAAAAAACACAAGAGTTTAGAATAATATATAGATCATTTGAAAAGGGTAGGGTTAAGCGGAGGTAAACGTGAATGTTTAAAATCAGTGTTACTCACAGTGAATTGTAGATTGATAGAGTTCTTTAGGTTGGAAGAGACCTCTAAGATCCTCTACTCCAACTTTTAACCTAGCAAAAGTAAAGTTACACTGTGCAAGGCTAGAATAAGTTTTCAAGGAGATACCTAGGATTTGTAGCACTTATTTTGCCAAGCATCGTGCACAGCAGTAGTTCGTGGAGGTGTGGTGTTGGAAGGTCAAGACAGTAATTTGTCTCTTTTATGTTATGAGTATGCCAAATGAAAATGCTTTTGATGACTTTCAAATAGTTGTGCATTCGAAGCCAGCTGTAGCAAAAGAGAGACCATTCTGGGATGTTCTCAACACCTATGTTTTCTGAAAGTGTTCCTCTTTGAAGAGTGCCACAGGATGTTTTCAGTCTGTCTCTACATGATTTTTTTTTTGCTGTTGTTTTTTCATTATGTAAGTTTTGTCTTGAAAGAGAATAAGGTTGTTTCAGGCAAGTAGAAAAGTGAATATTTTATGCATCTCTTCTGTAAACTACTTGGCTTTTTTTTTTTTTTAAAGGTTTTCAAAAAAAGACATTATTGGTCTATTATCCGTAATAATACAGAACACAGATGTAGACAAAACTTGAATGTTTTTGTCATTCTCTAAAGGTGTGGGAAAGTGTTGAATAGAATCTTCTCTGACAGGTCAGGATTTCACCATATAACCAGTTTTCTTTCAGCTGTAATAGGTAGAAGTTAGTTCAACTAAAAATGCTAGTACAGAAAAGAATTTCTGGTGATTGGATCCCTGCAGTCACCTGTCTAAGATGACTGTTTCTAGTGGACAACTTTGATGTTTTCTGTGGTTTAGGATTGTTGCATTCACGTGATCCTTGAACACTTCTTGTCAATAGTTTTTCTAAAGATGCATTAGGTTCTTTCCCATTCTGGTTAGTTTTCCTTTCTGTGTGTGAAGGCATAGAATCAGTGAAAAAAATAGTGCAGGGTTGTATGTAAAGTATTAAAAAAATAGTAAAAAAGGTGATCAAAAATAGGAGATGTGACTAGTTAGGTAAGGATGTCTTAAACTGGAAAAGAAACAGTGGAACGGGGAATTATTACATATATCTCTTAGGCATCTGTGAAATCAAGAGGGTAAAGGGTAATCAACTGTATGGTGTCCCCCAATACAAAATTAAGGGGGCTCCAAATGAAGCCCATAGAAGCTAGTCTGAAAACAAGTAAAAAGTGGTGGTACTTCATTTTTTTGTAGGAGGTAGTTGAGGCAACCCTTTGCCAGAAGCTGTTATGAATGATAAACCTCTCTGTGTTCCAGAGACAATCAGAGGAGTTCATGGAAGACAAATCGTTTGCTATAGAAAGTCTGACCAATTAGCTGGAGAATGGAGGGACACTGAGGGGAATGTATTGCTGGGTTTTCTCTCACTTTGTGTTCTCTCATAGGCAGTGTTGGGGAGAGGATGAAAAGCTAGGTGGACCTTTGGTCTGGTGCAGTACAGCTCTTTCATGTTCCAAGAGTATTTAAAAGCTGGAAAACCCCCATGTTTAGTATATAAGCTGTATAATTTTTTTGATAGACACTCAATAGTTGTTTTGCTCTTTAAAACAGTGAATGCCTTAAAAATGGAAGGGGAAAAAAAAAAAAAACCAACAGGAAAAAATACTAAGACTCAATACTACTTTCTGGCCATGGAAACAGACAAGGTCAAATTTAAAACAGGAATTAGGAAGAGTAATTAAAGTAACAGGTTTTTACTCCTTTTTTAATTATTATTCCTTGCTTTATTTTTATTCTGTATTTGCTCTACTGTAGAAAGTCTGATTCCTGCTAAATGCAATGCTTAAAATTCCCTAAGATGGTAAGGGATAAGCTACAAATATGGACTATCAGGCAAGCCCTGGAGATTTAGTTAATCTGACCTAGATGTTCTTTTGATGATTGAGACCTGCAGTATGTGAAAACACTTCTCAATTTCAAAATGAAACACAAGGATATCTGTTGTATAACTCAGCTGTCCTTGTAGTGACAGACACATCAATCATTGCTGAACAGGAAAGGATTTACTATAAAAAGTTTGTAGGTTTGGAGCTGTTGAGTTCATTGGCATTCGGATCAGCAATGATATTGGAAGTTGTAAGTGAATTCAGCATTTGAATTTTAACATGTCTTAAAGAGGATTAGCTACAAATGCAAGCAACATACTTTTTTTCTTTTTCATTTTCAAGAGCCTGTTGTGTAAGATGTGAATTCTTGACTTAATTTTCAGCATATTTTATATGAAACTGCATGCTGAGTCTTAAAAAAGCACTGACTGGATACCTGCAAGCATGAAAAACGGTGATAAAATCTAAATGGAAAAATCAGCAAGTACCTGGAAAGCAAAACTGTTTTTAATATACATCACTTTGGAATACTTCAGGAGTCACTGTTTTTCTATAACCCCTTGGATTGAGACTTTTTATAGTACAGATAAATACATACAGAAGATTGTTCATGTTGAGGATCTAGGGGTTAGCATCCTGTTTTTTGTTTTGTTTTTAATTATTATTTTTTTAACTTAGAATGATTGCATAAACTGTTTTGGATGATTGGCAGGATTATATGCCCCAACATTTACTTTGCAGAGCACTCAGTTTCGTGTATCTTCAGCAAATTTTTAAGTCTTTAACTGAAGTTTAGCATGCTTGCTTTTTGATGTATGCTGAGCTATTTCAGCACGATGTAGTGGTAATAATTCTGCTGTTGGAGGAGAAGACAAGGGAAGGGAAATTATTTATCTGTGTTAGAGAAGACAGAAGGTTAATTGACTTGTTCAGCAGTAATTGTTTCCACTGTTTTGGAATGGAGACTCAGTATTTGTCACAGCTTTTTGTTCAAGCTGCCTCTTACAGGCGAAATTGCATTTGAATTTTGGAAATCACACTTCAACTGCAGAGACTTCTTACAATATTAACAGCTAAAACCCTTCAAGAGTCAAAACACATGTTTCTAGGTGGGGATGAACAGACATTTCCTTGGAATCGCTTTGAGTTGTGTTAATGTAAATCTGGATACATGAAGGGAAAGTGCAGTCCTTTCTTTCTGTAAATAGTTTTTGTATTAAAATGAGAGAGTATACAGAAAGTGAATTCAAGTAGTCGTGAAACAGCATGTGAGTTGTGAAAGTGATGATGGATGCTTTGCTCACAGGTTTTCTTGTATCATTTTTCTAGATGTGGTGGAGCTGAGCCACACAGTGCCTATAGCATGTTTCTTTATGAAATTTTGAATTTTCCAATGTTTATCAAATAATTTTGCTGTTGACATTGGAGGAACTGATACAATTGTTGTGGTCTGTAGTGCTGAGTGGGTGCAATGTGATAGCGTATACTAGATGGAGTTTGCAAAGAGATGCAAAAAAAAATGAAGGCTTTTTGAGTATGTGTTGTGTGACTGTAGACCACGCAAAGCAACAAAGGAATGAACAAGCGATGTCTCATTTAACCTGAGAAAATGAGTAACACAAAGAACTATGGGTTATAAACTATTAAACACTGATTCTTCTGTGGACACAGTAGGTCTTTGCTCTGCTCTGGGATGGGAGTTATCTGCAGTTAGTATACCCAGCATCTTCATTAGCAGCTGGCTACAGTATGCTTAGTGCACTCTGGCTTCACGATTTTCTTAGTGAGCATAGCAAGAGAGGTCACAACCTAAAACTGTTGGTTTAAGATGCTAATAGCTGTAAGAAAACAGCTAATGTGAGCCAATGAAGGGCACTAATTGTCAACATTGCCATTGTGAGAAGCATGGTTTTCTAGTTGCTAATGATCATTGCACTGATGTTGAATATGAACTTTTCATTGTGAAGCCAGTTTGGAAACATTTGGTGTAACTTTTTGCCATGAGTAATAGAAATGATTACCCTGGGTAATAGTAATAATATTCCATTACTGCGGTGACAGAAATTATTTAATACTCCATTTCATCTGAAGTATGTTCTATAGTACCTGTCTTTGTCAGTGCAGACACAGCAATTTTTGATCAAAAAGGAAAATGTCTTGAATAAAATGACTGCAATTTTTAAGCCTGTCATAAATGCAGCTTAATTTGATTATTTGTGAGCTTGTAGCCTCAGACTTCAAAAAACAAAACCTATAAACTGTTATTATGAGGACATGTATTATGCCTACTTTAGCTTAGAATGTTCTGTGTGAAGTAATGTGTTTTTTCTTGTGTAAATATTATTTTGCAGACTCCTGGTTTAAGAGCCCACCCTGGAAGGTTGCAGTGGTTTGCAAAAAAGTGTATATCAAATAATCAGGTATGTGGCTTGTATGTCGTCTTCTGTAGAACTGTCGTTATGTTCCAAGAATAATTGTTTTGAAATACTTCATTGCTAGACGTTTTTTGTGTGAAGATGTGTGACAGGCTGATGAGGTGAACTTAATGCCATGTGTAAACGCTGGCATATACTTAAACAGGAATATTTTAGATGAATGTACACAGTATCTAAGTGCACATACGTAGGAAATAATTGTTTGGCTGAGATGTAATGATCTTCTTTTTTTCTAAAGATGGAGACTTTGGAACAATTGGTAGAATTAACTCAAAATCTCTTTGAATGTGATAGAGATGAGATGTACTACCACCTCCTTCAACTCTGTGGTAAGCTAACCTGTATTCTTTTTCATTTTCAATTGGGGAGTTGTTTTGTCCTTAAAGAATTAGCCTGGATATGGTTTCTGAGGCATCTTGCAGGGGAGGAGAGTAAGAGTAGTTTTGTTTGTATGTTTGTTTGTTTTTACCTGCAGAGCTCAGCATAACAGTACCCTAGAACTTAAATAGTACACATCTTCCATCCCATCTTACTCTGTTGTGTCATAATTCAAAAATTTACTATGTATATGTATGTGTATATATATATATTTATATATATATATACATATATATATTTAAATGTTTGTAAGAAGAAAAATTGCTCACTTTTTTCTATATTTTTAGTCATTAAAGATCTGCATTCTACTTTAAATGGATCTGCCTACACCTTCTGGAAAGGTGTGGGATTTTTTTAATCTACCAGTTCCTTACCACGTATAGCCAGACTTGTGCATCACTGATGGAATTTGACCTTTTTTTAAAATTGGAAGTTCAGTTCTGTACTACAGATTTGTTAAAGAATGTATCTGTAGTTACTTTCATTTATTTTCTATATTTATCCGTCTGTGTCGATTTTGTTATTCAGTGTATCATACTGTATTATACACAGTAAAAATGTTGGAGTCTTTAGTTCTAGTTATTTAATGTCGTGAGAAAATATTTTGCATTCTCAGGATTGGATGTTGAATACCAAATAGGAAGTTAGGACAAAAAAAAAAAAAAGCATTAGAAGGATTGCTACATATTTCAGAACGATGACAGAAAACCTTATATCATGGTTATATATTAAAGAGTCATTTATTTGATATATTTGGTCTTGGGAGAACTTGCATTTAAGCTAGAAGTAACTTTAGGCTGTTTTCCCATGTATGTTTTTCATTGACTAGAACTAGCAATGTTATTATGCAAAATAAAACACTATTTATTAGAACCCCCTTTTAATAGAGCAACGAAAGAGGCTGCATCCCCATTGCATTTAATTACAAGCAGAATGTATATTTCCTCCTCCTGCCCTCCCCCAAGAGACTTCTTGTGAGCTCTGTACCCTTTTGTTTCCTGAACAGTCTCAAAAAACAACAAACTGTGGTATTACCCTGTTCTGGCTTTCCGTTTACTGGTTGACCCTCAAGTATCACGTAGGCCTAAAACAGAACCTTGCCTCAACAGGAGGGGGTCTTCCTGTTTGCTACCACCATCCTGTTCAACCTCTAGCAGTGACTAGGTGTGACAGTGTGGCTGCTAGGAAGAGAATCCGAGAAGATAGAATTCATCAAATTCTGTCATACAAAATCTTCAGTCGTCTTTGAAAAGACAAAACCAATTCCATCTACTCAAAGAAGTGGAAAACATTTGTGGGTTTCTGTCACTGTAAAAGACAAAAACCATGCACATTCCTGCTTTCAACCATTTAAAATTATCCATCAAAGCTGCCCAGTGAACTAGTACAGTAGAGAGTTGTCACTGTGCACCAAAGCCACAACTTCAGATCTTTAAGTATTAAAAAAATGAAGCCTCTACCATCTAGTTCAAGCTGTGATCAAAAATGTTGAAAACGTGCTTGTTTATGTAGAATAAGAGAAAAAAATTACGCTTGAGAGAGCTTCAGGAGTTTTGGGTCTAGCTCTTTCTCAGAGCTGTGACAGCTTCAAAGTTAGATCGATCTGTGGTCTTGTTAAGTAAAGTGTTGAGTGCCTCCAGGGGTGGAAATTAAACAGCCTTCATGGGCAACCTGTGCCAAGGTTTGACCATCCTCATATACTCCATTACTGCAACTTTTAACCATTGCCTTTCAAACTGTGCTGTGTGCTGCTAAGGAGAGACCTGTCAATTAAGTATCTGAAAACAGCAATTAAATTCCCCCATTAGACTGCTTTTCTCCAGGTGGTACAAAACCCAGCTTCTTCAACTTCCTGTTTTATTTAATCTTCTCAAGCACCTCGTCTGTCTTGAGGTCTCAATTTGTTGCAATTGCCAGCATCTGCTTTATAGTTGTGGAGCCCAAAACAAACATAAGAAAAAGTATCAAATATTCTCCATCCTCCATTGTTTACTGCCATAATAACCTGTGTTTAAAAGTGTTAATTTTAGTCTTTAAGACAAATAAAATGATCAGTTTTAAGGTAGTTCGCTACCTCTTCTAAAAAGCTGAAGTGGTACTACAACCTTGTGGAAAGTGGGTATGGATCTTGGAATTTATAAATGGAACCTTAGAATGTTTTGTAAACGTTTTGAATCTTTTTTCCAATTATTTTGGCAGTTAATAAGGAGGAATATTTGAGTTGATGAGATGGGGGCAAACTTCTGTAGTATTTTTGTGTTTTCTCATTCATTTAAAAATTTGTATAGTCTTTTTTCTTCTATTTGCATCTTCCTGTACCTTCTGAGTAGCACCAGCAGTTTAGAACTTCTCAATTTGAGGGTCATACGAAGCAGAAGTATATGACTGACTAAGTATTTTCCACAGATAGGACTCTAGATATGTATATATACTTTAAATGTGCTTTTATTTGGAATCTTAAATCTTGTTTCAGAGAACAACAGTGATTGGTCAAAGGCTGAAGCAATTTGGACTAAAATGCAAGAAGAAAATGTTGTTCCTCGTGAGAAAACACTAACCCTGCTGGCTGATATATTTGAGAAAAATGGTCAGGTTGTCCCATTTGAGGTACCTAAGGTAATCTGACTCTACCTGTGGTAGCTAACAATGCTTCTGAATGTATAACTTTTTCAATGAAAAATACTAACGAATAGCATTTTAGCAATTTAAATAAGCTTTTTGTTTTAAAGGCTAGACAAGAAGAAACAAGAAGCCCAATTTCTTCTACCTCGGAAGAAAGAAAAATAAGGATGCTTTGCAAGACAAATAATGTAAAAGGTAAACTGAAACCTGCCACTGCCCCCCCCAGCGCTAAGCTTTAGATTTCTGTTAACTACAGAGCAAGAGATGCTTGCTGCTGCTTTCTGTTGGTTTGCTAGTGTGTTACAAAAGTTACGTGATAAGCTTACTTAGCAATGTTCTGCTTCAAAAGTTGATGAGAGAAGCAAATGCTAAACTGTTTAAAGTGTCATTTGAAATACTGACTTTAAATGCATGTTTCAAAGTCAGTCTGCAGGGAAGTAGGTGATTTTAAAGTTTTGGAAGTATTGCTGGTCTGTAGTTTATATTGTTAGTTTAACACCATTTTCTAGACTTTAAATTCAATCTCTTAAACATAAGGAGCTATGCATAGGGTCAATGCTGAAAATATTCTTTCACCATTGTAGGCGCCTATGTGGTTCCCGATAAATCTAGCTGTTTGGCTGCAAGTTTTATGGCAAAGACATGAGTAGCATGGAGAGAAGGATTATTTAAACAGATTTAACAAAGAAAATATTTAGATGAGATTAAATTAGACGAGTCTGGACTATGGGGATGATCGCTTCTCATTGGTCAAAAGAGGTGATTCTCCTGCTGTATTTAGCATTGCAGCAGGCTCGCCTTGAATACAGTGTGCAACTCTGGGCTCCACATCATGAAAAGGATGTTAAAGTACTTGAAAGCATCCAGCGGAGGGCAGCAAGGCTGGTAAAAGGGTGGAAGGCCTGTCCTGTGAGGAGAGACTGAGGACACTGGGGCTGTCTTGTCTAGGGAAAAGGAGGTTGAGGGGTGATCTCGCTGCAGGGAAGCACAGAGGGAGGTCCTGGGCTCTGCTCCTGGGAATTGATGGCAGGATGCATGGGAACAGCATGGAGCTGGGCTGGGGAGGGTCAGACTGGGCATGAAGAGAAAATTATTTACTATGAGGCTATCAGACACTGGGACAGGCTTTCTAGTGAGGTGGTTGATGCCACATGCCTGTCATGAGGCATTTGGATAATGCCCTTGTTAATATGCCCCAAGTTTGTCAGCCCTGAAGAGGCCAGGCAAGAGGACTTCGAACTTTGTAGGTCCCTTCCAACTGAACTGTTCTTTTTTATTGCTGCCTTCCTTTATGGCTTTTATCTGTTAGTCTGTTTTCTTTCTGTTAATGTTGCAAAGCGATCTGTGTTCATTTGAAGGGAGGTATGTCTCCTAGTGTTTATAAGTTCTTTGCATTTAAAGTAGTCCATATTTTTCCCTAAAATTAGCTAACTTCTCCTCCTGATCTTCCTCCTACAAAGACAGACAGTACTAAAAACATGTGGTTATTTGGGTTGTAATAAATATAAACAAAAGATCAAAATCAGTGTCCCCACAGCTCACTATTTCCAACCCGCGGGCGTGTGGGTGTCACCCAACAAATAAAATGGCCTCATTGAGAGATCACTTCAAATCTTCTGCTGTGAGAAATAAATAGCTTTTCTGCAGAAAATTCTCTGCTTCAGATAAAAACAGCATTAACTTGTGCTTGGGTATTTGCCTTTGTGTATAGAAAGGAGGAGTGTACTGCAGTACAATTCCTCTGGCTCAGTCTATGCTTAGTTTAAATAATTGGAAATCCATTCTTATTCATCTCATCCCAAAACACTGTCACAGAGTCAGAATTAGCATAACTGGGTCATAATTGATCCATTTCTAGCATCTGCCAAGGTGCAGATCATTTTAATATTCTTGAAATCTTTTTCTTTGCCTATATTATCATAAATAACTGGATCTCACTTGAGAGATCATAAACATAGAATTAAATGGGTTAAAATAATTAAGTTTGCTGAATTAGGAGGATTTATAAATACAAGGTGCCTTGTTTTCTTCTCTGGGTGTTATCAATGTATTTTACAAGTTGGACTTACAGATTAAGCTTTGAGTTTAAAAGCAGAATCTGTTAGTCATTGACAGTTACCTTCTGTTGTTAGTAAAATGACCCTATAGAAAGAAGTACGGAGTCCCAGGTGCACGGATTAGAAGTCTGAACTCTACATATTCTGTAGGTAGGGGGTACAGTCGTGGGTATTGTGGTAGACATAACATTAACATGCTTTACGGAAATTCTTCATGGTGGTAAATTTTTGGAATCAAAAGGCAGAAAAGCAGAAATACTTTTAATTGAGCAATAAACAAAATTAATGGAATGCATTTTATACGTATTTCCTAGAAAAGTGTCCAGTGTCTTTGATAACACAAATGAGCAAGCAGAGAGCAGGTGGAAATTAAATATAGCTTGGACTTTGGAGGGACACTATTTTAATATAAAATTATAAACTGTAACTGCTACTAGTCTGTGGTGACACTTGATACTGAATTTACCAATAAGTTACTCCTGCATATTCTTTTATTCAGAGCAGCAGTGTTTAAGAGGAGGTGGTCTACAGCTATGGGAAATTAGGGGAAACAGACAAATTTGGGGAAACGCTTTCTTTTCGTCTTAAACTAAGTTGTCACTTTTGTATAACAGTATAATGTAGTTTTGATATAAATGTAATAGGGCAGAATAAGGTTTTTTTATCAACGCATTTCTGATAGGAAAAAGATTAACTTAATCGAGTTATGTAACTAATTTCATGAATTTATCAGCTCTGACAAGGGGGTGTTTTGAAAATCTGTTCTCTGAAGTGCTTGATTTATGCGAAGTCACAGTTGCGTTTTTATCCTGATTCTGCAGTGTGAGAGCTTGACTCAAGTGGATCATGTTACACATAGCCCAAACAGTTGCAATTCCTGAAACAAATTTGCCTGTCTTGAGAACTGAGACTTTCTTGGCAAGTTGTCACTAACAGATCTTTCTACTTGAAATAGCTTGTGTAACGCCGTCTGATTCTGAAACCAAGAACTTTGTCTCCTGAATGCTAATATACTTGGGTAATTTTAGATAGCAGCTGAAGAATCAATAAGCTGGTAACATCTGATCAGGTACATGAGTCTCCGTTTGAGACTCCTTTAGGTATACTTTAACCATGCTACTTGCATGGATGCAAAATAGAGTTAAGAAAATAGTCTAATCTGAATAGGATAATCATTCTGAGATTGGGATTGACATATACAGCAAAACATTTTGCAACAGGAAAACAAAACTGACACTAAGATATTTTTTTTTTCATTGAACTAGTCATTACAGAAAGATTTACATATATTTCCTTGTAGAAACAGATTTTAAGCATCCTTGACCAAGGTCATTGATAGTAACATATGCTTGACATTATATCCACTGGTGGCTAAGTCCACTTTGTGCCCACCTAGTGGAAAGGGATATTCAAACCTGGAGTGAAATCTTAGTTCTGTCTGAAAACATTAGGAGTCTTCAAACATACGGATTTTTTTGTTTTGTTTGTTTTAAAAAATAAAATTTAAGTAGGCTTTTACTGTTGGAAGGAACAAACATATCACCAGCTGGTTACATTTTTCTAAATGAAAAGTGGCACTTGTGATAGATTGTACCAGTGAGATAGTTTTTGTTACCACTGAATGCGATTACAAGTCTACCAGTACCTCACATTTCAGAAAAGCAGAAAAAAGGTGTCTTTCCTGCTGGATTTCAGCAGGTGTGAGCACTCCTTTGCAATTTGTGATATTCGGCATCTGAGCAGGCAGGAGCATTCAGCACATTGCAGCAGGCCGTGTTAACCTCAGACCAATAAGTGAGCACGGAGGGAGGATTCCCAGGCTGTTTCTGTGACATTCTGTTGTTGTTTTATGGTCCTTTGGTTGACAATGCAATCAGTGTTGTAGTGTCAGACATCAATCATATTCTTTCTCCATCTCTCTCGTATCTCTGTCTCATACGTTGAATTCACAAACGTGGAAGTGGACTTAATGGATAAGAACACTACAATAAAAATTATCTCAGTTCATGTATGTTTAATGTAGCTCAGTGTCCAAAGCAGATTATGGGTGGCAATGTTAATTCTAATATCAACTCAGTGCGAGTGTGTGTGTGTTGCAAGTAATTATTTTATGCATGGTCACTTCTGTGCCCGCATTTCACCAAGTTTTTATGTATACGTTTTGGTTGAAGAAGTTTAAGACCAACAATTTAACACCAACTGTTCAGGCTTTTGTAGTATTATTTCTGAAAAGTTGTTTAAAAGGTAATTGTGGCTTAGTTTTAAAATAGCAAAGGGATTTTTTTTTTTTTTTTTAAGTTTCCTTGAAGGAAACATACAATCACAGTTTTAGATGCAAAAGATGATTTCTGGTTCTAAACATGTTAGATAGCTGTGTTGCAGCTCAGACTGCTACCTAGGCTGTATGTTTATAGCTGCATAATTTTGTTTCAGAAAAATAAATGACTGAAAAGTGTGCTTATCATTTTTTTTCCTTTTTGGTAACATCTTTTCATACACTGACAGTTATTGTGAATGCATGAAATAAAACTGTTAATCAGTCAAACAAATGCAGCGTAGTTTACTTGTTAAATATCTGTATATTTGTAAATTGTATGTTTTGTATAAATCTTGTCGTAGCCAAATAATTTGATCTCCCCATATTGGAATCACTTCCTATATTATTTGTTGAATGCTGTTGTGATCATGCACCAGATACTGTAACTATATACCCCTGCATTAGGTGTTGCTTTAAAAAATCTTGAGTCTTCCCCTTCTCTTGGTATTTAAGCAACAGCTATATATAGAAAACTAGAAGTAGCAAACTTTTTGTTCTCTCGAGGCTTGTGTCAGTTGATTGTTGTGTACAAGCAGTTTTGAACAAGCTGTGACCAGCAGCTTTGGTCTCAAAGATGTAGGAGGATGAAATGATTTCAGATGGACCTTTTCAATGAAAAGATGACTTTTTATGACCAACAGTATTATAACATGACACTTTGTTTGGGTGCTTTGTCTTTTTTAGAGGCCTACGATTTTTTCCTGCAAACGCAAGAGAAGGGCTATCAGTATCGTACGTATGTCACCCTTATAAAAGCGTTGTTATCCCAGGATTCTTTTGAAGAAGCCATCCAAGTGAAACACATGTAAGGCTTTTCTGCATTTTGGGGATTTTATTTTTTTTTTCTGATTTGGGGTTTTTGGTTTTGGTTTTGCTGTTTTTTTTTTGTTGTTGTTGTTCTTTAAATAATTTCTGGATCATTTTCAACTAAGTCCTTAAATTTCAATGGGAAAACAATTCACCTGACTGGTAATTAGGAGTTAATGGTAAGAAATAAACCAATGCTTCATATGACAGTCTGCCATATATTAAAAAATGTGGTGGAGAGACTGTGTGTATTGCTAATAACTCATTTCAACAAACTGTATCAACAATTGCACTTGGCATCAGAACTGCAAGTCTGCCCTTCTGGCAGTCTGCCTTTTCCCCTTTAGAGCAATATCCAAACAGACAAGATTCCTTCACTGAACTGCCCCTGAGCCTTCTCAATCCCCATCCCTGCTGGTACCGTACCCTATCCACACTCTGGCAGCTGGCTGCCTGCCAAATGCAAACTGGTACATTTGACTGTTATGCCAGTGGCTAGGAGATGACCATAAACCTTAGATCCAACTGTTACACTTCTGAAATAAATCCAACCTGCTGTCACACATTATTAGAGTCATCAGTATTGAATTAACCTTCAGTGAGTTGTGTGGCGCACCACTTGCTTTAAGTATTGCCTGTAATGTGCATTCTGGCCAGATTATAGACTTCAAATTAAGTGTTACTATTCATCAAGCTAGAGTTAAGAAGAACAAAAATTTAGGTAATTTAAGGCATTTCATTTCTACAGCTAAAACGAGAGTGGTGGCTGTCTTCATTGTGTTCTGACTGAATACAGTGGATTAGAAAGTGGATGTGGGTAACTTACATGCTGCATAGTCTAATCATTTTTAGAGTTAACTTAGTTTATTACTTTAATGATTATCTTTAAAAGTATGTAGATCAATGAAATGTCTTCTGTTGGAAAATGGTTAAGTTCCAAGTTCAGAAGCACAAGCAACACTTTTCCAACTCGGTGTCAGTAACTGAGCTGTATGAAAAGGGAAATGTTTGTGCTTGATGAATAGAAGGCTTATATCAAGGAAAAACTTGAACTGCTCATCAAATTCTGCTCCTTGAAATGCGAATAACTGCTGAATGTTTGTAAATAAAAGATGGAAAGGGCATGTTTGAAAGTACACATTATGCTGAAAAAGTTTAGCTACTTGGTTAAATATTTATAGAAAATCTTTATGTATAGAAAGATTCTTCAAGGAAGAATTTTGAAACTTTTCACTGAAGACTTGTGCATGTACTGACTGCCTCCCTGTTCCACAGCTCAAACATGCTTGTAAGGAAGATGCGCAGAATATTGCATGTTACAAGCAGTAATTTGCAGATCGGAAGAGGAGAGAGAATGTGGTGGTTTGTTCCTGGTGCTGGTGATTCAGAAATCCTGCTTTAGATAATAAGTATTTTAGGATGTAAAATGCAGGAAAGAAAAGAACAAAAAAAATGTTAAAGACTAAAGAAGTTTGAAATGTGTTTTTAGGGACAAAAGCCTCTGAATCTCGAGATGTATGGAAAAAAAGAAAATAGGATTTAATAAGAGGTTCTGGTCCAAGCCAACCATAGTAATAACCACCGTGCTTTTCAGAACTCATACTCAATCATGTAGCATAGAAATGCCAAATAATGACATTCTAAGAAGCCCATAACAGCTCACTGTTACATCAAGACAGAAAATGCTTACTATTACCAGTGTTTATAGTGTTTATCTGTGTATCTTTTTTCTAATAACAAAATCATGCTTACATTAAGCATTTTCAAAAGTCTGTAAGCTTTAAATTATTCACTGAAGTAGAGGAAGCGATTTTGTGTGTACACATGGTTGAAGAATAGCAAATCTATTTCGCACACATTTCTGCATGCTTGACAATTTTACCAACCTCATATTACAGAGAGATTATTCCTACAAAGCCTAAATGTGTGCAGTGGCCTGAAACTTGTGCAACTCCCAATATTTTCATAAAATACATGAAAGCCACCTTAATTTGTATAAGCTAACATCTTTTTCTTTTTACTCTGCTCGAAGCCAAACTTGAAATTTAAATAATATGTAGAGAGCTTTAGTATAGGCAACAAAATAAGTAATTTCTCTGTTTAAAAGGGTTAGATTATTTTAAAACTTCTTTACTGTCATCAGAAGTGAGAAACTTTGATGAGAAAGTCATGTTGTGGTAGAAGGAAATTGAACTCCCACTCTGCGTTTGGAAACAAACAAAAACCACAAAAAACAAACAGAAGGTTACTGATCTGTAGGTCAACCCGAGTCTAGTTGCTTTGGCATCCTAGCACTGTTTTGAGGAATATTTACTGCATTTAGTTGAAGTTTTAAGTAGAAATTTAGGAGTATGGGAATGATGGATTAGTTCTGTAATAGTAGCTAACATCTATTTAATCACACTAAAGATTGGAAGATTGGAGAAAGTAAATCCTTTGTTATATGTAATTTACAGTCTCATGCATGAATTGTTGACTTAAGGGCTTTGACAGATGGGACAAAGGGAAAAAAAAAAAAAAGAAAAGGCGGAACTGAGCAGTGGGTGCTTAGGCAGGGATTAAGAGGATTGGTTGGGAGAGTAAGAAAATCCTGAGTCCAGTGACTGCATTTGTGAGCCCGGGAGGCTGAAAGTGACTGAGAGGATAGTCATATTGTGTACTATGTGAAGGATTTTCTTGGGATTGAGGGGAATAATTTAGCAATGACCCTGCTTACCTCCCAATCCGATCAGCCTGTAAGTTCAAGTAGGTAGGCTGCTCAGTTGTTTGCCACAAGATGATCAGTGAGGTTTATCTTGATTGCTGATATGGTAAATGGCGATGCCCCCCTTTTCTGTGTAGAGATTTTGTAATCTAGAAATGAACATTTGTAAAGTTATCCGTGTGTATTAAAAATGTGGCTGTATGGCATTGAGGAATGGGAACATTTTGTTCACATCGATGTGAAGGCTGGTTGGTCTCTCTTGCCTAATTTCCAGAGTGTTAGAAAAGCTTTAGCAATGTTCCTAAAGTAAAGATCCTCTTTACTATAGGTATGTGATGTGTAGTATTGTCGGAGATAAAGAATTGATAAGCCAAACACAATTTTAACACAGCTAAGGCAGCAAACGTAGTATGTTCACTTTAAAAAACTGTATACATCTAGATGACAGAAATTTGAAAATTAATCAACCAAATGATATGGTGTTAGTTCATAATATGCTTTAGTTTATGTTTAAAATATACAGTGCTGAAAATAAATGTTTCATTTTTATTGCTGAAAGAATAGTTTTACATTTTATAATTATGGTGACTATTGAAAAAAGAAGAAAAAGTATCCAGCTTAGGATACAACAGAACAATGCAGGGCATGCAGTTATTTTAGTCATCTAATATGTCAGCATTCAAGAATCTGAACCGATTGTTTAAAAAAAATCTTGTACTTTGTTTCTTTTGTTGCTCACTTCCAACTTTGTCATCTGTCAGAATGCAAAAAAAAATTATCCTTCTATAACCATTGACAGGATAACACAAAAGCTGTCTCCAGGTCGATATTTTGCAGCAATATTTTTAACATACGAACAGTAGTTTTTATAATTTCACCTTGGTGCTCAACCATTTATTATCGTATCAGAAGCATGTCAGTAATTCCTTTCTAAATGTCTGCTTCTTTTAGTGCTGAGACCCACATCAAGGGCTTCACACTGAACAGTGCTGCCAGCAGCCTCCTCATCATATCGCAAGTTAGGCGGGATTATTTGAAAGGTATGTCACAATGCTTGACCTTTACGTCACATTAATGCCTCTGCAGATTTTTCTTGTAACGCCCTTCGAATACTTGGATAAAGGAGTCCATTTAGCAAATTACCTGCTTATCAAGAGCCTTTTGTGGTAGCTGAGAGACGTAAATTACTGTACATGCATTTATAATACAGCTTGAATATGAATGTACTTGTCATTTGACCACTTAGTCCAGTTTCCATTCCATTTAACACAAGATGGGTTTTCTTAAGATGAATCACAGCTCTTCAGACATGCAAAATTTGTGCTCCAGAACGAGAGAAAGTACAGGCTTTCAAGTGCGTTAAAATTCACAGCACAAGTCATTTTGCTTTGGAAATTAACATACTTTAGAGCATCTGAAACAATTCCCAGCAGTTGTTTCTTGCATATTGTGATGGTTGTGTGAGATACCAGATGAGTTAAATTGACTGTTAAATGTGCATGATTGTGCACTAAATGATTATAATATTGATTTAAAAACTTAATCAAATACTTTTTAATAGTTCTCAATACCAACAGTAACAAATATTCGGTTTGTCTTTCTTTTTAATGTAACAATCACAATAGAAAAGAAAATGGTGGCTGAAGAGTATTTGAGGGCACACAAGAAGATGGTGGATAAAGTTCACAGTTGTTTTACTTTACTTCTTGGCATTAGCTGTTCTGCAGCCTAGAGCATTCAGCTCTACAGCATTAGATTTTACTTATTCAGTTGTTCTGTAGAACTTCTGTGAGAAGAAAACTCTGCAGGCACATAGCTTTACATGCAGTGCTGTCTTTTACCCCTTTGCGAGTGGATATAAGGTGTTGATACACATTGCCAACGATATCTTTAAGCATTAAAGTGGCTACATATGAAAATAAGTATTGCACTGAGCTGGGTTTCACTTTCATACCAGAGGGCATAGCAGAAAATCCATTTTTGATTCTGCCATCTGTTTATTTTTTTCCATTCCGCTTTGTGTAGTTGTAGTAGCCCATACACATGTAATAGTAACTACATGAAAGATGAGCATTTAGACACCTCTTATCACTTGTATTCTTTCTGGCAGCTGATAAACTTCTCTTCTTTCAAATTCCTTCCCCCTTCAGTCTTACATCACTGCTGGGTGTCATCGACTGAAGCATTTGCAGTTAATGCAATTGCTTCTCTTCTGTGTTGGCAAGTCTTTCCTTTTTTGCAGTTTTCAAATCCTTCACCTAAACTTTCTGTTTGACACTATTCTAGCAAACTTTCTGCTTTTGCCGCTGTCCAGTATGCCACTAATTTTTGTTAGTTCTAATTCTAAACATTACATTCACAAATCTTCTTCAGAACATCACTGATATTCCTGTATTATGACAGTCTTTCTTTAACTATGCATTTTCTTTTTAGCAAGCAACCAAGATAATTTGCCACCTCAACCGAAAATGTTACCTTTTGTACAATAAAAAGTTTCTCAAGAAACTGTTGGGTTGCATGATTTTGCACCATTATATTTTCCTTGATTTTGTGCATTGAACAAGCTTTCTTCTGGTTATTTAATTGAATACTTAGTATTGATACTTGCTTCTCTTTTAAAGATATTTGCTTCTCTTTTTCCAAGTGAAGCCTTGAAAATGCAAGCCACTAAATGTTTCAGTTATATTGGTCATTTTCTGAGGCTCAAATTTTAGTCTTGCAATCTTAATTAGTAAGATGAACCATTAAACCTGCATCTTGTGACAGCAGACGTAACTTGTGAGCTTTCACTATTGTAAAATTTATTTTATTGGTTCCTTAGATAGCTATTGACATCATTCTTTGCTATTTAATGTGGTGCAGGTTTAAAAACACTAATTATGTAGCTCCCTAAGTAGCCTTGAAAGAGCTGTAATATCTTATAGCAAGAACTCTGTTTAAACAAACAAACCAAAAAGTTTTTTAAGAGTCAAAAGTTCAATTTTATGGTACAGAATTCACAGAACTTAGAGTAAAGCCTTTTAAAAGATAAACAGTGGGTTTTCACAAGCAAAGTTAGCTTCTTTTAAGTATTGAAAAATCAAGGGATTAAAATATGAATTCAGATTAGTAGTAATATATGTGCTTTTGCAAAGGAAAAGGGGTACCAGCAGAATTACCTAATCTGCTAATAAAACGATTCCTTGCAGTAGTGCTGCATGCATGCAACTTCCAAGCCTTTCTCTTTCCTTGTTTTTTAGAAGGCTAATGACACTACACGCTAAAGGGAGGTCCACACCTAAAGCCAGGAGAAAATTTTATCTTCACATGTGTGTTAAGATTGCTTTTAGATTTGAGGAATTCCACCCCAATGTATTACTCATTTTTTTCCCTAAACAAGAAGGAAAGAAAGAAAAACAAAACAACAGGGCAGAAGGGAAGTTGGCTGTGAAGGAAAGTTAGGCACACAGGATGTTTTTTCTTCATTTCTTGTAAAAGCTAATATTTGGTTTCTGCAGTACCTGCATATTGAATCAGAATGCTAATACTGTGGAGTTCATGTGGTGTGTGTATATTATGTTAGAAGTGTTATCCCTTGGTATGATAATTATTATCTGTGATTAATCCTGCCTGTGCTGGTAAGGGCTAAGAGGTTTTTATCAGAGGGGCATGTCTTTCTCTGTATGTTTACTCTTGTATAAGATAAATCAACAAGAATTCTGGTTAGAAAAATGAGAGCAACTGTTACAGATGCACAGAAGACTGATTTGGGGTATTTTTAGCACATAACTCCTGTTGTTTTAGGAGTTTTTAAGGTAACTGTCCAGTTTGGAGTTTTTTTGTTCTTTTGTGGACACTCATATTATAAACTTCTATTTAAAATTAAATGTTGGTAAACAAAGTTTTGGTGCACACTTGAAATACTAGACTTAAGCAGTTTTGGTAATAAATTGCATCTTTAAACGAACTCTTGGTTCTTAAGTGTGCCACATTTTTCGTTTCCAGTAAAAAAAATTCATTATAGCTTGGAGAAAAAACAAGCTTAAAACATTACAACTTCATGATCACAAGGGAGGGCACTTGCGATATAGCTGCTTTCCCTGAGCTGGATACTCAAATGGGATAATTTGATGTTAAACTTACTCTAATACTTCCTGTTACTGAGCACATTTTAAAGCATTGTATCCTAAATTGCCATTGAAAGTTTTGTATATACATGTATGTTGGTTATTATTTCCTATATCAATTTTGGGGCATAACTTCAGCACGAGAATGATTTTCTATACATGTTTTTATAAAGGTAAGGTTAATGACCCTAGCAGTGTGGTTGTCTTCTCAACTAAAATCTCAATTCCTTTTTCATTGTTTTTTCACCTTTATTAGATGCCTTAGCTGCTTTCCAAGGAATGCTTGACAGTGGCTTGTTGCCTACTAGACCAGCAGTTATTGTACTTGCTGAGGCTTTGGCAGTGAAAGGAGACATGAAGAACTTAAAAGCATTTGGAAACATGATAGAAGACATCACAAAATCAATTGATTTATCTCCCTCACTAATGGCCAATGCCATTGCATTGGCTCATGCTAAGAAGTAAGTATTCCTATGACTTCCAAACTTTTATACAAAGTGGTGGGAAATCATTAACATTATCCACTTCATTCTGTTTCCATTCTTAGTGTCCTAGATGTTAAAATGCAGGGCAAGATGAGAACTGTGCTGTTCAGTCCTGTTCTGGTCTCACTTTACAAATACATTTGGGGTTTGTAATTCATTTAATGAAATACAGGGATAGCTGTGAAGCATTTGGGAGAGCTTGAGGCTTTCTCTGTTGGTGTAATTAGCTTTGATACTTCTGTTCAAACATATTACACCTCTCATAGTGTTCTTGGTGTGAGATCAAAAGCTCTACAAGGTCCAAATGTCAAATACAACTGATTAATCAATATAAACTTAAAAATCTTGGAATTTAGCA
This sequence comes from Anas platyrhynchos, assembly GCF_047663525.1. NCBI lineage: Eukaryota > Metazoa > Chordata > Aves > Anseriformes > Anatidae > Anas > Anas platyrhynchos. The sequence goes on from NC_092589.1 coordinate 40,729,941, forward strand.
CACACATTATGCATATACTGTTGGTTTGGAAACAAAATCTATTACTTGTTCCAGTAACTGAAATGATAACGTATGATTATGTTTACCCTCAAAATGCGAAAGCCAGATATGTATCTGTGAGGTGGTTTTATACTTTTTGTCAGTATTAAAAAATTGGGAAAAAGTTTTTCCTTTGCTGCTTTAGGCCACAGTTTCCATCATGATCATTATCCCCACGCATTGATTATCCTTTCATTTAAATGTTTAATTCAGCATCATGTTCTGCCTAGCATTTTTTAATTGATGTGTTGGTACTTTGCTAGTTTATCCTTTGCATAAAGCTGCGTGGGGGAAGCACTTCTTCACATACTGTGAACTTCGCAAATGCAGTTTGCAGGAATCAGTCTTTAGGAATCCTACATACTCTGCTCTTTTCTTTCAAGAAATATCATCAGGTAGAGCTCCTCTGTGTAACTCAGCAGGATAGCTGTGTAACTTTGTAGTACATAACAGATACCTGATCGCCTTGGGCATGCCAGACTGGAGCTAGTAGTTACTGAGTGATAGTGTCTGCAACAGCAAGATGATTTAAATTGAACTAGAGCCACGCAGGCCAGTTCCAGTAGTGAGCTCACTATATTTTCAGCCACTGAAAAACAAGGAAGGACTGACCCTGTAAATATTTAGGTCCAAGTGGTGCTTGGCAGAGGATTCTAGTGAATTGGCTTTTGCCTATTTCTGTGCCATGAAAGGGTTATGGAGTCATGACGTGTTCATAAATGTGAATCAGGTTGACTGCAAGAACAGATAAGTAAATCACTGTATACAGACACAGGTTAAGCAAGCAGCATCAACTTTTCTTCTGCCATACCAAAATTAGCTTAGCTTACCTGTATGAGAAGACTTAGCGGTAGCATAAATAATACACACCTCTATTCTTAAACGTCTTGCAAGTTGTACCTTGCAAACTGTGATAAAGAGTATAGATTTACATGTACTTCAAATAGCTGTTCACTTACTGGTAGATTTGTATTTCTAATAGTTTTCAAAACCTTTTTTTAGCTTTTAAATGTGTTTCATATAAAAGCATTAATCGTGCCCTGACTTTTTTAATTAAATTTGTTATTAGAGTGGACTGATAAGAGGAGATGTCATCTGAACTTTTTAGAACACTAGCAGTAGACTTTTCACTTGAATGAATACTTTGTGTTATTTTATTAGCATTTGCTATACTTAAGCCTGAAGATGAAAGAGTTTAGGAAAAGGTATTGGCCAAATGACACTTAGTATCTTTTTTTTGCTTCCAAAAAGGCAGGGAAGAGTTGGCTAAATAATTAATTGAATAGCATAAAGAAATACTTGAGTTGTCTGCATTAATTATTCAGATACCTTCCGTTAATGTTTTGATTTTTACCTTCTGGGTTTGCAGAACACTTCCTTGAAGCAGCTAGCCAGAATTCTGTTTAGTGAGGGAAGAAAAACGTGTCAGAATTACTTACATGTCCTGAGGGTCAAAGATCATTCAGAAATTTGGCTTACAGGTTAATTTATTAATTCAGTCATAAATAGTTTCACTTTTAAAATATCTGAATGAAGTCATAGGTACTCAACTGTTTTTGGGAAGTATAACATTAATGTAGGAAGTAAAAATTTAAATATAATTGCTTCTTTAGGTTTAGAAATCTTGATTTCTGAAACTAAGCCAGTTCAATATTTTTTCCTAGCAATGACCTTGATGCTGCAGTGGAATACCTTGAGCCTTTGCTTATCTCTGGTGCACAGAATCCTGATCAACCTGTCAAAAATATTTCCTTTTTGTTAAGAAAGGTGTCTGAGGAAGGATTAGAGCCAGCTTTGGAAAAATGTAAGTTAATTGCAGTTGTATTTAAATATTCCAACTAGACAGAGGTGTTACAGAAGAGCTGTTACATGTAAAACCTGCCCAGTCAGCATAAATCATGCCAGTAAAGTTTACAAAAGTGCCTTTTCAATCAAAGGTTTTCCTTATTTCCTTTCCTTTTTCCTAATATTTTCTATCATTTGCAGTTGGCGTGATGGCAGAACGACTGGCCAATCAGTTTGGAATTTACAGACCTGTCACAGATCTTTTCCTTCAATATGTCAGTGCAGGCAGAGTGGATGATGCCAGATCTCTACTACAGGTAATGACATAACAAGAGAGGTACAGAAATGCATAGATCTCTTCAAGGGTAAACTGACAAATTATGGAAAAGAGGTGTTGTACAGCATAGGCTAATGCTAGTTTGCTTTTGAATTCCAGCACAAATATCAATATGATTTAGATTATTTTGTACCATGAGATAGTAGTCTAATGCTAATAGTAGGAGTGGGTGCCAAAGTTAGAAAGCTTTTGTCTTCCAACAGCCTGAAGGAAAAGAAGACACATATTGCATGAATTTTCCATCCAAAGCAAATATTTTCATAGTTATTGATATATTTTCAAGTTTCCTGTTAGACAGCGTTGCTTCTTGCAGACCATCTCCTCACATAATTTTCGCTGTGCTGTAAACCTTAATACATCTCTCGTAGCTATACAGTTCACAAAATAGAAGTGGGCAGTGCTTTTTGTAGCCACGGTATTTCACTTTTTTCTTTTTTTTTTTTTTTTTTTTTTTACTTTGTCTAAGCTGTACTCAGTGTTTGTTAAGAGCTGAATTCACCTACTGTTCACTTGAATGTCACAGATGCATTAAAAGACAAATGCTAGTCTCTAAGCCACAGTATCAGCTAAGTTAATGATCTTCAAGGTGTATGACGTGACTGCTCACAATGTTTTTGCAGAGCTAGACACAGACCATGCTGGAGGCAGAATAAGCTGCAGCTGGTGAGTGCTGGTGTCTCCATCAGGTCAGGCAGCCTCCTCCCTGCAGGCAGCAGTCAAGCAGCCATGCGATCCTGCCAGCCCGCTTGGGGCATGTAGGCTCCCTGCCTCAAACTGGGGCCTGTTACCAGCTCCTGGTAGTGAATATGACCCGATTGCCAGTTGCTGAGTTTTCTAATCTGTTACAGAAACACTTGTGTTTCACATATACCAGAAGCTTTATGTTTTTTATATTTCTTCTCCAGAATGTTTTTAATAGTTTTGCCGAACTGTTCATCTGAGTGTTAGTTTAAAAGGAGACAATGATTTTAATATAAAATCCTACTTTTTTTTATAGCATGAAGCATGAAACATGAAAATGTGAAAAATTCTTGCTAACTTATTCTTGCTTTGTCTCTTTGATTGGGAAATTGAAATCCGTTATAATATCCTGCATTTGTGAAAATAGTGTCTTTTGCATTTCTAAGTAAAAGCTGCATGTTCTCAAAAACAAAATCAACAAAAAACACTGAACAATTTCCATTCTTAGTTTCCTAAAACTTTTTATTCCAACAGTGTACAACTGTTGGAATTAAGTTCACAGCTCTATAGCATAGTTGAAATAATGTTGTGTACAACATCTCAGAGGAGAATTTTTATATGTTTCATTTTGAGTGGGCATTCACATGTAAGTTTGAGTTAAAACTTTGTAAGACAGTTTTTCCTATAGCATATATGAAATAAAATTTGTGTTAACATTCTTGAATGTTATTGTGGATCAAATATTCTACTAATAGGTAACCAGAAGATGGTAATAATCAAAGTCTACTCTTAGCTTTTCTATTAAAAAGTAGAAAGTAAACCACAATCTAAATGAACAATTTCTCTTGTAATAATCTAAAATACTGGTAATACACACAGCAAATCTTTGCATTCAAAAATGTAACTGAGAGTCCGTTTAAACTTCCAAGAAACAACATCTTTTTTTTTTTTTAAACTCTCTGGAGGGACTGTTTTGTGTTTTTTGATGAGAGTATGAAAGTCAAGTGTTTGATATTTTGGCATGAAAGGGGGCTGTGGAAAACCTTTCTGTGGCTAGACTGTCTCTTTCCTCTTACTATACTGATAGTAGGTGAGAATGTCTAAAATCAATATATAATGTTGCAAGTTTTTTCCATGAATGCTTTGCCCCTATTTATGAAGATTTTTGTCAGAGCACTAGCAGTACATGGATGCGAATATTTTTTTTTTGTTCGTTTCCCTTACTGAATGAACCTTCACACCTTTTTACCTGGATCTTAAAGAGCTTGTCAAAAATACTACACATACAGTACATTCATAATGGAACAAAGCAAGATTTGTCGTTTGCAGATGTCTAAAATACTAATCGAATGTGGTAAATTAATTGTACGTGTATGTCTATATGCACAGTACCTGTCTGCCTGTGCATTTTGGTACCAATAAAATATCTTGCAGCTTATAAAAAGCGCTGTGTACTATTAGAAATTTTAAGACTGGTACCTCTGAGGTGCATAAATGAAAATACTGTCTTGTATGTTTTATTTTGCCCTCATCTAAAGTAAGATAGATTTTTGATTTATCTGTTCTGTCTCAAACTTTTTTTTAAGTTAAGCTTCTCTCTCTCTCTCCCTCAAACACTGTCTATTGCAGTGAAAGCCTTTTATAAAATAGAGAGATTGAAATCAGTCCTTTGTATGCATAAGTGTAGGTAATTATACTTTAAAGAGAACTTGCTTTGTACATTTTAATTTTTATAAAGAAACGAGCAGTTATCTCCCTGACACCTTATTAAATGTATAATTAACCTTATGATCCCTAGCTCACTTGTGAATGCTTGGCAGTATAATTGGAGAGGAATAGTGTTTCTCTTTTTCATTCTTTTGCAGTCCTAAACCTCGTTTTTGTGGTGTGTTGAAGTATTAGTTTAATTCTTTCCCCTTTTGTTTTAAACAAACTTTATACCTACCATTTTAAAAACAATGTTTGCCAAAATGGTGCACAAAATAAACTTGTTTCATGTGTTGTTTTTTTTAAACTCATGGTCAATTATTTACCTTTCAGATAGTTAATATGTATTAAAATATTTTAAAAGTCTATAATTGGAAATTTTCACCTTAGTCGTTTTGTTTTTTGCTAACCTGCTCACAACATCTGCATTAACTACTTCCTTTTCTTTAGAGGTGTGGTGGATTAGTTGAGGAGAAGAGAACTTTTCTGAATTTCATGGGTAAAGCAGCAACTAAACCTGGACAGGTATAATATTTTTTCATGCTTATCATTGTATATGTAGCATATTCATATGTAGTATATACTAGCTAATCATCCTTTGAAATGTTTTGGATATTAAACTTCACAGTTGACAGCTTTATCAGGTTTCTCAGGGTGGGGAAGAAAGGTTAATTTGCAGAGCTAGTCCCGTTTAAAAGAACAGCTTATTTTATGAGGCATAATAGAAAGGAGAATGTAATTAATATTTTTTCTATTACTTCAGTAATTTCCTTTATTTTTGATGTTGTAGTTTATATGCTACAAATACTATGCTTTAAATTTTTATTGCTTCACTATCTAGTTTCATATCTCAACCTGAACATATTTATTTTGTTGTCTGCATTGTATGAATACAAATGCAGTGAGAATTTCAGCCCCTCTAGAATGATAAAAGGTGCCTATGTTTACATTAAAAGACTCATTACGAATTACTTGCTATACTGTTTTAGACATGTATTGAGTTTGAGCATCTGTTTAGATTACTAGCTTTGTACTCATTTGCTTTAATTCCAACTACTCTGATTTATGTGCCTGTCCTACTCCTGTCCTTCCCTCTTCTCCTTGCCCCCCTTCTTCTCCCTCAGGTTCCTCAAAGTAATAAATTAAACTAAACAAACAAACAAAAAAGGCAAAAACACACACACATTGATTTCTGTTTTGTAGAGGAGTAGCATCAGAAGACAGTTAATACAAAAACGAGAATAAATGCTTCTCAAATGAAGGAAAATGCAGTTTTTTATTTTGCAGAAGTTGCCATTAGATACTCATGGATTAAAAATTCTACTGTAAAAGTGACAATGAAAAATACCATCTTTTGGTGTCTGAAAGAAATTTAAAAACTTGAAAATTTCTAGCTTTTAGAGCTGAAATTTTAATAACAGAATTTTCTGGTGTGTGATAAAGATGTTAGTAACTTCTGTACACTTTTTCTTTAAATTCAAGACTTGAGTTTTTGAAACTGGAGTCAGAGGTTGAGGGAGGGAGACTCCAATTTTAAGCGCATTAGTCAGTGATCTGACTACTTTGAAGCACTGATCATAGCTACCACTGACCTCTAGGTCATTGAAGGCTGCCAAGTAGTTTGAATTCTTCTTCAATTTGGTTGAAATCCTGACATATTCCCATTAATATATGGATTGCTTCCTTCAAAAAAGAAACTATTGTATAGTCTCCTTGAATATGGGGTTTTAGTCCCGTATTTTGTTCATCTTATTGTCTACCTGATTTCTTTGGCTATTTCTTATTCACATCAGAATTTGGGCAAGAAATACTATGTCTTCATTCAGTTGAACAGACCATTTCTTGTAATCAGTAGTTTGTCTCACTTAAAGATCTGAAATAATTGTTTGAACTTTATTGATTTTATTTGAAGTTAATGTTCTTTTTTGTCTGTGCTATAAATCTCATAGGCAAAGAAGATTGAGACACTTCTAGAACTGATTCCTGATCACCTAGATATGGAAACTGCATATCGTTTCCTCCTAAAATGCTATGGTAATTTACTCTACTTGGACTACTTTTTTATTTAAAACAAAAAAAAAATCTTCAGGTGTTCTTAAAAGGTCATGGAAACCTTTAGAATAGCAGGATCTACACTGTGCAAGTTGTCACTTTTATTTGGTTTATTTGTGTGGTTTTTTTGGCTTTGTTTTGTTTACGTTCACTGGATCTGTGTATGGTCCTAGGTATTACATTGGAAAAGCAACTAACAGACCTAAGCCTTGCATCCTTTACAAAGGGAACTGTATTAGTTTAAAGGATACTGTTACAAAGAGGTTAAGTATGGGCTTCATGGAATGGAAAAGAATCTCTCCTAACCCATGGAGAGAAACGTTGTAGAAATGAATGGCTCTTAAAATGAACGTAGCTTTTTCTCTGAAACATATAATACATATCTTCATTTTGTATATGTGTGTTTCAAAATCATAATTAATTAGTTCTATCAGTAGTTTGCAAGGTTTTTACTGTTACTATTGCAGATTCTTTATACTTGTTTTTATTTAGCGGAAGTTGCTTTATTTAGATTTAGCTAAATAGTTGATTTGAAGTGCTAATCAGTTTCTATTGTTGAAGTCAAAGGGAAACAGCTCTAAAAATCAAGTTGCTTATTTAAATACATCTCTTCACAACACTCAGTCATGAAAAATGAGGACATATAGCCCCCTCGGCACTTGTTTAGTTGAAAGGTTGCCCTTGAGTCCTTTGTGTTGTGTATTCTAATATGATCCTCCAGTTTTATTACAGGGAGGAAATATAATCCTCTTCACACTTGTAATGCAAGTAAAACGATATAATGACAGAAGCCCTTGTGTTCCAATCTATCACAGAGGAGATAAATAGGGATATTTAAATAAAATACTTCAAAAAACAAATCCAAAGTATGGTGTTAAAGGCATACAGACATCAGTATATTTGAATCAACCTGTGAAAGTTTTCACGATGTAGTATCTAACTTAAAAGTTCACTTGCTTAGTAATGTTCAAAACAACAGTCACTGGCAAAATCCTTTAGCTCCATGGTTTCATTCACAGTATGATAGGTTTTCTGACATGTTTTTATTTAAAAAATAAAACAAAAACTTCTATCACCAACACTGGACTTGCCACCTTACAACATCACTGACACTTCACTGGCTGTTTGCGGTTGTTACCTCAGTAAAAATTGCAAAAGCGATCTGATTCAGCATCTTTAATGTTCTAACCAGCTACATCATCATACAACGATTTTATAAAGAGATTGCACAGAGACTTGCTCGATGATATCTAAAACAGTGGTTAGAATATTTAACATGGGAAGCTACATAGTAAATGAAGAGATGGTTGCTGTAGTTTCCTTAGGCAGACATAGAGCTGGTTGATAGCATGTTCTAGAGGAAACATTCCCTACCATGTACAGAATGTACAGACTTGTACATTTTAATAGCAATGTAGCTATCTCTTCCCTCACCCCTCATCTTCTTTATCTGATGCTTCCTGTGGTGGCGTGTTTAGTTTCATTTGTAAGTTTGAGATCAGCAGTGAAGTATAACTTCAGGTAGCTAGAAGGATGTGCTTTTGTTGTATTCTATCTTAAATAAATGGAAAGTTCACAGTTTCTGTTAGATTTCTAATAAAGCATTGCTTCTTGCAGTTTCTGCAGTAGCCTCCCACATTCAAAAAGTAGCTCAGCCACTTGCCAGATGTGAGTGGGAAGCTTTCTCATGAGAAGGGGATCCAAGCTATCAATTTCTGCATAATTTAAACTCCATTTCTTTAAGAACCATTGTTTTTGTAGCCCATATGGTTGTGAAGATGACATTCCAAAAGTGAAAAAGAAAGAAGCTGAGACAGCATCCTATATTGCAGATGTTTGAGCTTTCCCAAGCAAAAAAAAAAAAAAGATGCAGTGGCTTCCTTCTTGTTTACAAGATGCTAGGAACTGTTGTACTGCTTCTAGGACCCTGAAGACAATGGGGAAAAACTGTTGGAGGCCATTTCAGTTTCATCCTGATGCTGCTCAAGCAAGGGTCTGAGCAGCAGAAAAGTGCATGGTTAAGTGTAATGGAAAAGGATAAGCAGTGGAGAAGGGAGAATAGAACAAGACTGCTCTGTTTTTCCCCTCTCCCGCTTCAGAGTAAGGAGAACAATATTCTGTTCTTCTACAGCTAAAAGTGAACAGGGCTTTAGGTAAATAAAGAATGGGTTTGTTAGAACCCATTGCATGTGATGGTGTCATTTATGGAATATCCAGCAAAATGTAACTGGATGCCTTTGCAGTTAACATTTGTAATAGTGTTAGTGGGTCAGCAAAAAAATTCTCCTGCTCTTTAGAAGTAAAACTAATTTCTGTTATGGTCTAAAATAAGCATCTGACCTTTGTTTTGTTTGTTCCTTTAGGTTATACATTTGACATAGCCAACACCTATAACCAGAATAGTATTTTGTCATCACCTAATGAAATTCTGTTCAAGAGTTCTCACAGGCTGAACATCAGTGGCTTTTGGTTTAGCTTTTGTTTAGCTTTTAGCTTTTGTTTTAGCTTTTTTTGGTTTAGCTTTTGTTTTTATTTTGTATCATTTGCCTCAGAAAGAGGCATATAACTTTGCATCTCGTATCTTGGAGTGGTGTTCTCATTGTGCAAGCAGCTCTGTCCCTAGTGGTCCCAGAATATTCTCAAAGGAAATGATCATCCAAGCCTCAAATGAAAGGAAAAGCTGGAATGGCTGGAAGTTCTGTTCTCTTCTGGTGTGAACTGTCAGTAGGATATGAAGAATATCCAGAACATGTAGAATTACAGAATCACAGAATGGTTTGGGTTGGAAGGGACCTTAAAGACCACCCAGTTCCAACCACCATGTCATGGCAGGAACACCTCTCACCACACCAGGCTGCCCAAAGCCCTATCTAGCCTGGCCTTGAACACCTCCAGGGATGAATGGAGCATCCACAGCTTTTCAATGTCTGATCTAAGTCTCCCCTCTTTTAGTTTAAAGCCATTACCCCTTGTCCTGTCACTACGCTCCCTGACAGAGTCCCTCCCCAGCTGTGCTGTAGGCCCCTTTAGGTACTGGAAGGCCACTGTAGGGTCTCCCTGAAGCCTTCTCTTCTCCAGCCTGAACAATTCCAACTCCCTCAGCCTGTCTGCCTGTGGCCCCCCTCTGGGCTTGTTCTAATACTTACCTGTCCTTTTTGTGCTGGTGCCCCAGAGCTGAACGCAGGGCTCCAGGTGGGGTCTCACAAGAACAGAGTAGAGGGGGAGAATCCCCTCCCTCACCCTGCTGGCCACGCTGCTTTTGATGCAGCCCAGGATATGGTTGGCTTCCTGGGCTGCAAGTGCACATTGCTGGCTTGTGTTGAGCTTATCAATATTATTACAGAATATTGTATACTAAAATATTTAATATGCCTTGGGAAGTGAAAGGGAATGAGTAACGTCATGGAAACAGGTGAAACAAGGAGCATTTAACTATTGGGGATTTTGTTTTTGATTTTTATTTTTATTTTTCTCAGAATTAGATGGGGATGTTGCATCCGTAAAGGCTGCGTATGAGAAATCAAAAGAAAAGAATATACAGCTTCATGACTTATCCCTGAAATCTTTAGCAGTTTTTCTGAAGAAAGTAGGAGAGCCGGTCCCTTTCACTGAACCCCCTGTGAGTATTTCCTAATTAAGAAATAGATCTGCGGAATTGTGTATGTTTGTTAATAAAACAAATTGCATGAATAATTACATAGGGATTAAATCTCTGCAGAAGCTCCTCAAAGGAGGCCATGTAGGAAGTACAGAGTGTTGTAGGAGCTATAGTAATCTTGCATTGGATTTGACTTGGGGAAATAAAACTCTTGGGGCTTACTGTGTTTAAATTACACAACCCTTATCAGGCACTCATCTACAGGTGTATGTTTATCAAATGTCCCTGGGGCATTTAAGTGCTTGAACTTTAAAAGGCTTATAGAAAGTGTGTTTTGTTAACAGTTAATGGGTTTTAGTTTTTGTTAATTACTAGCTTTATATCTAATACAAGTTGCTATCTTGCTATGATGGGATTTTAGAACTGCAGGAATTATTTGTCTAGCTTTACTTCTAGTTGCCTTGCCAAAAGATATATGCAACAGTGCAAATGTATCTTATTTGAGGGTGACAGGTGGCATGACACTACATCTATCAAGACTGCAAATACTTCTTTCACATCATTCCTTTGACTAATAGTCTACTAGTATCATTTCAGCAAAACAGGCTTTAAGTAAAGACTTACTATATTTTCTCTCTAACCAAAATTTTACTGCTATCTGCTAGCCACATATCATAAAATTAGTGTTTTTCTATAGTTTTCTGAAGACATAATTAAATTTTACTTTATCCATCCTGATCCATAATAAATAGGTTCTTTTTCTCATTTTACAAAAAATCAGAGGAAAAAAATTGGCTCAAAATGTTTGTTTTAGCCTGTTAACAGCTTCAGAGATTTTTCTACAACTTTAACTTAATTTTAGAAGTAAATTTTTATTTAGGTATGTAAATATAAAACCTAGAGTGTCTGTTTCTTGCATGTAGTTAGTGAAAATAAGTGTTTATTTCAAAGTCACTGGAATGATTCATCTTCTGATTTTCCTGCTCATTTTTCTCTGATGCAGCTTGGTGTTTAAAAGCATCTTAGAATTTTTGACACAATTGCAGATTGCAGTTAAAAAGTATTTTCATTTTTAAAGTGAAATTGATTATATTATTGCATTATGTAATAGAAGCTTCATTATGCATTTTTGGCAAGGTTTTCGTTCTCCTTTTATTCTCTCTCCTTGGTATTTCTCTTAATTATACAGACTTCAATACAGATCTAGTTTTATGACAGAGAATAATGGATTTTGCTTTTGTCAGGACGTAAGACTTTGTTCAGAATTAGTAACTTTTTCAGTTCTAACAACGTTGAACTTGTTTATTCCACTCTGTTTTATAGGAGACGTTCAAATTCTATATGGAAAAATGGAAGAAAAGAAGATCGGAAACATTATGAACAGTCGTTTTATGTTTTAGTTGTTTATGAAATTAAGTATTACATTCAATAATAAAAAAATTAAAGAAGCATGTTGTCCTGTGTAATTTTTAATATTAAATACTGTGTTAAAACAGCACTTTCCATAGCTGTAACTGGTGGAAACTCATAGGCTTTTCTTATGTTAAAATTGCTAATGAAATATCACGATGTCACTTTCTAGGTTATTTCTGTTTTGATGTATGATCTGCTGTAACTAGAACTGTACTTCAGCTCCTGTTAATTCACCAAATATATGTATATTGAGAAAGTTGCTAGAGGGGTGTGCAACTGTGACTTCAGCAACCTGCATTATTTTTCGTTGTTGTTTGCCAGGTCAGTGTGCTTTGGCATGAAAGTAGAAGGGTAAAGAACAGGATTCATCTGTACCTATTAAAAAAAAAATAAACACATCTTTTTTTTAGATTCTACTAAATGTACGTCTTTTGTGTAATGTATCTTGTTATGGGATTCAATGGTATAGTTTAAGACAAAATACACCTTTTAATCTAGCTTGTGTGTTGTAGTTTCACTGTATCTATCATTCATTCTCATAACTTTTAGTAAAATTTAAGTAACATTTCTAATTAGTTAACTAATGTATTTAAAAATACACAGAAAATTCCTGTGAGGAATGAGGCATAACTAACCCTGTGTTGCAGAGAATGTTCAAGTTTATTTAAAAAACAAACAAACGAAAAACTGTACGCATCCTATCTGTGTCCACTAAAATGTCAGCGTGGTTTTATGATGTCTTTCAATACTTGGCTTGTGCGTGCTATGGAGACATGGTACGTTGATGGTGCTGGGTTGACTTGTTGGGTTTTGTTTGGTTGTTTTTTTGCTGCTGGGGGGTGATGTCTGGTTTTTGAATTCACCGCAGAATATCGTCCTTTCGAAGATATTAGAGTAATCTAGAATGGGGTGGAAAGAGACGAAAAGTCTTGAAAAGCATCTTGTCAGGAACGTGGGTGGGTTATGTGGGAAGCAGACCGTACCTGAGTGGTTCTAGCCATCTGGCATCCTTTGTTCCTATATTGTCAGAAGGCATTAACATTTGAGGTTTTATTCATAGCCTAGCGGTTTCATGCCCTCTCTTGCAGTTTTTTCTAAAGCCGCAGCCACATTACACGCGTTTCAGTGTAATAGCAGAATAATTGAAGACTGCATCAGCTAGTTTGTGGCCCTTCCTCTTGTGCCACAGATCTTGTTTTTAGAGGTCATCTCACACCCCTCTCTGTTTCACAGCAGTGGCTGTGTTCCCGTAGGCGGGGTCAGACTGAGCGTAACTCGAGGCAGCGAGGCCTGCGCGGCCTGCGCGTGCTCACTGAGGTAGCGCAGGGCCTCAGGAACGGGAGGACTTAAAGCACACTCCACGTCCACACAGCAGCCGAGGTCTGTAGACCTGAGGTAACTGTGCTGACGAGGAGCTGGGATCCCGTGTGGCATCAGGCCTTCTGCCCACTAGGCTGGGTGCTGTTTGTAGTCAGGTTCTGCAGCCTTCATTATTCGGTGCTGATGCTGGCAGAAGGCGTCTGCTGCCTGCTGGCAGTGCCCACGCCTGATGTCTGACCCTGCGAGGTGCTAGTTAGTGTCTGCGTGTTTTCCACCTACCCTGCTTGGCTGAGCTCCTACAGATTAATGCCCTGAAATTTTGTAGATGCAATTTGGAAAGTAAATTTGATAGTCTGAAACCGGTAACATTAATTACCTCATTCTTGGCTCTGAAATTGCATTTTGAGGGACCTCAGGGGATGCACTGGGCTGAATGAGCCCGCTGCTGAAAGGATCAAACAGTGGGGAGGCACTGCCAGAGCACAAGACCAAATGGTACCAGGGTTTTGTGGCAGCAATGACTGGCGATAGGTGGTAGGACATGCTGACCACCTGGGATCGTGTTGTGCAATAGCCCTGGCCATGTGTTGTGGGAGGACAGACATCATTCAAAGGATAGGCAAAGCCTGCTGTTGTGTGGTAATGCTTCTGACTTTTCTGTTCCAGTAAATGTTTCCAGTACAACTAAAGAATGATTACAGAGGACTAGAGTCACTCCTGTCTTTAAAATGTGGGACAGTGAGGGATTGGTGCCACCCTGGGACACGGTCACTTCGGTCTGAAACGATGTTTTACTGGGAAGGTTTCTGCAGAATCGGCATTTGTGCCATCTCGTCTAGAATACGCTTGAAATATTTCTTGTGCATCGATGTGCTGTAAGACTCTGCCATTTCAAGCATGAAGAGCCGAGTTTAGAAGGTTAGTTTTTTCTTCACCAAATAGGTAGGCAGCTTCACTATTTCTTTCTTCGTATTCAAGGAAGGAAACCTGTGAGATGACAAAATGCAGAATGGCAGTCCTGCAAACTTGTCAGGGTGACTTATTAGACCAGTTACAAAACTTCCTCTGTCATACTGACCGTAGCACTTATCCCTTTAAAGCAGAAAATAAGTATTTGCCACTGGGTAACTGGAGTTGGGCGGGTTTTGGAGCAGGTGTGGCAGCTGGGAGATGGGAGTGCACTTCTCTGTGGGGCTCCCCAGGGAGCTGGGAGCGTGCTGATGTGAACCGACCCGACGCGTTACTGGAGAAGGCAAGCTGTGTGAGCACGTACATGTTTGCATACCAGCACATCCTGACTGGGGCTGAGAGGACTGGGAAAAGCTTGCTGCTTGAATTGAGATCGCTTCACGTTGGTCCTGTGCCACGTTAGGGGCTTGCCTTCCTCCACCTTCCCTTGAGACTGGGCAGGAGGAGGCTGCTTCTTGTTGGTTTGTTGTTTTTTTTTTAAGCTCAGCATGGAAAAAGTTTCTCTGTTAACTACTAGTATAGTCGTTTTAAAGCACGATAATTTAATTATATGCTGTAGTTCTATCCTTATCTACTGAAACAGTTTGTTCAACTTGCTGTCTCCCAAGACCCTTTTCTACAGAAAGAAATGGAGCTTGGTAGGTTAGTAGCTGTCTCTAGATTGATAATGTGTACCCACTGTTGAAAATTGAGTAGCTGAAGGCATTGCATCTTTGGCAGCAGCAGCTCAAAAGGTTTTTATAGATCGAGTGCCTGAGTCAGCAGGAATCCATCTGCAGTTTATAGTAAAAAGGTAGGATCGTAGCAGTGATGGTAGGTGCACCAAGTGCACATACTGACAGAGAAATAGTCTGGAAACGTGTTCACCAGAGCAGCACCGTCTTTATTGCTTTTCTTAAAGGTGTGATACTTCCAGACACTCCAGGAACACAGCTTAGGAGGAAGTGACAGGAGTGATGAACGCGACCGGGAGGTTTTGCTGTTCAGTGATTGTTGTGAGAGATCTGTCAGCATCTAGAAGGAAAGGCCAGTTTCCAGCACCAGCATATTGTTGCAGTAAAGGTGAAAAAGTGAGCAGGTAAGAGAAAGCTGGTCTGCCATTGATTTTAGCCTTTTTAGTAAAGATTTCTCTGCTTCTCTTAAAATTGTTCTCATAATTTCTGTGTAAAGTCAGTACAAAGAGAGATTATCCTTCCAGACTGGTTACAGATTCTGGTGTCTTGCCAGTGCTTTTGGGAATCGATAACCAGAGGAAACCTAATCTCCTTTGAAGTTAGTAGCTCCAACTGGGACCACAATTTAATCCAAGGACATATTTCGAAGTATGAGCGTGCAGATCCTCAGCTACACTCCCAAAGTTCTGGGTTTTCCATTAGGTCTAGAAATAAGAGCAAATATGGATGGCTGCAGTTTGAGTTTTCAGTGTTTCCTCTAATTACAAAAATGAGATAATAAAAACTGTCTTACACAGTACCTGCTGTAGATAGGAGTTGCGCACTGCACTGCTTTTAGATAAAACTATTAATGCAAGGCTTCTCTTTGATACTCTTCACCCTCTGTACTATAATTGGCTAATGCTTCGCAGTTTCTCATGTGATGATAATCCTTGTAACATTGTAGTAAAGCAGTGGTATCTATAGAATTGCAGTTATCTGCAGCGGTAGTTGTTGAAACACTAGAAACACTTCCTACATAAAACAAAACTAAATCAAACCATTGCCCTTGTTACTTGCATGGTTTCTTGGGATTTCCCTCTGATTAGTTTAGCTAACAGCTCGAATAGTTCATGTGGGGAGGTTAGCTTAACTGTAAATCATCCTTAGCTATCATCAATTTTTAGGGCCTTCAGAATGCTCTGTAAATAAAATTACACTCTAAAAATCTGAAATGGGATAGAAAGTGTGTGCTCATTGGAAAATCCATTACGAGCCATAGATCTGCAAGCTTTGCTTAAACAAGGCTTTTGCTTTCCTTCGTGATTTTGTTGACTTAGCCTGTATTTCAAACATTAATGTTCAGAGAGAGAGCTGGTAATATCACAAGTCAGAGATGATTACCTGTTCAACATTCCATGGAGAGGAAAAAAAAGCCCTGATCTAGCTGGATATATGTATGTGTACAGTGTTAAATTCATTAAGAAAAAAAAAAATCAATTTCATCTTTTCCTTTATGGTTTTAATGACATCCATATTTTTCATCTGTAGCACCTATAAAATATTGAGCTCCAAATTGTTTTTATGCCTTGGAATGCAATTTCTGCATCTGAGTGTCTTTTTCACTGTCATCAATAACATAAATTTGTCTAAATTCAGCAAGTAAAAACAAGGTTGAAAACTATGTTTTATACCACTAGCTGCAGGGGGCATAAAATTACGGTAATTTGTGGCTTTACTGTTGTCAGTCATGTACACGGGGTTTTTCAGTGGAAATTTATCGTGCGCCCGGCACTGAATGTGCACTACAAAGCTGCAATGCGATTTTTGATGTAAAAGCACTGAGAAATTCCCTCTGAAGTATACGAAGCTAAATATTCATTCACCTTTCTTTTGTCTACCTTTTGGAAGGGAAAAATCTGAAGCATGTGTGTCCAAAGCATTTGGCAGTGTTGAGCTCCGCTGTAACCAGAAAGCCTGCTGTTCTAGGTAGCAGTAACACTTGGCCAAAAGGCTTTTATTTATTTTATTAATAGTATTTTTTTACAAGATTGGTCATAGGAGATGGGGGCTCACCAGGGAGGTAGGGAAGCGGCTGTACCTGTGATGCCCGCCCAGAGTTACCACAGGGGTGGTGGGACGGTGCCACGGCAGCTCAACGGGGGATGGCAACTCGTGTCGGTATTGCTGGGGACTATGGGGCAAAGAGCTTGTATTCAGTGACGGTTTTAAGGGTGTGCTAAACCCACAGAGCAGTCCCACCTGGAAATCTGTGTCAGCTCGTTAGGACAGCCCATGTCCTGGTTTGCAGAGTTTGAGCAGCACATTTTATTGTTGGCTCTTCGGAGCACTGTTTTCTGGCTTTCTGCCTTCCTTCAGCTAGTTGAAGCAGTGCCACAAAGCAATTAGCTATTTTAAGAGCGAGAGGTAAATGATGCGGGTGTTTGTTGGAAAGCAGTTCTTTTAGGGCACCCCTTAGCATCATGAGTTGTGTGGTGGGAGGGCAGATGTTTGCCTTGATCCCGTGTCAGGGAGGAGCTGCTGGCTGAGGCTGCAATGGCAGATAGAGGTGCTACGTTTCGATCTCATGCCTTTCATGGTGAAACATGACGTCTTTCCTGTCATAAAAGTTTCTGTAGTTGTTTGCTAAACTTCCTCCAGCCCCCAGTAAGTAAAAGTGAGCAAAGATAATGTCTCGAGGAATGATGCTGTGAACTGGTGCCTTGTATTAGCATCACAAGGCACTGGCAGTTCATTGAAAGTGACCTGTTCTCTACTTCATGCTTTTGCCTACTTGTGCATTTCATAGATTTCCAGTTGCAGTGCATTTGCTTGAAAACCCAGTGCAGTAGCAGCCGATGACTGTATTGTGGGCTTATTTGCTCATGTACAACATACACTTTTTTTAATGCAAGTGGTTTCTTTTTTTCCTCACCATGTGAATTCTGGCCAACATTTAACCTATTCCTTAAATGTGAGAAATGTAAGTGAAGCAGAAGTGGTACTGGCACGTGCTTGGTAATGTTAGCAAAATATGAGTGACTCTGATTAGATGCTTTAAAAGGAGCAAAAAATCCAAATGTGTTGTTGAAGGTAGACGCTTGTTCTGGAGCCGTGAGGTGAAGATTGAGGGGGGAGTATGTAAAATTGCAGTTTCTTGGCACTGGAAACATTAAATGTATTGAGTTGGGACCACGAAAGTACAATATTCCCAACAGGTTTTTCAATTTGAAATAAAACCATGTTTGATTTAATGAGAAAATGGTCAATAATTAGTTTTATAATTAATTACATAAATTGTCAACAACATTTTCATAAGTGAAGGATCTGAACTGCTTTCTAAATATTCCTTGGGGGAAAAAAAAAGAGCTGTCCACCTGCATTTTATTTGAGTATATATATATATAGACAGATATGTAATCTAATCATATGGGTATCTCTACGTGTATATATATGATTACAACACATGCAGCTCCACACATGCTTTTTAAAGCTCATCAGTTCTTAAAAGGGTTAAGCAGTTTTAAAATTACCTCAACCCACTGCTTAAACATTGTTGCCTTAATTAATAGCTGCTAACATATGAAGGGCTTGTCTTGGCTCTCAGAGGGGGGAAAAAAGCAGCATGCCACAGAGCTCCATGTACACTGCTTCTTGTCTACTGCCATTAAAATTAATCATCGTAGCTAAAGCCGGGAAGGTTTGTTATTTCTGGTCCAAGTGGACACACCAATACCTGTAATTTCTTACTGATAGGTTCTCCCTGCGTAGCATGTTGTCTGATTATTTTTTTTTTTTTAAGACATTTTGTGGTTCTCTTTTTTTTTTGATGTGGTGGTTTAAATAAAAATGGATGGCTATTGATACTTGTTACTGATTTAGCATTTCTGAATGCCTTTTGCAATGAACAAATAAGGGATGAAACTTTCAACAGCTACTTATTAATTTAGCTTAGGCAGACTGAAAGCTAGTCCTTTCCAAATGACGAGTTAGAAGTATTTTGGAGGACTGCCACAACCCAGGAGCCAACATGCAAAGCAGTGCTTCCATAACCCGCTTTGCAGTGCTAAGAAAGATCGTCCAATTTGCCAGCTGGAGAGGCTGCACAAACTTGGAGAGGAGGTGGGGGAAGAACTTCCCACCTCTCCTGCTGTTACTGAAAGTTACTTAAAATATTTTAAGTAATAAACCCATTGTTATTATCTGTCTCTTTACAGAGAAGACAACACCTCTAGTACACAGAGGTGTTGTACCAATGCATGAGTTCTGTTGTCCACATGTGGGTTTATTTTTATGACATCCTTACAACCAACACAGTTTTATTCTGAATTTGAGGTGCGTTGTTGCCAGCATTTGATGCTCCCACTCACACTTATGATGTGTGTGCAGACTGAAACCCAGTGGCCTGCTGTGATCAGGTCATGCACTGGGCAATTCAAGAGCACTTGGGCAGACAACTTGGGATCTGTTACCAATACGATGCGGTGTCACTTCGACGTCAGGTTTGTGTTGACTCAATTGCCTTCAGCTGCAGGGGCCACAACTCAGCTGACAAGACCTCTTCAAGCTTACCCCCAGAGGATGCAGGAGAGCAGAGCTGGCAGCAGGGGAGGCCTTGGAGCTGTGGCATCGCCAGGCTGGCAGGGTAGCGCGCTCTTTGGATGTGAAAACTGACTCACCGCATTTCTTGGGATGTAGCAAGCTAAATGTCATCGTGTGAGGAACAGATAGTACTGTGAGTTTCGTATGGTTTTGCTTGTGATCTGTAGTCTCTGTGTTGAGATTGTTGCAGACTGCTTGAGTTTTGGTTTTCCTGACACAGGAAGCATAGGGAGGGGGACACACAGCTTCTACTGACACGGGAATCTAAGGAAAAAGAATGGCTACCCTGAAATTTGGAAATCAAACTGCTGAAATTACGGCATTCAGCCTTTGTTAGAACTCAGGAAGATTTCTGTCCGTCACTAACCACTTGTTCTTGCAGCAGCTCTGCTGTTGAAGTGTGAAACCTTTTCTGCATGCAACTTGTGTGGAGCAGGACAGGAACACAGAGGCCAAAGCCTACGGCATTATCTTCGCCCCCGGAGAGGCGCATAATTCCCCTACACCTGTAGCGTTTTTCAACTCCTGGGAGTGCGAGTGGGGCAGGTTGTGTGTCACCCGCCCACTCTTCCCATTGCTCTTCCCTGTACACAGCCCCACGGCATGCTATTGTTAGATATGAATGCTAATTGCTGGTATTTCAAGGCTCCTATCTTCTTATTGCTAAAGCCTGTAACAATAATCACAGCCTACATTCCCCATCTCTAGGCATCAAGGAAACAAGATATGATCACAGGCAGTGTGCTGAAGTAATTGTAGTATATAGAATATGAGCTTTTTCTGTGTAAACACAGGCCTGGCCACATCCTATGATAGCTCTTCCTACACTCCATAAGATGGCTGTTCCCAGGCTCACAACTCACGTCCCCATTATGTATATATCTACCCTTGTCATAACACCACCTCTGAAACACTCACACCGTTTGGTCCTGCTGCATAATGTTAAGAGGGTGGAATTTTAAATTGAAAAAGGCTGTTTAAGTAATGTCAGCAGCCTGACTAATTTCACAAAAGGAAGGAAATTCAAAGTTAAGGCTATGGTATATTCTTATCTAGATGCCTGAAGATTTCTGTGCATGACAATATGCCCCTAAAATTCAGAGCTGTCCCTTATGTCTTTAATTTCTCCCATTGTGTCTCTCCTTTTTTTTATTAAACATCAAAGTGAATTCACAACAGAGAGTCAGCCTAGAATTTAATCCTCTAAATACCTTGAAAATAGAGGTTTAGACTAGAAGTACCAATATATACCCTTAAAACTTCAGTGTAATATAAAAGAGATTCTAATCACAACAGATCATTACAAAGAAGAGTAAACCACTTTAAAAAATTAAGTGTCTTAAATATAATAAAAAGGAATAATTAAGAATCAAACAGGAAGCTGCTACTCTGACAATTTAATGATGCTGAATTGGACTGAAAGAATTGGCTTTGCCATTAAAAGGCAATGAAAATCTGATAATTTCAAAATGGCACTAGGATAAGATCAAGCATATTCTTCCAAATCAAATGCAGCAGAACCAGGAAGAAATGGTTGAATTCACCTCAGAAAAACCTTGAAGTGCTTTGGACTCCTGCTGCTGCCTGAGGCTGAATCTCTTATTTTATCAGACCTGCTTAACATCTTTAGACTGGGGTCTTCCTGGGAATTTATTACCCCGTGGATCCCATGGAAAGCAATGTGGCAGCCCTGCTTGCCAAATGGAAATAATTCAACATTGATGTTCTTTCATTTCAATTTCTTTAAAGAACAAATAAAAGAGGATTTACATAAGTATCCCGTATCCATAGTCCATAGCACTAGGAGTTTTCCACTGCGTGCAACGTATCTGTTCTACTTCCATTTAATGATGTGCTTTGCTTTTTTGATGCATATAAGCACAGAGATATGCACCCAAATGTTTAAAATCAAGCTAATCTTATAAAATATTTTTAACAACTGTACATCTAATTTGCACATGTAGTTACTGTGACTGTGTGTGGATTATAGCTATTTACTGTTACAAATTTTCTGAGCATTTGTGTCTTATGGCTGAACTTAAGAAAGCGCATAAGTACAAGCATTTCAGAGGTTGCACCATTAGATTTTTAATTATTGGGTGGGCAGTTTTGGTATTTTCTACCTGTGAATCTTAGGAACCAAAACTGGCAAATTGCTGTGTCTAGTAATATCACAGAGAAAGATGTGATTAATAATCACTTTGTGTGTATTTATACTGTAAAAATAGATCCAAAAAGATAAGAAAAATTATCTGTTAAAAAAAAAAGTACTTTTTCACTGTATAGATTACTTTGGGCATCAACAGCATCTAACTGGAACACAAAGGCAAAGTCTTTAAACACATAAGCAATTAGAAACAGCACGGAATAACTAATACTGGTGTTTGTCATCCACGCATGTTTTCCCAAAGCTTCAGTGAAAATTTTTATGTTGCTTTCCTCTGTTTTCCTTCTTATGAGTAGTGAATGCAGAGTACGTGCTGCAGTAAGTAGTGTTTTGTGTGTGCTGATCCTACTTCTCTTAGAGCTCTTCTGGTTAAGTATGTGATTGCCATGCATTCAAAGATTGTGACCTAGAACATCAGCTATTACAATGTGGAATCGGTCCTTTTAAATTGGCAACTCATAGCTCAGAATATTTCAAGGTGCATGCAGTGCATATAGGTGTCACACATAAAACTGTACACCAAACAAACAAATTTAAAAAAAAAATGGAAAAACCACCATGTTAAAGTCTGAATTTTATCACGGTTTGTCTGAATGGAGGAGCACAACCTGGCTTCCAACTCCTGGTGTTCTGCTGCCATCCTGTGGCGAACCGGACTCGCTTCGTACAGCGGAACTCAGCAGGGATCTTCTCTCCCAGTGCCTTCGCAAGGGTTACCAAAAGTAAACTTTGGGCTTGCCATGTTTTCTTGCAAGGAATGTTGTAGCCTGCTGCCCCATCTGCTTGTCTTACTGTTACCAGTCTTGGTTTGATTTTTGCTTGATGAATCTTAATGATAAGTAGTATAAAAGCAGGAAAACAATAATATTGCCACCAAGGATGAGATAGCTTACATAGAGAGGCTGTGAATCCAGGCCCATAGACTTAACTACCTGCAATCACAGATATGAAAAATTAGGAACTGAATTTTTTTTTTCTAGTTAATTACCACGATTTTTATTACAGAGTGACTTACAAGTTTTCCTGGAATGTGAAGAGTAACGTTTCCAACAGTCATTTCATATTTGGCTTCAGTGAACTGAATTTGCATCATGCCTTGGAAATTCCATCTTAGAAAAGACACTTTAGAAACCCAAAATGGAACTGGAAAAAAAAGTCAGAAAAAAAATCATATAAATAAGCAAATTCCTGTCTTGCTGCCAAATAGGTTTGTCTAATTTCTTGACAACCAAAGGCTGTATGATAGCTTATTACTGGACAAAATGGCAGATACACCCTATATTATTACACAAAGATCAAAAATTACGGGAGAACATATATCTATCAGACTCCCATTATCAACTCAAGTTCTTCTACTGAAGATCTTCATCTACTGAATATAACTTGATACTGAATAATGTAGGGACCAATTCAGACTTTCACTAGTGCTTTTTTCAACCAAGCTTACTGTTACCTCAGCTTCAGAGGGAGACACTAATGTAAAATGAACTCTACTGTCACTATCCATGAAGATATTGCAAAGGTGGGAATAAAAGAGGGTTTTCTTGTATGGGACTCAGCCTCACTACAAACAATTGCTGATGAAAGCCATTGACATTTTCATTTGGAGGGGTAGTGGGAGGATTCTCTTACCTGTCCAGAGGTTTTCCAGGCTTACCACAAAACCACCACTCAGGTAGAATGATGTGAAAAGGACGTTGCCTAAGAAAGCTGAGAGCTGTAAGGTTGGCAACAGTGCTGCCACCCAAAGTGCCATCCCGCGGGCACAATACACAGCCAGCCACACCGAGAAGAAGTTCAGCAGGAAATGCTCTGGGTCAGGCATGAGGTTTGCCAGCCAATAGATGGGAACCCCGTAAATTAGAACAAAAGCGCAGTGCTCAGGGAGTTCCCCTAAAATCTGTTCAGAAAGGAGGGAAAAAATATATTAAGCAATAATCACAAAACCTTCTGAGATGCCCCTTAATGTACTTATGGACTGTTTAGAAAAACTTTGGGAAATAATCCCTTAGAATACAATCATCTCCTCTTTGGTTGTTTTCAGTAACAACAGAGATGGAAATCCTTGCTAATTTTTTTCCCTAGTTATGATAATTTCTGTAAATGTTGAATTTTTAGGCTTCTTCTTACAGGTTGAATGTCATATTTTGTTATGGTTTTGGCAGTTTCTAAGAATTTAAGAGAATTTCATGAAGAAATGGTGAGCTTGAGAGCAGTAATACTGTTACTGACTCATTGTAGGTGTACATTTTGTCCAAATTTGGTTGAACCTAGCATGAGATGAAATTTGAAATAGGCTGTTGGTCACTTCACCACTTTGTCCTAAAGGTAGTCCAGTTAGTAACTTCCTAACTCATTGCAAAAACATGAATATGGTTTGCATTTTCTCAAATATCTGAACATATATATTTTATTTATATACATGTGTGTGTATATATACAGTAAAGATAAAAATATATATACACACTATATGGATGTCTGCATATATCAGTTATACGTATATATGTAGATATGTGTGTATATACATATGCATGTAGTATTATGATTATTTTTTACCAAAGAAAGTTGCTACTATCCTCTAATACTAAGGTTGTAACAAATTACATCGATTCCTGTATGAATAATGTGCAATTTTTGTGACACAATGCAAAGAATATTTTTCTCTGGCAACCACTAATAAGCATTTAAAATCTTGTGCAGAAATGGAAACCTAAATTACAGATGCCATGGCAGGCAGAGCTCATCTCACAGTGGCAACATCACAAAGAAGGGATTCTTCTAAACCCTTGTGAAAAAAAAGAGAATGTAATTTTTCTGAAGTTCTAATTTGTTTCCAGGAAATCTAGCTCTTTATACACTTAATACAATTGTTTCTCTCTGATCAGTACAGGCCTGAACAAGTACTGGAAATCTCAGTAAGCATTTTGTCATTTCTATTTTACTTTTGTTGTAGCATTTAATATAAATACTCTGTTTTATAGATCAAGACATAATCAAACCTTCAAAGATGTTTCAGCTAATGAATCATTCAGGTGCATAAAAATGATGAAACCACCGAAGATGACTTTCAGGGTTCCCAAATTTTGGCCAAACAACCTTATGGATGTCAGCCATGACATATGGCAACAGATACAAAGTAGTTTGAGATTTAATCAATTAACACCAAGGAAGCAAGAATGGTAGCTTTAGCTGGCAGACACACTAGAAGAAGTCTAGTGCAAATGCAATTATTTATACAGCAAGGCTTCAGAATATTCTTTAAGCTATCTGTGTGTATTTCCTGGTATCAAAACCACTTACCTTAGCAAAGAAGTATGGGCTAACGGAATACATTCCACTTTCCAAGTCATGATAAAGCATAGCTCTTTCTGAATGACCTGCAGGGTAGAAGCAAACAGGTTCATTTCATCCTAGAGTTGCATTTATAAACATAATTTTTCATTGATTTGAGAGCTCTCTGATTGTGATTGTTTAAACATTTACAATAAAGCTCACACTTACATTTGGCAATGACATCCAAAATCACTGTGAACGGGATTAGTGCACCTATCATGTACAACAGTGCTGTTGTGTCACGAATAGAGAGTCTGCTTTCTCCATGGCCATAGTACAAAAATCCTATTAATAATGACATGATGAGGGCCTCAACTCCATGGACTAGTAGTGTTGAAAGATCTCTGAAGTCATTGGAGACTTGACGACTGGAAAACAACAATATTGATCACAAGGTATAGTCCTTACTAATGCCAGATATATTCAGATATATTGCCCCAAGTGCTCTGCTAACAGCAGTTTGTGGAATTGCTGACTTTGAGTAGGTTGGGAGTTTGCCCAGTTCTGAACATGATTTTATTTAATCAAAGCTGCTGAGGATTGGTAGTAGCCTACTTTTTCAGGTCTGAAATGCTGAAAGTGTGAAGCCCATGGCAGCTGGAAGATCTCATTTTGAAGACACAGAAGCAATTATTTCAGCTAAAGCCTCTTTGTTAAGGGCCTGTAGTATACACTAGTACTAGATGTTACTATCAGTGATGTTCTACATGTATTAAACCACTTGGTTTTATTTCTTTTGAGAACACAAGCATGAAACCCAGCTACCACTATCCATCCATGCTGGCTATACTCAGTGAGTGAAGCCTGGCTTCGTATCAAGGCAGAGGTGTGAGGATGGCAGCACCTAGGCCTGCCACACGGCTGTCTGGACTTGCTGAGGGTTCAGTCACTGCGCTTTGGTGTGTGTGTGGAGATCAGGACGGTGGTACCCAAAACTGGGACACACACATTTCTGAGCCTCAAGGCTCCTGCTGCCCAAAGGTACAGGCTTGCAACAGTTTGAGCTGGAGGTGATTTTTGTCTGGAAGGAGCCCTGGGACAGAAAGCAAGGGGCTGGACATCTGGCTGCTACCCACCACCCTGCTCAGAGGCCTGGCGTGAGCCAGTATAGGAACACCTCAGCTCCATGGCTCGCTCAGGCCTAGTGCTAGTAGTGCTAGGTGTGCGCTTTCAGCACCTGCTCAATTCACATTTTGTGCTTTTTAATTTTTTAAAATACAAATGAACATGATACGTAGTTGTTTATGGAGGTAAGGTTACCTTAATAATACAGTGAACTGCCTTAAGACGCCTGGTAATTGATTGCTGGCATGGTAAGGCATGTGGATAGCCTCTTCTGATTTTACAGGGGAGCTGTACAAAAGAGGGAAAAAAAAAATTAGCCAAAGTTGTAGCAGTTATTCCAGATCTGCCATATGATATTATTTTCTTCACCTTTTTTGGCTGACTGTGTTCACAACGTTGTCGTCTTCATTAGCTTTCCATAAGAAATCATCAAAAGTCTTGATTTTTTCTAGGAACAAGCTGGCAAGAATATTTGCCCTTTTTCGGCTCTCTATCTCCTTTTCTGCAGTCTGTTTATCGATGCTGGCCAAATCAACTGCAAGACATTATTTGACATAAGTCCATAAGCTACAGCTGTGATAACTTTATGATGTGTTTAGAATCAGAGATTATATCGTGAACAGACAGTATGAGCTGTGTGCATGCGTTAAGCTACAACAGTTAAAACTTTTATCAGTTACTTTAGGTAGATACTGAGAGCTTAAGAAGAATATTACCCAAGGAAAACATAGTAGCAGCAACAGTAGTTCACCTAGCTTTATTTTTTTTTTAAACAAATTATTTTTTAAAATCTAAACTTGTAGTAGTGTTTTCCAGTGCTGAGCATCAGTGTCGAGCACCACTACCTGATACTTCGCAGACGCTTTCTGGGAGAATTATCTCTGTGCATCTGGTAATTCCTTACGTTGAGCTGACTGTCTCCATTGAGCCACATTTCAGCAGGGGTCCATCAGAGAAATGAGTTGTAACCTGCCTGCCTTCTCTCATTCTGAGACTCTCCTGTTTCTCTTACTTGCCACACTGCCAGCATTTGTGCATTTCCTTCAGGTCCTCCTCCTTGCTGTGGCATCTTTAGCTTTCCTGTTCCATTTCCATCTTCCTGCAGCCCATATTCTCTGCCTTTCCTGTGGGTGGTGGCTCAGTGCATTGCACTGAATGATCTTTCACCTCCCTTCCTCATCCCCACCTGCCTCCATGTCACAGGGGTTCATCTTCTGAGGACTGCCCTAAATGCTCCATTCCCATCCAGGTGTGCTGCAAGGCCCCCCACCCAGGGCTGCACTGAGCTGGGCAGGACTGCTCTGAACCACGTTGGTGACAAAGGTCTCTGTTGGGCTTGACATTAATTTCTGTCTATCATAGCTGATAGGCATTCTGATATGAACTGACACGTAAGCAGAGCTGAAGAGGTTACTCCAGAGCATTGTAGTTGGTGTCTGTACAAGGCATCCTAAACAACTTGAACGCAAAGACCTGAAGGTAAGAATTGAACCAACCTCTGGGGTAAAAGACTACTGCCATTAGATTAACAAGGCCATATTCCCTTTGCATGTTGGGAGGAAAAAAAAAAAAAAAAAAAGAAGGGACTTAGAGCCATGCAGGTTTTTTTGTTTGTTTGTTTTTGAGAAGAGGAATCAAATGTTACTGTTACTGTGTTTTGTTTTTTTTTCCTCCTCCCTTCCTATGCCCTATTGGGCAACTCTCATCTTTCTCATTTCCTCTTCAAGGTATGTATGATTACACACCCTGGGAAACTGGCTTCCTATGTTTATTGAACAGAGTTCATAGAACTGACTGCATGAAAGCAACTGATCAGTTCCTGCATGTCTTTTACCACTGAGGATAAAAGTTTCAACCAGCTGAAACATGGGAATAAGTGTGATAAAGTTTTGGAAGAGTTGCTACACCTGGCACTGTTAAGAGGGTTATTTAAAACTGATTTTTTCCTCTCTCTTGTATTTGCTATGTTTCCTGCATTGACAAATGGGGATCATATTCACAGAATCACAGAATCACAGAATTTCTAGGTTGGAAGAGACCTCAAGATCATCGAGTCCAACCTCTGACCTAACACTAACAGTCCCCACTAAACCATATCTCTAAGCTCTACATCTAAACATCTTTTAAAGACTTCCAGGGATGGTGACTCCACCACCTCCCTGGGCAGCCTGTTCCAATGCCTAACAACCCTTTCAGTAAAGAAGTTCTTCCTAACATCCAACCTAAAACTCCCCTGGCGCAACTTAAGCCCATTCCCCCTCGTCCTGTCACCAGGCACGTGGGAGAACAGGCCAACCCCCACCTCGCTACAGCCTCCTTTAAGGTATCTGTAGAGAGCGATAAGGTCGCCCCTGAGCCTCCTCTTCTCCAGGCTGAACAAGCCCAGCTCCTTCAGCCGCTCCTCGTAGGACTTGTTCTTCAGACCCCTCACCAGCTTCGTCGCCCTTCTCCGGACCCGCTCAAGCACCTCGATGTCCTTCTTGTAGTGAGGGGCCCAAAACTGAACTCAGTACTCGAGGTGCGGCCTCACCAGAGCCGAGTACAGGGGGACGATCACTTCCCTAGCCCTGCTGGTCACAGTGTTTCTGATACAAGCCAGGATGCCGTTGGCCTTCTTGGCCACCTGAGCACACTGCTGGCTCATATTCAGCCGACTATCAACCATCACTCCCAGGTCCTTCTCTGCCAGGCAGCTTTCCAACCACTCATCTCCCAGCCTGTAGCTCTGCTTGGGGTTATTGTGCCCCAGGTGCAGGACCCGGCACTTGGCCTTGTTGCACTTCAGTTCAAAACTGAACTTAGTACAATATTGTTGACAGTGACAAGGCATTTCTAAAACAGTTATGGTCAATAAAAATCAATGTTAGCTGATAGGCTTAAGAAAGCAAATGACTTCTAATAATCTTTCTTTTTTTTTTCTTTTCTTCTTTTTATGGCAGTACTTTGTCAGTACATGATACTAACCGTAGAAATCTGCAGGGTTGCTGTACCTTGGGCAGGGATAGCCTAGTTCTGTGAAATATTGGACCATGTCCTTGGCTGTTCCGGAATAGACAGTGACTCCAGAAGACATCAGGAGAACTAAATCGAAGAGTTGGAAGATATCTGACCGGGGCTGATGCAGTGAAAGAAGAACTAATCTGTTTCCTCTGGCCAGTCTGGATAACGTTATCACAAGGTTATGTGCAGTAAAACTGTCCAGTCCAGATGTGGGTTCATCAAGTATCAGAATTCCTGCCAAAGACAGTAAGTTTAGCTGTGGAACACAGCATGCTTGATTTGGAAAATATGGTATTACCATGAGAAATCTCACCGCTATATTCCTTTTTTAAAAGTACAAAGTATATTTCACACCAGCACCAGGTAATATTCAACAATGGCAACCTCCTTCCACTGTCTCATTGAACATAATGACTATGTAGTAGGTACTTTAAATTTTGTCTTGGTCCTATTGGAAACAAGAGTAATGTTTCTGATTTTCACTGGAATGAAGATTTAGGTTCCTTACTAAATTAATGTTTTACTCTGCAGTTCTTGCACTTTGCCTGTACAAATGTGAACATTGTATGTGAATATACAATAGTAATAGTTTTATATTCTGCCTGCTGAAATATTTTAATCTATATTAAATATACTTAATTGATATTTAGACCTTTTTTATGTGTAAATCCTCAAAGTATTAATTTACGTAGAGCATGCTTTGGGAGGAGAAGCTACTTCATGCCTGTTCACACCCAGATACCAAGAGATATGCATAAAATTGAATTTTTCTTGTTTTGCAATTGGTTGCTAAAAATTTGAAAGGGTTTTGTTACTTTGCAGTGTTTGTGTTGCCAGAAAACTTCATGGCCTCAGTCAGCGCAAGGCACTGTCTGTACACAGACATAGTTTCTGTGCTGAGGGGTGTAATGTGTGTTTGAAATGTAAAGAAATCTTTACTTATTTTTCCTTGAACTAATGTTTTTACTTCAGTACCAACACATCTATTCGTGAGCATTGCTTCTTACTAAAAATGCTTCTGCTTTCCCTTTATTTGCAAAATTATAATTCTTTATCAGCAAAAAAAATCAGATACATTTCCCAGTGGAAGTAGAGGAGCTGATAGGAAATCTCGCTCAACAAGAGGCTGAGGTAAGATCAGTGGTGCTGTTGATATGTGTAAGAGCAGATAGGGAATTCATTCTTGCAAAAGCACCTGTAGATTTAGCCTTCTCTTTTGCTTCCAGTGAAAATGACAAAATGACAGAAATTTCTAGTTCACCTGTAACGAGCCAGCCACATCAGAGTTGCACAAGACCGCAATGAGTTCCAGTGCTACCAAGAAAATGACCCCTTCCCTTGTTAACATTGTACTTGTGCGTAGGCAGAAGTCAAAGAGGGCTGGCTCCTGAACCACTCCTTTTATATAACCGTGACTATAATAATTACGTTATAATCTGTGGTCAGCAAGAGTTGGGATTTAAGCAAATGGATCAGCACACCCTCAACTGTGCCTGATGTTGCCATGAGGAGTGAACATCTGGCAGAGGAAAATGCAAGATCCATTAAGTGTCTTGAGAAGTGTATGTGTGTCTGGCTTTTCCCTGAACCCTACTATTTTCTCTAACCACCCCCAGTGGTTTGTGGGGGGCACAAGGAAGGTGTCAGGGTTTTGCTCACCTGGGTTCCAGAGCAGCTGCACACCGATGCTCACTCTCCGCCTCTCACCTCCTGAAACACCACGGAGGTACTCGTTGCCTACCCTCGTGTTTGCACACTGCCGCAAGCGTAGTTCTGCTATAACATCTTCCACCTGGGGGGATCCAAATGGTAACAGGGATAAAACAGTTTCTTGACATGTTTCTGCACAGATAAAGCCAAAAAATATAGTTGACGTAGTTAAAATTCATCTGGATATTATGGTGCTATTTGATCGAGATCCAGTTGAAAACAAATCTTGATTTTAGGGATAACATTAAAAAATGCTCAGCGACCAGCAATTTAGTTCATCTTTCAGCCTCTCTAATGCTTTCTCTAGATTGTCATTTTTTATGAGCATTGGAACAATTGCTGGTTTCTATCTTGAAAAAGGAAAAAGATTCATAATTCATAATCTACGTATATATAAAAAAAAAAAAGCCAGATTAGCTGTTCTGACTCCAAGCACACAGGATCTCTCGGATAGTTCCTGTCAGACGCATTTTTGACAACTTTATTTTTTTCCAACAGCTTAATTACCCTTTTTTCTCTTTGTGAGTCTGAGAAAAACTTTGGAAGGCGCAGTTTGGCAACGAACAGTAGCGTTTCTCTGACAGTCAGGTGGGGAAGCAGTCGGTCATCCTGCCGCACGTGTGCAATGCATTTCTTGACAAGCTGGGGGGTGCTGGGTTTGTTATTGATCATGATTTGACCAGACTTGATTTTCCCTCCGTGATCCCGGCAGGTTATCACGTCAAGCAAGGATGTCTTTCCACCACCTAAACAATCAAAATTAGAAAACAAATTTCTAGGGCATCCATTTGAAAAGTGATTTAGTCACAGAGAATAGAAGTTTTCATTCCCTAACGTCTTTTCCTCAACACCTTGTGTTGCTTTTCTAAAGCTGCAGAGGTGGAATGATCTTGAAAGAAAATACTGACACCTGACTGCAAGCTCATGATCAGGAAACCTCTTCCATCCAGAATGTATTACATGGCTTTAACCTTTGACATGTCCTAGGAGAACTGGGTAGCTGGCTTTTGAGAACAGCTCTGAATTTAAGAAGCAAGATCTCTGTCCGCTAGTTACCATTCTAAATGTATGGCTGCTGGGCTGGCACCTAAACGCTTTGCAGAAGTTTGCTTTGTGGAGGGAATTGTGAATTCAGAAACAGCAGCTAAGCAGTTTAAAGACGAAGGCACTGAGCAATTATACAGCTGATAAGACTCTGAAGCATGACTTAGATAACTGTGATTTAAACAAGACAAAAAGTCATTTTAATAATTAAGAAAAAGTTGGCTCATGCTCAGAGGTAAGGAAAGTAAGTCAATGAAAACAAAACCTGATTTGGATTTAAATAGCAAATGACTTTTTCCCTTATGCCATATGATACTTTATGCAAACACACTTAGCTCTCATTATGATTAGATATCATTCGTTTCCAGTCTTCCTGTTGAAAAATTAACTCCACACTTGTTGCTTAATATACATGTTAAAAAAAAAACAAAAAAAAAAACTTGTCCATCTGTAAACTACATATTGCTATGTTTGAGTGGCATATTGATTGCCATTGACAGTGTGAGACTCATCAGCAGTTTAATCCACTTTACTAAGGCATTTGATGAAATAGATGATAAACAGCTTTTTAAAATAGCTTGACTAGTTTGCTGAAAGGGTTTGTACCCAGTGTACGTTACCTTACAAAAATCTAATATCTGTAAGTCAATGTTATTTCATCACAATTTTTTTCCTTTTGCTATGGGGCGTCTCTAAGGTACAATTTCCAGTACATTAGATACGTGCTAAGAAAAATCCCCCATAGCAATGGGAAAGAAAAACCTCTTCTGTAGAAATAATGTTAAAACTTCTGTGGCAAATATGCTTTGTCCTTCTTTTTCAAAGAGAGCATCTTCACTGAATCACTGAGCTAACCTAATGTAAGAGTTTAGTGGAAGCACAGCATGTTTTTTTGCGGTTTTGTTTGGTTTACTTTCAAAGCATAGGTACTTATTACTTCAATTTAATGCATCACATGTCTACTTCTTATCCCCCTAGATGAGCTAAGTCTCACTAACCACTTAGGGCAAAGGCCAACTCTCTATTAGGCAACCTCATCCTTGAGAAGATTAAACCGTTACTACCAGAAAATGAAAGGAAAAAAAAAAAAAGATGCAAGAAACCAGAGCCCCAGTTTTCAGACACTGTAAGCCAAATAGAAGAGGCATTATCCTTTCTTTTCAAGTTTCTGTTAATTAATCTGAAGGTGATAGTTTATTCTATAAGACCTGTTTGCATGTGAAGGGAATTGCTGCCAGTTGCAACTGATCTTTCTTACAGGGTCTGGCCTCATGTCTGCATTGTTACTGGGTAAGGTCTGCAGTTTGCCTGTTTTATGAGAGCCATGAAGCTGCTTCATGTCTAACAGAGATGGGGCTGCAGAACATAGTTGTAACAACACTGCACCTCAAGAAACACATGGCAAACATACAAGCCATAATGTAAAAGTTTTTTGAAAATAAATTCAAAATATATTTTTCCAATATGTTTCTATTTCTCAAAATGTACATTTTAAAGAATGTATTTAAGTGACACATTTCCAGTAGTTCTTTGTCAGCTAGATTATGCCATTCAGAAGACTGAGGAATATTGTTTTTGATTGTGTGTGTTTTATCTAAGAATTAGTCAAATCATGAAACTTGGTTGTTCTTACCAGTGCTCCCTATAATAGCTAGCATCTGGCCACTTTGAACTTTTAAATTCAGATTCTGGATTACTGACACACGAGAATTAGGACCTGAGTTCCAGGTCCATGGCATTTGCATCTGCGTGAGTTTCTCATACCAGGGAATCTGGGATGCCGTGTTAACCTAGCAAAGAAAGAAAGAAAGTCTCTCTTCAATTCCTACATTAAACTACTTAACATTAAATACTTTCAAAGTTGTAGTAAATCAGAGAATATGTTAAAATAATATTGTTAATATTCAGAAATATAGACAAAAAATCTTTTTTGGACATGTATGGTTTTCATCCTTTGCTTCTTATTTCTGATAATCATTAAAACTATCTGTCCTTTACCTTACTTAGGTAGTTTATTGCTATTGTATATTCTTAATTTTTAATACAATTTGAAATGAATCAATACTGAAAACTGTGAAGCTTACTTTAGATGCCATGTGACACAAAAGTGAAAAAATTCACTGGCTTCCTGAAATCCTCCTTATGTTTATCATCCTCTCCTTGTCTCCTGCATGCTCGTTCTTGCCAGCAAAGGCAAGAACTCAGTCTTGAGAGGAATAATTTAGCTCAAGACAGAGGGAAAACAGAGCCTAGAAATGGACCTCTTTTCCTGTACCATTCCCTAGTTTTACTAGATATATTATACAACAGCATAGTTTAGCCTCACGTTAGTACCGTAGCCAGGAGTGTGATTCTCCTTAAAAAACTTTTGTATATTTGATTGTGCAATATTTGCATGAACATCAACTTTATACTATTTTTAAGAGGGCTTGCTTAATGAAACAGGAGCTGCTGGATAAGTTCCCTGCTGAAGGGACGTACAGAAGGTAGACCTTTTACCTGATAGTTGAGTTCTTTGACCTCAAGAACATTTGATTTTCCGCTGTATGTGAAATACAGGCTGTTATCTTCTTCAGAGCAAAAGATACTGTCCTGGGCCTTGGTCTGGAGAAATTATTGGGTTAGTTACAATAGTTAATTATAATGACTAAAGAGTTGTTAACATTTGAGTTCAGAAATGGAGAAACAGAACAGGAAATATATTTATGGTATATAAAACAGTACTTCTGATAAGTTATAGCGGTACAAAAGCATGAAGGGTTGAAATGAGTTATCTGTTAATCAGCATGATATGCTGTTTCTTCTAGAGGCATGTCAGATGGCCAAATACGCTGTGTTGTGGTGGTCTATTAGCTTTCAGTTTAAATGGGTTTATTTTCAACGTGGAGACAAATGCCATGCTGCCATAAAGAGATTAGGCTCTATTTCTATTATTGAGGAAAAAAAGTGGATGACTACTGGAATTTTAATGTCTACTGGATCAAAATGGTACATATTGAAATTCATATTTCATAGCAGCTAAAAATTAAGGTGCACTGGAAGTATGTTCATTATTTAATTAATCCATACTGCACCATAGTAACCTGAAGCAGTTAATTCACCATCACACACAGAGAGAAGATAATTTGCTAATGTCTGTGCTTTCAAAGAGTAAATGGTATCTGCGAATAACGTCTGCTCAGTAAGAAAAAGTTAATCAGACAGGGAAATAATTTAACTAACCAATTTAGCGAACCATCATCTTCACTACAATCTCTGCTGAATAAATGTCTTATAAAATAACAGGCAAAAGGCATGTTATCCTGAGTCAGCCATCAGAGATCAACCTAATTCCTGCATCCTTTGGCATTTCAGGGGATTAAAGCTCTTCCAGTGGCTCATAGTCTGGGTTTTCATTTCACCCAAGTTGTGTAACTCTCAGATTCACCTGAGGGCTGCTAGAAGAGCTTCATTTCCCCCGTTCCCTGTCTGGCAGACGTACTGCTGCTGGAGGTGTCTGGCAGATGGTGATCACAGCCTGTGCACAGTTCCTACCTTCACAGCAAGCAATGCTGACTAATCTCTTCAGTGCAGGCATGCAGCAGAAAGCAGCATGACCCTAAGTTGTCTGAAAAGCAGCGCTAAGGGGTCCCTCCTGCCGGTCTCACTCACCTCCTGTGCTGCCTGGCTCCAGCCACCACCTTCCAGCGGGATGTGCTCAGGGGGTCCCTCCATGGTGGCAGTGCAGGGCCGTGCACCCTGCGGTGCTCTGGCAATGGGTTTGTTGAGAAGCGGGGCGAGCCTTCTCCCCTTGCCTTTGAGCTTGGCTCTTCCCAGCCCCTTTTGTTGCAGCACCCTGTCCCCTGGCACGCTGCGTCTCTGCGGCTGGTGTGACCCTGTGGACAGGGAAATACTCCCCTGCTCTGGGACAGGAACAGCTCGGGCTAAAGGTACATCAGATAGCGGGCTCTGCTGATTGCCTATCAGTTGTTCTCAAGAAAAGAAAGCACAGGGAGCCGCTCGGTTTTCTTTTAGGCATTTTCCCTGGGTGGTGAGGGCTGGGGGCAGCGAGTTGCTCCAGCCCAGAAGGAGCAAGGAGCTGCCCGTACCCGGCGGAGGCATGGTGGCAGCGTGAGGGCGGCAGCACACAGGCCCGGCACTGGAAGATGTCGTGCACAGAGCCCTCTGCCATGGAGGGGGGCGGCAGCGATGGGCAGGCGGGTGAGGTGAAGGCTTTGGCACAGCCTCCCAACAGTATCAGCGTGCGGAGTGTCTCCTACACCGTCAGGTAGGACTGGGGAGGGTGGCAGGGGGAGCCCCCAGCTGCTGGGAGCTGCCGTGACCTGGAGATGGAGGGGAGAGGGGCAGGGACAGGTGGGCTGCAGGCTTGGCTTCAGCCCAGTGAAGACTGGCAGCCATTTTAGGACCACCTGCCTCATGGCGCTGGGCCGCCGCCTCAGGGTGGGGTGGGCAGCTCAGAGGAGGCAGAGCAGGTCTCTTCTCCAGAGCCAGGAGTTTTTCTTCAAATGTATTTGAAGAAGATGCTGTAAAGTGTATTTCCTGTGCTGGTGTGCTTCACGCAAAGCTTTTTACATCTTCGCTGTTTCTTCCTTTCTGATGTTTGTTTTCCAAGAGAGCGTGTTGGCCCCTGGTGGAATGTGCCTTTGCACCGTAAAAAATGGACTCGGCAAATACTTAAAGATGTTTCATTTCACATAGAGAGTGGCCAGATTATGGGGATTTTAGGAAATTCTGGTAAGTTGTTCTTGTACCTTAAAAGAATAAAATCAGAGTTAATACTACTGACTTCCATGGTAGCCTGAATGTGACTGAGTGTGCTTTAAATAGTGAAATTGCAATTGCTTTTAACCCTTGCATTGCGAAAACATGACATTTGTTTTCAGAGTTCTATCTTCTGTCATCTAACTGACAGTTATAACTTCAGTAAGATATTAGGTTACCTCTAAACCCAAATGGTCCACTATAAAGTGTGAATTTCTGTGAAATAAATGTTAATTCACACACACACATGTTCTAGGTTTCCATTTACTTCCCTATTTCTTTAACGTTATTAAGGAAAAAAGATTTCTTGTTCTCATGTCTGCATCGAAGTGAGGCTATCACACTTGGGATTGCAAAATTCATCTCATCATATGATTAATTTCTTTTGTTTGAAAGGATCTGGGAAAACAACGCTTTTAGATGCAATATCAGGAAGACTGGGACATAAAGACAGTTTCTTTGGAGAAGTATATGTGAATGGCCGTCATCTGAAGAAGGAACAGTTTAGAGACTGCTTCTCTTATGTACCACAGGTTAATCTCCTCATTTGTTTCTGTATACTATACTTCCTCCTGTGTATTAAAAAAAAAAAAAAAAAAAAAAGGGAAAAAGAAAAGTGAAAGTTGCTATTGTAATGCACTATTGTATTCTGACTAAAGTTTTGCAATTTCAGTAGTAAATGTAGTACGAAACATTTAATAAAATGCATGAGTGAATGAACGTGTGCGAGCAAAAGCAGTCTCTTAATTCCTACTGAACTAACTCCTGCTTCCTTCATCTCTTTTCAGAATGATGCTTTGCTAAGCTTCCTCACCATACAAGAGTCTCTGACCTACACAGCTTTACTCGCTCTTCAGAAATGCTCCAACAGTGTCATCAAAAAGAAGGTCTGTATATTATCATCTTCCACCAAAAATGCAGACATGACATCACGTAATGTTTTCACTGACTGTTTTATGTTTAAGAGGTTTCCTGATCTTTATTCTGCGGCTGAGTAATCCTCCTCCTGAGCCAGGAGTAGAACACGGACCCCTCGGCGCTAAGCACTTCCACAGGGAGCTTGTGGTGATGCCTTGGGGAACAGCCAATATGATGGAACAAAACTCTTCAGCCCAAAGCTGCAGCAGTTAACTGCTGCCCGATGTGCTGCTATAATATAGCATACAGAGCTCCTTGTTGGCATCTAGGAGACACGTACCTCTCTGGGGTGCTTGAGGCCATGCATGCTGGCGAGTCTCATGAACAGCAGAGATGTCTTTGGCACTACTCTGGCTCCTTAGGTGCTCTCTCACTAACCAGGGCAGCCCTGAAAAGCACTACTAAGCTCCTTACAAGCTACCTTCTCCATAAAACAGGTGTGTTTCTGATCTACTAGAGGGCTCTTTTGGGCCTCTGTTGAGAGTAAAGATTAGATGCACCTAATCAAAGGTGCTAGCTTTCTGTCTTCTCTCTTCACCTGTCTTCCATTCAGTATTTCATACTGCCCCCAAATTGATTTGCCTTTCTGCTCCCTTATTGTGGAAGCAAGACCAGCACATTATGTTTAATAGCATAACTTCTGGCACCACCTTCAAAATGCTCTTCTCTTAATGTCAACTGAAGCTAAAATTCTACTCATTTTAGAATAGAAATGAAAATGCATTTTAAACACTAGTTGAAATACTGTATTAAAAATAATCAAATTGAAATGAGGCCAAGTACCTTCCAACTAGAATGGATAAAAGCAGCATATTGGGAAAGTCTTAGCTTAAAATTATGCCTTTTTTTGTTTTTTTTTTTCTCCCTGAGTATCTGAGTTGGACAGTAATTAGTCTTTCTAAATTGTAATTATTTTTCAGGTAGATGCAGTTATGGCTGAGCTGAGTCTTAGCCACATTGCTGACAAAATAATTGGAAGCCGTATTTTTGTAGGAATTTCTGGAGGTGAGAGGCGTCGTGTTTCAATTGCAGCCCAGCTATTACAAGATCCAAGTAAGTACCCCTGTGTGGAGTTTCAGAGTAAAGCAGAGCAGTGTCACTTTCTGCACCTGCTATGGTCTTTCATAAACCACTTGAAAATCCAAAAGCAATTTTGTTCTATAATTCAGCAAAAGCTAGTCTAGCAATAACGGAGAAGGGTGAGCCATTCAGGTCTGCCATTAATCTATTAGTTGGTCTTGGAAATCAGTGAATTTTAAAATCTTAGGGAATGAACATACATTTAGACCTGCACTTATCCATTTTACCTCTTTCTGGGCTCCCTCTTCCCATGTACGAAATGTTGGTTGATGCGTTGATTGATGGTTTATTGAACCAATTAGAGCTGTACATAAGCAAGCACTGAGTTTTGTAGTGGAGTAACTGTCATTGAACCACGTATGTGTGAGTGTCACATAAATGCCAAAGTCAAAAAGACAGCACATGAACTTTGCTCACTTGGAATGTATACAAACAAAACAGAGTAAATTGCTCAAGAGAATAATAGCCCTCATGTTGTATTTCTCTTGTTAAGAATCCAAATATTGATGCATACCATGCTTTCTATGTGGTTGTAGTTTTACTGTAAAGAAAACCAAGTCGGATGAATGAAAAAGCAGAGTAACAGAGTGAGTAGGATTAGCCACGGGAAACAGCATTGTAAATTACATCAGTTTTAAGATGGTTTCTTAAAGGTGCTAGAATCTTGCAGAGCCAATGCATACCACCCATTTCTTGGACTCCAGAGACCTTAGAGCACTGCAGATGCACTAGGACTGCACACCAGGCAGGAGGGAGAATTTAGATTCCACAGGCACTGTGTGCTACTGGTGATTCCTGGACAGTTCACTGGGGGCATTCATTGCTCACTAAGCTCATGTTACAATAATCCTGTGTAAATAAACCTGTAAGTTCTCCTTCCTCCTCTTTAAACCCTAACTGAAGTTGAGCTGCCCTCTTCTGTACTTTATCTTATCTATGTGAAAACAATCAATTTGACTAACTATTACCCTTCCATGTGCAATAAAACGATAAAGAAAAGTTAAAAAACACCACTGCTCTCATTTATGGAATTATACATGTCATATTTTAATATAACTCTTAATTTGCTCACAATTAATTCACTATGTATATATATCTTTAATTAAGATGATAACTTGAGGTTAACTCTGTCAGTTATATTTACATTTGCATACACGATGAATTTTATCTTAGAAGCATGTGTAGACATCAAATCTGTTTCGGTAATTTTCTGATTTCACCTGAACATAGGAAAAAAAAAAAAAAGATTATGCTATGATCTTGCTGTAGTTCTTTGTCCTTATTCCTAGTAGCTGAAACTGAACCACTGAAGCTAACTACAGATGAAATATCAAGTCACAATAACTGTGCATGCTCTGCTTACCCATGGAACTTCACATGTAAAGCAATTTCTACAGTATTGGTCGTACTAGCTTGAAATGCAGAAGCTGTAACATTTGCTCTCTGTTGGCCTGAGTTTTAATGCTTTTTCTTGTTGCTCCACAGAGGTCATGCTACTTGATGAACCAACAACAGGGCTGGATTGCCTGACTGCAAACCAGATTGTCTCGCTGCTCTCAGAGCTTGCACACAAAGACAGGATTGTGATTATTACAATTCATCAGCCTCGCTCAGAACTCTTCAGGGTAAATTACATCTACTTGCTACTTTCTCTTTTACTAGCTTTTTTGTACTTAAGTTCTTTTTGGGATAAAAGCACAAGTCCAGTATAGTTGCCTCAAAAAGCTCCTTTACTTCCTCCCTGTGTAAATTCAGCCTTGTCTTTTAACCTTGCAGCACTGGCCTTCTGCCACTTGCAGGGTGTGCTAGGACATACACTGCTCTGTGCCAATAGTGCAGATGCTGACTGTGCACCTAACATTTGTGATAGGAAGCTATCCAAATAAAAAGTACTGGGAGAAGCCATGTAAATCCTCCAGGTGTGCTGGCACTTTAAAAACTAGCACTTTAGCAATACGTATTGCTATCTCAGTGATGCTTGCAGCTCAAGACAGAAGAGTGACAGTGGATTTAAAGTGGCCCTGGTGCTTTGGGAATATGGGCTGGTCACAGCTGGCAGGAACCCTGTCCTGGAAAACGTACACCCAAACAGCAGCGCTGTTGAAGTCCTTAAGCATTTCAGGATAATCTTCCCAGAATTCGGGGGATTGTGCAGGTAGAGGCTATTAAATGCCAAACGAGGTCAGTCAGTAAGTGAAGGTGCAGTGAGAAGTGAAGTCCCCAGGTCTCAGTTCTGTTTGTGGATTACCTCTGTACGCTGCTGGCTCTGATCGTTTTGAGAATCACTAGTTTTAAGAGCTTACACATGTGTCATCTTGCATAACCATTAAGAGGAGTGACGGAAAGGACAAACTTCCTTTGACAGAAATATACTAAGGAAGTTTGAATGTGTCAAAACTACTTTTCCTGTCAAAGCATTTTTCTTACCAAGACAAAGCTGTACTCAAGAATTAATGTACTTCTTCTCAGTACGTGTTGCTACAATGCTAATTTGCCCCCACAGTTATTTGACAAAATAGCCATCATGAGCTTTGGAGAAATGGTTTTCTGTGGGAGCCCTATGGAAATGATCACATTTTTTAGCAACTGTGGCTATTCGTGTCCTGAACAATCAAATCCTTTTGACTTCTATGGTAAGTTTATCTAAGTTGCTTTGGTAAGAATATGGGCTTTCTTCAGACAAACAAGTTGTTTTCTTCTCCAAGTTGAAGTTCTTTTTCCAGAGATAGAAGTGTGTTTGAATTTTTCTCTGACTTTATAATTGTGCTCAGCTCAAAGGAGAGAGAGAGATGGGCCCTTGGTCATCCATATGTCCACATAAAAACAACACAAGTTTGCAGTAGGACTGAAAGACCACAGAAAGGAGTTAACTACCAATAAAAAGGGAATGTCATCTTCATGAAATCTGTGAGCTCCTGATAGCATCTCCCTATGGCTGTCCATTGGACATAAGAATACCAATTTCATCCCCAAACTGTGGGAAGTCTCGTGCTCTCACAGACTTTCATAATGCCAAGCAACTGAACATGGTTGTTACATGGAGGGAAAGGTAGTAAAAAAATATAGGATGACCAAGGGATGAATTTCCAGACATTCACTGTTTGAGATTTTAGAAAGTTTGGGGAGTTTCTAGTGCTAGGGTGAACTACTGGAGCAGAATGTATGGATGCTTCAGGAGGTAATGATAGCGAGCTGTTTGCATATTTTTATTTATTTTTTTAACCAATTCAGGATCAAAAAAATGTCTGCAAGAGATTTTGAAAATGAGGCTTGGTTACACTGCAGGGCATCTGAGTACCTGATCGAGTGCAAAAATGTTTGAAGAACATGTGAACGTCTTTGTGTGTGTGTCTCTGCACATGTACGTGTGTGAGTGCGCATATATCTTATATAGTTTGTAGGCTGACTTCTAACAACACAGCTGAACAATAAGCAGAGAATTTGACCAATCCAAAAAAAAACTGTGTTCAGAAACAGCACATTGAGAGGAGGCAGTGTTTTTCTATTGTCAGGATGGCATCCTAACTAAATTCAGAGAGAAGAGAGGATGGTTGTTGACATGACGCTGGAATGGGATGAAGCTGAAAATACTGGTGTGACAGTGAGGATAATTTTGTCTTCATGAATTTGAATAGTCTTGAAATGCATAGATGATTTGAGATTTAGACCCACATTTAAAACAGCTTGGTAAAGAAAGTACTGCATTCTTCAAATGTCAACCTTTGAATGTGACAAGAAAAGGAAAAAATACAGTTTAGAGCAAAGAATCATCAGAATATTTAGTCTTTGGAAAATTGGTAGTTTATATTTTTTGTGTGATTTAATGATGTGAATGAAGGGACAGATTCTGATATCATTTACACCAAAAGTAGAGGAAAATAAGATCTGATGTATTGAGCACGGATTATATTGTTGAAAAGCTGCACATTGTAAAAGTGCAATTGCATGATAGATGTTAGATATCTGGTCCAGAAGTGAAGTCTTCAGTTTATGCTGACCATTGAATAAAATTATGCTAAATTCCAGCTTTCAGAACACCAGGGAAGTGTTCATAATCTTAAATTGGATTCTGAGCACAAATTAAGACTCTTGGACAAGGGCTACAGATACCCTTTGCTGTTGTATTTTGAAGTTGAGCATAACACTAAAACTGAAATCTAAGGATGATACAAACCTTAAAAACAGGTAACTGTGTTCAGCTATTCCCAAGAACAACAGTCTGGTTTTTGAAATGTCAAATAATTCATTGCTATTAGGGTTAAGGAAAATGTTCACTACATTTTTGCACTACTGTTGAATCCGAATGACTTGTACGAATAGCATGCATAAAGTTCCCATCTGCCAAGAAGAGTTGCTGGTGTCAGGAAATAGGGATCGATGGATTTATCAGAAAGGGATATTAATGCCATGAAGTATTCACAGTTCATAAATATGTTCCATGGCAGCAAGTAATATTTTCTTTGGCTTGTGCTGAGCCTGCTAGGGGCACTTGGCCTGCACAACGTCTTCTAACTTCATGTTAACGTGCAGTAAAGTGTCTTTGCAGAATGAGCTCACACTAACTGAAAAATAAAGCTCCAGGGTTATGGAGGAGTAGGCAGAAGACACAGGAGAATCAGGGAGCTGTATCAGAGTATGAACACCTGAGAGAGATGTGACCACAAAGCCGTCTTTTCATCCATATCATTGCTCACCCTCCGCTGGGGATCTGTCGCATTCTCAGCAGCAGTAGTGCTTCACAGGTAGCACAGCTCTGTGCTGTGCAAGGAGAACACTAAAGGGCTGACCAGCACCCTGCTAAGTCCTTGCAGTCCCAGACACAGAACCCAACACCTTGAAGGTCCTACAGGAGCCACAAAACACGGAGATGGCTGCACAGTCATTCAGTCACACTGCTTCAAACAGAAGGGAGGAGTGAAATAAGCTTCACCTCTTGCAAGAGGGGAATAGCTAAGAATGGAAGGCGATGTGTATATATAGTAAAAATGTTGTAAATTTACAGTGGATCTGACTTCTGTGGACACCCGAAGCAAGGAACGTGAACTTGAAACCTACAGTAGGGTTCAGGTAATCACATCAGCCTACAAAAACTCGGAGATCTTTAGCAGAGTACTGGAAGCCATTGAAAGGACAAGGTGTATGAAAGATCGGCCACCTATACCATTCAAAAACAGAGACTCACCCGGTGCCTTCTCCAAATTATGGATTCTTTTCC
Organism: Anas platyrhynchos; assembly: GCF_047663525.1. NCBI lineage: Eukaryota > Metazoa > Chordata > Aves > Anseriformes > Anatidae > Anas > Anas platyrhynchos. Next base: position 40,773,390 of record NC_092589.1, read on the forward strand.
GGTAAGACTTTTGTTTTGTTTTTAAAGAATATTCTTTTGCTTTGTTTTCCTTACCCACTAATCTCTCAGGCTTTTTCCCTGTTTGTGTAAATGCATTTTCTTGGTATTTTGGTTTACCACTTCACTTGCCTATTTTTTTCATACTCCTTTTTTCAGGGACATACTGGATGTAAGATTTTTTCAAAGCTAAATATCCTACCAACATGTGGTCGGTCATAGCTAACAAGTATTTTGTTACTGTTTCACTTGCAGGAGGATAACAAGAAATTTCTCCAGAGATAAGATGGGCATCATCATGCGTCTCCTCCAGAATCTTCTTTTTGGCTTGTTTGTAGCGTTTTTCCTTCTAAGACTAAGGACTGACGTGAGAGAAGGAGCAGTGCAGGACCGTATGGGGCTTATCTACCAGTGCGTGAGTGCCCCCCCCTACACAGGGCTGCTCAATGCTGTTGCCCTTTGTGAGTTTCCGTCCTCTGTTCTGTGCAGCAGCAGGTATTGCTGCTGCTATTTTGTAACTAGGAATAAGTATTTTTGCAGATTAAAAGGATCGTTTAAAGGATCCTTACAGTTTTAGGTAATGTCAGAGTTGATGCAGAAGCATGAAATTCAAAAGTGAAGTTCCTGCAAGCTTTGCTATGCAGAGAAAGATGAGTGCATGAGAGAAGCTCCAGGTTCACTGCACTGAAGGAAGGAATATGCTCTCATCCCTGCCTCTCCCTTTTTACAGCTGTGGAGGTGTGTGTGGAGGTGCTGTCATGAACTATGCAGGAACTTGCCTGCATCTAGCATTGTAAAGGCAGGACAAAGTCTAGGTTTAAAGTTTACCAACTTAAGTAAGATCAAATCCAAAGACACGTGGTAAGGGTGGAAGTACAAGGCAGCTTTGACAGCAAGCAAGGATAATTAAATTTAAGACTATTATGTGGTGATTATGTTTTTATTAGAGGGTGTTTCTCTTAGAGCTACTATAGATTAGTCACACAAAGACCAACAGTAGTTTTTATTTACAGCCCTAGAAACTGTTCTGCTCATATAGGGAACATATACTGCTGTCATTTTTGCTAGAAACACGTCTTGTTTCTTAATTCAATGAGGATTTATTTCTTATGTATTTAATTGTATTTAATCCAGTTCCACCTTTACGTGCTATCAGTGACCAAGAAAGTAAAGATGGCTTGTATAAGAAGTGGCAAATGCTTTTAGCTTATATACTGCACTTCCTGCCCTTCAGTGTCATCAGCGTGGCAATCTTCAGCATCTTCATATACTGGTAAGCACTTGTTGCACCTGTTGGATTGTTGTTTTCTTGTTATTAATTCCAGTTCCCTTGTCAGCAGTAGGCCTCCTGGTGTGGCTTCATGCTGTTGTCTCTCAGAATCATTCAGATCATTACAGAGAAAGTTTAAGGAAAGATGATGCAATTTTAACTTCTCTTTTTCAGGCAGTGCTAAGACTAGGTGTACATTTCTAGTAGGAGGTGTTAAATAAGATCAGGGACTTAAGCAGCCCTTAAGACATACCAGTCGTGCCAAAGGCCAGCTGAGCACTGCTGGGGTATTTGCAGGAAGGCTTGGTGTTGCAGGTAGGTCACACACTGAATGCACACACGCAAAGTTTCACATTTCCTTGAGTGTTTGGGGTTTACCTACAGCATATTTGTGTGATAAGATCCAGAATCTCTTCACTCTCCAAAGAAAAGCACAAAAGTGGATTTCTGGTACTGAGAGAAAGGATTTGATAGTAAAATTGCTTCCCCTGTACATTAATTTCCTCACATCATTGTGAAATACACCACAGAATTTGGTGATGAAATATTTTATCCTTTGTTTTACCTGTCAGATAGGTCTGGTGTTCTTCATTCTTGTTCTGTTCATTTCCCCGCTTCTGCTTGCTTATTCTGAATTTAATACAGTCCACGGTTGCTATAGTAAGGTAATAGCAAGGTAGCGAGGGACCTATTTCTGTCCTTTGGTCTTTTTCTGAGTTTCCCTCGTTGTGAAAGGAGTGGGGTGTACTGCACTAGAGCTTATTTCTGTTTTCAAGTGGCAGCTGATGTCTGCAAAATGAGTTTGGTGACTTCACGCCTGCTGGTTTCCCCATTCACACCACGGAGCTCGAATCCAGTGGGCTGTAGCATGAGATTTGGTAGCCTTGGCAGTGCTAGGCCAACGGCTGGGCCTGATCATCTTCGAGATCTTTCCCAGCCTGAGTGACTCTGTGACTAATCACAGAGTCACAGTCTGCGGTAGAGCAGGTACCAACCAGTGGCAGGCTTGGTGGTACATGAGCATGGTGCCCATGAGCATCACGAGCCTCTGCTTGCCACTTAATCCTTACCAGACAGGAAATTCGTATGGCCACACTTTCCCCTTGTGCTTTGGTAGTTTCAGCCACAATCAGGAGCAAAGCTCGTGGTTCTAGTTAGCAGGTAACTACTGCTGTTAGCCTGTGCATGTCTCTGTGGTCTTGTAGTTGTTTGAAAGCCATCAGTAAGCAAAGTGTCAGAGTGACTTTGTAGTGCCCTTAGGCCTCTAAGGGCTGGCAGTTCCTGTGGAATTCTGAAGATTGGACCTGTGCAGGGCTAAACTTTGCTCAACTGACTAACTTTTGAGAGGCTTTTATAGCCTCTGGTGTGCGTATTTACAAGCCATTTTGTCTCCGAGTTTATGTATGCAGGCACATAGAGGCAGAACCAAACTCTTACTGGATCAGGCACACGACAGGTCCGGCCAAGACCAAGTACTTCTGCATGGCAGTCAACTGAACACACGCTATTTGTGCATTTGCCCAGCGAAGGATGCCTCTGGGAAATGCACCAACAGTTTATGTTGTCCTACCCTTTTATTGCTGTGATTTTTTTTTTTTCTTCTGCTTCTATTCCTGCCCTGATTTACTAGCCTGGGTCTGCATAGCTCATAGTAAGAAGTATTGGAGCACTTCAGAAAAGGTGATGCTTTAATGCTAGGACTTCGGAGAGCTGCTCCTTCTGTACCAAGCTGTGATTAGAGGTTGTTAAATACCCGCTCGCTCAGTGAGTGTTTAATACTTGAAGAGTCCATGTTCAGCCACCTATTTATAATAGCGATTATTTCAGTGTTACATACAAAAAATGCTACAGAAAAGACTGTGAGAAAATTAATAGTTCTATTTTAAGATCATGGTTCAAGCATGGTGCATTATAAAAAAGACAGAGGGCCCTGAGCAATGAAGATGAAAAAGTAGTGTTGAATACCTGCCTGTTAGCTAAGCAGAGTATGCAGTACATACCTAGAATAAGGCAATTTTGGCGTGAGGTATTGTGAAAAATGATTAGTAATATGTCACCATATAATAAAAGGTTTTGTCATCTGTCACAGATGCTACAAGGCTGAATTGAGTTTGCCAAGCAATTGCTGGCTTTTCCTAACTTTTTACTCCTTAGTACAAATTGGGCGTGGTGGTACATTTCCTTAATTAATTGAGGGAAAAGGTAGGAACAGCAGGTTGTTTATTCAAGAGTGTACAAATCTGGAGGAAGTTGCATTTGGATGAATTACAAGGGTGCTGAATTCAATTATCTTTCCTTTTGATTAGGATGAACATATCAATTTTTACATTTGCAAGGACAGTATCAGACGTACAAAATTCCCTCTTAATTATCTGCATAAAGATGTTCTTTTCAAATGTGACTTACATAAATAACTTAAGTGTATAGACTGTGAAGGTGGGCCAATGTTAGTTTAAATGATCTTTAAAGCCATGGTGGTTATCTTGAAATAATACAGATTTTTCCTAGTTACATCTTTATGCATGTATACCCCGTTTTAATCTAGATGGAGAAAACCTAATGTGTCTGCACACATGAAATTAAGGGATGTCCTTCCTGTTAAGGCTCCAAAGAACGTGCAAGGAGCTAAGGGATAAACAGTTCACTTAATGTGCTGTGATAGCAAAAATTCATAAAGCCAAAAATAGTGGTTACATTTCAAGTCTAGTATCAAACCCATGTTTTTAAAATTTTCTTCTGTTCATTTTTTTGTACAGGACCGTAGGGTTGTATCCTGATGTTTTCAGATTTGGAATTTTCTTTGCTGTTGTCTTTGCATGTCATGTAATTGGTGAACTACTTACGCTTGTAATGCTTGGTGTGGTTCAAAACCCAAATATAGTCCAAAGTGGAGTGGTGCTGCTTAACTCAGCAGGCGTAGTAGTGGGAACGGGACTTGTAAGGTAAGAAAAAGTTTTATTTATGGTGTTATTGTTCAAATAGTCTACCTATAGAGGAGTTTCATGAACGATCTGTGTTGCTTAAGTAGCATAATGCATAGGTAGCAAGGGAACAAAAGTGCCACTTTTATCTTCAAAAGAACTATCTAATCACATTAGATGTGGTACTAAATACAAATGCACACATAAATAATAGCTTTACTTATCAGCAAAGATATTAAAATGTTTAATTTTTTCACTGTCTTATTTTGGAAATAAATGGGAGATAAAACCAAGCAATTCAAATCAGCCAGCTCAGCTGAATACTTTCGGTAATGCCAACATGATTCCCTGAAATGCTGTCCATTTTAAAGGATTCTTCAAAAAAATATATATATATTCCGGAGCTTTCAGTAACAGTATTTAGTAACAGGTACTAAATACTGGAATTATGGTTTTAGGAAAAAAAAAAAAAGTTTTTCTCAGTTATCTTAGTAGCGTTCTTCTGCAGTGTAGTCATTATAAATTTCAGACCTTTTTTTTTCTGTGTAAAGCCAACAACATAAAAATGTTAAATCAATAATTAGTTTTATAAATAGGAAGGAACATTAAAATTCGCTTGCTGCATCATTGTGCATATACATGTTTTTGCATGGTACGTGAACTTTGACGAGTTTTCCCCTTGCATGTCAGCCTTGAAACCATCATTTCTTTGAGAAACATCTCAGAATAAACATATTAGTGAAATGTGTGCTTCAGATGCCTAAAAAATATGATATGCACAACTGAGCCCTTTCCAATGAAAATGAAATAAGCTTAACAATACATGGCATTAGGTTGTCCTCAAGAAAAGCATGAGTCTTCACAAAGCTGATGATGTCTGTTCACAGATCTCAGCTAATACTTGTTTATCAAATAAAACTAAGTTGATATCTAATTAATGTGGCCCCTACCTAATTTCAGGAATATATATGTTTCTAATAACAAGACAGTTATTTCTGTTACTGTAGTTTTTTAACTTTAAAAAAAAACTTTTTTTTTTTTTAAAGTATTAGCCATGTCTTCGCTGTAAAGTGAGGCTAGAAACCACTCTAATTAATATTGTGAATCTCTGTGATAATTAAACTTCATATACAGTGAGGTATATTAAAAATGGCATGTGTTGTTGTTTTAGTTGTTTAATTATAAAAAGTCTTGCAAACTTTTAGGTGCAAGAATTGCCCAGTCTTGTTGAATAATAATATTTCTAAATGTTCACAATCTACTTCTCTTCATATTCTTCTTTGCTTTATTACTGTATCCAGTGAATTGATGCTCACCCTTTTTTAGTTTTGAAGATAGAATGAGGGGGTGGTGGTTTCAAATGTAGAAACAGGGTAGTGTTTATATTAGTTCTTCTCATTTTCAGTTTATCTCTGCAAAATGAATATAAAAAACTTCACAGAATTATTTGTGACTTCCCATAAACAACTTCGGACAGAATGCTATGACACTGCACAGTGTCATAAAGACAGAGACAACCTTTGTTGCTGTCGCCTCATTTAGCACTAAGACAGACTGTTTGAAAACCCTTCATGTACAGCCAAGAAGTCTTGCTGTAACAGGCTATAACCAAAGTTAAGAGATTGTTTTCATTTGGGGCAGAACTGGCTCTTGGAATGTAGCAAAAGACAATTTAACTTCTCTGTTTCTTATAGGACCATAGAAGAAATGCCACCACCTTTTAAAATACTCAGTTACCTTACCTTTCAAAAATACAGCAGTGAGATTCTTGTAGTCAATGAATTTTATGGCTTAAGCTTCACCTGTGGTAAGTGTGCAATAAAAAAAAATCTTTAAGTCTAATGTAAATAATTTTAATGAGATGTTGAGGCTTATCTTCCTTCTGCAACCAATAAAAGTATCCTGATAGCTTAAAGATTTAGACAACGTGTTAGCTGTTTAAAAAAAATCAGTGATTAGTAAAGACTTACTAAAACTCTGTATCTGCAAGCTGGAGAAATATTTGACTACTTTTTTTCCCAACTATTTCTCATTCTTTCAGTTTTTTTTTTTTTTATATTTTTCTTCTTTGTATGTTATTTTATTCCCCTTTGAGTTGATTTAGAAAGTAAACTTTGCAGCCTGCTATGTGCTTATCACAACTATTACACATAGAGTATCAACAGAATTATGCAATGCAGGATCAAAGATTGGTGAAGGGAGCAGTACAGAAAACACCTGAGCACATTTTTCCTCTAATTCTAGTGAAGCTTCAGTTCAAATGTGTTTTACCACAGCAAATACTGAGCGGCTTAGATCTCTGTCAGGTTGTGCTTTGCTGTTTGTGAGCAAGGTAAGGGGCACAACATTAGAATCAGGTTGGAGAGATCAGAAGGATGATGTGTATCCATCACCAGCAGTAAACTTACAGCTCTGGGCCTGCCCTAAGCTATTCTGGGCTTTGTAGCTAGGTGTCTGTGCTTGTCTCAAAGCAGAGACACATTCCATATTCTTTATTCACTCGCTGTTCGTCATCAATCTCTCCTGTTCCCTTCACTATAAGAAGGTAGGTGGCAACTGTTTGAATATGACCTGGCAAACACCTGTTAGAAAAAGACTCCATGCCTTTGGTAGTGACCATCAGCAGCTGATGGTTAATGTGAATGACGCAAGTCTTGGTTCTTGAGGCCCCCTCTAGACTACCTACTTGAAAAGCCACAAATCTTTTACTTAGTATGAACAAAACAGAAAGCTCCTAGTGTACCTTTGTTCATTTCTTCAAAAAAATAAGGCATAGATTAACTGCAGAAACATATGGATTCTCTTACACCCGAACAGTGGGACCTATAGCTATGAGCAGTAAGTCATTACAATAACGTTAAGGCTAGCTACATTACATGTAAGAGGTAGATACTGGAGCCTGAGTTTTAATTTTACCAATTAACCTGCTGAAGGAATTAATTTTTTCTTTTGACAGGGGGAGTCAACAGTTCTACAATTAATTCCGCATGTATATTCTCCCATGGCACCCAGTTCATTGACAAAACCTTTCCTGGTGCATTGTCCCGGTTCACAATGGATTTCTTGTTGCTCTATGCTTTTGTACCAGTACTTGCTGTTATAGCAATCCTGAGCTTCAAAATAAGAGAGAAACTTATTAGCAGGCAGTGAAAAAAGGTAGTAGGTCTGACAATATGTAATTTTAAATTTTACTTGCTTAATTTCATTATAGTTGAAGTCTCGATTCGCTGGATTTTAGATTTCAGAATTTAAATGACCATACATAAAAAAACACATTCATCTTCTCTTGTTTGTACTAACTGGATGCTTTCCATCTTGAAAAACAAGCTTCTCTTAAGAGGGTGAATGACTTCATGCTATTCCTTGTACCCCACTCCTAAATTAGCCATATCAACAGTATTATATCTTTGAAAAGGCTTTTGAATTTAATTTAGTCTGATGATGTTGTCATTTTTAGCAATATATCTCACTGGTGCTCTAATTCTTTCTCCAATTTTGTTGTTGTTATTTTTGTTTTAACCGTTACCAATAAGCCAAGGGGTATAATTGCTAGTAACTCTTTCTCCTAGAATTGTATTTAAAGTAGTATGCTTGGTTTTGATACCATTTGGGAGATTTGTAAAAAAACAGACTAACCGGTGTAAATAATGACAGAATCAAGAAATTATTTCACTTTTATCTTACACACACTGTCCAACCATTCCACCACTGAGTACAATAATCGTTATGATCTTTAAGCAATATAAAAGTTACCAAACATGTTTTAGTTGTGTAAATGATGGTAGATCACAGAAGACAGCTGTTATTATATCTGTTCGTTCTTCACGTTTATCAAGTTCTAAATCCCTTCTTGGAAGCACTTTGTGAACTACTAGGAAAAAAAAAGGTAATAAAGTATCAGTTTAAGTAGGGGAAAAAGATGTTTCCCTTTTTTTTTTTGAAGTGATATAATTTGTATCTTTATTTAAATTTTTTTCTTGTGGGTTTGCTAACATGTGAAAGAGTCTAATTTATCCAAATGATAAATAGAAGTAACTTCCCAAATTGAAAGACTAGCAGATGCAGAATACCTAAGTTTTATAACTTACTTTTCCTGTTCAAGGAAGAAATTATTTGTTCATTGAACAAAAAATGTGTAGCTAGTGATTACATTGTACAGATAAGTATACTTGTATCTTAAAATTCCATAATAAAATAATTTCAGTTTTGAGATTACACATTTTAACAGGGTATGAAATCCTCAAGTTAGTGCAACTTTTCCACTTAACTGTGAGGCCATTTTTTTTTTCTAATTATCTTTATATATAAATATCTTAAGTTACATCAGAAAAAGTAATCAGTGAACAAATATGTTAAAAACAACTAGAAAGGGATGGAACAGTACCCAATTAGTTTCTTTGCCATTTTTATGCCCATGTAGGGTTGTTCAGCAGGGAATATTCTTACAATCTGGTCTGCCAAGAGCCTGTTCAGGCATTTACTCTCTGACAACAAGTCTACAAGGCTTAGCTCTCAAAAGACACGTCTGGCCTTAATCCAGATCTTGACTTGCATATTCTCAAAAGACTCAGTCCAGCTAAATTATAGTGAGGAAATCCATGAACACAAAGCTGTATACAGTTTAGGCTAGCATTTCCCAAGTTTAGGCTGAATGTGAAGTAATTATGCTTCTACCACTAACCAAGTATCTGTCAAACTCATTAGAAACAATTTGTAGCAGTTGAATATTTGACAGGAATGTCTTGTCTTGAATTCTGTGCAGAGGTATTAAAATGCTATACAGTGCTATACCATTAATGGCACCGTAATACCAAAATGCTATACAGTGCTATACAGTGCTTTACCATTCCTGGTAAAGCAAACTTTTGAATTTTAGACCAGGTCAAAACTGGTTGAACTTCTATTTTGTTCTGCCAGTTTTTGTGGAACTGTTCTATTCAAATGCATCATCCTATGATGCAAATGTATTCTTAAGCTTTGCTTTTGAATCATATATGCAAGGAACTAGGAAAAGATGCCTAGCATACTTTATCATGTAGTTTCATACTTTGGATGTGAAAAAAATATTTGCATTTAATACACATTTAGGGCAGAATTGTTCAAAAAGTAAGTTGAGTAATTTGTTAGCAATTATAAAATAGGTAGGACTGACTGCTGCCAGTCTCCATATCTCTGAACAATTCTTCTCTCCCCACTTTAAAAAAAGTGAATTGTTAGTATAACATTAAAATAATTAATTTTGCAAATGTGAAACTGAAGATACCTTTAGCAGTTCATCAGTCAGGGTCAAAATCCATTTCTTTCCAGGATTTAGAGGCATTTCTTTTGTATTGTTCAAGCTCCTAAAAGAGAAGCACAAATACATATTAATTTAATATCCTTATAACTAAAAGTGATGAGATACATTAGCCGTCTAATACTCTAAAGCACGTACAAAAAACTTGTCACAGTAGGAAAAAATGTACTGTATGATTTTTATTTTTAACACAATTATACTACAGGTGCTGTACTTGACTACACTTGCAGGAAGATGATACTCTATTGAGGTAACTGGTAGACCTAAGCATGTACTGCTTGCAATGGGAAAAAAAAAAGGTCATTGTATCTTATCAGAAGAATGTACTAGCTATTAAATACAACACAAAATAAATAATTATGCTGGAATTTCTCACTGAGTTCAATTAACCCTAAGGATAATTTTGATCTAGTGTTGCTATGACTTACCAAGTCCCTTTAGTATTAAGTCCTATATTGTGGTAACCATCCCACGAAGGTCTGCTAAGGAGTATTATTTATTTATGTGCTTTATGTGCAAGTAAAGAAAGATAGATGTGCAGTCTGAAAGTGAGTAGAAGGCCACATTTAACATTTGTTACTTGAATGGCTTCCAAAATAAAATTTCCAAATTTAGACAGTCCATGATCTGTGAAGACACTAAATATTACCATGTAAATATATTGCTATGAATAGGACTGAGTAGGCAGAAGCTGTTTTTTTTTTTTTTTCAGTTGTTTCCATTACTTATTGAAGAATTCATGCAAACAGAGAGACAAAAGACATATTAAAATTATCTGCCAAAGCAAAAAGTAAATCCAGTTTCCAGGAATCACAGAAAATCACGTCTGTGTAATTATGGTTGTATTGGTACTGAAATAGCTTGGGATGATGATAAAGAAAATTTGGAGGTTAAAGAAAAAGGAAAAGAGCTGGACGTGAACAAGTGACTAGTATAAATGCAGCGAAGACCCTCAAAAGTGGACAAGTGTTTGTGATTCCTGTTCTGTTTTTAATGGAGTGGACTTAACAGACTGAGGTTTCTCTGTACATATACAGATACCAGTGACAAAATTCACACCCGGTGAATTTAAAAGAAGTATTAATTATCAGTCTCAAGCACTGAGGGAGGAAGAAAATGAAGGGCAGAGCAACAGAGAAATCATCATCTAAAAACTGCAAGGCAATTCCATTGGATTTTCTTTCAGGCAGTAATTTCAGCAGCTTCATCAGCAATGCAAAACTTTCAGGGAACACCACAGCTTTGTGAACAGGTAAGAGGATTTTTAATTAGTGCATATCCTTCAAGATGCTTGCAAAAGTCTGGTTTTACGGTTACATAATTCACAGATGACTAATGTAGAACAAACTGTATCCAGTCTAAATCTAGTTAAGTTGCATTGTTAAGTACAACCCCAGTACTACTGTATAGTTCCATCAGTAAGCCAGCCTTTACTCAGTATTTTCACTCCTTCATTATTAATATAAAGTAATTATGATCTTAGAATGTACTGAACTGTTGGCAAGCTTCCAACAGTTCGGTAGTAGAGAATACTGTGATCATTTTAAGAAGCACACGTATCCTATTTATGCCAAGTAAATAATTCCAATTCTAACAATTTCCTCCAATGCTACAGGGAAGGGTAGAAATGGACAATGAGGTTTTACACATAACGACAATGCTGTGAAGTTCAGGCCTATAGGTGATGCCCAAATAATTAGCCTCACAAATGTTATCAAGTCTGATTAACCTGTTTCAAGAAAGAGGTAGGTAACTTAGCAGAATTTATTTTGCTCTAATTTTAACTAGCTACAAGGTGATTTGATGCAAAGGCAATTCGAAGCTATAAAGTGCAAAAGATCAGAATCAGCCTATATTAAAACCATATAGCCATTCCACTGTGTACAGAAGTACAGAACACAAAATGATAAATATTTTAGAGATGCATCAAATTAAGATGACATTCAATGAGAAATGAAAGCATAGAAACCAAAAGGATTATATGGGAAGAAATTTACTGAAAAGAATCTTTAACAAATTTAGTGATTCAGGTAGGACAGTGCTGTCAGGAAAGGCTACTTCCTTAGTTCTGGTGTAAAACAAACTAGAATAGATTTCTATAGGTCAGCAATGGAAAAAAAAATATATATATATACAACAGCGTTCCCGAGACAATTTTGACAAACCCTACCTTCCTGCTTGTGAAGTCCCATATACCAAGCATAAGCAGACTTCTGAAATATACTGTAGCTATATAATCAGCTAAGAGTTCTTCTCTCCAAACTAAAAGAACATCCTGCAAAAAAATATCTCCCCAAATAAGCCAAAATGTTTTAAGATAGTATTAAGCTTCCTTTCTTTTCTGGGTACCAAGTGCAGGGTGCACAGATTGGCTTTACAGAAGCATTAACAATTGCAATTCAAATATGCCTTCAATGAGCTTTGAATGCTTTAAACATTACTAGTGTGCTAGCAACTTGTCCTAGATGTCTCAACACTGGCATAAAGGGGATTTTTTTTCTTTGTTTTTTTTTTTTTAAAAAAAGGAAAACTTAAAACTTCTGTATTTCTGTAAATTCTTCATCTGTCAGCTGGGGAAGATCACACCTATCTCATAAAGGGATTGAGAATAAAGACTTACCTGATGTTTGTGAGGCACTCAGATAAGATAACATTGCTACACATTCTCAGAGAAAAAAATTAATACTTTTGTGTTCATTGAAGTGTCTGAATGGCAGGTTGAGAAATAAGGTACACAAAGAATAAGGATGATGAAAAGAAATACTGAACAATTGAATTGAGACATCAGCAAAATAGTGTATGATCATGTAATTAAAGACAATACCATAATGTCTACAAACAAGGAGGAAAAATTAAGACTGTAGGAAAAGCCTTAATTGTTGCATTTCCCCAGTTCTGAGGGACTGGCTTTTTGTGACTTTAACTTCCTTTTTTTAAATGCAGTTTCTTACTGAATTTGCCCTCAATCTGGAACAGGGTAAAAAGCAACAATACTGAAACAAGGATTAAAAATCTTAACCCACTGAGCTTCAGTAGCAAGTTCAATAACATTGCTCTAACAAGGCTATTACACCAACATTTAAAGAAAGAAAGAAAAAAAAAAGCTTATGTTGGACCCATTTGGGCATGTTTTCTTGTGAAAACAAAAAAGCTTATTCTTGGCAGCTGAGTACAACCCTGCATAACTTTTCCTCCATGATATGAAGCCTAGCACTTCCCGTCTGGAGGAGACGAGATGCTCCTGATGCATCAGGTGATAAGATGATAAGGTGAGTGTCGTACTGCTCTGCCCAGCACCACTGGCCTAACCAAGGAGGTTCATTGCACAGTACAAAGTCCTGTGTTTTGCTTAAAGATTAAAATAGTCTGAAGATCTGCAACACAGTCATAGCAGAGCACTATGTGGAAGAAATAGGGCTGGCTCTCATGTGGGCTTATTTAGTCCCGATTGCGATCAGACACTGATGGAGTCTAATTAGCCATGGCAGACCTGACACCAAAGGTGAATTCCAGTTGTGAATGATCTGGTTCGTTAGGCCATTCCTATCAGGGAAAAATAGGACTATACTTCCTTGAAAGATGTCTTAGAACCATATTTTGTGAGCAACAGAGCTGTTTTCAATCCAGAATCTTAAACCAAAACAAAGCAGCAGTTGCATAAACTACAGACAGATAAATTTGATGTTTGCATGACTGATTAAAGGACTAGTGACAGAGTATATTTTAACCTTATTCTACATACAGTGAATTTCATATTAGCAGGTTTTTTCCCTTCCTGTCTTAAGAATTTACAGCCCTGTTCTTGGAGAAATTTTGCCGTTACTTCTTGTAAGCTAACACCAAATGGTACCAGGTATCTAATTCTTTGTAGAAATTTATTATTACTATATTTTTGAGTACTTACAGTGCTAGGCTTCAGCTAAAACTGGCATCAATCCCTAACGTCATATATTTGTGTAACAATGACTTGTTGGTACGAACTTTAGCACTGCGTGACACTGACTCCTTAAGTACCTGACTGGGAGGCTATCTGGTTCTCAGCTCAAGGTTAGCTTTATCATCCGCTTCCATGAATGAAGGTGCAGTTAAATGTCCAGATAATAAAGGATTTCTATCCTTTATGCAAATTCCAAGGAGATGCTGGGTGCTATATTCACTCTCATAGCTTAACTCCAGAGAATAAAAAAAAAAAGTAAACATTTGCAATAGCACTGTTTGACATAAATCATAAATCTGCACTTTCTATGTCTGTGGTGTATGAAAAAAGAAAAGAATTTCCTGAAAAGAATACTGGAAAGACAGAGCTGAATAAGAGAAACGTGCTCTGTCTTGAACAAAGGCACAGTGTAAAGGTAGCCTCAGAGTTTTTCATAACAAAAAGGTTTAGTAATAGCATGGTATGTCTCATTGTTCGCTTTGGAAAGTATTAAGGAACCAAACTAATTTAGTCTAAGAGAAAACATTCCCATGACTGAGTGCTGATAAGCTGAACTCTAACATCTACAGCCACAAAGCATCTCAGATAAATACTTGCTGACAGCTAGTATGGGAGAGCGAGCCAGGTACTTTCCTGTTGCTATATTTATTTTTTTTAAATCTGTCTTCTAATTTTATGCTCAATTTTACCTTTTACACTGCTAGAGTGTATCCTTCTGAAAGCTGATTTTATGTTAAGAATCATCGTAGCCAGCTCTGAAAAGGCACATTATTTCTTCATAAACCCTTGCTGCAGACAAACTCTTCAACCAGACTTCAAACAAACTTGGAAATCCCTGGAAATAGGACTATATTATCCAAACTACAAGGATGCATTTTAAAACTGGCTGCATCCAATGCTAAGACACTGAAAAGGTTCCTCACAAATGGAAGGCAACAGAGAAACAGCCTTGATTTTTACTGAACTTTGCATTGCCACAGTTATCTAGAAATGAATTACAGGATTATTTGCCAGTCCTGACTAAGGCTGAAATTTCACTTAGTCATGCACATTGTTCTATCAGATGCCATAACAGACTGTATTTTTTTTTTCCTGTTGCTACATTTGCGTTTATTTTTTTTCCCCTATAAGCTTATCTTTGAGATAAACAAGCAAACTTGTGATCACCTATAGTCCAAAGTAGCACATTACTTAACCGAATAAAATAACATGCACTTAAATTACTTCAATATGTACCCTGTCATTATATGAAACTTTCACATTGCATTACATCCCATGATTTCATTAGCAATATGTTGCATAGTAAACATTTTAATATACTGTTCCTCCTAATAATAGATAGCATGAAACTCCAAAGAGAATGTCAGACGTATGATGCATTTAAAATTTTGCTTTAACAAAATTAATAATATGCAAATAATCTTGTAATAACTGAACCTTACAATAAAGAGGTTTAGAAAATAGCTGTAGATAACAAAAGTAATTTTATCTTTAATACTCAAATTACTTGTAGCAGTCCAACTAAAAGAAGCTACTCTGGTTTGCAGTGCCCTTGAACAGATTAGTGTTCTAAAAGCCTGTCTCTTTTGTTTAAAACCAGAAAAATTAATCATTTCCTGTATGATTTAATCAACAAATACCAGTAACTTTTTTTTGCAAGACGGAAGTATTATCTCAAAATATACACCATAAAGTCATATTGAGATAGATATATTGAGTATAAGATTACATTATAAATTCCCAAAGCCACATGCTTTACAAATTGCAATGTTATCTAAGACTGCTCTTGATGTAACAAATTCAGAATTGATGCCTAAGTTAACAGGATATTACAGGTAATGTGCAAGTTCAAAGACTGCATAGGATTCTTTGAATGGCTTTATTCTTTTACATTATTAATGCAGTTCTTTGGATGAGGTAACTACAGGTTTATGGCCTTATGCAATCTAACCAAACTCCACAAAAACTTGATAGCAGTAATAATCTGATCCTTTGGCTTTCTTTTTACAAGCATGAAAAGAAGAAATTTGTTGTGGTATTCTAGGGTTCATTGAGATTGACTGCAGTGCACCTCAGTAAAACTGCCTTTCATCTTAAGAGGAGTGGTTTGTAAAAAGTATGCGAGACCAAGGTTGGTACAATCCATCTTTGAAAGGTCTCCCCTACCCATCATCTTTAACCACTGTTATAAAAACCTCTTTTAAGCACAGTAACTTAGTACACAAAGAAGTTAAATGACATGCAGATAGCCCACACAGAACCTCTGAAAATAGTGAAACATTTCTCAGTCATTCTAGCAATGAATTTTCTGCACATGAAACAAATGAATCTATAGGAAATACAGAATTTCCAGAATAAGTATGCAATATTCTTTCCAAACAAAGAAAACTATATAAATCTTGGATTACATGTAAGTTTAACAGGCCCATACCTACGATATTGGTAAAACCTACATTTTTCACTTGTGTGATGTTATACATTGATATCTATATGGCAGTGCCATAGCATTAGCCTAGTTCATCACACAGTGTGTGTTAATTCACTACTAATGAATTCTGCTAACCAATGCCCAAATGAGAGCACAGGGTGCAGAAATGAATAAATTACAGCCAAGAAAGTTTCACTGCTTTGTTTCAATATTGTTCTAGAGAAATAATTCTGGAAGAGAGCTAGAGGGGAAGTTTGAATTACTTCCAAAGAAACCACAAGAGCCAAAGCTTTTGAAATCTAACAATTCTCTACCCACTACACGTCTACCACCACCAACAGCAACAAAAACCATAACATATCCAAGCTGAAGAGTCCTTGAAGAAAAGTTGAGATTATTTAAAGGCAAAAGGCAAAAACATGTATATTCTACAATTCGGCAATGCTTGTGTCTCTGGAATACCTGACTGTGAAGAGCAATTGAACAACAACAACACACCTGTTTTTTCTGAGCTCTCATGACATCAACTTCATGCTCTGCATATTGTGAATCTTGTCCAGGGTCTTTGGTAGCTTGTGAATCAGAGAAACTCTAAAAGAAGAAATGAGAGAAACACACAGGGTAAACGTTAACAAGATGCCACCATGCTATACATCTAATGAAAGCATTCTGCTTGTAATAGAAAGGCATTAAAATTCTGCATTTATGGAAGAAAATTGAAGGTCACAGATTAGATAAAATATAATACATTGTCTTGGATTGATAATTGATAAGAACAGTGCAGCTAGATCTTAAATGAAGAAAAATATTCTTACTGAGTGGTTGTTTATTATTCTCTCCTCAAAAAGCAAATAACCTTTCTGGCCCATGACATCTGGGTATAGACAAGGGTACTTATGCCAGGAGCTTTAATACTCAAGACCGTGCTTCATTTGAAGCTACCAGAAACATTATTTCAGTATCTGAGAAGCACTACAAGAGTTAATTACGATCTTTTGGCCTCTTTTGAAACTTGAAAGAGCAATAAGTTTAACTCCAAAAAAAAAAGAAAATACAGTAATAGAAAGAAATATTATTAAATAAGTTTTTTTTTTAAATGTTGTACTGCATGTCTCCTCACTCATACAAATAACAGAATAAAATAAAGCAGAATCAAAACAGGCATTAGAAGAGATGATGGGAAAAGGAATTCCAAATGCATAAAAAACACTTCAAACTTTAAAGCGTATTTTGGAACCAAAAAAGAATGGAAATCTACTTGGAAAATCTTTAATTTCAACGCTTACCTTAGGACACTGAAGGACCCTGCAAGATGAGAAATGTTTTCAGACATATCTAAAAACATTCAAGCTGTGCACTTAAATGGCCCAAATGCTTGTTTTTTTGAGTAAGGGGTTGTTACTTGGAATTATCTTACCCTTTAGAAAGGGCCAGGAAATGGTGTCTAATTTCACGCTGCATCTGCAAAGGTTCCACAATATATGGCACAGAGATACAAGCGGATGGCAGTAACCATTCTGGTTGTCAGCAATAAGTAGCTAACAAGGCCAGATGATAAATCCGTTGCTTTCTGGCAGATATATCTACCTGCAGATTTGAATAACTGGCATAGCATTAAAGTTACAGTCAGAACCAAGTCCTGTGTGGTACTTCAGGAAGTCAATTTAAATAACTTACAGGTCTATTCCTATGGCCAGAGCACTGCAACTGTCCAGGAACACATATGGACACAGTTCACATCCCATGAGCAATGATTACTGTCAGCTGTTCTGAGGGGGGTTCAGGAGTTCGTGGGTCCAGAATGCACCCCTGAACTGAGAATGGCATCTTGATGATAATTTATTCTGGTCACAAACCAACAGAAATAATTTGTAGGCTTTGATATCAAACAAATGAGGTAACGAAGGGGTAAATTAAGACACCTTCTCACCAAGAACGGAGATCCGTAAACTAAAAACTAGAAAGAGCCCCGTTGGTGAAGTGTAACTTGAGGCACAGTTTGGTAGCCCTAACTGACTTCCTCGCATGCCCAGATAAGCTGTAGGGGCAGAAAATGGACAGGGATGAAGAACTGTGTTACTAAACTGTGATACAGTCAAGTATACAAGGAGAAAGCACCAGCCTGCATTTGCTCAGGTCAAATAGAATATGATTTTGTTACTAATGGCAGCAATTACTTTTATTCAAAAGAAGTACATGGGGGTTTGCATCTTGCAACCAGAAGCTTCTGAAATATGTACAAGATTTATTATTGTGTAGGTGCCATGAAATACTAATTACTTTTCAAATCCTAACACTTTCTATAGACTTCCCATAGCAAACCAGCAGATTTTGGTAAGGAATTCTAATATACTTGCCTTTATTCAAAGCCTCATGCCCTACAAGAAACACAAGAAGTAGCTTGCTGTAGCCTTGAAGCATTCTGTGTTAGGTCAGAGGTTGGACTCGACGATCTAGAGGTCTCTTCTAACCTAGAAATTCTGTGATTCTGTGTGATTCTGCTCTTGGAAAGTCCCTGTTTTTCGGTTTAGCCACTTGGGCATATGGCACATTATAAAATGCCAAAAAAATGGAGCTGAGAATAGCTTCTCTCAATATAATGAATTGTATGCAATGAATAATGACATTTTTCCATAATTTTGGAAAAAAAAAACACAGGGTTACATTGGTACTTTCATTATTCCTGTATGTAGGAAGGTGACTGAAGATGTAGAAGCTAACCAAACCACTACTGCATACCAACCTCTCTCTTTTAAAAATGTATGAATTAAAGAAGTTGGAGGAAACAGAACTCCTAAATGAGACCAAAATTCCAGTCATTGGACTTGAAAGACAAAAATTACTACTATCCTAAGAAAAAAGAAGCTCTGCAGCAGACATGCAAACACCTACCTCGGGAGGAAAGGTCTTCTCAAATACTTTTTTCCACAGTTCCAAAGGAGTGTTTGCACGCATCTTTCCAATATCGCTATCAGAGGTGGGCGGTGGCCCTAAGGATTTCAGCACAGCACAGAATAATGCAAGAATGTTGTTGTTACTACATGAATTACCAAATCATTTTGGCTAATGATCCATCTAATTTAGTATATCATGTTCTGCAGTGACAAGCTGCAAGAAGACTTGAGAAAACACTGATCTCCCACCATGAAACAGGCTGGGTGGTACTGTATATTATATTTTCTTTTAGATCGAAGGTTGATATCACAACAAATTACTGTTTGATGTAGCCCAGATACTTCATAAAACTACGTAAAACAGCACAAATAATTCTGAATAATATAAACTATGAATCACAGTTTTAATTTTTTAAGCCTTTGCTTCAATGATGAGTTAAAACAGACAGCAATGTGTTATAATTCCAACTTTACTTTGTATCTGCTTAATATTTTTTTTCTAATTTTCAAAAACAAGTAAACAAGAAACACAACGAACATCAAATGTCCTAACCTATTTGGCTCAGGGAGTCCATGCCTGCTGGTATAAATAGAGGTTTGTTGTGATCCACTGACACAGACTTACTAAACAGAAAAAAAGAAAATAAGCAAACATTTAGTAATAAACTAAAAACATTACATTACTCTAGACAAGACTAGGCTCTTATTGGGCTTTGCATGCAAATATAGGTAAATAAAGTCTATTCAATGCTAGTGGTGACCAAATTTCTATTCTGTCAGTTTGGGGATCAAAACAAGGCATTACTGCTGTTCTACACAGAGATACGGAGCTGAGACACGAGTAAAATGCCACAAACAAGCATCTTGCAGAGAAGATAATTTGAAAATAAAAATCAAAATAAAAGTGTTCTGGTGATTCAAATGTTTTTATTAGATACTTCAAGACTCTGGGCAAGACAATTAATAATCGGACAATAATTATGTTACCTTCTCTCATAGCCAAATGCCAAGTGATTAATAAGAACACGGGCTTTCAGCTGGAGAGCCTCAGATTTACTGGTGAACTACATAAATGAGAAAAAGTATATATTATGATCTTCCATCACAGAAACGCTACATTATGTCATCTGTACAGAGGATTTCCGATACAGCATGGTTGATTTGTGACACCAATAAATATATATATTTATATCTATCTATCTATCTCTCTATACATATGTATGTTTCCTGGATTTACTAGAATAAAAATCTCACCCTCCCTTTCAAAGCATAGCAAGAAAAATATTTTAAAATATTGATTCACAACTTTTGAAACATGCATGTTAAGATACAAGAATCTTTTGCCCAAAACTAATGAGTTAGTAAGATTTTAAACTACGTTAAAAATTATCCAGAATACCACAAACACTTAGGAATGTATTAAGTAACTATAAAAGTGTTCACACATAATAAAAGCAGTTCAATAACAACAGAACCAGTACAGATTTCTTGGAAAACACCTCCCAGAATATCTTCTCAAGCAGAATGCTTATTCCTTTCTAAGGTATTACATATCCTAACAGATTCAATTCTTTGAGAAACAAGTCAGATCTCTCCTGTGGGAAATGAACTTTCTCTCACTCATTTCAATGGGGATCAGTATTGGTATCCAAAAATTTTTAGACTCCTGGTTTTTATTTTTTAACTAAAATAATACATAGATACTTTATTATTTTTTAATTAAAGATAGTAATATTCTCGGTTAAAAGATGAATTCATACGTCAGCGTACAAAAGCTGTACAATTTTACATAGATTCAAAGGGACATGCTGTATGTACAGCAATTTAAAGCAAACTTAAGTTGTTTGGCAACCAAAATAAGGCACTATCACAAAAAGGCTTTACATAAATGGTGATTGATAAAGTTAGAACCATCTTCTGATGCAGAGAGGAACTAGGAGGCAGCTGTTTTGGGTTGTGAAGCTGTGGTAATCAGGTACACCTAAACTGCTGCAAAGACATGCCCTTGGAGCCAAGTTTTTTAGCCTTCAGAAGCCTGGTCATTAGACCTACATTCATCGGTCTACTGAAGGGAGCAGTCCTCTAACGCCACCTAGGACAATCGCTTCCTCCTGTCATGCTTTCTTATACCAACAAAAACTTTGGCCAGCCACATAGTAAAGTCAGTACAGCAACTGAGTGGCTAACACATAACCATTTTTATTTAGTTTTTGCTGACACTGGAAATTAGGTATGTTGCTTGTTAACAAGGTATATTCATCTATCCCCTGCCAATCCCTGTAACCCACATTGCATATGAGCTCATTAAGAAAGCTATTGTAAAACCAATTAAGCCCTATTTTCTCTAAGAGTTTTGCATTTCTATTTTTTACAACATTGTTTCATATCATAACTATTGCTCATCTTTCCTTAGTTAGAAAATGAAGATACATACCACCAATGATGCTCCATAATAATGCGAAATAAATCGAAGTGTCTTGCTTACTGTTTTCCTCATTTCAGAGTCAAACTCCTAAAAAAAAAAAAAAAAAGTTGATATTGGAACATATGCATTAGAAACAAAAAAACAAAATATAACAGCTAGAACTTTTCATTTTTTTGTATAAACTGCAATGCAGTTAGGCTACAATATATGAGGCGTTCAGCTGTCAGCATAATTATATTGTAAGACAGAGTCAGTAACAGCCTACTCTGAAAAGAAATGTCACAATTTTCCTTTGTTTCTTTTTTACAGAGGGAACATAATTCAGGCAAAATGTTAGTCTAGAAAAAGTTTCTTAATTGGGAATGTGTATTCAATTTCCAATTAATTTATGTTTCTTTTTGTTTTAAAATTTTAGAAGTACTGCCTTCAAGAAGAGTAAGAATTTTCTTCTTTTTGTGAAAATATTTAACTTAAAAGTTAACATTTGGCCATATGTTCTTTACATTCTAATAACTGTCAGATTTGAGAAGTGCACAAAAAACCATTTCATTTATGTTCCTTTAATACAAGATCATACAGATGGCCTTCCCTGGAGAAAGGAGGCAAAAACCTGGTACCAGTGAAGCTTGCAGGAGTCTGTCTGTAGACCCCAATGGCATTAGGCTGTTCCGTGTTTATTATATGAGAGTCACTGATTTTTACATTTTTAAAGTGTCCAGGGCTCAGCATAAAGCCTCGGTAATAAAGAATTAAATCAGAGGGTCGGCCTGGTATCCATGTACTGTCATCAGAGAAGCAGAAGTTGCCAGTACAACAGCTGAAAATCAAACAGACTGTTCTAGCTTCTCATGATCAAGTGCCACTTCAAAAGTGAGTATGCATTTGTTTGGGCTTTTAAAGTCCTAGGAGAGAATCCAGCAGTACCACATTTCTTTCCTCTCCCTGCTAAAAGATGCAATTACTCACTTGTTTGTAAAAACTTGAAAAAGCACTAAAAAAAAAAAGTTGCAGAACAAAATGATAGTTTACTGTTGTTGCTGTCACAGCTACCAACAAAAACACAAAAATAAAAAAGTGACTTACATGAAAAATATCGTATTTGCTTCCAATAATCACCAAGGGTATGGGAAAAGGGTCAACCAACTCGTAATCCTATTGAACAGATACATGACAGTTACGCAGTGTAAACAAGCTGTAGAATATTGCAACAGTTCAAACTAAAAGGGGTTATATTAATTTACAGGAGACAAGGTTTATTCTTTCAAAACCTTAAGTTGGATGAATGAACTTCAATTCTATATCCACACCATATTCTACAGTTCTTTCATTTGCTTGTAAACAGTTAGGAAATAATCCCTCTGAGCAGTCACAAAACTCAGCGCCATGAAAAGGGCTTTTGTGGTGTATACTCCAATTCTAACATTAGATGGAAAGGGAAGAGGGCAAAACCCTCTCATTCGTTTGCAGACCTACCACCAGTTTTGATTAGTGTATCTGGAAGGCTTTTGTGTAGTCCACGTGAAATGAGACAATCCCCTTGTGTCAACACTATGACAGTCAAGCTGCATTGGTTGCACAAGAGTGGAAAAGAAAGAAGTCATAGCAGACGTTGACCTAACTGTTCTCTTCTAAACCTGCTTACTTCACATGCAGGAGAAGTGACAAGATGCAAATACAGAAGATCCTGTACTTTGAGGGGAAAAATAATGGCTTCGTCCCTACGCTGTCAAGGTAAAACCTCTGAGCAAAATTACCATAACTTAAAATTGGATGCATAGAACACAGAACTGAAAAAAATAAACAGGTGAAGCGTTGGTTTCTTGAGAAAAAAATAATTAGAAATAACATCAGAAGCATTAAAACTGGCATCCAGCCACCTTTAAACAAGGTCTGCACTTGATAGATACATGCTTTAACATCATAGCCAACAATACTTTATCCAGTCTAATGGAATATATCTAATCCTTCAAAAAATAATAATGATAAATCAAACTATCAAACAGAAACCCTACAGAACAACAACAACAAACAAGACAACAAAGGAAACCAAACCAAAATCTTATCAATTCTTCTTTATCACAAAAATGTTTCAGCATAAAGGAGCAAATAAATTTTTCCTTGAACTGTCATTTACGTTTTTGATTATAAAAGATGGTATTTCCTCCCACAAAATTGACATAATTTTTTCCCTGAACAGTGATGAAGGTTTCAAGAGAACCCAGTAGCAACATAACATTTTGTTTACATCCTTCCTGATTTTGATAATGAAGGCTGAATGGAAACCTGAGAGGAGAAGGTATAATTGTGTTCCCTACCGGGCAAGTATAACAAGCCTTCTCTTCAAAGCAATTAGTGGCATTATGCTTTTTGCTACTGAAAAAAGTTTGCAGTTTTCCAATTCATAAGCTCTACATGTAAAGTTGACATTGTGGTCATGATTTGTTGCTGAGTGTGTTTGTAGGTATTTTCTTTTTGTGAAATACCTTCTCTAAAAGTGAAAAACAAAATCATTATCCAGCAGAGCTCAAATGCTATACTCTAAATCTATAAATCTACTGAGTGTTGCATAGGTTGCTTTCTCGAAAAATGGAGAAGTTACTTTTCAATATAAGCATTTGCTACATTACATTATATAGAAGCTACAGTAACTAGATTTATGTGCCAAGCCTTTGAACTGTTGAATACTTATTTATGCATTATATATGCACAACATTTGCAGAGGTTTAATGCACAATGATTTTTCATTTCTATTGCACATAATCTAGTTTAGCTTTTCCAGAGATTTAGTTAGCAATTATGTTTAAAGGACTGATGTTAACATTTCTGAAACTTTATAATTTAATTAGTTGTCAGATTATCAAAAGGCATTGAGTTTGTGATAGACATTTAAATAAATGCAAAGTATATAGTCATGTTGATGGCTGTTATAACCATATTCTTTGCTTAAATTTGTACCTTCAGCTAGTCTCTTGCTAGATGACTTTTGTACATTCTAGTTTTCATCTTCATTTTAAAAAGATGAGGGGGGAAAAAGCAAACTGCTACTCTAAAACTATTTCTTTTGATTGGTGTAACATGCCATAACAATCACATTAGATATCTAACAAAAAGATATAAGAAACCTTCTTTCCTTGTTTCTGCTCTTATTGAATTTTTATTAAATTGCTATAATTTTCCAGTGAACAGGTTCATCTACATCAAATGGATTTCCAGTCATGCATAAAAATCTAAAAGAGTTGTTTATGATTTTCAAAAGCATTATCTTTAACTGTATAAAGGCCTGTGACATCTGGAGAAAATATTAGAAGTAACTTACTGGATGATCCTTCTGCAGACTGTTCCGCATCCTCTGTTTAATTTCAGTAGCTACTTCAGGATTTGTTTTTTCCAGTTTGGCTAAAATTTTATTCACGTGGTGCCTGATGGCCTGCAGAAGATTCTCCATGGTAGTCCAGAGCTCATTAGGTTTGGACAAATCCAATACAAGAACTACAGCAAACGACCTATTAAAAAAGGCATTATGTGGTCAAATTTTCAGTGCCTGAGACAATTTACATTTTGATACACAACCATAACCCTAATACAAATGCTGAAAGCAACAAATGTGAAAATACAAACACTAAAATAGAATCAAATGTGACAGCAAAGGCAGATGGCTTTAAAGCATGCTCTGAGCACTGAGCAAACCTCTCCATCTTTTCTTGTTCAGAACTATTACTTTGGCAACTTTCCATCAGAGGGTTTGGAAGATTCTATATATAAAACTTTCTGTCCAGAGACTTTGATACAAAGAAGTAAAATATGCAAACATCCTGATCATATTCAACTTCTACCTGTGTGACTGGGCACTTCTGCTGCCATGTATCTTGGTCATCTCTTAAGTATACACTCCCCGTTAGCAATGTCAGCAAATGGTCAGGATCTTTCTTAACCATGAATTTATTAGAGATTTCTATACTTTCATTATTCTTGTAATATTAAATAGAAAAAGCTGGTTAAGGGGAATTATTCTGTGTCATGGATGGTTCTGGAACCATATTAGCTGGAACCTCAAATGAGCATATCAGAAAGTCTTCTGAAAGACAGAATGGCAAATGGAAGAACTCAGAACACTCAAAACCAATTACCAGGCTTTTAAAGGTGATTATAATGAAAAATGTTTATATATAAACTCCTCTCCAGCCACAGCCCTGCCTCCCAAAACTCCAGCAGTATTACAATACAAATGTGAAGGAACACATTGGAAATGCAGAAAAATGACTGGATGTAATGATTTTTCCCCACTTCCATCCTGACAAGAAATAGGGGATTCCAGACTAGAGTGATTATCAGAAAACTACAAAGCAAAATAAACGTCCAATTTAACTTCGAAACACTGTGGAAGAAGTCTGGTGAAAAGTCTCTTGGTGCAACAAAACATAGTTCATGGAACTTTTAAACAAGCAAACTCCTTAACTGTAGATGGACAAGAAAATCAGTGAAAAGCTCCTATACTTAAGTACTTGAGATGGTAGAACTTCTGAGTAATAAATACATTAAAATATTGTCTTATGAACACAGATGATCTTAAAGAACAGTGTGGCTCACTCATCAAAGAACCTTAAGATTGCACACATCAGAAGATTCCTTTATCAATAAAATGGGGAGAGAAGACTGACAGAGGTGGAGCTCAGTTAAGTTCATTTAATGAAAATATGATCCTTGATTTTTGTCTCCAGGACGCTCTAGCATCAAAAGGCTTCACATGCTAGAAGTGTTTTTCTTCCATCTTAGTCTCTCACTAAATAACAGCATTATCTCGATAGCCAGAACAGTAGCAAGAGTATGTGATAAAAATTGTATCCTTCCCGTTAGTACTATTTTTTAATAGAAGTTAAAGCTCACTACCAAGGAAATATAGCAATGCATCATAACACAAAGGTAACATTTTTGATCCGTTTCTCCCCTTCCAATTGCCACTCTACCTTCCTTAGCTAGAAAAAAAAAAAAAAACAAAACAAAACAAAAAACAAAACAAAACAAAAAAAAAAAAAACACAAAATGGCACCCTCATTGTATTCTCATTTCTTGATGCATTTTTTCTTCCTAGGCTATTCTACCACTCTTACATATTATTCTCACTGTATTCTTTTCATTCTCTGAATTTCTTGCTTTTGTCTTCAAATCAATTCACCAGTTTCAGTCCCTCTCAGAAACATCGTCTCTCATATCTGACCTTGTTCTCATCGGGTGGGCACTTCACTTCCTAAAAATCCAGAGATTTTTAATAAGCAGTCTAGTGAATAAGTGGTCTAGAGGTTTATTTCTGCATGAAAGACAGCTGAAATTAACACAAGAATTGTAATTAATATTAATCACTTACCTTATGTTGTTGCTAGTGATTGGTATTTGAATCAGTTCTTGTAACGAGGTTCCACCACCTAGCTCCCAAAAGTGAGCTGTATCTTTGGGCTGCAAAAGAGTTTCTTTATGTTAGAAACACACACTTCCATGCAACACCAAGAGAAGATCTTGATTCTGATAAGCTGGGTTTTCATGCAAGTGACTCAGAACAATAACATGTATTACTTCACCAGTGTTTTCTAAAACACCAAACGTGTTCAAGAAATCCCATACAACACTTATTAAATACTCCTGGCATGCCTATGTCCATCTTGATGAATGACTGCTTTAGAGTGAAGAAGTCAGGAAGCAGCATAATTAACAAAAAACATTAAGAATATATACGTATGTCAGGTTTTCATCCCTTTCTTTTAGTTTATTGTAGTTCAAGACTAATGCTCTCAATCAGAAAAATAACAAATCTCTACATTCGCATTTAGCTTCTGGGAGAAGTTTTAAGTGATTTTTATCTTTTAGACCAAGTCAGATTTTCCACTCCCTGCTTCAGTAATAGAACAACAGCAAGTAGCTGCAGCAATAGTTACTACTGCTGAACAGTGTAGTGATCAGAGTGGAGTCAATATTCCCATTAACATATTCTGCAGTGCAAAAGTTAGCGATACTGACACGTAACCCAAAACTTAATGATGGTTTAACATCCTCAGAGATGACTGTGTCTCTCATAAATCCAGTTGTAAGAGACATCCCTTTGTTTATACTCATTTCACATTTTAAAGACAAAGTTCAAGGCATGCGTCCTATGCATCTTCCTACAGTTGGAAAATAAATGCATTCAAACACAACAAACAAGGTAGATTTTATAAAATGAAACTGATTTCTTTGTGTGATACTTTGGTCTCAGGTCTACTGCATTCTAGTGAAGGGGAAAATATATTGGAAATTAAAATAGAAAATTAAAATAGCTAACTTTAAGAAGATAATATTAAAAAAAAAAAGTTTTTCCCCACAAACAATAAGCTAAAAATCCCCAAGATTCTTACACATAAACTATATATATAAAATAAATAAATACATACATACATGTTAAGTAAACTACACTTTCTGGGTACTCACTGCATTGTGACTCCTTGCCCTTCTTCCAAAGGTATACTCCAAAGCTAATGTTGGCTTTGGAATCTCTTCCCTATCCAAGGAAAAATGAAATTATTTTGTCAAGATCCTACAATAAGGATAGTTCTACTGTTACTATAGCATAGTCCAGTCTCTTCAGAATGTGGCTTAGAAACAGCAATGCAGAGAAAACACTCCAAGAGGACAGATCTCTATTTCAGTTGTTGCCAATGACAGGAGAAAGAGGAGCACCAATCTCAACCGATGGCCATTTCGGCACTCTCATGCTGGAGAGGACTGGAGGGGGCAGCTTGACAGGTAGCAGTGATAAGTTCGATCTACGAGTGATCGGTGGGACACAGAAGACAACATCTGTATGCATGTATGATGAATTATCACACAATATAAAATTCGGAAAAAAAACCACACACTTTAATAACATAAAAATGCAAATGCTTACAGATCATTATCAACCCCTGGCAAGTAAGTAACCAGATTTCAAGACTACTGCTACTAGTTAACAGGATTTTAAACAGTTCTCTTTTACTGGCAACTGTTTCTTATGACATCTTTTATTATGATTATCCTGTAAGTATCCACAGTTGAAAAATTCTTCTAAAAATTTCACACGTACCTCTCGAGACACCTCAGTATAATAGTGGTCTTTCCCTGGAAATTAAAAGCAAAGAAGTCTACTGCAGCATCATTAAAGCGTAAATAGTTATCACTAAATGAAACTTATTATTATTTTAATATTCCAATAATAAAGTAACTGAAAAGTATAAACTTGTGTAATTGTTTGTAACCTTATAGTGGCAAGTTAGCTACCAACTTTCTGTCAGCATCAAGCTACGCTACCATTCTTACAGAATGATGGAGATGACAAACACAGCAATAGGACCAGGGTAGGTAAAGTTAGACATTAGTGATCAACCTGACCAACTCTGTCTTTAATTATTAAAAATATGCCAGCTTTCCACAGGGTTTGCGTAAGTTATTACTGACGAGATGGAAATAAAAAGAATGCTTAAGATACAGATGAACACACGGAAAAATGTCTTTGCACTGTTGCACTTCAGACACTATGAGTACAACGTCACTGTGAAGGGACGAGCATTTCTACAGTTCTACTCCTCTGTC
Organism: Anas platyrhynchos; assembly: GCF_047663525.1. Classification (NCBI taxonomy): domain Eukaryota; kingdom Metazoa; phylum Chordata; class Aves; order Anseriformes; family Anatidae; genus Anas; species Anas platyrhynchos. The sequence goes on from NC_092589.1 coordinate 40,802,151, forward strand.
AATTCCTATCTCCAAAATCTGTGAATTTCGTGTAAATCCCCCCAAAATTACATTTTGTAATTTAAAAAATATTTTAAAGGTTGTTAATTACAAGTTGTATGTATACCAATACTCCTGAAGTAAAAATGTCCTTATAACTGCGACTCACTTGGTCAAAAAGGCGAGTATTTTCTGATTTACTTTTCAGTTAAATGCTAACAAATGACAAATATGAAATTACTGAATACCAAATTTGGGGGCAATGAGGTAAAACAGCCCCGGTCCCGTGGCACCTGGAGCTGGCCCCCTCGGCCAGGCCCCGCTCCCACCTGCCTGAGGGGCAGGGGCAGAACCACAGGCGGGGCGCCAGCGCCTCTAATTACAACAAAACCGGCAGAAGCGCACTTCAATCGTTTTGTTCAACTTTAACGGGGGGAAACTTAACAGCGCGTCCCCCAGTTACAGCCAGGAGCTTTCCTTCTGGCCGCGACTTTTCCGAATTTTAACACCCCCTTCCCGCCCCCCCCACCCCCCTTGCCCTGAGGCAGCGTCGCGCAGGGCGGGCGCGGCCCCGGCCTTACCCCGAGCTTGCTGCCCACGCACAACACCGCCTGCTCCCGCACGGCCCCGCCATCGTCGCCGGGGCTTCCTCGCCGCTCCGCCTCAGCCCGCGCCGCGTCCCACAGCGTGTCGCTACCGGGAAAGCCGCGGCCGGGGCTCGTTAGGGCGAAACCGCGGCCACGGCCAAGGCCCCGCCCACGTCTGCCCCTTCCCCGGCCCCCCCACAGCCTCCCCTTCGGCTCTGGGGTCCCGGCACCGAGGCGCGGCGACCCCCGGCCGAGCCCCCCTCCCGCGGCCCCGGGGGGCTCCCCCCGTTACCCGGCCTCGGGCATCGCTCCCCGCCGGCCGGGCCCGGCTGCCCGTCGCCATGGGGACGGCGCGGGGCGGGCTGGGAGCTGTAGTTCCGCGGGGCGGGGGGGAGAAGCCGCGGCCTTCGGCCCCTTCCAGCCTTCGGCCCCCGCAGCCTCCGGCCCCCGCAGCCTCTGCCTTCGGCGCGGGGCCGCTCCCAGCTCCACACGGGAGCGCCCCAAAACCGAACCGTGTCCCGCACAACTGCCCGAGCACCTCCTGAGCCTGTCCCAGTGCCCGACCCCCTCTGGGTGCAGAGCCTTTCCCTAACCCCCAGCCTGACCCTCCCCTGTCCCAGCTCCATGCTGTTCCCTCGGGTCCTGTCGCTGTCCCCAGAGAGCAGAGCTCAGCGCCTGCCCCTCCGCTCCCCTCGTGAGGGAGCTGCAGGCCGCCATGAGGCCTCCCCTCAGCCTGCTCTGCTCGGGGCTGAGCAAACCAAGGGGCCTCAGCTGCTCCTCATGCGTCTTCCCCCCATTTCACCATCTCTGTAGCCCTCCTTTTGACACTCTCTAGCAGCTTTATATCCTTCTTATATTGCCATGCCCCAAACCGCACACAGTACTTGAGGTGAGGCTGCACCAGCGCAGAGTAGAGCGGGACAATCCCTTCCCTCAACCCGCTAGCGGCGTTGTGCCTGATGCACCTCAGGATACAGCTGGCCCTCCTGGCCACCAAAGCATGCTGCTGGCTCACGTTCAGTTTGCTGTCAACCAAAACCCCCCGATCCCTTTCTGTGGGGCTGCTCTCCAGCCTCTCATCCCTCAGTCTGTCCATGTATCCAAGGTTGCCCCGTCCCAGGTGCAGAATCTGGCACTTGCTCTTGTTAAATTTCATACAGTTGGTGATCACCCAACCCCCTAATTCGTCAAGATCTCCCTGTAAGGCCTCTGCCCTCAAGGGACTCAACAGCTCCTCCTTAGTGTTGCCTGCAAACTTCTTTAGAATACATCTGAGTCCTGCATCCAGATCGTTGATAAAAAACATTAAAGAGAACTGGCCCCAAACTGGCCGCTGTGTTTTAGTTGAATATTTCACCTCAGCCCTAAGGCTGTTAATAAACTCGGGTGCAGTAAAGCTGTGGGATGACCTCACCTCATGAAGGGGATGTAGGAAGCAGGTAAACCTGACAAGTCACGAGTGTTGCCAGGCAGGGAGGTGACCCACAACCCAGAAGAGCAATTGGAGCTGCCTTCTGTAGCTGAGTAGCTGCTTTGTGTCCTGAGAGAGCGAGGTAGAAAAAACAAAATAAAACAATCTCCTGCCTGTTTGATGAAAACCAGGAAATGGGCCTCACTCAGAATTTACTCAGAATTCATCTCAACTCCATCTGTCCCCAAAGAAGGCTTATGTAGCAAGAGACAGACCCTATGTAACACTTGTTCATAAGAAATATATTTTTTCTAAGTTTAATTTGCATAATTATTCAGTTGCAGCTCCAGAAGTCTTCATTTGGTTATGTTCCCCTGTCTTAATTCACTTCCAGGTTTTTACACGGCTCTTCTAAAGCATTTGACAACCCCCTCTGGAAACCATGCTGATTAAAAAACAGGAAGAAACTCCATTATTTAGTGTTATAAAGTGGCGGGCCATGCTGATGCCTTTCTAAATGCATTGCTTTCATGAATTTCATTTCCACAGAGCATTTCCAGTATCTTGGTATATGAAGCCAACGCTAATCTATAATCACCAGTTAAAAGTGGTAAAAACCCTGGACGAAACTACTGTTTCTCTGCCAAACAAAGCAAAACTAACGTAGGAATGGCTCCTGGCACTAAAAAGCAAAGTATTTTTACAGCTATTTACTCAGTGACAGAGTGGTGGCAAATCTGGAAATGCTGCAGTACAAATCTGGGTTGGGAAACAGTGTAGGGGCATTAATTAATTAATAAGCCGTGCTGAAGACCAGCCCAGAAATGAATTTAGTTTCCAGTATTTTAAGTTTCATCTCAGTCTTCCCTTTGCTGCTCATGACCTAAGAAACAGTAAAAAATAACTTTTTCTTCCCAATTCACTGTTACTTAATTACTAATCACCTTAGTTAAAAATTAACTCAAGCTAATGGATCACACTAAGCTGTATGGACTATTAAAGTTTTATGTAAATGTTTAAGTGGTACATTCCTTTATGCAAGGATGAATTCCTTCCTCCAGGACATAAACTGTGAAACTGTATTAGTCTGAGAAGTAACTCCAACTCTAAATACCTACCAGCCTTTTTTTTAATAGGGAAACATAGGCCTTTATTTTAAATATAACAACATTTAATCTAAAATAACAGGACAACACTAATTTTGTAGATTGCATTAAAAACTCAAAGCTTTATCATTTGCCTGCTGTACTACAGAAGTCTTGCTTGTTTTAGAAATGCGCAGTTTGCTTACTAATCCTGCTGCACAAAGATTGACAAGGCAAACTTGTATTTATTCGTTTTTATTGTATTCCGAATGTTATTTTCAAATCAATGTGATTCTTTATATAGAGATTTACCACTGATCTTTCAGTCATTGTCAAGCTCAGATTCCCTGGCTATCTATACAGATTGTTGTTACTGAGTGCTCAAAGCAAGCACAAAATGTTCTGAAACTTGTGATGGAAAGTGAAGTCTCCTTCCATGAGCTTACCTATTAATCTCACCCTGAGAATATTTTTACAACCTAGGTTCTGCAAGCCTGGAGAACAGGAAGTTCTTCAGCATCAGTCCCAGAGGTTCCTGCTCATTTCACAGCTCCCATTTCATCACTGCTGCTAAAGATCAGAAGGTGAGAAAAGTCTAGTTCCTGCCTGGGCTTTAGTCGTGGATTAGGTTAGCATGGTATGAGTTGTTTTGATGGATGACTCAAGGCTAAGACTGAGATGTGGATCACTCATGAGGTTCAAGCTGGGTGGGGAAGGCAGAACAGATCAACTACCTGACTCTGAAATTTTCAGTTTTGCTGACTTATATTGTATGGTATCTTCTAAGTAGGTTTAGGGCTAGTTTAACACAGAGCAAGTCGGCCAGAGACTTACACAGCTCTTCAAGCCATGCTGTTGAAGTGTGTTTGTGTAAGAGACTTTCCTTGCTGACTGTTAATTTTAGGGAAAGGTTTGCTTGAAGAGGTTACTACCACACTATGGAAACCATGCTGTTGCTAATCAAAATCCTGGGAAAAACTTGATTGTTTAGTGTTGTATGGTCATGCTGTGATTCTGAGTGTATTTATTTCATTAAAATTACACGGTATTTCTGGTAATGTGACTGTATATGGGATTAATGATGACCCATCATAATTAAACAGCCATATTAAGTCTGAAAGGTGCTGCCAAACAAAGGGAAACTAGAACATGGACTGCTTCTGGCACTATGATTTAGGGATATATTGCATCACCAGGAGCTTAACCCTAAAAAGCAAAGCAGTTTCTGAATTATCTACCTAAAAGCAGGAAGGAAAGTCATACTACTTATATTGTATGCTGCTTTATAAAAAAAACTGTTTGTAAGGCAGGAATTGTTAATGAAATCTGTTTAAAAGACTCAGTATCTGCACATCAGCTTTGTGTATCATTTTGTCTCCAAACTAACCAACTTAATTCAAAGACTTAAAAAAAACTGCATGAAGAAACTCACTAGTGACATGCCTTACACTATGTCCTAATGGACAATGAGGAAATAATTGCTAGCTGGAATGCTAGCAATTGATTGCTATCAATGCTAGCTAGGTTGATTGCTATCATAATTTTGTGATGACTTTTTGTTTTTAAATTAACTTTCTAAGCATATTGGATAAGCTCTACACTACCACCTGAGTATAACTGATGCAGTACCATCTGTTTGAATTTGTAAGTACTGTCACCCACCCCCGTAATTCTCCAGAAGTTAACTATACTGCTGATCTCAAAGGGATGTTAATTCCTAACCCAATTACACCACACTACCTGCATCGCTTCACCTGGGGATGCTGCACAAAAAGATGCTGCAGTCAGTGCCAGGGTCTCCTGTAGCTTCCTGGGTGCTTGCCCTGATGATGGCAGATCTGCTGTCCCCTGCCTCATTGAAAGAGAAATGGTGTAACTACTCATGAAGGTTGAAAATTATCAGGAAGCTCTTTATGCATTTCAAACATGGTATCATCCATATACAGTATGTTTGTTATATGTTTGTAATTTTCAAGACAAAGCACTGAGCTATACAGTGGAGGTAGCATCTTGCAGACTTAGCTTGTGGCAGGATTTTGAGAGTTTTCAGAAGAAATGTATTTATCAAGTCAGCCAGCCAACTTGTCTTCCCACTTTTTAATACTATGTTCTTTTTGCAAACTGTATCTCCAAACTAACCTATTTCAATTCTTCAGGAAGATACTTCCTACCTTTTACAGAGGGCAAACAGCTGAAAATTACTCCTCTCTCAATCTGTATGTCTGTATATATGAAATGTCATATAATAAAGGAGTTTTTCAACCTTCGGATATTAATATTCACCATTATGAAATTACTGCAGGCTAAAATGATGAAGGTTAGCAGTAAGTGATTAATGATCAATGATCATCAGCATGAGCAGAAGTGGATATTATAAAATGTGTATAAATCAGTGATTCATGTTTAACTACCCCCTCTGCAGTTGGACCTAAATTATTAGAGTACGCTGCTGATCTATTTCAGAGCCTGTAGAAATGGTTTCTTTGCACAGAAACTAAAATGTGAGGTTTGGAATTTAAAAGGAGTGTCATTTCTATGCACTTGACCCTACACAGCACTGAAGCTTGCAGCTGAAAAAGGTAACCAGAAAGTGCTCCCAAGTCCAATAGTGCAGATGCAACATTTTACCTTTAGTGTGCAAAAACATTGTAATTAGTTTTATAATGTGAAACGTATAGATACAAATGAAAAACAACAAATACATCTTTTACAAAATATTATTCTGTATCACTGTATATACATTATACACATGGCATTTTGTGTCACTTATGTCTCCAAGCTCAACTATTCAAACAATGGCTTTCTGTGTTATTCCTGTGTTTTAAATTGAGTCATTCTTGCATCTGGATTATATTATTATTTCTGGATTAAAGAAGTTTAATAAACCTATACTAAATACAGTGCCTGTTCAATTTAGATTTTTCCAAAAGGCTGGGGTTGAGAGGGATTATTTAGAAATGTATCAGGCTGAGGCTGGAGATTTGCCAAGTAGAATAGCTGTATAAAAATGGCTAAAAGGGTATTGGGAGAATACTTGTTAGATTTGTAATAGTTACACGATGTGTTTATGTTTTTTTGTTTCGTTTTGTTTTTAAGAAGAAACAGTTCTAAAACAATTTGCTGGTTTTGGTCCCATGGTGCTTGTACTGAAAAATAAAGAGGGGTGACGGAAATGGAAAATATACTATTTGACATCTTTAAAAACAAAAAATCCTTAAAAAAATGAAGGTTATACAATTTGTACTTTTTAAAATGCAACTGAAGAGGTGAAGACAGTTTGGTCCCTGAGAAAATATCTGGAAAATGTCTAAAATGTATACAATTGTTCCCAAGGCCACCCTTCCCCATCACTATCAGCAGACATGTTTATTTTTGAGCTATAGGGACAAGCCACCCCAGTAAAGCAGAATTCTTAAATCGGCTCATCTTCAACATTCCAGTTTGTGCCAGGCTTTAATTAAAGGATTCCTCCTGCTATATACCATTGAAATGAATGTAAACCCATCCTCCTTTCCTTCATTTACAAACCTGCTTATGCAGTATATCTTGTACATCAAAAAGTTTTCAATCAGTGTAGAAACCATGTAGCAAAGATGCATTATCAGGATAGGTAACACTTTCATAACAAAGTTGGACATTTAGTTGGTCTGTTGTTTGTGAGCAGTGGCTGACTCCCCAGTTCCTTGAATTTCTGTCCACTTTGAGGTGTCAGTAATGCTGGAGCGGAGAGGTGATGAGCAGCTCCTTTTTGCTGATGAAAGTTGTTAATATAGCTGGCAATCAGTAGAGTGATCTCAAGAATCTGTAACAGGAACATATAAGTCTCTTTGAAAAATACAGTGATGTGTTTTGACTGCTGAAAAACTAGCTAACTTTCTAGCTAGTGACAATCAGCTGGAAAAGTACTTCTACTTTATCAGACTAATGATGGGGAGAAAGGAAATGCCACCAGAACTTTGTTCTATCACTGCTTTCCAATAATATAATGTTATTCCTATCAGTATGCTGGATACTTTGTCTTCTTCAGTCTTAAATGATTCAAACAGGTCACTCCTTCCATTCAATTTTGAGAGGTATTTTGAAATCCAAAAGATGATGCTCTTAGAAAAAAGTTTCATGATGTATTCCCTCAGTTTTCCAAGAAAATAACTAGAGCTCAAGGACTCAAGATGCAGAGTAGATAAAAGGAATGAAGACATCTGGGAACTTACTGTATTTTCTCTTTGCATTCCACCCAGCTTTGCCTGTAAGGGCACAGTCTGAGGGAAACTTGAACAGATGTATTTTACTAAGTCTAACTGTATCGAGAGTCATGACTTTACCCAAATTTATATGTAGAATTTCATACTGTTTCATAGATTGTTCTGCATAACAGCAAGAGACTTCACATACTGTTTTTTGTTTGTTTTAGTCAATCTTACCAGCGAATGAGAGAATATAGATTTTAAAAGCTTGACAGCTCCTTTACCAAAGGCAAAAATATCCTAGAATTTTTAACAAGTGACAGATCTTTCAGATCTTGTATTCTGCAATTCCACTGTAGAACAGAAACAGTTTCTTAAAAATCTATGGTGCTGATCAATCAGACAGACTATGTACTTACATGAAAAATTTGGAATGTTATATAAAGGGACATGAAAAGAAAACACATCAGTATTGTCACTGTTAGCTCTTACATTAGTAACTGTTTCTCCCTCTAAAGCCATCTGGAAAAAGTCAATAATCTCAGAATGCTAGGAATAAAGAAAGTGTTTCATCTTTCACATCTGTTAAGGATTAACCACTAGAAAAAGTAGAAAAGTAGCAGATGGTGGGGAACTATTTCAGGTAATATACCAACCTTGGGTTTTGTCATGGCAAAAAGGAGTTTTTCAGTTGCTTTGTCCTTCATCTGAGCATCATTAACAACCAACATAAAATCATCTTGATAGCCTCCAAAAGTCATCAGACTCTTATATGTATATGTAACTGTCAATCGCTTAAAAAAGAAAACCAAAGCTATAAGCAGGTCAATGCAAGAAGAACAGATTATGACAAATACATCTCTTAAAAATATAACTGCACGTGTATTTTTCAAAATGTTGTTAGCCTCTTAGGAATCTTGAAATTAATTGTAAATTTTCGGATAGATTCATCCAGACCTTCACAATGAGGAACTTCCACTGTATATGATAAGACTCCCCTCAGTTAGACCTCTATTTCTATTCCAAATTAATTAGATCATTAGATTATTATGAGCAGGTTTCAACCTAAGTCTGTAATTCAATTTACTTAACTCCTGACTAACTTTGAGAGAAACTATTCTTAGGAGTTTCCACTTGAAATTGAAGTAGTGCCTAAGTAAGTTAAATGGGAACGTGTACGACATCTGAAGTGATTTAACTCCAGGATTTCTTTATGGGCAGTGATATCGTTTATAGACACACAATTAAATGTAAATTTTTTTTCCACATCTCTGACAGTACATAAATGCTCTTCAAAGCTCCTCTGCTTTGCTCCTTCAACTCTTGCTGTTCAATGTTCAACACCACACTAGTGGCCTTTGAGTCTACGATTAGCAGTTGGTTTATCATTAACATCATATTAATATGCTTAAGATTATTCAAAAATTCATCATGAGACAATACCCATATGATAACTCACTTTACTTGTTTGATTACTAAGCCTCTTTTTGTCCTTATTTCCAAATAGTGTTCTAAATTAGCTGCTCCTTGCAGCACCAGTTCTGATACCCGTGATCCTTTCTGCACAAAATCAGGATATTCTCTGGAAACTGAGCATTCCTTAAATGGAAGGCAGGGCCTGCCTGCACTGTAAACAGGCAGTGCTCTGCAGAAATCCCACAGCTAGCTCTATGAGCAGGCAGTGTTTATAGAGCTTTCTGCAGTCTGATGCAAGCTCATTTTGCTCATTCTCTGTATACAGCTACTGTATAGCTGCTCTTTGCTCTCCTCATGTTTTTTGTTTTACTGTTCTGTTTTGTTGTTTTTTTTTAACAACAAAGAAATGTAATGAAAAGGCCTATATTAATGCAATTATGAAGTCGAGATTTTAATTTTCTGATATTCAATATTAGCACTTGCTAATAGCAACATGCCATTCTCTTTCTTTGCAGGATATAAATTAAAGCAGGGATCTTCTCAGGCATTGCTTTTTTACACTGATTACCATGAGTCGTTCTCTGTGAAAACTTTTATTGCAAATCAAAGAAAAATCAGAGCCTAAAATGACATAATTAAATAACACTCAGTTATATTACCTACTATTAAACAAAAATAATACAATGAAAATAACAATCTTTTTAAGTAACTGCACTTTGCAGAGTGTATGTATTATGAATAATAATGGAAAATGAAGTCTTCAAGAAAAGAAAATTAATGTTATTGTAAGAACTGTAACTATGGATCTTCTGACATCTGCATGATTAAAACATTAACATTTCATTAAAAGATATAAAAACTGTATCTGATAAACAAAAATAAATTCAGTGCAAAGAAATTGTTACTTATTTCTATTATTAGTACTCCTATAATGGTAACATGAAAGTGTTTTGAAAGGAACAAGCTTTTGCTTTATGAGGAAAGACTAGATAATGCCATCTTTTGTGGACTGTGCTGGTGAATCTCTCTATATACTTAGTAGTAAAATCTACTTTGAGCAAAATAAATAAAGAAAAAAAAGTCACTTACCATAGTGCTGTAATCAAGGATGCTTATGCCATCTTCATGTACAGCAAACCATATGAAGGACTTCTCAAGTGTGGATGTTGCTAGAGGCTACAAAGAGATACGTTCTTTAATTACTACTTCAAAATGAGACAATATGTAAATAACTATTAAGAGTAAGCTAATACAAAGCTCTTCTCATCCACAGATCTTACTGAGATTTACACTGGGAGGGAACTACAAAGCCATGTAGTAGGCCAGTGGAGGAACTGTGAACACAACCTAATGCTTCTGAAGCTTCTCCCAGTGCTTAGTCCAATAAAATGTACAGTCTCACTAATAAAATAAAAAAGCTTTTAATTTTGTTCACTAGTCTATGCATGTAAAGAACAGAGTGCTGATAGGTAATTTTTATATATATATAATATATATATAGGGATTTCCTAATGAGACATAAGGGGTGAAGTGACAATTCTACTGAACACAGTTGTTTGAATTAAGAGAATAAAGATACCAGTGGTTTAAGAGAGAGAGGCCAGCACAGTGCTCCAAATACCCTTAACAACATTTACTGAGCAGAGTTCTGCTTCCATAACCAGTTAACGATACCTTTCAATATTCTAAGAGTTATCAGGCAAAAAAAGTATGAAAGAAAAAGGCTCTGAAGATCTGAATATGTAAGAAAAGATACCACCTAGATTAATAACGTAAACCAAGCAGTAAGAGTATTGGGAAGTTATTAATATGGTATACCTATCACTATGATTGTTACATTTCACCAGTGTATAGCTTAAACAAATTAGTAATTTGACAAGTGATTAAATCAGCGTATGTGTATCATACTCATTTTCAACAAAAGAGTTTTCCAAAAACTCTGCAAATCACATTTATATTAAAAAACCCACACTACTCAAATTCATTAAAGTTTCTTACTTTTGCTGCAAACAATTTAGCACCAAAGAAGGACCATTTTCTGGCTACAGTGAGATAAATGCGCACACAGTCTGCAGCACTGTGCCCCCGGAGAGCCATCCATCTTGTAGACAATCGCTGACAAAGCTGTCTGTTGAAATGAAATATGTAATTTAGTTATTGAAAGGAATTTAAATGCTTACCCATAGCAAGTTTAATGAGCAAAAAAAATCCATTTGTTAAAACGATAATTTAAGTTAATGCAACGACTATCACTTACACAGTATCAAACAAATCCAAAACACCATTTAGTATTTTTATGCACATGAGAATGACAAAGTTTCTTCTCGTTTCTGCAACATTATGATTAAATATTGATGTAGCAATAACAGCATAAAGGAAGAGAATCAAGTACAGCTTTTAATGTGTCTCTAAGGTAATCAAATTTTATCAGTACTCAACAGCAATGCCAGCTGTCATTCCAAAAATCCATCCAGCTTAGCACCTATCTTTACCTGTGGCTGGTAGCAGATGTGGAAGATAGAGCTTAATGCTACTCTTTCTCAGTGTATTTGGGCACTGCTACCAGAAAGGGTGCTTTTATTTTGTGACTACAAGGTAGTAGTCACAAAATAAAATGGTTGTTGGTTCTATAAAATGATCCCATGGAAAATGAATCCTCCAGAAAAAACTTGGCATACCTTTCTAGCACTCTGAATTCTACGAATATCTCACCCTGCAGCTATGAGATCCAGCCCTGGAAAAGGGAGGGGGAATGTATTGTAAAGGTGAGATCCTTCACTTGCAGTTTACACTTACTGGAAGTTTATGAAGTCAAAACGCACCCTTAGCAAAGAACACAGGAAATAGGACAGGTATAGAGGGGTCCTTTCCCTGCTACAGTCTTTCAACTTGTGGCAATTCATAGTTTAGGAACTAATTGAACAGTTTAACAGGCTTAGCCTCCACAAGTTAGTCTGAGCTAGTGCTTCTTACACTTTGTTCTCTGAAATTAATTGCATAACTTTTTATTTGTTGAGCATATACTTTTGAAAGTCCCTGTTATGTTCTGAGTATGTAATAGTGTTGCTTTGTGTGTATGATTAACAGCTTTAAACTGTCAACCATGTCGGAATAACGAGGAAAAAATTTCTGTAATGTGTTTTGGACTTCAAAATTGCTATGACATTGACTTTAGGTAATTTATTAAGCTGTTATGCTATTCTTTATATGAATAGTTGCTGAGTAAAGTAACTTGCAAATGATTAATTTTATATTAGGTGATATATTAATAGTGAGTCCACCAAGTTACCATATTGCCAATTTGACTGGCTGCAAAACATTGCACATTTGATTAGCAAACACTTAGATCAGACCCTTATGCTCTTTACTTTCAGCAGTTCTTTTCTGTGCATTTTTCTAGTTCCGCTCTACACGCGGACCTAAATACACTTGCTGAGTAAGAAAAATAAGAATTTCAAAACCTCTGGGGTTTGCAAAACTATGTAGTATTTGTCTGTTCTAAAGCTTTTACTAGAATGCCTGCTTAATGATGATACTCCGTTTAGATTAGAAATGTAGAGAGGAAGTGCCTTCTTTAATTCTGCAAGAAAATAAGTTTCACTCACAGGTGTAGGTAAATCTGGCAGAACAGCCAGTTATACCTTAGGATAATTAGAAAAATCCTCATTTCACTGCTAAGTTTTCAGAGAAAATAAGCAGCAAAATATGTCTCACCTTAATTGTTCTTCTGAACAACCATGCCTGTATCTCTTGGGGTAGAATCTCTCCAAAACTTGTTTTAATGTTTGATTGGACTTGGACTGGGAAGTGACTTGCCCTGCTGGTGTTGAGAAAGGCCTTTCAAAATCTCCGATTTCTACCTACGGGTAAGACCACAAAGAAGAAAAATATTTGTTATTTCAGGGTAATTTTCTTGCTGAGTATTTATTTCTTCTGTCTTACCAAGGAAAAACAGAAACAGTTTGTCAGTAATGTGTATTTTTCACTGATACAGAAGCCATGCAAGTAATTTTATTTGATATTTACCATGCAAGAAAAAACAAGTATCAAATATAAATTGTACAAATACGGGGTATAATATTATCTAGTTCTGTTCTGAGATTGCTACATCTTCAGCTACGAAACCAGTTTAGATTTGAGTAACACCATTAAGTAACTTTCTCAGTAACCTTCCTTTGCTTGAGTCTATTTTTTTTTAAATAAAACAGATTTTATCAAGACCATCTCTAGTAAAGGAGCTTTAGCGTTTCATTAAACAGCTGTTACTTTGGTATATTAACTTGCAAAAATAATTTAAACAATAGCAAATGAAGAAATGATACGTGATTAGATGATACTTTATCAAATGGGGCCTAACTGTGTAGGATGGTAGAGAAAGCTTTACCCGTACTGGTGCCAACAGTAGTGCTCACAGTAGAGCATTTCCACTGAAGTACAGAAGTTAGCTTTAAACAAAGATTTCAGCCCAGTCTATTTCTTGCACTATCACATAGAAAAGGTGAAGGCCATTTGACTGCCAAGCAACTCTGGACCACCTCCTTAATTTAAGGTTTCCATCTGTAAAACTGCTGTGTGAGCCATTAATGCACCAGGATTACCTGAGCCAGAAGAGCAGTCAGTTCCATCGCTAGTTCTTTGTTTACGGGGAAAAGTCCATTGACTATTTGATCGTTTGTCTGATAGACTAGCAGCAGCTTCTCTCTGTCCGTCTCCCCATGGACTTGAACTGAAAAATAAAGCCTGCAGAGAAGACAGAAAGTTATTAAATAAAGAAGATGGGGACATATGTTAGCCCTGAGGACTGGTAGTATCTGAATATGACATGTTTACGTCAGTGTCAAAACACATTAGCAGAACACCACTTCTACTTAAACCAGTGGGCAAATACTTAATTTTAGCCTTCTGAACTCAGTGTTGCCCTTACTTTTTTATAGCACCCTCCTCACCGCTTTCTGAGGTAAAACCCGCCACACCATATATATTTTTTAAATTGCTCTGGTTACATCCATTTACTATTTCTATTGCAAGTTTTGAGTCAGCCAGTATTTTTAATATGAAGAAACTGCAGAAATTAAAAAAATATATATATAAATCCTGACACAAGACAAAGATGTTATAACTGCTATACAAACCTATTTTTGTAAGTAAGGCGGACAGTCCTTGTACCTTCACATTTCCCAGGATGTTGTTCTTTGGAGGCTTGCTCCCATTTTGAAATAATGTCACAGATCTAGAAACAAATCAGTAAGAAAGTGACTTTTGTTTGTATTCATCTTTCAAAAAATTTGAATAAAAACTGCCTACTTATTTTAATATCATTTACCTATTACATATTGGAAACTTACATAGCTTGAATCTTTAAACTAAATAGAAGATAACTTTACTAGCTGTTCTTAGTTGGAACATTTAATAATTAGCTTTTCTGTTGTTGGTTTATCCTGGAACACACACCCTAACTTTGGAAATAAGCCATAATATGTTTACGTGGAAAGGACAGGTACTTGATTTAGCAGAAGCCAATGAGTATGTAATTATACAAAGTGAGTTGTTATATAATTAATCAAATGCCTTTGATCTCTGCCTTCTCCTTCTGCTGTATGCTGGAGATTTTCAGGCCCCTTTTACTAACTGTTTGTTTTGATGTTTGTATGAAGTTTGTTAACAAAGTGCACTGAGGGTGGTTTCTGACAAGTGGTGTGTGTGGGCAGCCTGGGAGGAGGCGGAACTGAGGTCCAGTGAGTCCTGCTGGACTTCAGGGCACCATTCTTTCACAGAAGAACCTTTCTGAAAGAAGTAATGCTTCTAAGGCTGCATTTACCAAGGAAATAAGTATTTTTGAAAACATGTTTTGCTTTCCATATGGTAATTATTCTGGTGGGGAAGCAGAGCTAATCAGATGACTCTGCTTGTTTGTCATGAAGAGCTGACCGTACCTTCCTTTGTAACTCAAAGTGCAGCTGTGAGCATTGGCTGAGTGCAAAAGACTACTTGATAGAAGCACAAAAAAAAAAAAAGATTCATTATTTGGTAAAAGGCTTGAAGAATATTCAACTAAAACATAGATTATAGTGCATTTTGCCAATCTCGGCCACAAATAATTTATTATTAGTAATAGATGGACTTAAGATCCAGAACAATGATATGCCCAAAACTGGGAATTTCCTGAGCCCTAATTATTCTGTATTTAGATAAGGAATTCTTTCTTTATTTTCATTCCCAAAGATCCCCATGCCAGTATCAGTGACTTTTTGGACCTCAAATGGTCATCTTTTGGGGCTATACCAGAAATACTAACTGAAATCTCTAAGTGACCATTGAATTTCCAATTTCTTTTTGGTTTTACAGGACTGTGATTAGTAACAGCTTTCTTTCTTTTTTTTTTTTTTTTTTTTTTTAAGTCCAGCTGTTACTTCCATGATTAATATCAGTCTCCCAGACAATGCTTTTAAATATAGTTCACTGAATGAATTTCAGTAATTGAAAAAGTGATTTTTTTCATCTTTCACATTATGAGGGAAAAAAGACAGTTTTCAGACTGAAAATATTTTCCTTTACATTGTCTGAAGAGAGCTCTGTAAAATGAAGATATTTTGCTCTTTTATATGCACAGCTCATTAAAGACTTTTATTTACCTTGATGTTCCCTTGAAGACAGTGCTCTATATCCTTGCCAGAGGGATCATCAGAAAACAGTGCAAATCCTGACTGAGCTGGTTTCCTCATTCCTGTATCCTGGTTCAGGGTGTTCAGAAATTCTTCCACTGTGGTAGAAGCATCAAATCCAACAACCTAAAAAATCACCCAAAATATTTTTTGCTATTAAGCACTTGGAAAAAAAAATGAATTAAAGCTAAAATTTTGAAGGATAGTACCTCTAGAACTCTAGAACAACAATGGCAACTTAAGATCCATTCCATCCTCTGTGGATAACTTACCATCACTGGAATTTACAAATTGGTTATTTACTGATCCCACAGAAGTAATTTACTTATTTAATTACAAATTTCATAGCCCTTAGAAGATGAATTTTGAGCAATATATAAATAAATGAGCAGTGATTCCTTTTCTTCTTCAAACTTTATGTTTGAAACTCTTTAGGGTGACTTAAATACATGCTGATTTTTCTCTTTTACTTGGCATGCAGTAAGCAATTAAGAAACGTAGAGGGGAAAAAAAAAGACTTCTGTTATCTGAAATAAAAAGATTATTCAATATAGTTTTGACTTCATATAAAAAATCTTGTAATATTGTGAATTGTTAAAAAACTCTTTTTGCAAGCTCTCACCACTAGTAACAGAAACCAGGATTTGCACCCCTATGCACAGAAGCCCATGGAAAGCTTTCTACAGGCTTTGACCGATGAGGTCTGAAAGGTTAAGAATGAAGCTGTGTTTGTTCTGTAACAAATACGGTTATCCTTCGTGGCTGATAATGGAAGTTATAGCTGTGTTTCAATGCCTTCAGTGAGATACTTAACTTTAAAGTTATCTTAAGAAAGGAAATGGAATTTAATACCTTTCTTTTTCCTTCAGTCTAATTCATTCATCTGGTGGCCAGGTTAAATAAGAAACTTCATTCATATTTCTCACTCATAAGTGTTTTTTCCCAAACATTTACTCTTCATTGATTAAATCAAACTCAAATACGTTGTGCCCACCATTGCTAGCACTGGCACAGGATGAAAGTTGAACAATATTTACCTTAACACTTAAAATTCTGTTTCTGATATACTTCACATATACACTGAAAGCATAGGTTAGGGAGCGCTTAGATTTCACGGTCTATTTAACATTACCTGATAAATGCCATTCATGAAATGAACTGGAATACTAAAGGGCAGTGAATGGTGGTAGGGGTTTCTTAGAAGAGTTGAAAGAATTTCCATTCTGGAAGGTCTGGCTTCTCGGTCTCCATTCTGCTGCGTACGCTCTACGCATCGCTGACAATATATTGCATATTTCCCAAATTCAGTTCTGTGACAAAAAAAGAAATAAGGCAATTCTTGGGACTGATTGAAAGGATAGTAAACTGTGAGTAAAACTCTCTGGAGATACCAAATGCGAAGAGCATTCAGATTTCACAGCCAGATTTCCAACATTTTTATATGAGGCATTATAAGGAGTGTAAGTCCACTGAGACAAACAGAATTGTGCCAAAGATGAGCATGGCTCAGAGTGTTTTGT
The DNA here is from genome assembly GCF_047663525.1 of Anas platyrhynchos. NCBI lineage: Eukaryota > Metazoa > Chordata > Aves > Anseriformes > Anatidae > Anas > Anas platyrhynchos. The sequence goes on from NC_092589.1 coordinate 40,818,995, forward strand.
GCAACTGCTACACTTTGGTCTTCATGCTTCTGCAATATACAGTCAGAATTCCATTGCAGACTATTTATCAAAACAAAGGATAACTTTGCCAAGCGATGCACAGAAGCAGCATGTATGACCTTTTCATGGCACTGAAACACAATGCTATTCAAATGCATTTTAAAATGTATGTCCAAAAAAAAAGAAATATTAAATGAAAGATTGGAAATAAGGTACTTTAAGAAACACTAGTCAACTAGATGGCTAACAATATTCAGGCACACCTGGAATCTGCATTCTTCTTTAAATGAAGTTTAAGAAGCCAAAGGAATGGGTGCTGGGGCAGAAAGAGTCCAACGCAGAGAGCCAAGAGCTGCAAGCCCTGGACAAAAGGAAGACATTCACTGTTTCAAACATCTTACAAAGTAAAACTTCCTGCTGTGGCTGCTGGCCAGCAGTGAAGCTTACTGAGCCAAGTTGAGTAACAGATGATTGTAAACAGGAAGAAAAAACAAAACACAGAGAAAAAGCTGAGTAAATGAACATGTCACCTCTGGAAGGCCAAAATGCTCTCTATTTACTTGTGTACAGCATGTTTCTTTTAGGGCCAGAAATGTGGAAGTAGATCAGTCTGCACAAAAAGCAGTCAAAATACAGGAAAAATATACTACAGCTGCAACCCAAGCACTAGGATGTAAGGAGCAGCCTGTGCAATTTTAATTCAGCTCCCCTGTTCATATACATAATGAAGTAACCCATAAGACATTTTCCTCCTACAAAGTAGTCAGGAACTACTGAAAATACAATTATTCATTATCTTGGTGTATTTTCATTGTTCAATATGTATCCGTAGCCTTCACTTAATGCACACTGCTCTCATGTACTCTCGATTCAGGCTTATTTTTCTTTCTTTTCTCACAACTGTAGCAATGCTTCATACTGAAATTCAGAAAACAGGGTTTCTCTATCTTGGTTTATCTGGCTTGCCTGGTAGTAAATCAAAATTTGACAGCACAGCCTTTTCATCAAAGAGCAGTACTTTGATGGAGGATAGCATCAGCTCTGTTTCAGGAAGAAACTGTATCAGAAGTAAGTGTGGGAAACTACAGCATGACTGAGTTAATAATTTAAGACTTAAAAAAAAGTGTGAGGCTACAAATGTTTTACAGAACGGGTTAACCCTTAAATATCATGTCAGTGGATTATAGTGGCTACAGTTTATTTATCTGTATTGGAGGGAAGGCCTCAGTAGTGGTTGCAAGTACCAAACATGGATTATGATTAGTTTAAATTCCATAAGATGTATGTAACTTCAGTGTTTGCTAATTGACCTGGATATGCTACGTCTTTTATAAAAGCTTAGTAGACATTTTAGCAGTGCCTACATGCTGTCCATTCTCCAAATAAGGGCCATTTCTAGGTAACAGGCAGGCCTGCTGGTTGTGTTCTACTTTCTACAGGAAATCCTGAGAAAACTGTGTCCATTACAAAAGCCTTAAAGTGGTAATTTCCTTTCTTATTTTCTGTTTGATCTCCTAGTTCTGTAGGTATGACTATAACACATGCGCTGTTATTCCAATGGATTGTAAGTATTGCCTTTCCTTTTAATTTCAATTCATTGATTTGTTACATATTTAGATACCACTAAAATGCTGGCAGTGGACAAAGGTGAAGAATTTTAAGTATATATTCATAATCTAGCATGCAGGATGCATGCAGAATAGCACAAGAAAGTAAAAGGTGACATCTATCAGAAAAGCCAAGCATATGTGAAATTCCACAGCATGATGCTACAGGTTTTCTTCACGCTTATGCTACAGAGACATCTGTCATATGGTTTTGCCCACCAAGGTGCAGCACCCATCTTAGGTAAGATGCAGTAAAGGAGAATTAGGCTTCATGTATCGTGCCCTTTACTTGACGATATGCCACTGTATGTCAAGCCTTTAAAAAGAGCACAGGCACAGATACACCTTGTCATCTGATGTGAGTACTTTGATGGAGGATAACATCATCTTTGTTTCAGGAAGACCCAGCAGTAATAAGATGTTATTTCAGAATTTTATCTGCTTTTAATTAAGCAGAAGCTATGGATGCACAGAGACTCTTTGCCATTCTAAACAGTCTGTGTAGTTACTTCATGGCTGTTGAAATAAGTATCATTAAAACAAATACCGGTTTACCTGTATTGGTCCTGTCTGGTTTTGTGGATGTCGACGTCTAGTCTGTTTAATGAGCTGACAACAGATCTCATTTTGAAGTTCAGGATGCGTGAGGCAGATCTGCAAAGCACTCTGGGCCAAAGATACATGGTAGTCAATGGCAGGAGAGTCAACTGCAGCATTTATAAACAACTGGCAGGTCTAGAAATAAAATAATATGCAAGTTTACATACAAAAAGCTCCAACAAATCTTTTAGATGTTCTGCATATCAAAAATGTGCTTCAATTTAAGTCACAATTGGTCTGTTTACCTGTGAAAGGGAGGTGAAAAGGAACTGGAATGGATGAAAAGCTATAGAGAGACTTAAGACAAATATACCTCTCAAAAAAAAGCTTTTCAACTCTGTGTCTAATGGAGGGAACACTTGCAGGAATTGCAACAGTTGTGACATTAGGAAAGTTTATGGACATGTTGAATGTGCACAGCTTACCTCTGTGCAGGTCTTTAAAATGCAAGGTGGACAACTCACAATGGCAACCAGTGCAAAACACTTATGCTAGGAGTGAGCACAATGCAGTGGGACATGCACAGGTTAGAAAACAAGGGCTCAGAGCCACTTGTTTTACTTCTTGACTTTCACTGATGTACAACTGACTACATATAAACTTTCCTACTACTGCTGCTGTCTTAGGGAAGCCAGCTGTCAGTCATTTGTTATGCTGTATTAGCAAAAAGCTTCCTCATCACTCACTCTCTTTAGTCTACATGATAGCTCTCTTGGTCACAATAACTAAATTAATGTATAAAAACACTTCCTTAAAGATGAATACAGGCAAAATAGAAGATAGGAATGGAAGCCTAATCTTTCTTGTTTATCTGAAAATGTGTAAGTGTTCAAGGCCAGGCTGGATGGGGCACATGGGTGGCATCCCTGCCCATGGCAGGGGGGTTGAAACTAGGTGATCTTTAAGGTCCATTTCATCACAAGCCATTTTGTGATCCTATGTGTGGATGCATAGAACTAATCTTTATCACCAATGCAATATCTGAAACTGAACTTTTTGTTTCTAAATGAGTTTCCTAACTCACTTTTAAACTGATTTATACAACATTATAAAATATGACATAGAAGTCATACAAGTAATCTCTTATTTATTTTAGCTAAGTGTCTGTGGTCTGATATGTATTTCAGAAAGTGATTGCCAAATCGATATCAATTAATTCTCTCTTACATTTCCATGCTGCAGTACTGCTGAAAATAAGGTGGATCTACTTCTTTAAAGTGTGGCTGTAACTGAACATACGGTACTTGACTTGAATTCCTTTCCAGATCCTAACCCTTACATCCAAATTTTCGAGACTGTTAATGATGTATGGAATTTGGTCTTTGGACTTATGCAATCTCTGTGGAGAATGCTCATTTATCCAAACACCATGCTTACCAAATTGTAATTTCTTTCACTGTGTACAGAACAGCAAGAACCTGTTTTGTCTCTGTAACAGACTTTATTTATATCCTGGCGATTAGTTAACACTCAAGAGTAGTTCACCTGGGTGAGGGTAGGAGAGAGGAGAAAGAAGGTTAATGGAATTCCAGCACTTTCTGTCTCATAGGCATCAGCCACCTTTCTGGCCCTTCAGTGCAAAAGATACAAGGTCTTACCAGCACAGAAAAATTTTCAAGAAAGAAGCTGAAGCTAGACAGTTGATAAAAAGGCATTTACTGTGGTTTTACCTTAAATAATTTAATTGCTTCAGTTTGCAAAGCTTCTGATGGCAATGTTGTAAGAGGAGAAGCAATTCCTTCTTTGCTGTGGCAAAGGGTGGGATGTCTCCAAACCTGAGAAGCTGAACAGATAAAATATGTGCTTTCTGCAATTAATTCAGTACAGCAAGTTCAATTTTTTACTCATCATTTAATGAGAAATAAAATGTCAAACAATCAACTTAAATTCTATTTGCTTTTTTTAAAAAAATGCTTTCTTATCTTAAGACTGCAAGCATCAGATTTATAATTTAAAAGGCATTGTCTTCAACACAAGAACCCCTTAACACCTCATTAAATAGTGACTCAACATGAAGATATGTCCTGAATCTGTAATAGCTGAATGTCTCCTAAAACCTTATTAAGTAGACTAAGAAAGAAAGCAAATACCAATCTAACTATATATTCTATCAAGTGTTTACTCTTTTCACAAATGATCTTTGTTTTCTTGTCAGTACAGTATCTTTTTGCAGATTACTTTTTTGTTCTTCTAGATTCTGATACTTAATATTCTAAACTCCTCTATGTGTTAAGAGCTGAATCTACTAAAATACTTATCAGTTTTTGAGACTATGGATTCTTCCTTGCTATGTTTTTCACATCTGTAGACTGAACTATTTCATGATGTTCTGACATAGGTGCTTGAAATGAGACAGGCAGGCCATTTCAACAGAATTACTAGATTGAGTCTGTAAGAGCACATTTAAAGTACATAAATTTAGAATAAATTCAGTTTGTTTGATTCATCATTATTTATAATCCAAGAGAAGGATACTCTATTATGTATTTTGTAAGTATCTTCTGGATTCTTTGGGATCTAGTACATTATTTTCCTCAATTATGGCATTCATTGAATCACTTGTCTACCTGGGTACCTCTTTTCACAACACCTGTAAGAATGTAACTATCTTTGATTGATTTCAATTAGTTGTACTAGTGGCCCAATGTTCAAAAATTACTGTGGGTGCCAGAGACAGACGTGAAAAATGCAATCAAATGAACTTTGTTGTCTTAAGAAACCAGAGCAAAAATTATAATGTTTCTGGGTGTACTCTTTTGTTTTTGTTTTTAAGGAAAGTTCCCTCATTCCGAACTGCTGCATCCCTCCATACTGCACATATGCCTTAGACTAGCTGGACTGAGTATATCAATATCAAGAAGATAAATTGTTGAATTACAGTAATCCTTCCTCTCCCCACAATCTCTAACTTCTTTGTGCTTATCTATGCAGCGGGGCCAAGAAAGAGCCTCAGCAAGATGAAGCTTTTAAGATACTACATCAGTTTCTTTCTGCTGAAATTCACAGCTCCACCTCATGCTGGTAGTGGGACCTGGCTTCTAAGTTCTCGTAGCCGTATCTCAAATCATGATAATGAGTCTGTAGGATTGCAGGCTTTTGCTACAAACTGTGAGACTATGCAAAATCATAAAACTTCTCAGGACCAGATTCTTTATGAGGTTTTATGTGAGAATAATTATATGAGTAGGAGTTTGCAAGATGAATCCTAAATTTGCTGGCACAGAATGTCAGTGAGTTTGTCTGTAACTTCTGCTTGAATATTTTGAATTTGAAAAAGAGCTTCTTGCAGATCCAGCAAGCACAAGAAAACAGTATGTGGTGTTCTTCTTTTACAGCTACTACTTCATCTATTCATAGCAGCACAGGATGTGATGGATAGCCACTGTTTTGGGAATTAGTGTGACATCAAGGTGAACTGTCCCCAGAGATGAATTAAAAAGGTGCTGGAATCTTGCTTCTAGAGGCAGATTGAGGGGTATTTCCCTCTGAATAGACTTTGGCATTCAGAACTGGAACAGTTGCTCTAGCTAAATGGATTATACCAGAAACATGAATTCTGAAACTTCACTAAATAAAACCACTAAATATATATATATATATATTTTACAGAAAGCTTTGAAACACGAGGTCTATGGTCTTCTTTTAGGAAACGCTTCTTTCATGTAGCATAAGAGATCGGAATTTCAAAATGCAGTTCTATACGTAGTTGCGTTTAAAGCCCCCTACATCAAGTGGGAGTTGGGTATCTGTTAGCTTCTAAATAATTATCATCTGTTCTACAAATACTGTTCTAGATTTTGACCTAAAGTACAAATTCCATTCCTACTGATTTCAATATGCTATAGAAACAGGACCTTAGTAGTTGCATTTTTTATTGAATAGGAATAATTTTGTTAATGATTTTATTAATGGTATTTTAGATAAGAGATTCAAAGCCCTGTCAGGCTTGTTCAGAGTGTTTTACAGGGCACGTTAGTGTCTGTAATACTGTTTCACAGAGCAGATAGCTCTGCTGGAAAGTTAGCATAAATGTAACCTTAACAAAAAGGTTAACTGACCTGCCTTGTATAGACCAAAAAAATCTTGTAATGCATGTAAGCATTTACTAAAAACTCTCAGAATTATGCCTAAAACTTCAATTTGTCTATTTTTTATTACTTTTTTTTTAAATTTTTTTTTTTTTTTTACAATCTTAGGATAATTATTTTCTCAATATAACTGATATGTATGACAGTATGACAATATTAGTGTGTTGAAACAAAAAGTAACTTACTGGTATCACCTTCCATATTTAGCAATTTGCAAATAAGTTGTTCAAACTCAGACCCAACATTTACGTTGGTACTTCCAGCAGCAACCGTCAGATGATAAAGCCATGTGTCCTAAAGTAGAAAAATACACAGCAACTCACTCATTCATTCCACCAGACTTTTAAGAGCATTAAAATATACTGAACATCAAGTTTTAAAGGAATTAAGTCAGAAGTTGAATTGGTTTTGAAGGATTCAGCTGTGTTGGAAGTAGCTTTTTCACAAAGATTTTGCTTTCAACTTTAAACCAATTGCCATACGCTCCTGGTGAAGCACAAAGGAGTTGGCCTTTGTTTCACTTTCACATCCGTACTCATGGCCACTCCATGTTGCAAGCATTAAGTAAGGAAAATTGGACAAGGCTCTCTTCTGAAGCCTTTTACCCTCAGAAATCATGCCTAATTATCAGCGAGTTCTTCTTTTCTTCTTCAGAAAGCTAATGTAAGTGCTTTTTCATCACTGCCAGATCCTGCTAAACTGAGGAGTTAGGCCAAAAAGCAAAATGAGGTCTACAGGATTAGTCAGTACATAATAATGTAAGCAATAATAGCAATAGCAAATAAACAATAATAACGTTTTTAACCATCTCTCTCACTTCCCTACTGTTACTTCTAACAATGAAAACAGGTAACAATATACCAGAACTCTCTGGAAGATCTGCTAGAGGTCTATCTACGAGTTATTGCAGTGTGAGCAAAATTCTCAATTTACAGCATATTTAGTATTCTACACCACCACTTTATGTAGTATTTAAGCCTAAATATTTTTGGCTATTTCAAAAGGGATTATCAATGATAGCACTGGCTCACAGACTGATTGATGTTCATGAAACAGGTTATTTCTCTTTGTTTATTACATCAAACTACAAGCCGTATGGCTTGCAGATCCCCTTTCCCCTCATCTTTAGAAAATGTTGATATCACAGCACCACAGTCATAGACATGTCACTGAAACTCAATTAAAAAGTCCTTTCATTACCTTCTCATGCTTGGATCCTATAAGAAGGTAAGTTGGTCCTTGATCTTTGGGGTGGATAACAACAGTGTAATGTGTTGATAATAAACTGCGACCACTAGCTTCATAATCTTCATCAGAGTCACAGGACCTATCAACTTCTTCAACTTTGGCCTCAAAAAGCTTGATTTGACCAAGAGGAAACTGAAAGTAAATATTAGAAGTGGTCAGACAGCACATGTTTATTTCAGTGCATACTAATGTTATATTTCTTATTCTACAAACAGAAACAAACAAACAAAATCAAAACAAAACTAAAACATAAAGCTGGCATCAATACTCATTTATTCATTTTCACTCCTGCCATGTAATGCCAGATAAATGAGCTGTTGCAGACAAATGAATGATATGTGAATGATACGTGCCAAAGTCTGAAAGTGAGAATTTTTAAAATTCTTTTCCAGGTCTGCTTCTGTATCTAATTAATGTAATAAATGTCTGTTAGGGTGAGAGAAGTACGTTTTCAGAGTTTCCAGACCTGCTTCCAAGTAAAAATTCCTTGGGTCAAGTCTAGAGCCTTAATAATAGTCTTGTCATTTCAGAGGCCAGCGGTGTTGAAATACCTATTTTGTTCATGCTATGAATTCAAAAGGTAAATGTTTTGTGTAGCAGACCTTCTTAGTTTGCTTCATTCTGCAGTCCAATAGTTCGAAATATTTGAGACTTAAGCTGTATGTATAGTTATGATCACTTATCATGCAATATTTTGTATGAAATGCCATTCAAAAGGAAATTTTCCTAGAAGTATTTCATACTCATTATCAACAGGAAACCACAGCAAACATCCATCTTCATAACTGGGTGAAAGGACTGACAGAGGCTGACAGTACTTTCTGGCTATTTTACGTAAATGTTCCTCCCTTTCCATAGCACTACTGCTCTTCCTCTGGCCATTCATACATCATGATGTTCAAATGAGTCTGGTATTTAATGTTGCAGAGAAGAAGCCTTTACTATTGTTTTTGTATTGTTTGTGATGTCTACTAATGTTTACAGAGATTCAGCAGAAAGAGAGAGATGTTTCCCTTTGGCAGAATGATGGTTGGGCTCCAGAGCAACTAGCGTCTCATCTTATCTGTGCCATATTCTCGTACAAGCCTGAAGTAACTGGTCTTAACATATTAACAACAGTGAAAAGCAGATGAGGTTGACTCTTAGCTTCTCAGTAAAACTGTTTAAAAAATGAAAACCTGATAGTGGAGAGTAGCTGCCAAGCCTGACTCAATCTCAAGTGGGTTTCTTGAATCGTGATTTTATAAAGTGAGCAGTTGATATAATCATTTGAAGAAAACATCACACAATGGTGGCTCTATGTTTCAGTGTACTCCCTAGTAAGGATTAAAGATGCATGGTGTGATCTGTGTTTTCTGTGGCACTTCTGAAGCATTCAACTATTTGAACAAAGTAGATTCTGAGAATCGTGAGGTGCCATGGCATATAAAAATAGTCACAACCAATTTGTTCACTAAGTTGAACTAAAACACAATTGGCTGATTTTTTTTTATTTGCATTCCATTTTGAAATGCCACTTAAAAGGACTCCATTACTGTATTAACTACTGCAGATGGTGTAATTTTTTCCTGCACAGTCACATTCAGCTACAAGTATGTTTTTAATTAGCCAATTGTTTAACATTAGAAATGAACTAGCTCTGGGAAACTTTTCATACATAGTATTTTAAAAACACATTCTGCTTACAAAAGCTAAATGCTTATTCTGTTGCAAGCTAGTAAATTAGTTTCAATTTTGCCTTAGGAGAGATAGCAAAACTTGTTCCAAATGTTAGGGATATACTCATAAGGAACCAGCAAACTTCTTGGATGTTCCTGAAGGGCTTTTTTAAAAAAAAAAAAACAAACAAATCTTCAAAGGTAAATATGTGTAAATTCAGGTACATTAAACATAGAGATTTCTTCATTGGAGAAAAATGTAACTTAAATAAAGTAAGTGTAAAATGAGCTAGAGGTCAATACTCTAGTCATTTGATTCCCTAGCTCTGTACTGCACTTTTAAAAAGTAATTAAAATAAAATATTCTTATTGATGTTTAATGCCGTCTTATTGATACAGTAATAAGCTTCAGATGAATGTTTAAAAATGGATAAAAAACAAAAGGAGAACAAAGGATATAACTAGCTTTATAGAGAGACTACAGAGTAATGGGTCCAGTATGAATATTTGGATAGATCGGAAGTAACAAAGGGGATTTTATGTATTTTTTTTACCTGTTCTGGGTTTTAATGGCTCAGCAGAGTGTTAACATTTTTGTCAGTGCCAGCAGTCCTGACAGTTAGGTAATAAGGGCATGAATCAAATATTCATAACCTCAGGGATATTAAAAACAATTTTTGAAGGCTTTCTCAGAATCTTGTTCCTGACCCAACTGCATGAAAATGTGTTTCTTGATGACAAAACACAATGTCCTGAGAGCAAAAGGATGAGTCAAAACTGTTACTAGTAAGTGTCTTTTGTCCAGACTCAGCAGGTAATTATGACTGGAAATATTTGTGTCTGACAACATTCAGAAATGCAGGTAGCGAACTGAATACCAGGCTCAACAGGAAAGAGGTAGGTAGTGTTGTGAGGGTAACCAAAACTGACTGGACTCCATTTCTTTCTTTTCTTCCTTAAAAAGTATTTTCCGTAAGTTTCAGAAATCATTTTCTCTTCACTTTCTCCTGCCTTCTTTCATCTCTGTTTCTAACCATCTCATCAGTTGTAGACCACGAGCTCCTCTTCCTTTTCTGATGGGGAACTGGAAAGGATCCCCCCATGTGACATGCATCTGCAGAGCAGCAAACTCTCTGCACCCTGCTAGTCTCTGCCTTTCTTGTAGCAGTGTGGAGGCACAGTGACATACCAAAGAACAAGGTTCGGAAGACAATCAAGGGATAAAAAAAGTAATTTCTTGAATCTTGCAGTCACTGCCCACTGCAAACATAAAAAAAAGGGTCAACTTCTGGAAGTAAATGGCAACCAGATCTTTTCCAATCAGTCTCAAGCCTGACAGGGAGTCCTGAACCATCGGCAAATTAATGCCGACACTCACTTTGGCTAAGGGTAAGAAGATGCAGGATATTCATCATGTCTCACAGGAGAAGTAGACTTATGGGTGTGCCCATAGTGCTGTCTATTACATAGGAACCTTCCAAGTTGAGAATCTGTTAAGTCTAAATATCTGGTTATCAAGATAAAATGGGTTTATACTACCCAGGCCAACCTGTATCTTAATAAAGTCAAAACTTAGTTTTCAAAGTCTACTCACTCCAGTATGTATTCTTCCCTCACTGAGGAAACAAGTAAGGGACCTACCTTATCTTCTTGGTTACGGAAGTAATACAGAATTTTTCCAACGAGGGTACACCATACTCTTTTGGAGTATCCATGTTTCACCTGAAATTACAGAATATTAGGAACAAGCACAGTCAGAAAACGACTGACTACCTTTCACCGTCTAGACTTTGATGATTCTGTGAATAAATGACTTAGTTCAAATTTCTTTCCACATTATTAAACAAGTAATAAATTAAATTAAATTAAATTAAATTAAATTAAAACCACATAACTCTGTTAAAGGTATAAGATTTAAGGCATCTAAAGTCCAGATAAAGACCTAGAGCCCAGGAAAGAGTACGAGGTTTCACTTGGCTTTGGATCAAGCCTAAGGTAATGAAAGCTGAGGAAATGAAGAGAACTGAAAGAGAAAAAATCCTTTTATACAGTATTCTTATTATCTTGAAATAACCTGCCTCAATGAATAACACTTAAAAGGGATCACTAAATGGAAATAAATTAGATCAATTAGCTACTGCAACTTATGCATGTCTCAAAGTGCCATGCAAAACCAGGATACCTCTCAACTGCAAACGGAGAACTCAACAACTTTTAATGAATTGAAAAGCTGGAAAGAAAAAACAAAGCAAATCTCAAACAACCAGAAGAAATGCTTTTGGAAAAGTAAACTAGTTGGTAGTCTTCCTCAACTGTTCACTATGAAAAGTACAAGGAAAGCTAATACATGCCTGTTTTGCTTGCATTTATTGTAGAACCATTTTCATCTAGGTATTATTCTTAATAAATATGGAATTAGGCACATTTGGGGGAAGAAAAGTGTTCCTACCTTTGTAAGTAACCCTTTCATGGTTGGCTTGATTTCAGGCTGTATAAAAAGTGGACTAGCAGCCTGTATTTTAAGAACATTCTGTAGTACTTTGATCCATTCTTCTAAGATGTTTGGAGAATCTGCAGTCAGGTAGTATGTCCGTTTTTCTGTGGTCAGCTACGAAGTGGCAGAAGAGTTCTGAGCTTTAAGAACATTACACAATCCAACCCACAACTAGAGGGTTTTAACATATACTACCCAATGTAGTTTCACACTTTGGGGGGTTTATTTCTCCCAAATAACTGTGCATTAACAAAATGTTCAATGGCCAAGCAGACCAGACAGAAACAGTTTCTGAGACTCCTTCTGAAAGATTCTAGTATAGCAGAATTGATAAAACCTAATTTATCTCATTTCAAACAACTTCACGCAACCCTAATGTCTAGTCCCAATACCACTCTTTGTAGCAACACAGATAAGTATATGTTTATGCCTTTCTACCCCTCATTTTTATTGTTGAAATGACCCTTCGGTTTTAAGCAAAGGGCACTGATTAATTCCAAGACCACATTGGACTTCCAGTCCTACACTGACTGGGATGTTTTGGCGATGCAGGAAATAAAGACCCACTGAAAAACAGAGAGAGAAAAGCAGGCACCTGAATTGTTTGTTTTCCATCACCCCTTTCAATGTGGCTAGATGCATTTAACTCAATTTGACCTTGAGGTTTTCGAATTACATCACTCTGTATGGAAAAAATGGAACAGAATATTTTAAATCCATCAACAAACGGTGATAAATAATCATAGAACTCATTTAAGCATTAATCTTGTTAAATACTTCCTATTTACACATTGAGTACCTTATATGCTTGTTGAGGAACTGAGTCCTCTTACAGCTCAAACACCAGGAATACATTTCTTTTCATTCCGGCAGCCCTAAATTCTCAGTAAAAAAACGTCTAATACTAAACAGTAAATAGCTCTATGTACTTACTGGAGATTTGTAGTATAGTAATTCACCTCCTTTAAGCACAAACCATCGTCGTTTCCAGGTCTTCACTTTACCACCCATTTTTAACAGATATCCAGATTTTTCCAAAGGTTCCTGATTATTTAGAAGTTACATAAGAAGTAGTTAAGTACACCAATATACCTGTATGCCCCACAGATATAATTACACCACACACACAGATATTTGAACGACTTTTAAGCATGCTAAATAACAATTACAAAATTTTATGAGATTTTTGTTCCAAGGACAGCACTTTTGCAAGCATTAAGACAAATGCCATGCATGTGTGATAACTAATTAATATCCCTACTTACTGTTATAGTACATGAAGGAGAGTAAGTGATTTGCCCAGAACTATACAAAGGAACGAAGAACATAATGATTCCTGATTTTACTCTAATTATTTATATTAAACAAATAACAAAATTAATATAACCTATATACATCATTTTTCCCAAACTTTAGGGCCTGACCTACAGAACCAATATAACAGTGTAATTTAGAGCACTGCAAAGACATACGTTCAGTGTGTACGCCAGTAGAACAGAGTTCACAGTTTTGCTCTGTGAAGAAAGCTTAAAAGAAATTATTTTTGTCATCAGTCATTCAATCCACTTTTATGCAAAGACACTAACTACTAACACAGACCATTACAAAGCTCACAGAGACAGACCAATACCCTGTAATGGTTTGGTTTCTTTGACTGATCCTACTATGCTGTTTTGCTTAGGATTTCTCTAGTTTGCCTGAAGTCATTTTCCCCATATGAGGAAGCTACAGAAACTGATTACTGAGCACGTATTTCTACTGATGACTCCAGCTCCTTCAGTGGAAAGCCTTCCTATTTTTTTTTGAATATTCAGTTAATAATTTTAAGCTGATTTTAGTATTTGTATGCAATCTGATACCAGATCTGGTTCCAAGAAAAACTTAAGTGCTTTGAATCATCTTCGGGAGTTGTCTACCTACTTCCATGAACTTCCATTTACTTCCAGAAAGCTCAGAATTATCCTCCACCTTGTTTCAGTTATTGCAGTCTTATATGGTTACTTTATTGCTGATATATTTTGCTATTTGTACTCATAAGGCAGTCTGTGAGTTGACAAGAATGAATACAGGAATTTGGTTGTATTCTTTGAACAGAAATATACACACAGCACCACAGGTACACTTCTTTACAGAACTTCAGTACTTACATTTTTTCCATTATCAGTAGATGAGGAAGAGGTTTTAGGAAGTTTCTGCTCTGGCTCTGAACAGTCTGTATCTACTGAATATGCATCAGGAGGAATAGCATAGTCACTTTCTGAGGTCATGGAAGACAGAGACACACCTGAGTTAAAAGAGAGATGTTTCATTGTATTTTTATTTATTTTTTTACAACCAAATGAGGTCAGAACATCCATGCAGAAAGAATATCTGAGCAGGAGATACAGGCAAGCACAAGTATCTGCATAAATCCATTAGGAACTGAGCATTTTTTATAAAAATACCAGCATAACTAACTATTAGTACAATGCTAATAGCTATAATCCCATTTCTTCATAATTAATTGTTTACTTATGAATGAAACAAGAAGTAATTGTCTTCTATATATTATGACCTTCTGTTATATTACTACACCTTTTTTAGAGGAGGAAGTCAGTGCCCTATATTGCATTTATTCTGTACAAAACAAATATGGGATCTTTAATTAAACTAAGTAACTTTCTTCTTCCTCTTTCTATCATTTTCTCTAGTATCTAGATTTCCAATGCAAGTGCCTAGGTACTAAAAAGCCAGGCTCAACATCTGCTTTATGTTGAAGTTGTAGGTTACTGTCTTTGTTTTGCAATTAGTTTATTCTAATACTGAGATTTTCTAAAAGTCTGAATTTCAGATTTCAGGATTTTTTAAAAAGTTTATTAGCTTTACTCCTAGAGAAAAATACACCCTGTTTTAAATTCTAGTGAATGAGCAATAAAAAATCAAACTGCTCCATAATCATCATAGAAATAATGATTTTCAAACATGTCCTTTTGTAAAGTTTCACTTTCTGACCAATGTTCTTCTCTGAAAGGTTACCCTCCAAGACTGAAATGAAGATGTCATGTTTCCTTTGTTTCATTGATTTCTAAACTTATTTTCTGATTTGATTTTAAAAAATGCTTTTCTCATTTATTGTTTTGGCAAGCCACCTGGGCTTTCACGTCGGTTGTTCTCTTTTCATGTAAGATCTTTAATAACACATATGCAACAAGCCAATTATGCTCCTAGTCAAATCTGTGACTGCCTGGATTTTTAAACAATGTGATCTCATATGTATATATGTGTTTTGTGGTTAAGAAAACTTTCCATGCATGAATAAGTACAAAGGCTAGTTTTGAAGAAGGAAGTACAAAGGGAATGGCTCAATTTTATAGACATGATGTAAACTGTGGGTGAAATCAGCTATGAAATTAGCTGATTTACCTTTCCTATCGTGCAAACATGATGAGATGCATACTCAGGAACTATGGGTCCTTTTCACATTAGCGTGGCAGAACTGTAACTACTGCACTGGAAACGGGACCAACACAGACAAGCACTTTGATCTTTTCAGTTGGCATTACATAAAAAACAAGAGTTGCATGAGAAATCTAGTGAAGGACAAGACCCAGGCAGGGAAGGTTGCATGTCTTGGCCCTAAGAAAGCTGGCTGAGAGAGCTTTGCAGGTCAAAGACAGTTGTTCCTTCCTCGCAGAGCAGCAGGCAGACCTGGGAAATGAAACAGCCTTGATGGCATGTCTGGCTGGCACTGAAACACTCCTAGCAAATCAGCAGCTGTTTTTGCCTGCTCAAGGGTGATGTGAGTGGAACTTTAGCTCACTGGGATTTTAACATATATAACATGAACAACCAAATAATGCTATTTTGCATTGCTAAGCAATATATAACAGAGGATGTAAGTACTAGGATGTTAGATTGTAAACTACCTTGCTTTACCCAGTGAAGAAACCTTCTCAGGGAGGTAACAATGATACTGTCACCTAATGATAACATTGTGTCTTGCCATGTAGTGAAGCATGGTATTTTCATTTCGCAAATGGAAAACACGCGGTTAAGTACTGCTGTGAGATTTACCTCTGACAAAAGAACATTACTGGATTCAAATGTTTTAACTACATCTTTGCATAAAACAGTCGCTATAAAAAGGAAAGAAGTCCACCACTGCATGAGATGACCAAGTACTCTGCTGGGGGAACTTTCACACCTGCTTTCTAATCATGTTAAACTATTACTTTGTCTTATAAAAAGAGTATGTTTTTTTTTTTTGCTGCTAGCAGTTACTTTCTTCTAGGTCATTTTATGTACATGCAGTTAAAGGTTATAGGGAATAATTGGTGTGACAGAGCACAAGTAGATTGGGGTTTCTTCCTTTAAATGTAAAAGTCACTTTTTCCTCATGACAACAGCTAGACTAATGCCTTAAACCTCGATTTGAGATGTCCGTGCAATTTAACCAATAAATCAATTTCTAAGAAGATAAAGCACACTGTTCAGTTTTCCAAATTCCCCAGGAGTTAATTCTTCTTCTGTTTTTTGCCTACCTCGTTTCATAGCCCGAGGACTACTCGGGCCACTTCTGCTTCGAGAATCGGACTCAGAAGTCCTTGAGCTAGACCGAGAGCTGTCTTCTTCCTCAGATCCTGACGACTCATCTATAAATGGGCTGTTGCTTATTTGAGTTGCTTTCTGCAGAAATTAACAGAACATTCTTTGGTATCTTGCGTAAAAAGTATCAGTTCTTTCTTTCATACTGTGGCAGAGCTCTGATGGCTTTGTAATATTCAAAGCTGTTTTTGCTTGGGCTGTGAGTTTTGGCACACAAATATCAACATCAAACTGAATTCCCTGTCCTCTGTATCCTCAACCACCCCCACACTTTGAAACAGAAATCTGAGGCAAACTTAAGGGATGGGTCTTTCCAATCACAAAAAGCTGCCAGAAAAAAAAAAAAAAGCTGTGATAAATAAAAACAGTTTTGGCACTGACACAAAGACATTGCTATACACACACATGCTTTTAATTATGACATTGAACACCATGTGGCTCTTTTTAATAATTAACAAGTCTTTGGAAAAAATCAGCAAGGGACCTGAGAAAGACTGACCTGGGCTGGTAACAATTTATAAGGAGCAGTGGTTTTGTTTTTTTTCCCAGCTATTTGACATTTCCATTACTTCTGGGGTTCTATAACCTCTAACCATGATCTTATGACACATTTGGCATGGTATCCTCAAATGTGAAAAAGCAAGTTTTTGGATGTGAAGCCTTATGGTATTTAAACATGTCCTTTAAACAGTAATGCAGTTACCCCTTTCAAAGTGGTGTAGACAGGAGTGGTCATGTTCTTATATATCAGAGATGTGTATAATCCAGATACAGAGTATGATGTTAGTGAAACAGCACCTAAAAAAGCAACACATTGTATAAATGACCTTCCTAAGTTACACCCCCTCAATTTACCAAATTCTGATGTCTTTTTTTGCACTGTATAGCTCAGCTATGAAAACTGAACTAACTCCTGATTCTTCTGGATGTGAGATTTATAGCTTTTTGAAATTTACAATAAATTAATTGTAATCATGACCAATAACCCTTTTTAAAACTGAAAGTACAATCTTTCACCCTTGTATTTGGTATGGAATCTTCAAAATCAACCGCAGAGAAATCTGGTGTGAACAAAGTACAAATTCAGCACAAAGTAAAGAGGCAAAGTAATAGAAGGCAACAGAAAGATAACCAATGATTTTCCAGGTTTTAAATAGCAGGTAATTGAATCTTAGTATCTTAGAGGAACATGGGATATTCGGTCCTTTCTTACCAATAACTGGAAGAAGATAATTTTTGTTCATGAGACAATGAACAACTAAACCACTTACTTTTGTTAAGAGATTCCACGGTGAAAGCTTCAGACATCCTTAAGCCAGATTTGGCTACAGCATAAATTCTGCTTTCCTAACATAAAAAAAATGGATTTGATGGTAGACAATTAAAACACAATTACTTTTGTTCAGCCTCCCCATAGCCTCCTAGTCTTTGTGTTAATACATCCAAGTGATAATATGGTTGATAAAATGGTGTCATCAGTGGTGGCTGAAACATGCATCCATGTTTTATATGCCATACCCACCATACACACTGTGTGATTCAATCTTCTTTTTCTCAAAACGAAAAACTTCCTTGCATTCATTTAACTTCTTTTTAAATATACTATTATCAATGGCCAAAGAAGGTATAGCGAGAATATTTTTAATGGAAGATTGTATAGTTAAGAACAGAGACATGACATTATGGAGACAACTTTTCAATAGTTTTGTGTTAAAAAGCCAGAATATGAAAATCTACAATGGAAAAATATGTACTAAAATATATCAGCAGAAATAACGTTTTACTTTAACACATTACTCACCTCTGAATCACTAAATGGGAGTGTGGAACTGCAGAATCAGTGAGTATAGATGGAGCTAGTTTTGGATTTTGTGTTAGAAAATTAGTATCTATTTTAATTCCCTGACTGATGGCTTTAATTTTTTTTTTTCTGGAAAAAATGATCAGTAACTTCTGTAATCTGTAGTTGTTGTCTGTCAACATGTTGTTTAGATTGTGAGGGGTACAATGGTTATAGTAACAGCATTGACATCAGCACTTTTAAGTCTCTGTTCGTATTGAAATAAATAAATACACACATTCACAAGCATTACCTTGTTGGTTATACACAAAAAGATATATGCAACTTAGATGTGACATTAAAAAAAAAGGTCTTATCTACAAAAAAATGTTTTTCACTGGCTGAAATGCTGTACTTCATATCAAACTTGCTTCTGGATTTGTCCCTTTGACTTCAATTACAGTAACACCCTGTCTTGTCATCAAACAGAGAATGGGAAAGGTACAAGCAACAAAAAAACATAGAATAGAAGACTGAGAATGAGTTAGTTTCACTGTGAGGAAAAGTATCTAGAATTACTCTTACCCAGGAAGGAAATCGATGTAATGGTGGGGTTGGAGGTTTGTTACTAGCAGCTTTTTTTGTCGTATCACAGGGTTCCTGGGCTTCAGCATTTTGTACTTCAGTGCAGTCATAGGTAAACACTCCTTCATCACAGCCAATCTCCATTTTCTCTAAAATACCTGTATCTTCTCCATCCACCAGATCAATGTCTGTTTCCTGAGGTCTCCACGGACGTATCATGCTTATAGCATTTCTATTTTTACCAAACATTCTATCAGAGCTCAGCTGGGGCTGGCTTAAATGTTTTTTTGCCAATGCTGAATTTATACTGAACACATTAGGAGTCCGTAACTTTGGAGGTGGCAAATTTGAGGGAGAATCTGATAGTGTTGGATATTGAGATCCTGCAGAAGTTGCTAGGATTGGGTGTTTAGGAGTTAGAGCAGGGGTTAAAATTGGACTTGGGGTATTTGCCTCACTGGATGAGGATGAATAATCTAGCCTCTGAGACTGAAATTTCTTGTTCAGTTCATCTGAAGAACTATCTTGGTCTTTCTTCTTACTTGTGAAGTCTGAGTTGCACTTTCCACCTGGATTGTTCTGGCCTTTTCTTTGGGACCCTTGCTGCCAGGAGTACAACTTTTTGTGCTGAGTCCTCTGAACACCCAAACTCTCTTCTTCAAATAGAGAACTACTGTCATCGGAGGCTGTCAAATACATTTCACTTCCCACTCTACTGTACCTAGTGTTCTCTTCCGATGTGTGGCTTGAGAGAGTGGATGCACACCTGGATTTCATTCCTTTATTGTCTCCTCCATCCTCATCTGAGCTCCAGTCACTCCCTGTAGTGCAGGAGTTCTTTGACATGTCACTGTCCAAATCCTTGGATGAACAACTTGTTCTCACATTTTTGTTCTGCTCTGATCCTGAGGAACTTTGCTGCAATGACTTCTGACCTTTATTGCTTTCATGTGCAGGACCAGCAAAGGTAGTTTCCAGGATATCCTTCTCTAGAAGACAAATACAATGAACAGGAGAAAATTACTTTAGCAAATTTGACTGCTAAAGGATTTTGTCATTATGTCTGCAAATAGTAAGTAGGTAATCATTCCAAGTAAGCACATTTATTTTTTTTTCTGAATATTGTATGTAATAATCTGTAAAAAAGAAAAATTACAAAATTTTGAATGCAACTAAAGTTTTCATTTTCATCAGTATTTAAGAAAAAAATGCAACAGGCAATACTCCAAGTTTTAGCCAAACTAAATATGGCAATGAATGTACAGATGAGCAGAGTGGAGCCAAATGTTAAAGTAAACCAGATATGTATGAAAATAAAAACTAGAAAAAAGACAAAGCAATGGTTTAAGAGAGCATAAGCATTTAGCTGCTTTATTAATCTAGAGAAAATTAAAGCAGAGTAAAAGCTTGACAGAAAAGATTTACACTAACAAATCAAATATTCTCAGGATATCTACAGTGTTTATTTTCAGAAATTTATTCTGCAAGCTATTACCATATTCTCAGTGGAGCATGCTTAAGACACACAAGAGTGGCTCATAAAAATGCTTAGGGAAAGACGTGTTAAAAATAACTGTGCTTATGCTTTTCACTTTTACCTGGTTTTGCAAGAGAGAGCTATAGCTTGAAGCATGTCAGTGAGGCCTACGTGCTTCCCCTGAGTTAAAACATATGCTAGAACTAGGACTTTTCACACAGACACTTGGGAAAGTTAAATAGCTGTATGAAGTTAAAGTGGATTGGATAAGTAAGTATACAAAATAATAACGGGATCCGCATCAATTTCTGCTTTTCCACAGAATTCAACCTGTAATGCGGGATACCATGACTAACTGTGAAGAAAATTCAGAGGCCATAAATAGCACTGTGGGACTCAAATGAAAGATGAGAGCAGGAGCAACAGTCTCCTTCTTGGGCTTTTCATTGCTTAAGGAAAGCAGCAAGCTGCAATGGACTTGCTTATGCTTGTAACAGCATTAACAGCACATCAATTTGCTAGCATTACAGGACTTCAGGGCTTGTGGGGGCAATTGTACAAACTGTTGAGGGAGCTTTCTACTTATTTGGATAGGAAACAATAGTGCAAAAAGATGCCTGAGACTCTATTCTATTATTTCTGACCTTGATTGAAATAGTATCTTCTTGAATTAGGACATAAAACTATCACTGGGACACCAGTGGTAGCATAGATAAAACATACAGAAACCGGACTTAAATCAGACTGTACACAGGCATAAAAACCTAACAGCAGTCTCTGGGGGACTGGAACACCCAAAGTCCATATTCTACTGTGAAGCAAACCTGAACCACAGCAGTTTCTTTCCTGGGCAGCCAGAGCACCCACCAGCCATTGTATACTGCCAAGCAAAGTATCAGTGGTATTACTGAGATGCTAATGCCCAAAAGGATTTCTTCCTAGTAGTAGAGACTGACATTAAAGAAGGAGAAAGTTCTGCTACATAGTTGGAAAACAGCTGGTTTGGATCCACTTACATGCCACTTCAATTTTGGTTTCCCACCCGTGTTAGAATAAAATGACAGTAGGTGTGACTCAGTACCTAGTGTGTTTTTGCCTTCAGTGTAGTCTGACTCTTTTGATGAAGATTTGCTTATTTCTTCAAATTTAGGAGATGGTTGAGGACTTCTCGCTCTGTTTGAAAAGCATCCAAAAGTCAAACTACTTAGTCGCTGACATTCTCCAGGTTTTTGTGTTGAAGTAACAGATTTCTTGCCCGTAGCTTCTGAAGAACAGTAATTCAGCAATTATGCGTTAGTAGGTTTTGGATGACTGTAGTCAAATGTAATAGCTACAAAATTCTGATCAGAATTCTTATTCCCTGCAGACTGACATTCATTGGTTCATTAACAGTGCTAGAATAACAGTGATAAAATGAAGAAATGAAAGCAAACAGCTGACACAAACCCTGTCAAATCTTACTACTTGCAAAACCTTTTATGTAACACAAGGATACCAGTTCAGCCAGCAAAAAAAAAAGAGTTGTGCTTTGTTTGAATGTCTTTTTAATAAAAATTAAATTATTGCTTTGTTAACAACTTTATGTACAGTCACTCTGAAGTCAGGTAATTAATAGTCATTGAAATCTCTGATTTTATGGAATATTTCAATTATATGGATGCACAAATTAATAGGGTATAGTAAGAATTATGCTGTATATAGAGAAATGTTTCAAAAACTCGTACATTTACCTTGCAGTTTGGATTGTACTGTTTTCATCTCTTTGGTTTGCTTTTGGTTGATCAAGCGAAGGTTCTGATTTTCCACCTCTAACTAAAAACACATAAATTTAACCTCATCCATCAGTGAAACAGTTTTAAAAGTCATTATATCACTTAACATTTTCTCTGAATTTGTTTTCTTAAGGTGAAGCTATACAAATGCTAATCTCCAATTTACTTTGCTTAACGACAGTCTATGCATTTGTATTTTTTCAACAATAAAATTCCCTGCAATGATTATCTGCACAACTGCTTCCTCTGTTAAAATCATTCCCCCACCAAGCAAATCCAAGACACCTTTAAAAAGCCCAAATAATTAAGAAAAAGAGAAATCTCTTTAATAAAAGCAAAGGGCTAGAGTTACAAACCAACTCTTGTACCATTTGGCAAACCCAAGGGAAGGCAGAGGAATTGAAGGCAATGATGGCACTAAAACATCCTGACATCCCACAGAAAGTATTAAATAAATGGGTACTGAAAAGCTCACACAGAACAGATCTACAGGAAGAAAAAGACCCCACCAAGCCATTGCTATAGCCCACTGCTAGGAATTAAGAGACAACAGAGCTGGTTCAAATACCAGCTCTGAATTATGAAAAGAGATGTGAATCTGAGTGTCCAGTATCACAGATAAGGGAGCCATCAATTCCACCTCCAACTGAGTGACACCTAGCTTCAGATCCTGCATATTCTAAACTAAGTACATAGTTTCAGTCATATTTCATGCAAACTATTTTGAGATGATTTTAGCTAAACTTAACTGCATTTTTACTAAATGATTTTAAAAACTTCCCTTGCAGACTTATCATAAATGTTATTTTTAGTTTCCTTTTTTTTTTTTTTAACTGGAGTGTGCAGTGTAACCACAGGACTGTATGACTGTAACATTTACAAGCAATTTTAAATTTTCTAAATGGAAGGAGGAGAAAGCACTGCTGCATACCAAAACTGGCAGCCTTAGACAGGGTACAGATGGTTATCTCACCACAGCAGAGAAACAAGGGAGACAGCTGGTCTCTTACAGGAATAGAGCCAGTGCCCCTGAAACTATCCATGACTAAGAGTACAATGGGCATTGGAAAACAAGAAATGGTACATCCTTTTTCTGCCAGACCCCAGTAGACTTGTTCAGCTTTTGGGGGATTATTCCCACTTCAAGCACCTGCTGGAGCAAGCAAAATTTGCCAGCTAATCTTTCTTAATTGGTGGAGATAAGAATATCTGCCAGAGAGCAGTTCCGGGGGGTTCTCTCCATGAAGAGCACACAGAGATATGAGTTAAGCAAACAAGACATCAGAAGTTAAGCAATATGGACACTTTTGTCCTCAATGCTGTTGTTTTCATTTTCAATCTTTTAGTGAAGTAACCATACCAACCAATCAAAATGGGAAATGTTTTTTTGACTATGTCCAATTTTCTGCATGACAAGCATTGTACCAAGAGTTATACCTCATGGAGCTTGACTGTCACCCATTCTTTTATTTTAGCTGCTTTTTCTTCTATGAGTTTTGCCTCTTGAAGTCGTATTTGCTTCTGGAAAAAAAAAATTGACATAAGCACACACTTTACTTAACATTCTAGTTTGCCACAGTAGTACCGTCAGAAACAAATCCTAAAGTTTCCTTCAAGAAATTCAATCTCCTGGGTGACACATGGTGATTTTTTACAAATCACAAATAGGCCCTTCAGAGCCTGGAATGGAAAGCAGAGAAGACAGAGATAAGTAAGAACGTCTTGGCCCTCTTAAAAATTAGATTTCTTTCAAACGAAGTGAGAGCATAATTTGCAAGTGAATAAATGTTATTCAAAGCACACTCCTAATGAGAAACCTTCCAATCAAACGACAGAAATAATTCTAAACTTTTCTGTCCTCTATTGATCTTCATTCTTTTATTTTTCTTTTGTATAATTAAGAATGGAACTGATGCTCCTCTTTTGTAACAGTTATTTCTAACCTGTTCTTCAAGTTGTTGCTCCAATTTTTGTATTATGTCATTTTTATCTTGAATCAGGATCTCCAGATCTTGACATCTCTTATACAACCTGTTTTCTGATTCGCTCGTTTGAACATTAGCTGCTTTTAATTTTTCTTCCATTACTTGCACCTATTTGGAAGGTCAAACAACATAAAACTTTAAGAAACAATATTCCACGATAAAGGTAATAATTTGATCACAAAATCGATTGTTAAAATTGCCCCCACACTTTTGGTTCAAGGTAATCCTGCAAAATTCCCAACCTTATTTGAGAAAAAATGCCAGTTTGTTATGTCACCCTCTGCATCTAATACCAGCAGGACTGGCAAAATACTTTTTTTTTAAAGAATAACAAGCAGCACAGAACAGTTCTATTTAGAGACTGTATTGGCTAGCCTTCCTTTATTTTTTTAAGGTTTTTCTAAAATAGGTCACTGTTTCCTCTCCCTTTTATTTATATTAATCAATGAAGTAGTCCATTACATGCATCTGTTCTGGATTTGCTCTGTTAGCTTTGACTTTACTGAACTGGACAGCAAGCAAAGGACATCTCTACTAAGACAAATCAGTAGATGTAAAAGGAAGCTGTCTTCTCCCTTTTGAGCAATACTTTAGACAGAAAGCAATTTTCTGAATTTCCTCTGGTAACAGTACCTTAACATGCACATAGCTAGTGGAGGTATTTTTCAATTTAGATATACCTGCTGAAAAGCCCTCTCTGCTTGACGGTCAGCATCTATAACTTGTCTCTCAAGCTGCTGCATCTGTAGATAAATAAAAACATATAGTAAACCAGCCACGCCTTCTGCCTGCTGCCAGAAATACCACAGTGAAACGTATTTTCATGGTCTGTTCTGAAAAAGGAAAAGATGGGTTCTGAATAGGAACATAAAAATAAATAAGAAGATAAGCTGTGTGTCAGACTGGGGAGATGATTCATGATTATGACCACATAAAACACTGTTAAGATTCTTCTAAAGAAAAATAATTAACACTGCTATTTTTACCTGTTACCAAGAGTAGAAATATATTTGATAATAACCCCAGAACTTTTCCCTTGCAGGGAAGGCTATGGTCTTACAGCTGCTAAGCTCCTTCAGGTCCTTCCAAAACTGACAAGAGTAAAGACTGCTTAGCACATTCTACAATTTGTCTGTTAAATTCTTCTGAAATTGACAAATTTATATTTTTTTTCTGCTACAAGGTCTGTCCCAGTCTCCTCCACCCTTTGAGTGAAAAAGGTATGCAGCAGAAGATACACTGCAGACTCAGGTACTGCAAAGAACAAGATGCAAAAAGCCACAGCAGAAATGGATGAAGACAGACACCTGCACTGCACGGAGGAGTGCGGGTTCCTTTTGAAAGGAAAGAAACCCTGATCTGTTACATTATAATGACGCCTAATAAATCATTGTCTCAGCCTTTGCCCCAGGCCTCTGAAAACCCTTGCATTTTATATAATTTGTTTTGAAGGGGTTTCCAACAATGTGCAGCAGCGTAGGCCAGAAAGAAATGCTTTGTTAAAAGTTTGCGTTTGATTTAGGTATAAAACAGAATTATGACTTCTAAAAGAAGAAAACTGAGTACTTACGTCATATTACGAAGTACCTAAGGAAATGAATATATTATTCCATAATTTACGGGCTGGAGATTGGTTCTCAGGAAACACCTAGCTATAAACCTCTGTTTACCAAATACTTTACATTGGCATACTCAGTATTCAGTTTCAAACTTGTTCATAGGAAAGCATACAGTACAAATAACGAAAATGAAAACCATTTATTCTGTTTACTGCTTGGTTTTAAAATAATCAGTTTCATTCTGTCCTGTTTGTTCGCCATTTCTGGCATCTTTCAGTTTCTTTTTTTCTCTATTTTTTTTTTCTCTCCCCAATTATGTTGTCAATCAAACAAAATAATTTTGTGTACTTCTAGCACCTCAAAAAGACAAGGACACAGTGTCATCACTCTCTATCAATCAAAAAATGAAAAAGGATAGAATGAGTTTTCATTACCATAACAAAAGCTGTGGCTGACCTTCTAGGACTTTCTCGTAGGACACAAGAACCCAAAGTCTACATCGTAATACCAAAACGCTCTACTGATAGAAGAGTGATAAACATTACATGATGCACCTGGTCCCTGAAGAGTTGTTTGGAAGGAACAGCGCTAAGGAGATGATTGTCCCCATCACTCCTGTACTAAGTCTGGACAGACAGACAGAGAGACAAGCCTGCCTTCTTTCTCTCTGCTCACATGTATTGAATTCCCTGTTTGTACAACTTCATTTTGAGGTTTTAATGACTTTAATTTGTAGGATTTTGAATTCTAAGGTTACTTTCCATCTATTTTGGTTTTATGTTCAAATGTAGGCTTAGTTCACATAAGCCACTTTAACATCAGTTTTATGACATTTCTTTTTAGTGAGTTTTTGACTCACAAATCGAGGTTGTTTCTGAGTATTTGGAGAGCTAATGTTCTGCTGTAGCAGAAGCACTATGCTAAACCAAGTAGAAGTGCAGACATTGTATCAATAATGAACACTGTCAATACTCTGTAATAGTTAATAATAATTTGTCATAATGATAATGTTACGACAGCAACGTCCTTCAGCTATTTATAATGTGAAATTCATTGTTGCTGAGTAGCAAGTAGTTCACCAATTTTCACAGGCAAACAATTTGTAAATGCAGGTGACTGCCACAGTCATAATTGGCAACTCATTTATGTCCTGTAAGTACAATTAATTCCAGCTGTAAGGTCGTATAAGAAACCTACGAGCACAGAGCAGCGGCACTGCTCTTCTACACAAGAGATGGAGTTTGGGATGGTACAGTGCAAGACAAACCTAAGGTCCTTCCATGTTTCTACACCAAAACCGTGGGATGCACCTTTCCTAGGAATGTTGCAGTGGCCCTGGAACATAGCAATACGTTCGCCTAGTCTGCTGGGACAGAGGATATAAGGGGAATAAAGCTGTTGCTAAAATGGGCATAAAGCTAGGAGTCAGAGTAGCTGAGAGAATAATTACCAACAGAACTAGCTTTCAGAGATTAAAAATGGAAGAACAAGTTTGGTTTTGCTTCTTTAAGAGCTAACTATTTCAAGAAGATATGCTAAGAAGCTTTGCATGATCTCACAAGAGGGATGTGTCAGTCAGCTTCCTGGCAACAGTTAAATGGGAGCTGTTGTTTGGAAAATTTCTTAAGGGTCCTCAATTTGTCTTAGGAGTCTCCTATGCAATAAAATAAAAAAAAAAGCAAAACAAAGCAAGCTGTATTATTCAGCAAGTGTGGAATACCATAGTTAACCAAACATGAGCACTTGGTATAACGGTTAAATTGACTAACTTTTCAATAAGTTGATGCTACTTAGCAATTACTAAGTAAGTCCCAATTCTCCCTTCACTTGGGGTTTATTTAGGTTTGTTTTACAGTGCCTATTGTAAAACTTAAAAAATAAATATAAATATATATTTTTTTCCATTAGCAGAAGTGATCTCTAACCATTCTCCAAAATAGTTTTACAGGGAAAAATAAAAAAAAGATGATATTCAAAATCTGTACTCTTAACTTTTCTGCTACTCTACAGGCCTGTGAGACTGCAGATTAAAAAAGCACTGCCTCAGGATACTCTAAAGTTTATCAAACTTGTTGGGCAAAAGACTGGAACTAGTTCCCAGTGAAAGGCTTTCTCTTCACAAAGAAAATTTAGCCTTAAACCTTTCTTTTTAAGTTAGCAGGAGATTTCATATCAACGATCACAGTGCTACTGTGTGTGTGAGAGGGAGGGAAGGTGGGGAGAGAGGGATGGTGAGAACACCCAAGTGGACCTAAATGAAAAGCCAAGCTTTGAACTCCTCAAGAATAAGATGCAGTGGTAAATTCTCTTTACCCAGTAAGTTTGAAGACAATTCCAGACCATGAAGAGACAGCTTAAGATCCTCAAATTAAAACAAAGGAGGTAAATACTACAATACTATCTTAACTTGACCTCAAGATGAAATAGGCAGGTAACTGTAGCCATAAGACATTTGAAAGCAAAGGTTAATATGTAGGAGTTATTTCTTCTGCATCCGTAAAACATACGGCTGCACCTTGAATATTGATGACCAACTCTGAGTTTATCGAGAAAGTGATTAGAAAAAAACAAAATCTGTTGAATTAGACCTCTGTCTCGCCTAGTTCTTTTAATGTACAACTGTGAAAATCACCATTATCAATAGAATTAAATGATATGTATCAGGTGTTAGGCTAGACATTGCTTCAAAAAAATAAAGTCTATAGAGTCTCAACAGAAACAGAGTTGGCTTACTAGCAGAAACACGGAGGGCCAACATGACATTGGTAATATTTGGCATGTAGAGTATATTTAAGCTTAAATTTCTATGTCCTGAATAGGAAAACCTGAAATAGTGCTCCAGCTCAACAAACCTCTGATAAAGAATATTCTTGTCACGTACATGTATGATTGTTTCAGGGTCTTACCAAAATTCATTAAGGACTCAGAGGTCTCCCATGATAATTTAGACTGGTTTTGGTTTTATAGTCTTAAAGACTAAATGTCTTCAGCACAGGAACAAAAAATACATTCGGGCTGAAAAACAGGAGCAACACAGGTATGGAAGAATGGATTGCCACTTTAACCTGCACTTTTTCCTTCTTTCTGAAAGTGTAAAAACTCTGTACTTTTCAGAAAACATGTTAGTGCATGCTGCATTAATTATTTGAATTATGGAAAATAGTATCTATTGTTAAAAACAGATTTGGTTTTAAAGTTGGTAAGGAAATAACCACTCTACATCTGACACTCATCAAATTGAGCTATTTTTGTTTAAGCAATGAACAGAGAAATGCCACAAGTATATAAATATTGGATGCTTTGAAGAAAAATAGCAGTATAAAAATGAAGAGGTGTCATGTTTTGGAGGTCTGGTCAATGAAGCTCAACACACAGTCACTGGGAATTTGTTAAAATACAGAAGCAAATCCTAGAGTGACTATTTTTCAAAGTTTACCTGGAAGTTTCTTGACTGTATTCAGAAATGTCCAACACATGTTTTTGTGCAAGTAAAGGGATTTTCTATTTTATTATAACATCTATTGCAAGAAACAGATTCCTTTGCCCTAAAATGTTTTTGCATCTATTTTTGCACTATAAATACTCCATTTGTATGCACATATGCGTATATATACTTTTAGTTCTGCATATATAGAGAGATGATTATTCCTGTGACGTGCATTATAGAAGAATTACAGCACTACATTGATAATATCCCTGATACTTCCAAACATTATTTGGTAATTCAAAACGAAATCTTTTATTTCAAAAACCTCATAAAAGAAAAAAAAAAAAGTTGTTGGAATTCTTTCCTTTTTGAGCTATGAAATGTCTGTTATTGATAGGAACAAAAAAGTAAATTTTTTACCCAGGTTATTTTTCAGTGTAGTAACTTGTCACATTCACATTAAAAAAATATATTATAATTGGTGCATAATACAGTGTCTTCTCAATTTTAATATTATAAACAATAAAGTTGTATCACGCAGACTTTTTGGAAACCTCGGTGTATGGTGTTTTGAAATAAATACAAGAACAGAACAATGAATGAAGAGGAAAAAAAAAAAGCTTCACTAAGCTGCAAGCCTTTCAAAGCATGTTGATAACAGGTCAGTTTTCAAAAACAAAATACCAGTTAAAAACGCATGTTTCTGAACGCAAAATGCAGCCTGCCTGTTGATTAAGTGCAGAACTTGCAGTGACTTGAGAGCAGAATGTTTACAGTCTGCTTTTTTCTTACATTTCAATTTTTCTATTAATCCTCACCTGAAAAAACAACCTAAACCATCTCTGGTTGAAAAATTGTGCTTCACATCTGTCCGTTTTAAGATTTAGTGAACTATCAGTCCTCCTCATACCACATAGGGCTTACCAAAACTGAAGAAAGATGCAGCCTTTAGACTGGATGGAAGCGGCAGTGTTATACAGAATAGCTCTTTAAAAACTTAGACTAAAAGTAAAGAGGTTTGATCAGAGTGAATTCTCACCGTGAACCTTAGCAGCACTGTGCCTTCCTACTTAGCCACATTCATACCAGCAATGACGTCTGTAATTCCCTGAGCTCACAGGGGGAGATGACTGCTTCTATAAATAAGCAAATAGGGGAAACAAGGGAGGAATAAACACACCTACACCTGTCTTTCAAAGAAGCACTAAGATATAAACAGGTGATGAAGAAACATAGGCCAGAAATTTTCCAGATTGGCTCAAAAAGATTTTGCAGCTGCCTTGCAGTAGAAGCCTTAGATACAAAAGATCTGACTTCTTATTTGGTGCTTGCTAAGTTTATAAATGATTTGAATATGCCTGCTGGCTATTCCAGAGCACTGCATGTGACCAAGACTTCCCCTTTTGGCTCTACATTTGTATGTTTAAACTCATGCATTTAAACAAATATCTGCATTTCCTTATGCAAAGATTAAGTAATTCTTAAAACCAACCACCTTTCCATCAGTGGCTTTGATCACCATCAGTTTTCACGTTTAGAAATATGCTTAGCCCAATCTATAGAGGTATAAAGCCTTGCACACATTTATTAGTTAGAAGTGATAGTTTTTGAAGCACGACCTTTTGAGAAAAAGGTCTCTCTTCTGGTGATTTAGCTTAAAAAAACGCTGCCACGTTCCTCCTCCTTCCAGTTACCGAAGAGCTGCCTGGGTGGGGATGTCCCACCCGTATTTTCAGATGCTCTGCCTTCTGTCTCGGCACTGGTTTCCCTCCTATGTGTCAAGTAACTTCCATACGGCTGATGCCACATATTTATGTGCTACAACAGACTTTAAAGGAGGAATGGACCAATTAAGCCACACAGGCAAAACATAAAGGCGTGAAACCACAATATGAATATTGCACAGGGAAAATAACGAGAGGAGAGTTTGTAAGAAGGAATTGGCATATACATTGGGTAAGATACACTTTGTTCTTTACTGGTTGACTTTTTATCCCCAAAGCAACACAATAATTAGAAAGACATCTTTCATATAACAGCTTTCCTTTTTAACTAAGAGAAGTCTGTCTTGTCTCACTAAAGCTGGAAGCGACACTTACCTACCTATATGCAC
Source organism: Anas platyrhynchos (assembly GCF_047663525.1). Classification (NCBI taxonomy): domain Eukaryota; kingdom Metazoa; phylum Chordata; class Aves; order Anseriformes; family Anatidae; genus Anas; species Anas platyrhynchos. Next base: position 40,849,972 of record NC_092589.1, read on the forward strand.
AAAATGAACCACGTGTCAGTAAAAAATGAAACTGAATACTTTGGCACAAAAGCCTTTCCTTAGAATACGATGAAATCTAAAAATGTTTCTCATAGGTGTAGATTTAGTCACAAAGAACCACTTTCTGAACCCAATCTTTTTGTTACACATCTCCCCAAATCGGATAACACACATCTTAAGGTGGCTCAAATGTTCCTTGGACTACTCAGATCAAGCACAGTGGATTTTCTTCACTATTTTACTGCAATTTTACTGTTTGACATTATTCCCTACATGAAAAGAAATCCATATTTAGATGAAATAATTAGTTATTTAGATTAAATTCCCAAAGTCACAGCCTTATTCTTCCTTTAGATCCCACCTAATGCTCACGTAGGTTATGACTAGTGCAAAACTCACTTTGGTACTCACAACCTGGCAGCTCACAAGCTACCACTTCTCAGTGTGGCCCCTTTTTCCTCCTTCTGTCTTAGCTATTTTTAATACCAATGAAGAGGTAAAAGGTGAGAATTCTCATGAACAAAGCAGTGCCAGCTGGTCCTCTGCAGACTTTCTATCTAACCAACTCCTCCTACTCATTTTATGTGTTCAGAATTAGGAGTGTAAAAGCAATTTAGCTTCATACACATATATATGTATACACATATACATACACATCTATTACTTCTTTCTGAAGACTGCTAATAATTTTGCAGTCTTCTGTCCCCACTCACAGTCCAGTCTGCTCTAACTACAAGAAATTCTGGCACTGTTCTTGTAGGTAGGCAAAAGGCACTTTAGTCTTAATTGCAAGTCTCACTTAACTCTGCTTTTTAGCTAGCTCTCATGACCTATGTTTAGCCCAAAAGCCTTTACTTGGAACAAAATGACAAAATTGTCCTTAGACAAAAATTACCATTCTCCATCTGTTCCGTCTCCAAAATGATCAGTCTCAAAACTTTTATCAGTATGCATCACATAATGAGTATAACCACTGAGTTCTATGTTTTCCTGCAGGTTGTCTGTATTTGAACAAGATTTTAGAAATAACTATTTAGCACAAAAGTCTTTCCTAGCATTTGCTGAATATGTGAAAAGTACACATGGAAAACAATCTTTTACATTTCAGCTGACTTCATTACAGAGAAATTAATGTTTTCTTCTGGAAAATATATACATTAAAAATATGGAACAGAAAAGCCCAGGGAGAGAACTCTTACAGAACTAGTAGTCTAGGACAGCTGCCAGTAAACATAGAGACTTACAAAAGTGAAATTCAGCAGTGGGATTTGGGGAGGCAGTGCAGTGAAGGTCAAATGAGCAGTATGTATTGCTGGCTGAATAGTTTGTGCTTTTCCCAACTTCGGTCTTTCCTACGGACTTTTTAGGACTTTCCTAAGCCTGGTGAAATAATAGGAAAGTTCACTCTGGCTGTCTTCTTTTCCAACTCAAATCTTATCCTGATAGTTAAGTTGTAGAGACACAATCAAATGCAAATTACGTTGACCTCCACTCCAGCAGAAGCAGCTGTTACCATAACATTCAAAATCTTGAAGGGAGTGGAGATAGCATTTTAACAAGGTGGAAGAATGTACTGAGGCACATGGTGGCGAACTGGGAAAAAGAAGTCTCACAGGGTACTTAAAATTCTGAGAAATGTACCAACACCTGATTTTTCATCTCTGTGACAAGGCAGTTACCTGCTTCCTTTTGTTTTGATGGTTGTACTACGACTGCTGAAATCCTGCTACTTTTCTCTTGCTGAATTATAAGTTCTGATGAGAGCATGAACATGAATATCTAAAATAGGAGGCCTTTTTTCATGTCACTGTCTGAGGTGACAGCTTATGGATCTAAGGTACCAGTCAAAAGTCTGCTTGCCAAAGTACAGAAGTACTTGCCAAAGTCGAAAAAATTGAAAACTTGACTTGATTGAAACTGAATTTACTTACGAAATTGAAGAGTGTAGGACAGACACATAGGGAGCACGGATGCTACAGGAGCAAGCAAAATTCCAGAAATGTAAGTAAGGTGGCATGATGCAGTTTGAAGACATGACAACAGATATTTAAAGCCTGAAAATACTCTCTGAGGGAATGAAAATTAAAAGCATAAATTGTAAGTACAGGAAGAGTTGCTTCCAGGAAAAAAAGAAAAAAAAAAATTTTGTAGCTTCTTGAGCTGAAACTCTTAAAGAAATCTTTGAAACGGCAAGGGTCTGCACAGCGCCTGCCTCCTATCTCAGCTTCCACAACATCCATCAATTGCCCCATCTCAGGTGGCTGGAACAGAACTGATGCCCCCACCTCCACACCAGCAGCAGCAAGGTTTTCATCCTCTGGCTGTGCTTTCTCATTACACAGCTTGGCTCCTAGGACAGCAGCTGATTTATTGCTTCCTGAGTTCTCTTTCATTCTTTCTTTTTTTTTCCATCTTCACCCTCCTTAGAAAGAATATAGGTTTACAACATACAAAAATAGTGAAACAAAAAAAATCTTCTTGCTGCCATAAAAAGGTAAGGCATAAAGTTAATAATAGACAAAGGATAAAAATAGAGTTACAGTGGAAAAGGTATGGGTGTTGAAAAGGTGTAAACAAGCCTACAACCCTAAGCACAAAAATTTAAACTTTTATTCTCTTCACCTCTCCTTGCTTTCTCCTGATTCTATCTTCCCAGTTGCACATTAACTTACAATAGATTTAATTATTAAATCATACAAATGAACATGAAGTCCTCCCTGTGTGAACCCTCTGCAAAGCTCCATTCACTGGTGCACAGACATGAGCACGGGCTTACCCGAACGGAGTCTAGCGCAAGACCAGAGGCCCAGGCAGCACTCTGGCACTCTCTTTATATGCTGGTTTCAGTCATCAGCAGTGAAAACTGGGACACAGGGGCCAGTAGGGAGTTTATTATTTCATTCAGGTGTTGTCTGTCTGAATTGCTTTCCATGACAAGAGAGTTTTTTGAAGAGCAACTGAAATACTGAAAAATAATCTTCATTTGAATATTTTTTTCAGCATTTGCCCTCTTTTACTTCACTCTTCATAATCCCTTGAATGCTAATGCAAATACTCATTGCACTTTTTCACTATTTTTTCCGCAATCACTGCACAAGTGAAATGTATTACGGACTTGACCTCTGAAAACATCAACCTTTAGACTGTCCTGCCACAGATAATAAAGCACACTGCATCTGTTTCATTTGGAAATGTTAAACAACATAAATAAGTCTCCAAAATGAATACAAATACAGAAGGATGTGGATTTCACTGCTGGTTTGCAAGCCTGTAAGTCATGAATGTGTTGTGTTTTGGAATATACTGGAAACAGTACTTGGCCTAAAGATCAAGTGTTATTCACTTTGCATGATCTGTCCAGAAAGTATGAATATTCTTGTATTTGTCATGTACACACACAGTCGCCAGCTGAGCATTTATACAGAGTACTCAAATCAACAGATTAAAAGTGAGCAAATCAATACATATATGAAAATAATTCTCTATCTTGATCATTTGTATTTGTTGCAAGTCATTCAAACTACAAAGTAATGATCCTCTGCAAGGAATCAAACTTGGAGACATTCATGTAAATGCTGAGTGTTACTGGATGTTGCATAATGCAACATTTGGGATAGTGCCATATTCAGACTATTATAGGGTCTGATGAAAACGAAATTCAGTGCAGGCTGCCCAAGAGCAACTTTAACACAGCTATGTAACCAATGTAATTTTAGTGATAGGAAAAACATTAACTTTACACCTCATGTTACATGCATAGTTAAGGTGAAAAATGTACTTGTTATGAAAAGAATGAGGGCACCAAATTTTACTCTGAGATGAAATGTTAGCTAGGAGTTAAATTTGCAGTGAAATACTGTAATCTTTTAACCAGTGAAGGTTTTTAGTGAACTCTTCATCTGTGTAAGACTCAAGCTGCACTAAAATAAAGGCTTCTACTTAAAACTCAGTTCCACACACATCCTAAATTTGGCGTACTAGGGATACTTTCTACATCATTCCTTAAATTCCTTTAAAGACCTCTCCCACTTACAGCAGCAGCTTCTGCTTAAAACTCCAACAAGGTCTCTTTCTCTGCATGTTAGATTTATAAATATGGACTCTTTTCTTGGCAAAATGAAAACAAACAAAAAACCCAAACAGATAAACAATAGTGAATGGATTAGTTCTTTGAAAACATTGTATACTTCTTTGCTCCTCTCTCTCTTCCTCTCCCCTGAGTTCACTACAGAATTATAGTACTGGTAGCCATGCTGCTGAAACATAATTATAACACAAATTTCTCAAACTTCTCAGCCACTGAGGTTCAAGGAAGAGTGCTTGATGGACTTAAAAAAAAAAAAAAAAAGTCATTTGTTTTTCTAAATTAGAACAAATCTATTAGAAAAAATGTACTGAAGATTTCTGCATTAAATGATCATTATTTGCAAAACCACTGTTAAAGAAAACAACTTTGCAAAGGTATTTGATTTTGGGTGTATAAGACAAGTTTTTCAATTCATTCAATGCCCAAATATATTTACAAATGCACAGAGATTGCAGACATGGATATTAAAAAAGGATAAATTTAAACAAACCCTTATGAAAATCTGATTTTAGACTGAATTATAGAATACACAATGAAAAAAAGCAATGGCAGTTTATGACAAGTCACACACATACTGCAACAGGATGTAAACTTCTTTTCCTGATTCATTGCCTTGAGAAGATGTCTCAATTACATGCAGAGGAAGAAGGCTGGAGAATTACCACAGTAATTCATTTATATTACCTTCCTGTGGAGACCTCCTATTTAGTCACAATACCACTCTCGCTCTGTTTTCTGCAACAATTACATAAATTACATAATTTAATACCCATGAGGGCTTTACATCTGTCATGCTATAGGACTGTGATTTCTCTTGCTATTTTGAAGTAGAACCCTCTCTAGTGCTATTGTTCGATGTTTTACTACACACTTCATAGCACAGAGATGAGTGTAAACAAAACCACAAAGGCCTATGCTAATCAAAAGTACGAGTGTGAATTTGTGTGCCTTGCAAATTATAAGTTGTTTCATTCTACAACGGGTAATAAGTCTCAGGAGCGACACAGGCTGTGCTCTTCTCTTGTCATTAATACCAGGATCGAGTACTGGCCAAGCAATTTGTCAGTATTTCCTTTGCTGTTTTCCAAATATATTTTTGAGTAACAATTCCATGCAGTTTAATGTCATAATTGTGTGGATGTATCTTTCCCTTCACAAATACTGAGAACTGTTTGTATACCTTACAATTTTTTGAAATAAAAATATGCAAAAAATAACCACTGGATCATTGCAAATGAAACCAACATGGAAACAAATACCGCTAAGGGTTTAGTGCAAACAGCTGGTTTTCAGTCGTGCAAGATTGATACATCTCTGATACATCTCGAGATGGATACAGTCTAATTTTGTGAAGCTCTGACCAGCCTCTTTGATGCATGTCCTAAATGACTTCCAGTTTACGAATGAAAGATTCATATTAAAAAGTCAAAGTGACAAAGTAAAGAGAAAGACCAATTTTTAATGAAGTCTAGCAATGCTCTGCTCTGGAGAGCAATACATCAAATTTTCTCAGCTGAATACTTGTTGGACCCATGCTCTTCAATGGAAAATATTTCTCCCATTTTCAACTCCTGTAAACACTTTGCTTTTTGTAAACATTCTCAGAAAATTAAGGAAAACTAAAACAAAAGGGCAGTAACATGACAAGTTCTTAAGACGCTTCTTTTCAACTTTAAAGTAACGTTTTTCACAGTTGAGAGCGAATCAGTAATTTTCCTTTGACTGCTTTGATTCAGGCACAGTGCTGAAAACCCTTGATGTTAACTCTGCACATTCTAAAATGATACAATAGTGCATACATTTCTGTGAATTTAAGAGGACTTTTCTAGCAGCTAAGAACTTAGGAACGCAAATTGTAAAGGAACAAAGTGAAAAGACGAAGGAATTCAAAGGTTACTTCTAAAATCTCCATTTTTATTTTTTAACACAGATGGTTTTGTGAAACACTGTTGATGCACTTTAACTTTTCAGTTGCCAAAATTATAATCATCAGCAGCTGCATAAGAAATGGTAGTTATGGAGGCTGGAAAGTCCCTAGGAAAGTCACGTCTAGTGTTTTGCCACTTGAATTCTATCCCAAACAGTAGTGATCTAAATGGCGTGAAGTGGCAGAAGACATATACACGACATCTAAAAGCCCTGACTGTGTAAGCAGCCAATAATCTGTTGAGTGTTATGACACAGGGCATTATACTCTGATGGATGTTCTCGTCCACAACTGATGGACATGTCTTGCTAACTGGAATGTAGGACACAAGGTTTTCCCATTTCTTTAAGATGAGATATCACAGGATGGCATTTGGGCAACTGGTCATTCTTTCAGAACCCTATACCCTGCAATAATTGCTCAATAAGAATTTACCATTAGGTAAAAAAAAAAATAAAATAGAATTTTCAATTACAGTGATTTCTAACAGCAGTATCTTTAGTCATGCCAAGGCAAAGATACTTGGAGTATTAACTCTAAAAATTCAATGCCAGCAGAACTCAATATTATTACACAAAGGTTTTACTTTGTTGTACATTTTAATGCTAACTTTAATAAAAAGACCTACATAATGAAAAAAGTCAGATCCAGAAATTATTTTTTCCCCATTTTTTTCCATCTCAGGTTTAAGTTTTCTAACTCCTTAGATACGAGAAGGGCATTACCAGATAAAATCAACAGTGATGAACTGCCAGGACCAAACGACACCCAGTCAATAACTGGAAGAGATAGTTGAACCACCTATTGATGTGTAATCTGTAGGTAGCAACTCAGTGGAAACTGTAAGAGCAGAATTAGGGGGCATGTGGATAAATGGTGGTAGGCTAAGCAAGAGTCAAAGTGGCCCTTCTAAAGAGGACTGTTAGGTCACAAAGTTACTGAAGTTCTTTGAGGAAATCACCCAGACTGCAGATAAGAGAGACCTGGTTTATATAATTCATATTTTGGAAAGTGTTTAAAGGAACCAAACAGCCACAGGGTAAGAAGGAATGTTCCTCCATGAATTGGCTCAGCAACGAACAAACTTCACAAGTTTCAGTGACCAGTCAATAAAATAAAAAAATGAAGCATAACAGAAATCTAAAGGACTTTGACTAGATCCTGGAATTGTGACAGATACTTCCATGAAAACATACAAGATGGTAAATTTGTTTAGCGAAGTAAACAAAACCTTAAGACTCATTAGGAAAGGAACAGAGTACGTAACTGTGTACACCGTCCTTTTTATTTTTTTTTAAATAAACAATACATATTTTTCCTGCTGGAATACTATTCAGTTCTGGTCCCCACCAAAATGCAGTAAAATGGAAACGATTCAAATAAGACTAAGGGTGGATGCTAAATGCATGCGTGGCTTCAAAGTGAGAACAGGTAAGTTTATAGAAGAGAAGCACTAACTTAAATCTATTCAAAATAAAATTGTCTTCCCTCTAACACAGTAGAAAGGGACATGAATTTTATTTGGGGGGGGGAAGCAATTGGTGGAAGATTTAGCTCAAGGAAAAATAGAGCAGTTTCCACCAAATAGCTTTTTAACTAGGAATTCACTGAAGGCAGTAATAATGATGACATAGTTCCAAAGACTCTCTAGAATGTTTTGTCCCTTCTATTTTTAATTACCTTGTTCTGTTGGAAGTGTTAAACCCGGTAAATGCAACAGTGTTTTTTGTCTTGTTTTGTTGTTTGTTTATTTGTGTGTGTGTTTTGTTGTTTGTTTTTTTTTAAGTATTTCAAATTTGGGTTCATTTGCAGTTATCTGTTGGGATCCACACATTTGAACTTGTCATGTGAAACATTTCTCTCTTGCAAAGTAAAGGATATATTTAAACAGTATTCTTCAAATTAAATTATATAATACTTTTCACCTTCCAAGGTACCTAGACTCTCCACAGCTGGAGATGTCTTATAGGATATACAACTCTGCTGAACTGTATGATTTGATAAGGAATACTAACGAAAATAATACTTCTTTTCTCCAACAGTTTTTATGTCTTAAATCAGATCTTAAATATTGTCAATATTTAACACATTTCCCTAAGTAATGTCATAAACTTGACTACTGGATACATCTTTTTCTCTTCATGAGATTTGCCTGGGTGTTTTCATTTGAAAGTAAACATCTTTGCTAGCAAATCTGTTGTGTGAAATTTTTTTACAGCATTAAAACAGATCTGTTTTCCTTTTTTTAAAAAAAAAAATACTTTTTTCTCTTCCTGGAAAAAAAAATCTTAGTAGTAGTAATCTTAAATCATGAACTGTGATGAACCCCCATCATCTAATCATTTGTACAGTATTAAAATTCATACCATGAGACCTACCTTTTCTGCTAATAATTCTCTGATCTTGCTTGCTTGGAGACGAAATTTCATTAACTGTGACTCCAGAGTTAAACATCTTTCCTTCCAGTTCACTGTACCTTCTGGCTCTGATAGATCAGCCATATTTATGCTGGAAAAAGGAAGAAAAAAAAAAAACACACCTCAAACTGAGTCTGTTTTAAATGTTTGACTTTTTAACATATACGTTACTAAGCTGTTTTACATAAATCTCAAGAATACCCCCGGCTTCTGTACGTATACAACTCCATAAAACTTAGTGAAAGAAAATACGTGAGCCTACAAAGGCCCTTATTGTAAAGGGGTTATTTGTGAAATCTGTGCTGATAATATTTAGGTGTACCTTAATTTAATTTCTTCAGTTATTTCAGGTTTGCAATGTGTTTTTCATCATCAGCAGTGAAAAGTCAAGTATTTTAACCTTCAGTTCCTGTGTATATCCCTTCCTGCATAGAGAGGCTTTCTGGAGAACTGAGCTCTTGTTAAGAAAATGCCTTATATAGGTGTAGCTACACAGAAGTTAGCAGTACATTTGGTTTTATGCTGGTTTACTGATTGGCAGGTGATTCAGTAAAGTGTTTTAAAATTGTTATGTTTTATCAGATCGCCTTGAAAATTTAATCTCCTTAAAGAGATGCAAACTGGAGCTTATGGTTCCAGATGTAAAGATAGGTGAGCAAATGGCCCTGAATAGGTCTCCCCAGGGAAAACAATCCCCTTGTATCAGCTGTAGATCTCAGAACATCCCGGTTCATCTGTGTTTCAAGTTCACTAAAATAATGTGCTTTCATCTATGTTTAACTGCTCATGCCTTCCGAAAATTAAGCTCTGTGCCCTTTTGGACAAGCACTGCTGGAAAAATTATTCAGGATGAGAGCTGGCTCATCATGGTTAGAATCTGAGAAGCCAAGAAAATCATCTGTGTGTAAGCAGAAGGACTGGGCTCTGTTGTATTCCAGCTATTTGTAGACAGCTTAACAGAGAGTAAGTGGAGGGCTGAATGTAATCACTCAGCTCAAGACGCTTCCTTGCGAGTGAGGGCCCCGGCCTTTACATGGATCCGAACATATAGGTTTGGCTGTGAAATAACGCTTGGATTGTCCATGGGAATTCAATTTATCTCACACATACAAACCAGACAGCAAAGCACCATTCAGTGGAAGGCAGCTGTAAGACCAGAACAAACACAAGAGTATCAGCCATGCTGCATGTCGGTCACCTATGCCATGGACAAGGTGATGCTAACACGGGCACGTGGGCACAGCTCAGCATCATGGAAGAGACCAGCACAGAAGAGCCAAGATGCAAAATGTGCAGCTCCATCTCTCCCCAGCTCCTGCTGTTGCAGGAGGGAGCCCCAGCTGCAGGGGAAGGACCCACAGGTTTACCTTTGACAATGCTTCTGATGCCAGGAAGAAAAAAGGCAAAGCACCACAAGAGAAATCAAAGTCACGAGTAGGATTCCAAAACTTTAACATTTTTTTGCGATACACCCAGTAGTACTTTTTAGTTCTTTCCTGAGTTTTCAACATCTCAGATTACTCTCAAGTTTACCATTGCTAAGCAGGTGAAAAACTGTCACAACTTTCCTTTCCTTTCCACACCCTAATTTCTTTGTTACTTTCATTCCATATCTACGTTAGAAGTAAAAAGAGGAAAGTATTTTTGCCGTAATTGTTTGCCTGAAGGTAACTGCTCCACTCCTGACCCTCTCTTTCTCTTGGTCTCTCAGGCTGTGGTTCAAGCTATTAAGCACAAGGTTACAACCATCCCTATTCAGGAATCCTCTACTCTGGAGCTCAGGAATCCCTGTGGAACTGCTGAGATTCAAGTACGTTATTAAAATAGTTTCCTGAGTGGATCCTGCAACACCCAAATTCTCAACTTTAAGCACACTAGCATTTCTTCCACTGCCAGCCTTGTAGGTGATTGGCATCTTTATCATTTCCCCTATGGTGTTAAGCTTGCCAGAAGATTCCCGGGACTGTGAGGGAAGCAGGTTCCTCCCCTTGTCCCATCCCTGATCCCCTCTCCTTGTGCAGAGTTCCCACATGCACCGGGACACTTCCAAGCAGCAGCTTCTCCTACTCTGCAAAGGAAGCAGTGGCTTCAAGCATGGACTGATTTGGGCAGATGGTCTGGTCTCCTAACTACTGAAGAATGACAATTTCCTATTAGATTGTCTACTTAGGACTTCTTTTTTTACAGTGTTCTTCCTTGTTGACTAATCACAGCTACGTAAGACAGAGACGAACTCTGCCAACATCTGGTTAACAGTAGGATATTTCAGTGTTTGTGGTGGTGAAAATACAAATGGATAAAATTGGGAAAGAATTTTTGCTTTTTCGTAGGGCGCAATATTGCAGGGTGGAGCTAAAAATGTTTGTGTTTCAACAGACAAAACATTTGAGTAGATGGATTTCTGGCAGTGAACAATGCGTTCAGCCAAGTAGTTTCTCAATGCCCAAGCTAATTAATATTCCACTGTATAAACATTGCAGATAAAAAGTTCGAGAATAACTCTTTTTATTGTGGGATGCTTGTTAGAGATTATTATAATTTACTTCACATTTTCCAAAAAGCCAATGGGTTCTGGAAATATTTACAGACACATAATACACTGTTTACAATTGTGGAGTGAATGATCTTGCTTTGAATCAATGACTTCCTGTTTCGTGTTTGAGTCCCCAAGGGAGGAAAAAAAAATGAGTTCATCTCTTTTGGCTTCATAGAGTGCTCTGAATCAGCACTCTAACCTACAGAGTCCTCCCCTTCTTCCTGCTCCAGTTCCCACTGCAAAGCCCTCCGTTCTTCGCAGGCTTTAAAAATAAAATCTTTTGAAAAGTAAACCAAAAAAGCACACATTAAAGTGGTAAGTTCTAATTATGTCATCAAAAATTAATTGAGACAAGTTTGACAAGTCTGGAAAGATTAAATTTGTCTTTTTCATTTTTTAAGTTTATAAACCTCTTCATAGGCTTCGAGAAGCCAGAATGTCACATTCTCCCCAAAGGGATGGAAATAATTTCCTTTTTTTTTTTTTTTTTTTTTTTTGCTGTCTGCTTGGAAATTATCAAAATACATCTGAGGGGGAAGGAGGGAACAATGTTCCAGCTTTCTGAAGCATGTTAAAAATTTACATATTCCTTATCATGCTGTCAGTGTTTTGCTCTGTTTTTAACAAAACGCTGTGTTTAACTAAACATTTCATATTCTGTCCATATGCTCCGTCCTTTCTCTGCTGGAGGAAGCTTGATAAATCCTCCTGCTTCACTAGGAGGGGGTTTGTGCAGTGCTTGTTGGCTTGCCTACCATGAGCAGCACCATCCTACAGCGTTACAGCCCAAGGGCCCTGTACTGCAGCCCTTCTTCCACCCAAACGCAGAGCTTCCAAATTATTTTTGGAGCCAGAAAGGTTGGGCTGGAGAAAGGAAACGATGAGCCACAAAGTGGACCTGTTCGGGAATCAAGGAAGCCATTTGCAGGTTTGTCAGTGGCCAGGCAAAACTCACCTAAAACACTGGGAACTTTATTTTCCATTTGACTCATTTTGCAAAATGCCGTGCCCAGACGAACTGCACCCTAAGCTATGGAAAACGGCCTTCAAACCCCGATTTAGGGCAGGTTCTGCCGCTGTTTGCTCTGTGCTGTGGGGAGCGTGTGGCACGCTCCTTCAGGGACGGGACCCCGCTCTGGCCCTCCTGATCCCCTCATTGTGGGGCCGAGGGGGCAGCCAGGCGGCACGGCCCATGGAGCACCCTCGGCTGTACGTGGTCACTGTAACCGCGCCGCGCAAAACCACCTCGTGTCACCATTTTGGGGGCTGCAATTTTGCGAGGTCACGGCATGACACCAAGGAGTAACCTCTGGATGGGACTGGGAAGGCTGGATGTGGAGGCACTTTTAATAAAATTTGCTTTATTAAGCGCAATGAGAAGCTGCGTGCTTCCCGCTGCCCCCTTTTCGGGGGGCTCACTCTGCTGGGCACCCCACATGAGCAGGGACCCCCAGCGCCCTCCTCCCGCCACCCTACACCCCGCGGGCTCCACACCGTGACCTCACATCACGTCAGCCCCACACCATGTCGTCACCCCCCACCATGTCCTGACATGACGTCACCCCCCACCAAGCCGTCGGCATCCCCCTCCATGCCCCTCACACGACGCCGCCCCCCGCGGGCTCCGCGCCTCAGGGCAGGGAGGGCGGGGGTCGGGGACCCGAGCTCCCACCTGGCCGGCCTCGCCTCGCCTCGCCTCGCCTCGCCGGGCGCCGTCCGGGCTGTGGGCGCCGCGGGCCGCCCGCCCCACCATCCCCGCGGCCAGGCACCCCGCCTGAGCGACGGCCGCCGCGGCCACTGAGGAGCCGGGGCCGCCCCCGGCGGGGAGCCCGGGCGGGGCCTGAGCCCGGCGGGGGGAGCCCGGCACAAAGTGAAGCCCGGGAGGTCGCGGCTCGATATGAGGGGGCGCTTCGGTGCTGTGAGGTGACAGAGTGCTGGGACAGGCTGCCCGGAGGGGCTGTGGGCAGCCTATGGGTCTGGGTGGAGATTTTGGGATTGTCTTTTGGTTGGATTGGGAGCTAGAGGGACAAAATGGTCTGCGGGTTCTGCTGCACAAACCGCCTGCTCGCCACCACTGTGTTCGGCTCCTGGTACAGTGAGGTGGTCTTTTTGTGTACGCTGCTCGGTCACGATGATCAGTCAGTGAAAGTGCGTGGTTTTGTGACTGAAAAAAAAAAGGGCCTTGAAAGCTCAAATGTTCCCATCTGATCATCCACACAATTTCATTTTTTCCTATTCAGTTCAGTACAGCTTCCAGGTTTCCACTCGCTTGCAGTGACCTTAAAGTAGCCAAAGAACTCCACTGGATCTGATTCATATGCTGGTACTTTCCTAAGTGCCTCATGTAGTTTTGAAACACCGCTGAAAAACATATTGAAAATATCATTGCTGGAATAGCAAGAAATGAATTATTTTTTACCTAATATCCTCTTTATAGAGTGTCTTGAAAAGCCGCATTAAAAACAAGTGAACTGAAAAAAAAAAATGTTAGTTGTTCACATGAAAATATTTCTCCAAAAGAATAAAGATTATCCTCCTGCTCCTAACCACCTCTATACAAGAGGATTTAGTGTTGGTGTTTAATGCAAACTTCGTGTTTGCTTTCAGCCATCCTCTGCAGATAGACCCAACGCTGTGGAGAGCGTTTGACTTTGGGGTGCGCGGAGCCCAGGCAGACCGCAGGCTGTGGGAATGGCAGGCATGGACCGCAAGAGGGAGAGCAAAGCCCATGAGCTCCGTGAGTGTTTCTTTCAGGTTGATTTGCGGATTGACATTTTCTTTGGCTCAGATAATAGTAATAATGATGCTCTGCAGCTGTGCAGCCCTCGGTACTGACAGGTAAAGAGGCATGAGAAAAATAGTCTGGAAGAAGGAGTAGGGATGCTGAAGATTTTCTTTGAACTGCCCTGACAGGTAATGCCGATATGTCTAGAATCCAAGGTCAGTTACTGAAGGGAATGAAATTACAAGTAGACCAGCTGCAATGCGCAGAACAGAATAAACCTTTGTTTTGTAATTAGAAGGTGGGAATGCCATGAATCTTAAAGGCGTGATACAAACATAGAAAACTATTTTGCACACAAGTGCAGTCTCGTGGAGAGGTGTTTCTCACTGCTGTTGTCACAAGTAGATGTTACACAGAAGCAATAATAAATCAGAGGCACAGTCTTGCAAGTACGTACAGAACATGCAAAATATATCACTGCTACACAGTATGTTGAAGAAGCAAACTACACCACACTACAGAAGTAGATCAAAGTAAATACAAAACACCACAACATACAAAGCCTCTCTCAAAGAACAGATGCCGACCAAAGAAGTGTATGTTGCTCTGCCTTTATCTCTGCAATCTGACCTTAATGCAACAAAGTAACTTCAAAGTTTTTGTTTGTCTTACTGAACAAGAATACCACATTTAATTTGAAGTATTGTGAACCCTGTATTACAAAACATCTGGTCCAGAGTGTAGAAGCTAACCCAAAGAACGTCACTAGCTCCATGCCAGAGATTATCAAGTTGTTATCAAACCTGCAAGTGGGAAGTAAAATTTGGGGGGTTATTAGACTTCCATGACTACACAGAACGTGGTTCTGACACACTGGATCAAAGCCTTATGAACCTGCCATGACAAATGGGGCTTCTTCTGGTTCTCTGTACCACACAGATAAGCATTGCAACCATTTGAGGCTAGGGTTAGACTGGTGTTTTTATCTACAATTGGAAAATGTATTCCAGAAAACATCTTGCGATTCCAAAACCTCAGATCAGACACCATCTTCTGTGTCATTTCTATCCGGATTCTTTAAAAGCATGATGTATTTTAGGCTTTTCAATGGAAAGAAAGTTCCCATAACACCATATATACTAGTTGTAACACATAACTGTGATATAAAGGAAGGAATAGATGATCTTCAGTTAGTGTTAGAATTAATTAAAAGGTATCATATGGTCTTTCAAAAAGCAGATTAAAAGGTTTTGTTTAAGTGGGGAAGGGAGAAAGATAATTCCTGTTCAATTTATGGTATCACCACGACATATCTTTAAATGTTATTTGAAGGCTACAGCTTGTCTTTCACTGGTAGGAAAATGTCATCTTACATAATGGCCTGTAATGTTTGTGCTTGGGTACTTCTGAATGGAAGAATCTGTAGTTACTTCAGTTACTAGTGAAGGCTTTTTCTACTAAGAAAAATACAGCTTTTGGGAAGATCCATGGTTTCCCTTTAAAAGCACAACCTCTTTTTAATTGTTTGGCGCCACAGAGTGGTAAAATGCTATATTGCACTAAACAGCAGATTTCTGTGAAAGTTTCAAAGTAACTTAATGATCTCCCTCGAAAATAGGCTTATACGTTATTAATATAACTGCTAATTACAAATATTATTATCAATATATTTATTAATATAAATATTATTAATAGTAATAATTCTTGGTAGACTTGTATATTATTATTTATTATTATTATAGGCTTAAAATATTCTACTTACCAGATACAGGCATGCAGACCTTTAGCTACAGAAGATTAGAACTTTCAACTTCAAAATTCAGGTTTCCAGCAGTGTGGGTTAGAATATTTCCTTTGAGAGGAATTTTCACTGATTTGTCTCAACTGTAAAGTTTGTAAACATAAATCCAACCCTTAGAAAAAACATCTGACAAATTGCAGAGACCGGCTCGGCCATCACAGCAAAAACAGCCATGCCAGCTTGGTGCCGAGGGCTGCTCAGCTTGGTGCCCAGTCTCTTGGCTGTTGCGCCAGCCATTGCCTGAGGAAGCAAAGAGGCATTTTCCCAGCGCACTGTCCTTGTCTCTAGTTGCCTTGTGGTTCAGGGATTTTGTGAGCCAGAAATTTTATTTTGAAACTTTTGCTGGATTTTTTTTCTTCCTTCTATGATGTAGCCCAGCTGCTTTTGAAGAAATGTAATTTTTCAAGAACCAGAGCGTCCCAGGACAATGAACTCCATGGTTTAAATACTTCATTTCATTTTGGATGTGCCATCTGCTTGTTTCATTTGATGTATAGCAGAGCACAAACACCAGTAATTCAAAGGTTGGTTGCTCCTTACCAGCAGAAACAGAAGTTATGATCACAGAGTGACACCTTTCCAAGGTAGCAAAGTCTGATAAGCCATGCTGGGCTAGCTGCTCAGTGATAAAGGCACGTTTGGAGGTATAAGAACATCCATGTTATATGGTGTGGTTTTGTGTGATATTACGTGAGCTAGTTATAAGTAAGTGATTTTTAGCTACTGGAAACTTGGTGCTCTTGGGGACCAGAGCAAGCGTGTGAGTCTTGAGATTTCTTGAGATGCTGCTGCTTTGCATTGCACTACAAAAGTGTGCATTCTTCAAGTCTAAAAAAAAAAAAAAAAAAAAAAAAAAAAAAGTAGGAAAGCTGTTTTGTAAGCAGGAAGCTGCTGGACAGTTATTCCTAGCTGGACAGAAAGTGAGCTAGGATATACTGAGCTGGAACCCTAGAAATGGTTCCACTGAAAATAGGGAGCACGTATGTAGAAGATTCAATGAAATGTAAAATGTGCCGGTATTGAACTGAGCATAAGGAGCTGAAGATTTACTTCAGCTGGCTGGAGATGTTACTTATCCTAAATGAGGATGCATCAGTTTGATTTATCTGGGAGGCTAAATCATACAGATCGGCACTCGGACTCCCTTGGAGCTGGAGGTAGCCCGGCACGCCCCTGCAAGGCACAGTGCCAGCAGTGGTGTCAACTTGCTACAAGCTGCCACACACAGAGCAGAGGGGAAATCAACCAGCCGGCAGGGAAAAACTCAAAGCATTTCCCATGTGTATGGGTATGGCGAAACCTTTCCGTGGTTCCTCTGGCTATATGTATGTCTCCAGTCAGTCGGCAGTACAAAATGTCAGTATTAAGTTATGCAGAAGTTTGTTGAAAGTCACGAACTGAGACTTGTTGAGTTGAGGTACTTTGGGCTGAAAGAAAATTGTTGTTGGGTGAAAGTGGGGTGGCAAAAAGTGTGTTTTTCCTGCTTTTCCTCACCTAAACGTTGTCGCTGTGTAATCCCAATGGCCCCGCGACTACTGGGTGATCTGGCGCTTCACCACAGCCGCTTGCACAGAGACGCGTTTCACCCACTGTGGGATTTCCTACAGAAGGCCCAGGAGAGTCCCCACTCGATACCCGGAGGCACGACCCGGCTGCTGAGGCCTAAAGCCGCCGTGCCCTGGCTCCGGGGAACCACTGCCATCCCTCTCCCCGCCGCCGAGGGGAAGGTGCCCGGTTGGGCGCCCCGCGACCGGCGAGGTTACAGCTCCGGCCCCTCAGCGCCGGGGCTGGAGGCGGCGCCGGGGGCCGGACTGCGGGGCGGGGAAAGCCCGGCTCGCCTCGCCTCGCCTCGCTTCGCCTCGCCTCGCCTCGCCTCGGCCCTACCCGGCGCAGGCGGGGCAGCGGGGACCGGGCCGGGGAGCGGCGCCCCGTGCCGAGCCTCTCCCCTCAGGGTAAGGGCCGGCGGTGGCCGCCATTTTGCTTCCTCCCCGTCCCCCCCCCCCTCCGCCGCCCGCGCGGCCTCCATGGCGGCGGGGCCGCGGCCCTTCCCCGCCCGCCGCCGGGCTGTGGTGCTGCGGGGCGGCCCGGATGTGGGGGGTGTGAGGCGGCGGCGCCTTCCCTCGGCGGCTGGTTGCCCTCACGGGCTGCGGTGGCTCCATGTGGGAGCCGCCGGGACGCGGGGCACCCCGCAGCGGGTGGCCCCGCAGGAGCAGGGAGCCTGCGGGGGTCCCGCCAGCCTCAGGTGCTGTGTGGGAGTGGGCTCATGAGGCAGGGAAACTGCAGCGCACGTGAAATTTCCACTGCCCTAAAGGGGATAACTTCCTCTCTGCAACATTTGCTGTGGCAGAGGAAGCGCAGGTTGATGTCTCCAGGAATAAAACTGTGGTTCACTAGGTAGCCCTCGCTTCGCGTTACGTCTTAAGCGAGTTTTAAACGCTCGGTCCAGTAAACTAAAGCAGCAACAGGAGTTCTGTGGTGTAATTCCCATGTCTGCGTGATACTTACAGGCTGTGACCAAGGGACGTGTTGCAGACTACGTAACAAGTGCAGTAAGGACTCCAGTGTGACAGTTTGAGGCTTATCCAGCAAATATTGAAATCTTTTCTCAGATTTCCTCTTTGTGCCACAAAGTCTCAGCAGATTTTGGACATGCTTAGAGTGGTTGAAAATCATGAAGGAGAACTATTATCTTGCAAAAGAAATTGCACAAATAATACAATAAGCAATATTTTAGGCCAGCAAAAAGGCTCTTAGAGGAAGTGTTTATAGTTATGCTTTTAAAACAAGGTGCTCTGTATTTCTTTTAACAGGTGTCTCTTCATCAGCTAAAATGGTTTTAAAGAAGAAGAAAGAAGTTCAGGTTGATGCATTCTTACTTGATCACCAGCAGCTTGAAAAACTTCAGAGTAAGGTTTTCGTTTGTTTGTTTTTCCTGAACTAATCTTGTTTTTGTTTCTGTTAGTAGAACACATTTGAGTAGCTACTGAAATTGATCTTCTTTTTTTTTTTTTTATTGTTTTGTTTGCGGTGTTTTTTGTTTTGGATGGTTTTGTTCTTTTTTTTTGGTTACTATTTCTTGCCTTCTTTAATGTAATGACAACAATTTTTTACTGTGGCAAAGTTTAAAGAGGTAATCGTTCCCCTC
This sequence comes from Anas platyrhynchos, assembly GCF_047663525.1. Lineage (NCBI taxonomy): Eukaryota > Metazoa > Chordata > Aves > Anseriformes > Anatidae > Anas > Anas platyrhynchos. The sequence goes on from NC_092589.1 coordinate 40,868,610, forward strand.
TGCTCAGCGCTGGTGAGGCCACACCTGAAGTATCGTGTCCAATTCTGGGCTTCCCAGTATGAGAGATATGGGCATACTGGGGAGAGTCTGCAAAAGCCATGAAGATGATGAGGAGACTGGAGCATCTCTCCTCAGAGGAAAGGCTGAGAGAGCTGGGGCTGCCTAGCCTTGAGAAGAGAAGGCTCAGGGAGAAATCTGACCAATGTCTATAAATGTCTGAAGGGAGGATGCAGTGAAGGCAGAGCTGGTGCACGGGACAGTGTTTGAAAAAATTGGTGCTAAGCTATTGTTAAGGTGACTTAAAGGACATGGCACCAGTAGGTTTAGTGGAATGGCAAAAAAGTTAATAATTAAGCAGTGATTTCTTATTATAAATAAGTTATTATTTATGCTGTTTATTGTAACTCCTTTTTTAAAAAAATACTTTTCTCCCAAATGTAGAGTTTTCCAAGGCTGAAGAACAAAACCTGGCATCTCTGCTTCTGCACTGTGGACAGCTGAACAATGGCATCCAGCAAATCCAGTGTATTAAACAAGTAAGATTTCACTGGTGTTAGTGTGCTGTCTTGAAACTGACAGTGTAATACACATGCCGTTAATGCGAAATGCAGCTGTAAAATAAACTCTAATGTTTTAAGCGTTCCTGGAAGCAGGTAAAATGAAGTTGTTACTCCTGCAGATGCTAGGTAGGAACGTAGTTCTAGTACTTAAATTAGCAAAGGCTGTGGTTACTGAGAATAATGGAAGGCAAGTGATAGCAAATTATGAGTTTTATAGTTATATATTGTTATTAGCAGAGGTTTTCCTGGAGCTTATTCAGCAACTTAATCTCAACGGGATATGGTAAAGTGGAGACAGTTTTTGCACTGTATACTTGAATGAGAGGGAATTACACCCCCATTAAAAAGACATACAAAGGCATGTATGTAGTTAGTTTTATTGATCAAGTGCTCTGTTGATTACAGATCATGCCTTTGGTGAAGATGATGGATCAAAACTCTGCATGTGATCCCATGGTTAAAGCTTGTTTGGATATCCTGGGAGAGACATATTTTTCACTGAGTGTGAAGAATCCCTTGAAAAAAGTATTAGCAAGGTAAAGAATTGGATAGTAAGCATGGTTTGTTTTATTTAAATGCTCTCCTTAAATTGAAGCTACTAACTTCTCATGCACTGCAAATTGCTGTAATTACTGAAAAATTGTGGTACTAATATTATAAATAATCCAATGTATCATTGGATAAATAGCTTCAAAGTGAAGCATTATTTTGATCTCTTTCATTACTTGAAAGACAATTTGTGTATAATTAGCACTGAATTTTAAAATCCAATAGAGTAGAAATTTAAAATGCATCTGTATAAAGAGAAAAACACTCAACTTTGACAATGTAAAGAGAAGGTGGTACAGTGGAATCATGACTAAAGAGTGTTTTCCCATACCTATTTCTATTGTAATTATGGTTTTCTATAGCTAAATTATTATTGTATTTCTCTAGCTAATTTATGACAGCCTTAATATTTTAAGATCGATTGCTTAGCTGCCTTCATTTCTATGCACAAAAAAAACATCTATTGTTCAACTGAGACCTCACAGGGCTTCCATCCAGTATTTCATATAATGCCAGGGCTTCACACCACTTTGACAGGTTTTTGTTGCTTCAAAGTTAGAACATGTTTATTTTAAAACAAAGAATGTTTGATAGATGCTGTTGAATGCTAGTGGCACACTGTGGCTGCATGCATCGGTTTGTATTGCTGCTTTTGCCTGTTGTGACCCTTTTTATCGAAGCTATACATGCCTCTTTTAGAAATGTTACTTGAAAGACTGAAATGGGCTGAGCAGAGAACAAGCCCATGAGTTGTCAGGTATGTGGCTACAGGAAAGCTTTCTTCACTTTTAAGTAAGGATAGGCTGAAATGTTAAGGAGTTCCTAGGAATACAAGTAGATAAAATGGAGAAGAGAAGTTATGCGGAGAAAATATAAGTGTTCTTAGGAGGCTGTAAAATTTCCACAGATCTAGACTCTACTTTGTTATTTTCTATCCCTGGTGTATACATTTATGTCATGATGCTACAGAAAATGTGGACACTTTGGTTTGGGAATCAATATAGAGTATTAGAACAGAAGTTGATTTACATCTCACTTGCAGGAGTAACCTAAACCTTGTGTAGACATTGCATTAAAGATACAAGAGCAAACTCTCCTTTCACTTTTTGCTGAATTAACTCACTGAGATTATTTCAGAAGGAAATCTTAAAAAACGTTTGTTGGTAAGAAAAAACTAAGGAGGTTTAATGTCCTTCCTGTATTCCAGAACAGATACAGAAAGTCATGCCCGGACATTCTTAGAACTTTCTCCTGCATACCTTGAAGACTAGAGATGTAGTTTTCTGACTCTGAAACCAAAAGGGGGACAGTAATAAACATGCTGTCAGTTCTTGATTATTATTTTTTTTTTTTTTTAAGTGTTATAGGCTGCAGTTGTACAATCTGATAGATCCAATGCATCCTTGCATTTGCAGAAATGTGGGGACAGGGTTAATATAGAAAGCAACATGTCTGTTACGAGAGCTTTACCCGACACTGACTTTGATCACATGGTATTTCACACACCTCAGTGTGAGGTAACTGATCGTGCTGTTTCTTACCGTTGTAGTTCACTAAATGGTCTTCCTGAACAGTTGATGCCGTTAGCTGTTCAAAGCTTTGTACGCTGCCTTAGGGAAGAACTGAAAACCACAGATACGTATTTGTACAGAAAAGTACTGGACAACCTTGCTTCTTGTATGGAGGACTTCAGCTTAGGTATGATGAAATCGAATATATTCTACTCTAACATGTTCAGCATTGTTTTGCATCTTGGTGCAGAACCTAATAGCGATGTTTACATCTTTATGTAAAAACATTTTTTTGGCTAGTATACAGTATTCAATAGTCACTATTTAAAATGTATTTTCTTTCCTCTAGGTAAAGCAAGTATTAAGAACCTGTTTGAAGAAGGTAAAGTTATGTTTATATTAAATTTCACTTCAGATTATTGGGGGAAGGTTGTGTGTGAAGAAGTAATGTGTGGTAGGCACAAAGATCTCTCAGATCTGATTTCATTATGATACATTTTTAACGACTAGGACCTTCTTCATGGGGTACTTTTTTTTTGTCAAGGATTTTTCCTTGGCTTGTACCTTTTAATTTCCAGTAATCGATCTTGATTTACTGAGCATCCACAAATACCAATCTGAGGGTACTTAAAGGACTGTCAGAGGCAGTGCTACTTCATGTGAAGTAATCTCTGTTCTGCCCCTCATGATGAAGTTGAGTATGGTAACACGGAGCTGTTAACATCCAGTGTTCATATAGCAGGCCATGGTCTCCTGTTGCAAGCATTCTGTGTGGCAGTAATTTGGCAGAAGTTTGATCTGCTGGTAAAACCGTTTATTATTGAACCTCAGCGATTCAGAGTCGCTGCATCTGTCTGGAAACTATGGGATAACATGGCCTGTTGTGCCCTCAGCATGCAAATAATGTTCACAGCTTTTTGTGGACCTTTTGTTGCTGCGATGTTTTGAGCCCTTGGTAATTTCAGCTTTTCATCGAGGAGTCAGAACTCTGGATGCCTCGCAGTGTTAGAGCACGTGGAAACTCTTATTTTGTACCAGGTTGTTTCAAAACAGTGTGAGATTTTGTTCCTGCATTGCCTCTTGAGTCTACACTGAATTTTGAGTTTAACTTTTTTATGGAGTGGAAGAAACACCACTAGACAGATAACTTTTTACTGTGCCTGGGTGTGATGTGTAGGGGTGATTGCTGGGAATTTTCTGTTACACTTCTCTTTTAAGTAAATTCCTAACGTAATTATTTCCACTAGTTCTTCAGTTCCTGCAAAAATCACTACTTGACATACAGGAAGAAAACAGGCAAGTGAAATCAATATAAGCTGTATTTTATCTGTTTTCATTTCATTATTGCAAGATAATTTAATATGGACTATCACTTTGATAGCCATGCAGTGGTGAAAGATGCAAACGTCAGTTTACAGTGATATGTATATAAAATTAAAAAAAATGTTTCTTTTCTTTTGTGGTAATATGATGATAGAGAGGAAAGGAACAAAAAGGTGGTAGTATTTAAGGCACTGATATTGTGTTAGAGCTACTACTTTTAAGGGAGGCCTTTGAGTTATGGTTTTGCTATCTGAATTGTGACTGAACACTGTAATTAATAAATACACTTATTAAAATTCAGTTAGAATATTTCTCTTCCACTTTTCATAAGTATTTAATTCAGTATTGATATGCTGTTTGACTGTCACAGCAGTCATCATTCTGTATCTTGACATTTTCCAACATAACATAAAGTGAAGCATCTTCACTGTGGTCTCTTACAATGTGCCTGGAGGATAACAGCGCTTAATGGAATGTTTTGTACATTACAGGCTTACAGCTTGTCTGTCTTCATATTAGAAGAGAGTTGAATGATAGAAATATGCTTTGTGCACAGAGGAACTGTTAAAATGAGAAGGGACCAGCATTGTGTTCTATCACTCTTCAGATCCTGCCCTGTTCAGGCAGAATCAAATGAGTGAAAGTTTCTCATGGGAACCTACAGAAACTGTCGAAAAATTTAATTAAATTTTTTAAGAAACTGTGTTTCTTACCTTCATTTTAAAACACTGTCCAAGTCCACTTTTTTCTTTCTGCTAGTTTGGTCAACTTGAACAATAATTTAATTTCTACCACTATTTCTATCTAAAGTTGACAGAATGTGGTTTTCTAGGGATGGTGAAGGATGGGTTTTGTTTGCTGTTTGTAAGCATATCTTCTCTTCTTTTTCCCCCAGAAAGAATAGTGGAAATCGTGTAGTTCAGACACGATTGATGCATGATTTATTGATGGCCATTAAAGTTCCAATGATGCTTGTACAGAAATTACAAGAAAATATTCAGGGAAGTCTTTGGAAAAATCACGAGTCTTGCATTTGGCAAAGTATGTGTAGTTTACTGAAAAGTTCCATCAGCTTCCTAATGGACGGTAAGTTTAGTAACATTCAAAAAGAAATGTTTTAATTAAGTCAGTCTTATTTTCTGTATAGTAAACTGTATGTAGAAAAACTTGTCTTGTTTTAGCTTGAATGGAAGTTGAACTGCTGAGACTAATGGGAGTGGGGACTAGCAGTAGGTCTTTCTGAGAGCTATGGTTTGTAGATCATAATGTATATCTGCATGAATTAGGCAGTCAGAACTGTTTATTGATGCACTGTAATTAATCATGGTTACTTCCTGTACAGGTGTTACTTTTTTGTAGTTGAACTTGACAAGTAGGTTCTGCCATGGTCCTCCTGTTCTTACCAGGCAGTTCTGTATTTTCGGTTTGTTGAAAGGTATTTATAGTTACCTGTAACACTGAAATATGAATTTGTTAATACTTACTCTCCAGGCAGATGCTACAGGCTTGTGAATACACAACTATAAGTAGTAGAGGAAAATTCAATGCCAACATTATAATTTTGATACACAGTTCTGACACACAATGTTTGCTGCATGTCTGAGTAAAATCCTTTCTCTGCCATGTAGAAACTCTACTGCAGACTGTGCAGACTACCTCGGGACTGGCCTTTATTCTGTTTACTAAAGCTATGTATGAACCAGCTGAAGAATTACCTTCCCTGGTAAGTGTGTATGTTCTCTAAAGGCTGTGAAATGTGGTAGTGTCATTAATCAGTGCTCCCAGGGTTATTTAGAGGCTTTGCTGATAGAGGTAGCAGGGCCTGCCAACCTCTGCATCTGTCTTTTGTTGGAATGTAAATCCTTTATTCTCTGTATGAAATAATGATACAGGGTTTTTGAATTTATATGAAAAACAACACGGAGAAATCTCTTTACATCTTCTAAGGTTTGCGCTTATGTACAAAATACCTTTTCTAATGTGCTAAGGTAGTGTAATGAGTTGTATTTTGCTATTACAGGTCAGTGACTTGCTTCTTGGATTGAAGAAGCACGCAGGCATGCCAGCATGGTTTGTGAGTAATTGTGGAACTCAGTGTACAGAGGAACTCTCCGACTCGGTCCTTCTCTTTCTTTGCCATGGAGCATTGGCTATGCTGGATTGGAAGAATAGCAGCATGGGTGAAAGTGGAGAGAAACTGTTACTAGATATTGCATCAGTCTTGTTGTCTTTGAGTTCAGTGTAAGCCTGTGCTTTCATTTTTACTCTGTGTCATGCTTGATTTTTTACTTTGCATGGGTCACGGTCCTATATAATTATAATATAATTATTTTGTTTTCCTGTGATAATCATATCACCTTTTTAATATATTCAGAAGAACTCTAAGTTTCAAAATGTCTTAAGTTGCATTTTCCTCTGGCATGCTGAAATGAAATGCTCTTTTGTCCAGCATAAATTGTAGTTTTCCAGCAACTTGGTGTTAATGTATGGTAAAATCCATTCTTATTTAGACAGATAAACTTTAGTTTCAGGACATCACCTCTAATGCTATTAAAAGTACAGAAGAATACAAAGTGTGCTAGTGAATGAAATACTTGATATAACACTTTTCTTTCCCTGATAACAAGCTTTGATTGCTTGCATCCAAGGCACTGCCAGCCTATTGGATAGAAGATTAGTATTCTGTTCAACCATGGTTTCTGTCTTGGAAGTCAGTTTTGTGATTTGTGTTTTAGACATACAATTCTTTTTATTTATTTATTTATATGGTAAGGAAAACTTTTCTTTAGATTTTCAAGAAGCATGCAACATAATGTTGCTCAAATACTGCCATGTGTATGCCAAATATTTTTGTTTTCAAAATTGCTGCTGTAGTGGCTTGTCACCATATTGAGATGGTTTTAGTTGTGACCAGTTAACAGTGTGTCAGGTGACAGAGCATACAATTTGAAGCATCCAAAACCTTTTTGACTTAGTCTTTTCTTTTTCTTCAATGAATGGGTAAGTGTTTCCGCATCTGTTCTAGTGTGAGGTAAGCTAAGGTGATGAATAGTTACTTTGAAACATATAATTGATACTTTTTTAAATAGAAGTGTCAAATGAGGTTAATGATCTTTTTTTGTTGTTTATTTTTGTTCTTTTAAAAAGGTTAAAAGAATCCAATATGATAATATGTTTATCGAGAACTGTTGCTATTTGGACTAATTCAGCACTAGCTGCCCTCATTTCAGACTCCCCAAATCTAAAAATCAAACTTAATGGGAACTCAGAGGTAATTGGGAAGCTGCTACAGTATGTTTACACACACTGGGAACACCCTCTAGATGTTGTTAGACACCAAACCAAATCGATATTCAGGAATCTTCTTCAGATACATCAAACCATCGTTTCCGGATACAATTTAAAATCAGACCCATTCTTTGCAAGGCTGACCAAGTATTTGCTGAGTTTGGAATGGCATGTGAAAGGAAAATACGCTTCTCTTGGCTGTCTTGTGGAGTGTGTGGGCACTGAAAGTATACTACAGTTGGACAGAACTATTCCAGGACAAATCTTGGATATGATGAATGATCAGTCTCTTGCACCCTATGCGAGTGATCTTTTGGAAACTATGTTTACAAATCACAAAGTGCAGTTTACTTCGAGTTGTAAGGAAAGTTCCTGGATTGACCAGTGGCACGACATCTGGGTTTCTCCTCTTCTTCTAATACTGTGTGAAGGGAACCATGACCAAACTACTTATATAATAGATTACTATTTACCAAAATTGCTCAGATGCAGCCCTGACAGTTTGAGCTACATGATGAGAATTCTTCAGGCTTCTGCAGATGCTAATCTTGGTAAGAAAATAAATAAAATGATATTTGTAATTATAATGAGTTTAAAAAACAAACAACAAAAAAACAAAAAAAACACACACAACAATCAGTCTTGGAAATGCAATTTCTGATTTATTGTTCCTGTTAGAAGAAGCTGGGGAGAAAAAAAAAATACAGATGGTTGTTGATTTGTGTCAATGCTTCAGGGTGGGATTAATAATAATCACGAGTATCTTCATGCCACGAGCAGAAAAAATAAGTGTTCTAACTGTGGGTGTCTTGCTGCTCTCTTTACATGTCAGACTTTGTTAAGCAGCAGTATTTTTTTCTCCTATTCTTCTGTTCCATTATTATTCCCTATATAGGCATGTCCAATAGCAGGGCTTTACAGATGGCTTTATGTTCCAAATATGTGCATATTAGATTTATGAGTTTCTTCGTAGTTTTTGATGTAATTGAATGTAATTCTTAAATAATGGCTTTTGAGACATCACAGGGCTCTTTTTCTGCGTGCTGTATTTGTGAAGAAGCTTTTGGGAACCAGACTCTTTAGAATGAGCAGAATCTGTGACAGACTCTGTCTTTTGGGGTTTATTGGCTTAGAGAGAAAACGAGGTGGTATGTGGAGTTTCTGACAAGCCCTGCAGTTAGTATTTTGTTTATTGTGTTAATCAGGCTGTAATTATTGCTGTATTTCGTTTTTTTTCAGGCTCTTGCACTACCAGAGGAGCTCTTGGAGCCCTGATGGCATGCCTAAGAACAGCCAGGGCTCACGGACACCTGGAACTTTCAAGTATCATGAGCAACGGTCTTGTATCTGCTGAATGTATAAAGCAGGGTTTAGTGCATCAGCACAATCAGGTAGAGGGGCAATTTTTTTGTGCGTCTTCAAATTAGAAGAATTGCTTAAATCCAAAATTGTGTGTCAGTGTTGTTTTAAAGATGTCATCATAGGTGTCTGTAACTCTTCTGTGTTTAACATCTAAATATCTTTCAGGTTTGCATTGATGCTTTAGGTTTGCTTTGTGAAACCCATCGTAGCACGGAAATTGTGTCTAAGGAAGAAATGCAACTAATTCTATTTTTCCTGGAGTACAACTTGAACAGTCAGTCTCCGTCAGTAAGGCAACAGATATGTTCTTCACTACGAAAGGTAATTTAAAACTGTAAACAAAATGTCGACTGTGCTTACTGTTTTAATTAAATTGCATATTTCACAAATTTTCCTACTGTTACAAGTTGCACATCTGAAAGAGTAGAAACTCTAAGATCAGGTCTGTGTTGTACGTGTTTTGCAACAGAATGGCACTAGATTATTGCGTGCAAGAGTGGCTTAAACAATTACCAATAGTAACTCCATCAAGAATAGTAGTGAGTGTTGGTTACCTTGTCAGTATACCCATACTTGACCAACAGCAAGTACAAAGCAACTTTGTGCTGTAGAGTAAGCCCTGAAGCTTGCATTGCTCTTGTTTTGCACTAAGACTTACTAGAGCTCAGGCAACAGTCACAGTCACTTGGTCAGCCTCAGCAGCCTGACTGGGAAGGCAAGGTAAAGGAATATGCAGGCAAAGCTGTGGTTGGCTTGGTGTGTGGCTGTAATGTTATAGTCTGCAGAGACTGAGTGCGTTGACACTGTAGGTAATGCCGGGGTCACATGTGGGAGAGCGTGGTGGGAGAATGTGGCAAGGATGAGGAAACCATGTATTTGCAAAGAATGTTTTTGAAAGATACCGGTTGCAAAAAAAGCAACATGAAAGGAGAAAAATAATTAGTTGGAGAAAGAGGAGGGGGAAATAGGCTTGGCAGAAACAAAAGAGTAGAAGCCCTTCTATTTCATTCTTGCCTTATATAAGCTGAGGAATCTGAGATAAAAAACCTGTGTTGGAGGAGGTGTGATAGGAAATAATACTAGTGGGTAATAAAAGCTGGGGGGAAGCACTATAGAGGTGCCTTAAGCTCTGTAAGAGACACTGAAGCTATAAAAATGACGTGCGTTAATTGAACTTGTCTTAGATAGAACTTATGTCCCATAGAAAATGGGGAGGTGGGAGAAGAAGAGTAGGCGTGAATTTAAGGAGGAGGATGGAAACAGATATTGAGATGTAGAGGCATAGGAAAGAGCGTGGTCAGAAGAGATGGGGAGCAAAAAAAAACCCTTGTTTTTGGAGGGAGAGAAAAGGATCAGTTCTGTGTTACACTGTGTACAGACTGCTAAAATATTATAAGCAACATAATCTGGAAATTAAGCTGAAAGTCCCCCTTGCCCTTATTTAAATTTCAGTGACTCTTGCCTTAGCTATGTTGTGATTTTTGTTTTATAAGTTATTTTGTAGAATACAAGAAAGTTCCCAGGTGCTTTATAAACTGGAGCAAAATAAAACCAAGCAGGAATTACTTGAAGACTCAACTAGAAGGCATCCTTCAGGGATTTTGCAGCAATATAAAGTAAGTAGATAAAAATTAAGTTAGATTACTAGAGGTATAGATGATAACAATAAGAGGTGGGAAGGTGTTCCTGAAAAGTGGTTAATTTTTCTGGAAACCACCTCTGGGTAAGCTAGGTCCTGCCTGTATTAGGAAACTCTGTGGTGCAGAAGGAATAAACCTGAAAAGTGAAACAGTGCTGAGGACCTCGTCCACACTGTATGTTGCTGTGCAAATTAATTTCTACTAAATGTGGTGTTGTCATATGAGCTGAGTGCCTGGTAGTATTTGGAGAGTATCTTTAAGCATAGTTTTGTCCAATAGCAATCCAGGTTACTTTCTGAGGGATTGCTCAGTGAACTGAAACAGCAGCAAGCGGGGACTGACTGGAGAGGTATCTCCAATCCAATCTGAAACCTTCTTGTGAGCTCACAAGACTGCCATCTTGTGAGCTGCTGGCAGTTGAGTCGGAAGTTTTAAATGATGTGCATTACTTTGGTTTGAAATAGAAATCTCCTGAGCTTCTGCTAATTAGCAGAGTTGGCTTTCTGCTAATTCTCCAGGATGGTCAGTAAGGGAATGGATGACTTAGCTGCTGCACAAAGATTTCAGTATGAACACTTTTTTTGTATTTGTCCTATTTCTCCTCTTTAAAGGCACACAAAATTAGTTTCTTTGTGTTAAACTGCTTCTTGCCTTGACTTCTGCTTTGCTGGCTCAACTGCTTTTTAAGGCTTTGATAAAATCCTGATCTCTTTGTGGGAGTAGGTAAGGTAAACTTTTAAAAAAAAATCTGTGCTCTTGGAAACAAGAAGATGGTCAATACTACAAATGTGTAGGCCTCCTATTCCTCCAAGTTGAACTGGAAGTTCCTAATTTTGTTGGGTAACACTTAAAGCAGAATGTCTGAAAATTAATTATTTAAACTCCTGTTTGTGGGACAGAAAACAAACTGTCTTAAAATCTCTCCTTTGATCTTTAGGACTTCATGTCATCTGTATGTGACAGACTTTTTGAGGCGCTGTTTCCTGGTTCATCGCACCCAACCAGATTTTCTGCTCTAACTATTTTAGGATCAGTAGCTGAAATATTTTCTGTTCCAAAAGGTGAGAGACCTCACTTAAAGGGTGTAGGAATGGGAGTTACAGATAAAAGATTGTTTGTTTCATGCTCTCTGGTTAATAGCTAACCGAATTTTGAAGTAAATACAACTATTAATGGTCCATTGAATATCTCTCTTAAATTGGGATTTTAATTCATAGTGTTTTTTTCAGCAAGACTTTCTCACTGAATTTTTGTTGTCATAAATGAAGATTTTGGACAAGATTCAGTGTATTTAATAACTTCTTCACCTGTTTTAATATCTTAATAATACATTATTTAAATTTTTGAGACAATAAAAACTTAATTGAAAAGACTTGCATATCCTTGAAGTATTTTACACTAAATAAGGAATACTTTAATTGGACAACTGGTAATAATCCACTGCTGCTGTTACTTTAGTTTCTACCCCATTACGACAACCCCAATTCAAGAGTTAGAGTCTTAGCATATTGGTGGTTTTGCTAAATCCGGTCTCTGTATCATATGGCCAACTTAAAGCAAAATTTTGTTAAATTTGAATTATTATTGTTTAAAGAAATAAGGCATGTAAGATAAAACTTGATTTTGAGAGGGAGAAGAAAAGACCTTATTGGTAGATCCTAATTTCTTAAAACCTGTAATAAATCATTAATATGTTCACTTTTTTATTGTGAGTTTGTGGTATGTTGTTGCTGCATTTAGTTGTTTAGCAGAAATTTTTATTGGGAATCATTTATAGGAGCCTTAACATTTCAGAAGCCTGACGTTCCTTTAAAAAATAAAATAAAGATTATTTTCAAAGCTGAATAGATGGAATTGTTTTTGACAATAAGTTACTTTCTATATAACTGAGAGTAATATCTTTTATATGGTAAACTTCAAAAATAAACACATCATTAAAGAAATACTTGTTAGTATTGAAATGATGCTTTAGCTAAGCTTCCATTTTAGTGTTTCTGTTAGAAGAGTTAAATAAAATGTGAATGCAGTCCTGATTCTGGAAAAAAAAAAAAAAGCTATAACATTAAAATTGCTTTATTTGAACAGGACAGGTGCACGTTTTTAAATTGGATCAGGAGATTGATTCTGCTCGTGTGCAAACTTTGATTCAGTGTTTTGCCAGTACTTTTGAAGAAGTAAAAGTCCTAGCATTTGAGCTTGTGATGAAACTGCGTGATGTTGCATTTAGTTTACAGGTATGTAACTAAAAATAGTTTAAAGAGAATCATTTCGTGAAACAGGAATGTTCTCTATTGAACTAGGTACTTGAATTGGGTACAAAACCTAACTCCTGAAAATGAGAAGTTGATCCAAACTGACCTCAGTAGTGTTCATCCCTAGTTCTTCTATATATTTTTTTGCACAGCTTTGACCCTTACCTAAGGAGGCTTGTTTCACTAATGGATGAGAGAGTTCAGGAAGTCCATTGGGTATGGCTATGAACTTTTTTGCTAGGCACACTTTAATACTGAGGAAGAGTATACATTTTGATAATCTGGTATCAAAGAAATGTGTAATACAAGCTCCTTAGCTGTGATATCCCTTTATAAATTATTGAGGTATTTTGACTTGGTTGCTCTTTAATTTTAAGAAATTGAGCTCTGTGTTTATTTTCCTCTCTGATTTGGTCTCAGGATTTAATTTCTGATTCTTTTTCATTTCTCTCAAATTTTCACTGTCTTGATACTGATTTTTATGATTATTTTATGAAGTACTACTTTTAAATTCAAAATTACAGGTGAACAAACACTGCTTCCTAATAAAATGTGATTCTCTATGATGACCGTTAGCAGATAAAACACAGTGTTTTGAAAACAGACTTCCTTTCATGACATGCAGTGTGTTTGAATACTGCTTTATAAATGGGTGTTTTCATCTTCAGTGTGTATGTAATTGTTTATTTGCTAAATACATGCATATTCATATTCTGTTTTTACAGTGATCAGTGTACAAAGTAAGTGTTTCTTAACAAATACGTACCAGCAAACTTGGTGAAAAGCACATTCTCAGGCTTCAGGGTGCTACCTAGTTTAGTTAAAGCAATATGGCAGTTCAATTAAATGAGTGATACTGTTCTGTTCTGTATTTTTCAGGATTCTGAAAACATAGATCTGCTGTTCCAAGCAGCAATGGATCTTAGCACGAGTACCAAGCCATATGATTGTGCCACTGCATCGTATTTGTTGAACTTCTTAGTATATCATAAGGAACTGCATCGTATTTGTTTAGGAAAATGGATTGAGCATAGTCCCCAGATGGATGAAAACACATCAGCAAGTACCATGGAAAAGAACACTTTAGCAGGTAAGTTTTCAGGGAAATTAACACACCTGGTTTTTATATTTATTTGAAACCTGACTGCTTTTCCTCAGGGTGTTTGGTAGGAGGCTTAGTGAGTTAGAGGTGCTTATTCCTAAAAGATTTTGATTTTGCTGTTTTATTTTTATTTGATTTTGCTGTTTAAGAATCAAGACCTGTTCATGTTGAGGCTATTACACGTCCTCAGAGGATGGATTTCATTACCATTTTGGTTGAAGAGAAAGTGACATTGAGGCCCCAATAGTTAGTTTGTTGAAGATGTATACATCTTCACATCTGGACATGTGGCAGGCTGGACATGAGCCTCTGTTTCCTCTGAGAGCTCACTCACCCAGAGTGAAGGCTTGTCTGTATCACGCTTAAGAACTTGGTATTTGCAGTGCTGGCACTTGGAGCTCTGAGTTTGCAGTCCTGTGTGTACGTTGTGCAGTGATTAGGCTTTGTTCACATGTGGAATATTCTTGGTGCCTCTGGATGAAAGCAGAGTAGCTCTTGATCCAGAAGATCTGGTAAATTTGTTAAACAGACTTCCTCCAGATTTTGTAATTTGCAATAAAACTAACATCTGTAAGTTCATAATTTGTAATAATGTAATCTTTAGTAAACTCAGGATTGTATGCTTTTTTGTGCCCTTATTGGTTTCTTTGCTAATAAGCTTTCTCTAATGGCTTATTAGTATTTTCTTCATATGCAGTGAAATCATGTTTTTGAGAAATGTTTATGATCACCGTAGATGAAGGAAATGTACGTGTGATCTAATGTCTTACAGAGTGTGTCCTGTTGTTAATGATCTGCAGTTCATTATTTGGATGTGAAGTTCATTCTGATTCTGACATCAAAGTGCTGCAAATACAAATGCAAATGAACCTGGCACATATGCCCTTCAAAATTGAGCAGCTTATTCAGCAGCTAATTAAAGATGCAAATACTTACCTGGAAGCTTCTGATATTTAATAATCTGTTGAACTGTTTGTTGTATTAAGCTGCCTCTAAAGGCAAAGTCTGACTTCTAGTATGTGGCAGGTCACCTCTCTTGATTTCGCCGTGACCTGTGGGATTGTCTCTTGAGTTCAGCATCTGGGCTGTGCTTTTTACTGCTGTTGTTTGGTTCAGACAAGCTAGATTGAATGTAACAAATGTTGTTGGGTTTCAGTTACCTAAACTCCTGCAATCATGCCCTATTTAAATGGACAGAAGAGTGAAGAGTGTAAACAAAGTATTTTCTGTACATTTTCCATTAACTCGTATAAACATGCTTCATTCCTATTTCTTCAAAGCAGGTTTGTTTCTTGGAAAGAATACTATGTATTTGTGTGTATAATTTAAAACTGTAATTCCTTGTTTTTAATTTCAGTTATCAAGCTTTTATTAGTGAATGTTGAGGAAGAAATATTTCAAGCTAAAAAGTCTCTGCTTCGAGCAGCAGCATTGTTCCCGATGTATGGGAGAGTGCATTGTATAACAGGAGCTTTGCAGCAATTACCTTTTAAGTAAGTAAAGCATTCTACAAAATAGTAAGTTGTAACTCCATAATTAAGTACACAGCAGAGAGCTGCTCACTGGAACATATAAGCATAAGATGTTATTTGTGAAGAAGTCCAGTACTGGTGGCTTATAGCACTCAATGTTTTTTCCACTGTTGAGCTAGCTGTTGTATACTTCCTTTGTAAGTATTAAACTCAGGACTTGTTAAACTGTACTTTATTAATAGTTTTCTTAAATACAGTTAGCTGCAAATGTTTCTTCTTTTTTTTTTTTGTTTTAAGGTAAAATTATTTTAATCCATGTTTTCTGTTTTTCTTTATAAAAGTAACTTGACGTTGGTGACTGAATGGAAGCAAATGGTGGCTAGGCTCATTCTGATGTCATACGAACTCTCTGCTGTAGTATCACCAGTAGTGCAGAGCTCATCACCAGAGGGTCTTATTCCAATGGATAACGATTCAGGTAAACAAACAAAAAGAAGCTGTAAAATCTGAAGCTCATGAAGTTCTCTTTGTTCTTCACAGCAGTTCAGAACTACACCTAGCACCAGGCCTTTTCAGTTTCTTATTTAACTTCTAATAGAGGTTGTCTTGGCTTCTGCAGTAAAAGGAATAAGCATTTGCAGATTGCGTGGTTGCATCTGTTTCAAAACAGGTGACTGTGCAGCCTAGTTTTCTTTCTTCCTTAATCCTTGTGGTCACCATAGTTTTCCATATATATATATATATATATATATTTTTTTTTTTTTTAACTGCTAAAAGCTTTCTTTTTTACTTACATACCTAAAGTTAATTACATTTGTATAAGGAACTGGAAGTCAAAAAAAGTAGCTTAAATATTCTTCTTGTTTAATGTATAGAAATGGCAGATCGACTGCAGATGATTCTGCGTGAGATACAGCCACAGGACACAAATGATTATTTTATGCAAGCAAAAATTTTGAAGGAACACTGCAAAATAGAGTCCGAAAAGCTGGCTGTCCGCAAGCCAATGGAAAATATTTGCACAGAAATGAGAGGTAAATCAAACGCTGTATTAGTAATTAAATCAAGATACAGAGCAGGCATTTTATGTGGGTGATCAAAGTTGGAAGTTATTTGCTCCGTATAACGTTTCACTTCTTCAATAAATCTGTCAGAAGGTAGTTATTCATGGGCATGGTTTTAAAGACTAATTCACTATGTTTCTGGAAGATTGTGGTTAATCTCTCTTAGAGTACAAGTGAAAATGAGTTGTTTTGATACTGGCCTAGACTCTATTGCCCGAACTGCACTGGCCAGGTAATCTTCAACACCTTTTCTATCAAGCAACGCTTTAACACATTTCTTGTTGAAAGGTGTTAGTGTGATTTTGGTCTCCAGTGTACACAAGACTAGTGGGGAATATATTCATGCAATAAAACTTGTTGCGTGGGATCATATAAGCAGAAGCTTCTGTTTGAAATATTCCGGTGGTAAAATGTTCGATAAAGCAGACAAGCAGTAATAAATAGCAGCTGTACGATTCCTCTGTTTCTGCTGTTGAATTTCAGACTGCAGTATATTCCTTGTATGCCTGCATAAACTTGGGGAATATCTGTTCATTTAAAATGTAATAATTTATATGAGCTTTTTAAGTTTTAAAAACAAATATTTGATCTTTCTTTCCTCACATCTTTTTCCTGTGTACAAAATAGTTTTGGTTGGGCCATGTGTTTTGTTTCGTGAGTGTCTGTAAATATGTTAAAATCACATAATGGCCACTAGATGGTGGTGTTGCATTAAAGAAAAATGAATTTGTGTGGTCTATGAGTATGGGGACATCAGAGTTTTTTAAAAAACAAAAACCCAAACACAAATAACAGATAGTGAGTGATGGACTGATCATTGATGCAGAAATTTGTTGGAGCCTGGCTACAAAGCTGTTGATGTTTGTGGAGTTCAATGTGCAGTTGAATGTTGATGTTGACCAAAAGACCTGTACTCTTTAAAACAGCAGTAAAGGTGTATACTGCTGTGCTTTCTAAGCAGAATTAAGTACAGTCATCATTCCAAGAAGGGAAGTAATTAGGGTTAACAGAACTGACTGATCTTTTGGTCTACCAAGTTTAGAATTGTTTCATAGTCAACTGTTTGTTGTGCCTGAGAACCTTAAGTTACACTATTGCATTTGTTGATTTTTATTTTTAAGGTAAAGAAAGGCAAATGTGTGACGTCACAGCTCAAATGGTTCTTGTATGTTGCTGGAGAAGCATGAAGGAAGTCTCTCTGCTGTTAGGGACGCTGTGTAAGCTTTTGCCTACACAGGCTGCATCTGAACCTTCAGACGGGTTGATTACTGTAGACCAGGTAGGGAAGTACTTTTCATTAAATAAAAAAATCTTCATATTGTTGGTTGGGAAAAAAGAGTTTTCAAAAAAACTATTTGTTTAAATAAACCTATCTTCAATATGGGGAAAAAAAAAAGCATTGTAATTGTCATGTGCATGGTTAACGGTTTGTTTTTTTGGGGATAAAATGGTATTCAGAAGGCATCATACCATAGCAACAAATAAATGAAGAAGTTATTATATATAGCTAACAAACTCCTCAAGAAATATTCTAATTGTTTGGGGTTATTTACGGATTGTATATTATATTCAGGAAAATAATTTTATTTTATATAGATACAGATATGAATTATAAATATGTTTTTATGGAATTGATAAAAAAAAAAATCTCCTAAACAGACTTGATTTTTAAACAGTCTTCTATTTCATTTTGCACTGTAGATGTTGGTAATTTGCTTAAAGCTCTTCATTAATTGAACTTCATAATCAATAATTCTGAACGAGAAATACGCTGACTAGTCCTAGTCTTGTCTTACATAGGAGATTGAATTATGGATAATTTGTATGTAATGTGACTCTCTTTTTCCTCCAATGTTTTTGATTTCAGAGATCAGAAATGTTAATATGCCATCTGGGTCTCTTGCAGAATGTTGAGTGCAGTGTTTACAAGAAATTAGATTACCACAGGCATTTATTTGGGAAATATTTTCTGTTTATTAAATTTCTGTTTTTAATTGATGATCTTTTCATTTCCACATGGTTTTGACAAAATCAGTCCATCTACATGGAAGATGGAAATATGCGAGACATACTGCGTTTTAACTTCTTTTTTTTTTTTTTTCCCAAGACAAAGTAAATAGTTTTCCCCTAGGTGTTACTACTTTCTATCATAAAATAATAGTGTACAGCAGGTCTTATTTCTTATGTTATCTCATGTTGTAGTGCCATGGAAATAACATCAGTATCTTTATCCTTGCATTGTCTCTAGCCCCTGTGTTTTCATCTGGTTAACAGCTGTGCTTGTATTGTTGCAGAGATCTGGAGGGTAGATGAGAGCAGTGTTTGCACCACTGTGTTCCTTAATCTGCTCCAAGTCAAACAGGAATTGCTATTTTAGCATGAGTCAGCTCTAACTTGTAGCATCTTCATCTTTATGAAGAAAACAGACGTGAGCAGTTGCCTTTTCAGAAATGCTGTGGTATTAAGCAGTATATCTTCTTTTCATATAGCTACCTCATTGGATTCTTTGTGCTTTTGACATCTTCCTGTAAAAACATCATCTGCGCTCTAATTTGAATAATGTTACTTGATAAGAAATCAGTTTGAAATTCTGATTTTCCTCAGGCTAGTAAGGAAATAACTGTTTGGCTGTATGTAAAACAAGTATTAGAGGAAAAGGTATGGCCATTTTCACTGTACTTTTTGTAAGTGGCGTTACATTATTGGACAAAAACCATAATTTCATCATAAATGAGTAGAAACGCCAGTACCAGAACTGCTGTGGCTTGAGACTTCCATGAAGCGCTTATTTTTTCAGTGCTGAGAGATTAAATGAGTTGAATTTTGATATCTAATCCACATTCAGCTTTCCTTTACAGTTGCCCATCTTTTTCTTTGTTCTGTAAGTGTCTAGAGATTTAAAAACACCAAGTGGTCAAACTCAGGAGAAATCCTGGATCCTACTGCTCCAAGCAACTGGAGTAAAAGCCTCTGCGTTTAGTGAGGGCGAAGTAGGTGTTGAGAAATCCTGCTGCAAAACTTCCCTTCCTAGTCTTGTACCTTTCTTCTTGTCTTCTTGTCTAGGTCAGTAATTGCGTTAAATTGTACCTTACGGGATTCGCTGTTCCTGTCACAATTTATTCACAAAGAAGATTACATTACATCTTGAATTTGCACATACTCTTTCCCTTTCTAATTGAGCAAGCAAATGAGAAAAGAATGCTTTTCATTGCTGGTCGATGTTAAGAAATGGCACAATGCAACCTTTGCTACTAGGAGGTGGGACGAT